>NC_060139.1:872287904-872934154 GCF_021461385.2 Schistocerca piceifrons
AAATGAACTTTGGTGAGTAGGGTAACTGGCTTGCACCTCCTGCTGATAGCTGTTTCGTATCCGGCTTGAAGTTGCCAAAGCACGTCACTTGTACAACGACTATCTGTTCCACATGTTTAAATATAATCCGGTATTGCCGATCAGTTAGTTTAATTTTTGCTTCTTGTCATCGTTAAACTAATCGAATTCCACACTAAGTTTTCTCATAGTTATTATGTGCATCTATTTACTTTCCACTAAGTCCTACTGAAGGACGCAGCGCAGTGTTCAATGATAAGACAATGCTGCAACTTCCCTCATATGGCGAGAGGTGGGAACGCGTTATGCACCCAAGAACATGGTCAAACAGGATCGTTTTGGTAGTCCATGTGTTATGGTGGGGAAGCCATACTGTTGCAAGGGCCTACTGAACTCTTTGAACACTGTACACTCTCAGGTCGATGTTACTGTGACACTGTGCTCCTTCCTCACGTGTGTCTTTTCAGGGTTCCATCCGACTCAAGAGTTCATTTTAAGGGTTCCGTGCCTCATTCTGTAAAAACGGCTGTCTGTCTGGCAGAATGTTAAGAACTCTTTCTCTCAGGAACGGGCAGACCCATCACGTTCACATTTATGTCACCTATTAAGGCGCATGCGTCCTTAGCAGATGAAAAATTTTAAGCTTCTAAGTCAATGCAATCAAAAGATACGGCCATATGTATCATATATTTTGATACTCGCAAACTGACTCTCCAAAAGCTATTGGGCACTTTCTTTTGGCCTAGAATTATGAAATTTGACAAGAGGTAAAGATTCACAGTACAAATAAAGGAAAAAATCATAAAACTGTAAATTTGTGATTACATCAAACCAATTTTTTTTTGCCATTTCTTGTCTGACTCTCTGTCTATTCGTCCGTCTGTTAAGACACTTTTTTCTTAGGAAAGGTAGACGTACCAGGTTGAAATTTACGTCACATACTGAGGCGTACGGTCCCATGGCGGTGTGAAAAGTTGAAGCTTCCAAGTCAATGCAGCCAAAAGGAATGGCCATTTACATCACATATTCCGACACTCGAAAACTCACTTATCAAAATCTATAGTGTACTTCCCGTTGGTCTAGAATAATGAAATTTGGCAAAAAGGATTCATAGTTCATCGAAAGGGAAAATCCAAAAACTGTAAATTTGTAATTATATGACGCGACAAATTTTTTGTGGTTTCTTATCTGACTCCCTTTTTTTATTCGTCGTCTGTTAGGGCCCCATTTTTCTCAGGAACAGTAAACGTATCAGTCTGAAATTTATGTCACATACTGTGGTCTATGGTCTCTTGGCAGTACAATAGACGTTAGCTTCTAAGTCAATACAATCAAGAGGTACAGCCTTTTACGTCACATATTTTAATACTAGCAAACTTACTCATTAAAACCTATGGGGTACTTCCCGTTGATCTAAACTCATGAAATTTGGGGAGAAGCAAGGTTTCACACTACAAGTAATGCAAAAGAATCTGAAAGTTGTTAAATGGTAACTATATCACATAAAAAATATGTTTTCCTTTTCTGAATATATATTACATACGTCATCCGTTAAAAGCATGGTAGCTGAACGTTACTGTATGCAAAAATAAAATGGAAGTTGTAGTCATGTTTTAGTAAGTAACTTAACAATTTTACTAAATCTTCTATATCTACATATATAAACTGAATTTCCCTCGTCGCTTCTTTTTGTATGTCCGAGATACGTTGAGGAACTACTAAAGAGATACTGATATGGTCCTGTAAATGGGATGTCACTTGAGTGAAAACTTGTTGTCACATCGACGCTGTATGGAAGAGTGCTCATATTTTCGTACTCGGAAGTTGGTGTTAGACGGGCATTTCCTACTACGTGCGAGGTTTTGCAGCGTCGGAATTGTCGCCACGCCTGCAGAGCTGCGGCCCAGCAGTGTAACACAATCTGCCAGTTGGTACCTGCGGCAATGGCCGCTTGCGAGCCATAACTTATGCACAGCAATAAGTTTTTCGCAACGAGGGAAAATTACGACCGTAGACCAGTGGAGTGCGTACGGCGGGTCGTCTCCCCACTGGTTTTACGGGCGCGGCGGCGCCATTCCCCGCACAGCTCAAGGTCGCGGGCTGGCGCGACGGAAAGCAGCCCGTGCGTCGCTCATGTGGCGCGGTGGTATTTGTTTAGCCGCAAATCTGCAGAACTTTACTGTAGAGCAGAAAATTAGTGCTGCTCTTTCGTTGTTCAGTCGAATCATTGATTCCACTTTTCTGCACAGTGCGAGTATTTCCACGACCTAGTAGGTTTACCAAGTTCAAAAATAGAAAAGCCAGTCTCGGCATTGTATTTAATTGGACATTTTGTTGTAAAAGCCAGAAAACCAGACTACCTGCTTTAAGTAGAAATAGTCAGTTTATTAATAATCAGTTAAAGTCAGTTTTTTTACAAATCCAACTTACAAGTAAACCTACCCAAGGTATACACTTCGATTTTCATCAGATTTGAAAATGCTTTACTGTAGAGCAAAATAAGTTATACATTTTTGTACGTGTCCATACGTTCGTTAATGGGGTGAAACACTCCCTTGAAAAAGCCAAGTTAAATATTCCTGAATGAATATCGTTAAAACGGCAACAGATACAAAAAAAGCGCTTCAATTCAACTTGAAGATCTATGGTTTTCAATGTACGTTACAACGACGCACCTAGATTTGTCGAAAAAGACATTCTTTTCGAAATCTCCTCGCACCCCATATTTTCTTATTTATTTTGACATTTGAACAATAGCAAAAAGTATAGCATAGTTAATACCAAATGCAAACATACATCATGAAGTGATATTCCAAAAACGCATTTGCCATAAATAAGCTAAAAATATCTCTGTATCACCGTACATGCGCACGATATCTGTACACTTCAGTCCTATTTGACATGTTGAATAGTTTATTTAGTCTTCCGTGATAATGTAGTCTAATCGTTTATTCTACATATATTGTTCAATATATACATTTTCTTTTAATTTTATAAAATATGAGGTATCTTGTGTTGTATTTGTCTTTTCTTTTTATATTTGGTGTATTTCGTTTGTTTTTAAGTTGTAGCTTTTCATTTTTTATTATGTTACATTTGAAATTGTTCGTACATTATGGTTTAACATTTTTGTAAATCTGTACAGTAATGAGGAAGTGCAGAACTGTTTGTCTCGAAAAATTGCTAAATGCACTTTGATTCTGAGCACAGAGCACACCGGACAGTTACAGTTTCGTGATAGTAAATGGAAGGAAGAGACCAGTCCCCCTGTCTTTCCCTTGGGCAACGTTACTGATGTGCATGGGCAGCTTAGCATAAACAGGGGGTGTCAGGGAGACTCTAAATGCTGGGACGCCTAGTTCGCCGGCCGATGTGGCGAGCGGTTCTAGGCGCTTCAGTCTGGAACCGCGCGGCCGCTACGGTCGCAGGTTCGAATCCTGCCTCGGGCATGGATGTGTGTGATGTCCTTAGGTTAGTTAGGTTTAAGTATTTCTAAGTTCTAGGGGACTGATGACCTCAGATGTTAAGTCCCATAGTGCTCAGAGCCATTTGAACCTTTTTTTGACGCCTAGTTCGCATCACCGATTGTGGTGCCAATACGCCGAGTGTTGGTCGCGCAGTCTACTGTTTCTCTCGGCTCAAATCCACATTTTTCACACGCAATTATGTCGTATAATTACTATGTTAACTTGAATTTAAGAAGTCATCCTCATTTTCTTTGGGCCTTTGTTCCACTTCAAAGCGGGGTCGGCCTTGTTACTGCGGGATTGGCGATGTTAGTGTCAGAGGGTGGCGGGATGCCCTTCCTGTCGCCACCCCGAAGCCCCCCAGGGCGGAATTAGTGTACGCCAGCTGTCTAGTGTAAGCCATGAAATAGTGCGAACGTTTTCAGATGTCTGCGAGTTGTGTAACTGAGGCGGTACGTGGAGACCAGCTCGGTATTCACCTAGCGGGATGTGGAAAACCGCCTAAAAACCACATCCAGGCTGGCTGGCACACCAGCCTTCGACGTTAATCCGCCGGGATGATTCAAACAGCTTGAATTTAAGAAATAATATTCTAAAAATTCAATCCCTCATTCAGAATCAGATTTCTTCTCCCAGACTCGTCAATCTTTTTAAGTATGCATGGTACAAGAGTGTTTACATTGAACATAAACCACTTAAATGTGGGAGATTTGTGCACTTTTGCTTTAAAAACTGTGATCCTGTTTGTAACTCCTGTCGTGAAATTACAATTGTCTGATGTGCTTGGTGGGCAAAATAAAAGTGCATTCAGCGTTGTTTTATCGACACGAATAATTCTGCGCTTCCATGTTATTCGACAGATTTACAATGAGGTACAAACTGTTTGAAATACACTGAAATTGGAACGCCTGCCTAATATCGTGCAAGGCCCCCGCAAGCACGCAGAAATGCCGGAACATGATGTCGTATAGACTCGACTCATGGCTGATTTAGTGCTGGAGGGAACTGACACTATGAATCCTGCAGGGCTGACCATAAATCCGTAACAGTACGAGGTTAAAAATGGTTCAAATGGCTCTGAGCACTATGGAACTTAACATTTGAGGTCATCAGTCCTCAAGAAATTAGAACTACTTAAACCTAACTAAACTAAGGACATCACACACATCCATGAGCGACGCAGGATTCGAACCTGCGACCGTAGCGGTCGCGCGGTTCCAGACTGAAGCGCCTAGAACTGCTCGGCCACACCGTCCGGCACAGTACGAGGGGTTGAAGATTTCTTTTAAACAGCACGTTGCAAGGCGTGCCAGATATGCTCAATAATGATGATGTCTTGGGAGTTTGGTGGCCAGCGGAAGTGTTTAGACTCAGAAGAGTATTCCTGGAGCCACTCTGTAGCAATTCTGGACTTATGGCATGTCACATTGTCCTGGTGGAACTGCCCAAGTCCTTCGGAATGCACAATGGACATGAATTGATGCAGGTGATCAGACAGGATGGTCACGTACGTGTCACCTGTCAGAGTCGTATCTAGATGTATCAGGGATCCCATATCACTCCAACTGCACACGCTCCACACCATTACAGAGCCTCCACCAGCTTGAACAGTCCCCTGCTGCCATGCAGGATCTATCGATTCATGAGGTTGTCTCAATACCCGTATACGTCCGTCCGCTCTGTACAATTTGAAACGAGATTCGTCCAACCAGGCAACATGTTTCCAGTCATCAACAGTCCAATGTCGGTGTTGACGGGCTCAGGCGAGGCCTAAGTCTTTGTGTCGTGCGGTCATCAAGGGTACACGAGTGGGCCTTCTGCTCCGAAAGCCCATATCGATGTTGTATCGTTGAATGGTTCGCACGCTGACACTTGTTGACGACCCAGCACTGAAATCTGCAGCAAATTGTGGTAAGGTTGCACTTCCGTCACTTTGAACGGTTCTCTTCAGTCACCGTTGGTCCTGTTCTTGCAGGATCTTTTTCAGGCCGCAGCGATGTCAGAGATTTAATGTTTTACCGGATTCCTGATATTCACGGTACACTCGTGAAATGGTCGTACGGGATAATCCCCACTTCATCGATACCTGGGAGATGCTGTGTTCCATCGCTCGTGCCCTAACTATAGGACCACGTTCAAACTCACTTAAATCTTGATAACCTGCCATTGTAGCAGCAGTAACCGATCTAACAACTGTCTTATATAGGCGTTGCCGACCGCAGTGCTGTATTCTGCCTGTTTACATAGCTCTGTATTTGAATACGAATGCCTATACCAGCTTCTTTGGCGCTTCAGTGTACAACTCAATTAAATTTGAAAAGGTTTCAGCTTCAAAACAAACAACATACACCACACGGAGAAAGAAAACACACGTACTAAATATACATATAGTATATATTTTTCTGGGAAAGTCTTAATAAACAATCCAACATAACAACTGGCATCATAGCGAACACACAACGGGCACGCGTCCAGGTATATGGAGATATTTCTAGCTTATTTCTGACGAATAGGCTTTTGGAATGGCCCTTCAACATATATTATTGAATTTAATGTTAACTATGCTGTACGTTTTGCTATCAGTCAAATATCGAAATCAAAAACAAAATTATTTAGGAGAGGGGATTTCGGAAAAAACAACTTTTTCGATAAATCTGGGTGCGCCATTGGAACGTACATTAGAAAGTTTATTTGAAGTTTCTTTTTATATGCGTTACCGATTCAACAGTATTCATTCTGGAATATTTAACTAAATTTTTTTCAGGGAGATATTTCACACCCTAAACTGCCGTATGGACACGTTTAAAAAATATGTCTCTTATTTTATTCTACAGCGCACCATATTCAAAGACGGTCAGAATCAGTGTCTCCCTTGGGTAGGTTTATTTGTTAGATATGCTTAAACTAAAGAGCAATCAGTAAACAGCCTTATAATTTGGCCATTATGATAGCAACTAAGCGTTCATTCTTGTTAATTCCTTTCTTTTTAAGAAAATTTTAAGTTAAAGTAATGTGAAACTTCTTCATTAAACAAAATAAACAATTATCTTTTCTTTTCGGACGGAAAAAGAAAAGATATTCTATAGCTTTTGTCATTTCAATTAGAGTCATAAAGAAAGAACAGTAATGTGTTATTGAATATTAACACTTCTCATTTGAAGCCACTTTATTAAGAACTTTAATTTTCTTTGAAGTCATTTCGTTGAACACTTGGTGCTATAATTTTAAATTACATAACAACGTCAACTTTGTGGTTGTGTCGGTTTACAATTTGTTACATTCCTTTGTCCATTGGGCGTTTATGAAAGAGAACACCATTTCGACGTTGGCATTATGGTCTGAAGGTTGCAAGCTGAATAAAATTCTTCATTATGCTGTGACTGGAAACAAGACGTCCGCTTTTCATATGCCAAAAGCTTTTTTAAAGACAGAGCCATCTTTCTTTGGCTACACGAATTTCGCGGAATGTTGCCACTGATCAAACAATTTGCTGTCATACTCTCGTTTTTTCTCGATTAAATATCTATAGTTTATGCTACTTGTTGCCGTGTTGGATCGTCAGATAATATCATCCACTGAAAATACTTTAACTGTATGCTAAATTCATATGTCCAGCATTTTAAACAGTTTTTGGCATTTATGTACACATTAATCATGTTTGTTCTAACAAGGGAACCTCCCCATCGCAACCCCCTCAGATTTAGTTATAAGTTGGCACAGTAGATAGGCCTTGAAAAACTAAACACAGAGCAATCGAGAAAACAGGAAGAATTTGTGTGGAACTATGAAAAAAATAATCAAAATATACAAACTGAGTAGTCCATGCGCAAGATAGGCAACATCAAGAGTAGTGTGAGCTCAGGAGCGTGAGCAGCTGCGGAGCGAGAGGTCCTCGGTTCAAGCCCTCCCTCCAGTGAAACCTTTAATTTTTTATTTTCAGACAATTATTATCTGTCCGTCCGTCCGTCCGATGCGAGGTAACTGCGCCGTAATATGGGGACGTTGTATGAAAACGTTAAAAACATATGTTTTGACAGAGCACAGGGAAAACTGTGCGACTGTGAATCTGTTGCATTCATTTGTTGCAGTTTATGTGACAAACTCTTATATTTTCATCACTTTTTTGGGAGTGATTATCACATTAACAAGAAAACCTAAATCGGGCAAGGTAGAAGAATCTTTTTTCCCATTCGCCAAGTGTACAAGTTAGATGGGTCGACAACATATTCCTGTCATGTGACGCACATGCCGTCACCAGTGTTGTATAGAATATATCAAATGTGTTTTCCTGTGGAGGAATCGGTTGACCTATGACCTTGCGATCAAATGTTTTCGGTTCCCATTGGAGAGGCACGTCCTTTCGTCTACTAATCGCACGGTTTTGCGGTGCGGTTGCAAAACACAGACGCTAAACTTATTACAGTGAACAGAGACGTCAATGAACGAACGGACAGATCTTAACTTTGCGAAAATAAAGAAAGTAAAATTTTCACTCGAGGGAAGATTTGAATTAAGGACCTCTCGTTACGCAGCTCCTCACGCTAACCACGAGACCACGGATCTCTTGAGCTCACTTAGTCCTTGATGTTGCGTATTTGCGCATGGACTACTCAGTTTGCATATTTTGCTTATTTTTTTCATAGTTCCACACAACTTCTTCCCGTTTTCTCGATTGATCTGTGTTCAGTTTTTCAGGACCTATCGACTGTGCCAACTTATAACTAAATCTGAGGGGGGTGCGATGAGGAGGTTCCCTTATAAGTTCTACCATTGATTTTGATGTCTCTCTGGCAATAGCGTTAAAATTCCGAGAACTTTTATTGCAAATTTATGCCACCAGCATGGAACAAGCCTTAGTTGTGCATTCTCTACTTCATCGCTAAAAAGTCTAACAAAGGCCGGACAGGGAGGACTTGCGTTTATTTGGCCAGACACGTCAGTAAACAGCCAGACACCAGGCAGTCCTGTATGCGAGCTGTATTGCTGAGCCTTATTCTGTTTGGACTCGATCAAAGATGAAAAACCTTCTTCGTAATGTTGAAAACGATGTCCCTCTTCGAAAGCCAGAGGTGTTCCGGCTTTCATGCGTATATGGCATTTCTTATGTGGGGCACGCTACTGGACTAGTCGAGGAGAGGTGCAAGAATCATTAGCGACACCGTGATCTGGAGAGGGCCGTACGTAATGAAACTTCTGTTTATTTTTCAAAATATGTGAATTAAGTTACAGAATTTGTTTTACAATACTGTGAACTTACATACTCTAATTTACTTTTCCACTTAATTTCCATCCGCATTGAAACATTGTCGTAGCGTTTGAGGAGCTTTTAAATTCCACAATGGTAGAATTCTGCCGC
Source organism: Schistocerca piceifrons (assembly GCF_021461385.2). Lineage (NCBI taxonomy): Eukaryota > Metazoa > Arthropoda > Insecta > Orthoptera > Acrididae > Schistocerca > Schistocerca piceifrons. Next base: position 872,296,746 of record NC_060139.1, read on the forward strand.
CTGCGACTGAAGCAATTTTACGACACTGGTTTGCAACTCATTGTCATAGACAAAGCACTTCGTTCCAAGTCATTTCTTCAAGTTCATGAAGCGATGATAATCAGGGCTGTGTCGAGGATTCTCCAACATGACGTATTTGAATTCGGAAGTTTGGTGGTCGTACTTCACCCTCCACGCATGAGGGCGTTGCCATGCAAGGAAATCACGCCAGAGCTCTTGGCGTTGTGCCATGAGATTTGTTTCGAATGACCCATATCAAGTTTGTTAGTGTGTTGCTGTAACTTTCAGCGTTAATTGTGGCATTCCTCTCCAAGATCTTCACCAGCAAAATTGCTTTTCTCTCGCAGAAGACACCTGCCATGATTTTCCTGCTGGAAAGTGTTTGAAGACACTTGTAAACCTCCGTGGTGTGTATAATACATAGCGTGTGTATGTGTGGTTGCCTAATGTTGTCAGCGCAATGGAATTCTCGCGCCTACAGATCATTAAATGACCCTGACACCACATCCGACACGTAGGGAGTCCGCAGCTCGTGGTGTAGGGATTTTCTCTGCTCGGGGACTGGGCGTTTGTGTTGTCTTCATCATTTCATCATCATTTGTGACAGTGACTAGATTGGATTGTGAAAAAAATGGACTGTGTAAAAATTGGGTCTTTTTACGGGTGCTGATAACCGCACAGTTGAGCGCCGCACAAACCAAACATCATCATCATCATCTACACGTAGGGATTTCCATAAAACGAAGTATAGTGTTGTGGTTTTACTTCACTTTTGTTATCACATCAGACCAATCATTCCTATTGGTATGCTACCAGAATGAATGAGAACTTGATACAGTAAATTATTTATTTTCAAAAAACACGTTGAGTGCAAAAAATTTGTATAACTATGAAGTACGCAATATTGTAATCTACCCTACATGTAATTTCGAGATTGGCAAAACATAGGTTTGACTTTCTGTAGATCGCGCGCCACGTTATTAGACAGACACAAAATTGGCTGATACTGATTATCGGTGAAAAATAGAAGACCTACACCTCACCATATATATATATATATATATATATATATATATATAGGGTGAGTCACCTAACGTTACCGCTGGATATATTTCGTAAACCACATCAAATACTGACGAATCGATTCCACAGACCGAACGTGAGGAGAGGGGCTAGTGTAATTGGTTAATACAAACCATAAAAAAATCCACGGAAGTGTGTTTTTTAACACAAACCTACGTTTTTTTAAATGGAACCCCGTTAGTTTTGTTAGCACATCTGAACATATGAACAAATACGTAATCAGTGCCGTTTGTTGCATTGTAAGATGTTAATTACATCCGGAGATATTGTAACCTAAAGATGACGCTTGAGTACCACTCCTCCGCTGTTCGATCGTGTGTATCGGAGAGCACCGAATTACGTAGGTAACGGTGATGGACCTTAGGTACAGAGGAGACTGGAACAGTACATTACGTCCACATACTAATACCTTTTTATTGGTCTTTTTCACTGACGCACATGTACATTACCATGAGGGTTGAGGTACACGTTCGACGGGCGTTTCATAGGACGTGGAGGACGCATAAATTGGCCAGCCCGTTCTCCTGATCTTACACCTCTGGACTTTTTTCTGTGGGTTACGTTAAAGGAGAATGTGTACCGTGATGTGCCTACAACCCCAGAGGATATGAAACAACGTATTGTGGCAGCCTGCGGCGACACTACACCAGATGTACTGTGGCGTGTACGATATTCATTACGCCAGAGATTGCAATTGTGTGCAGCAAATGCTGGCCACCACATTGAACATCTATTGGCCTGACATGTCGGGACACACTCTATTCCACTCCGTAATTGAAATCGGAAACCACGTGTGTGCGTGTACCTCACCCCTCATGGTAATGTACATGTGCGTCAGTGAAAAAGACCAATAAAAAGGTGTTAGCATGTGGACGTAATGTGCTGTTCCAGTCTCTTCTGTACCTAAGGGCCATCACCGTTCCCTTTGGATCGCTACGTAATTCGGTGCTCTCCGATACACACGACCGAACAGCGGAGGAGTGGTACTCAAGCGTCAACTTTAGGTTACAATATCTCCGGATGTAATTAACATTTTACAATGCAACAAACGGCACTGATTACGTATTTGTTTATATGTTCAGATGTGCTAACAAAACTAACAGGGTTCCATTTAAAAAAAAAACGTAGCTTTGTGTTAAAAAACATACTTCCGTGCATTTTTTTATGGTTTGTATTAAACAATTACACTAGCCCCTCTCATCATGTTCGGTCTATGGAATGGGTTCGTCAGTATTTGATGTGGTTTACGAAATATATCCAGCGGTAACGTTAGGTTTATATATATATATATATATATATATATATATATATATATACTCAGTGCACAAACGTGTGGAATTCTGCTACTCTCTTCTCCACTTTTCTGTCAGAGTCTTTTAAAGAGGAACTTACACGCCTTATTTATTTATTAAAGTTTTGCTCCGGTGGGAGCATTTTTCCGTTGGTTTCAGGAACCTTCAGGCACACGGTCGCACCTCGGCTGGCCCAATAAATTACCGAGTCTTAACCTCATAGACATTGATTAACATTCTCGCCACAGTTTGGTAGCTCCACGGATCTGACCATCAACGGATCTGTTGGAGATGGTGAAATGTGCGGAATTAGTATTTAATTTAGGGGATACTAGATACTTCAATAAGAACAACAAGCAACATGATTAGCGTTGCCACAACTTCGAGCTACCCTAATGTTACATCAATTCCCGTTCGCAACTGGCCATGGTTGACTGGCTAATGGAGATGGGTGCCTTCAATAACTGCTTACACAACATTACTGATTTACGTAATTGATTAATAATAGTTCACTGAAAAACAAGTCTTAGAACACTTCATAGAAAGGCTGGTTATATAACTATTCCTCTGATTAATCGCGTAATAAATTCTCAACCAATAACAGTAGCAAACAACATCACTTCCAAATAAAAACTTACAGAATCGTAATGGTAGAAAGGTAGCTTACAAACTTCAAAACTCACTTTCATTTAACACGCAGATGTAAAAACATATCCAAAACTCAAAGTTAGCATATTCGTCAAATTTTAGTATTTATAACCCGCTGAACTACAGCACAGAACTGACAATTTCAAATATGTCTAATGAGTAATCCTGATAACAGAAAATTATGTCCACAAGTAAGAAATATAATGAAACTTCCTGGCCGATTAAAACTGTGTGCCGGACCGAGACTCGAACTCGGGACCTTTGCCTTTCGCGGGCAAGCGCTCTACCGACATTTTTTAATCTAATTTTGTTCATTTTCGTTCGTTGTATCTGCTCGGGGCGGACGTCTAAAGACACCCGTTTCAGTTCGTCGTTGTTCCATTAACTCAATTTTTTTATTACAGAGGGCAGCCAACCCTCTGACCGAACGCGCTGAGTTACCGTGCCGGCGCCGACTGAGCTACCCAAGCACGACTCACGGCCCATCCTCACAGCTTTAATTCCGCCAGTTTCATATCAGCGCACACTCCGCTGTAGAGTGAAAATTTCATTCTAGAAACATCCCCCAGGCTGTGGCTAAGCCATATCCCTGCAATATCCTTTCTTCCAGGAGTGCTAGTACCACAAGGTTCGCAGGAGAGCTTCTGTGAAGTTTGGAAGGTAGGAGACGAGGTACTGGCGGAATTAAAGCTGTGAGGACGGGGCGTGAGTCGTGCTGGGGTAGCTCAGCACTTGCCCGCGAACGGCATAGGTCCCGAGTTCGAGTCGCGGACCGGCACACAGTTTCAATCTGCCAGGAAGTTTCATATCAGCGCACACTCCGCTGTAGAGTGAAAATTTCATTATAGAAGAAATATAATAACTTTATGACAACGCCTAGCCGGCCAGGGTGGCCGAGCGGTTCTAGGCGCTACAGTCCGGAACTGCGCGACCGCTACGGTCTCAGGTTCGAATCCTGCCACGGGCATGGATGTGTGTGATGTCCTTAGGTTTGTTAGGTTTAAGTAGTTCTACGTTCTAGGGGACTGATGACCTCAGAAGTTAAGGCCCATAGTGCTCAGAGCCATTTGAGCCATTTTTTGACAACGCCCATCCGGCATTGGCCACACCTTTACACAATCGTAAATTCCGTTGAAAAGTGATAGTTACTGCTCAATCTCCACAAAACTAAGTAAACTAACACTGCGGAAGTCACTGAAGCTTAATACATGTACCGTATTCCACTGCTTTCTTCTCCAACATCATGACATCCTTATTATCGGCGAACATGCTACAGCACAGCGTATTCAGGTTAGGCCCACTCCGTCTTGTTTATCTGCCGCGGCAAAACACCCACAAACGACTTCGGGCACAGCTCGCCGTAAATTACGTCCATACAAGTGCAGAGCTCACGGCTTATCGTTCCATAGGAGCGTTGAATTCCCAAGCGTCTCGGTTTCACCATCAGTTCATTACCACAGAGTGCCAAAACTATTAATGCACAATTCAGACCCCAACACTTTGCCGTTCTGTCCTTCTCGCTCGGTACTCTCCAACCCTCCTCTCCTCGTTGCCAGAGGCCCACTCGCCGCAAACTCGGCGCCCTATTATCTCTGGCGAGGCCAGTCTCGACCTTAACACTCGCGGCCGGAACACAATCGTGCCGAAAATTGACTCAGAAGGAACTCCTGCAATCTCTTCCTCGGCTTTAATACAATTTGTGTCAATGACTGAGTTTCCCTCACGACATAAGTTAAAATAATTTTTTCCGGTTCAACACACTGATTCGCCGCTAGCAGCATTTACACTATGTGATCAAAAGTATCCGGACACATGACTAGAATGACTTACAAGTTCGTGGCGCCCTCCTTCGGTAATGCTGGAATTCAGTATGGTGGTGGCCCACCCTTAGCCTTGATGACAGCTTCCACTCTCGCAGGCATACGATCAAGCAAGTGCTGGAAGGTTTCTTGGGGAATGGCAGTCCATTCTTCACGAAGTGCTGCACTGAGGAGAGGTATCGATGTCGGTCGGTGAGGGCTGGCACGAAGTCGGCGTTCCAAAACATCCCAAAGGTGTTCTATAGGATTCAGGTCAGGACTCTGTGCAGGCCAGTCCATTACAGCGATGTTATTGTCGTGTAACCACTCCGCCACAGGCCGTGCGTTATGAACAGGTGCTAGATCGTGTTTTATTTATTTTATTTATTTATTTATTTATTGTTCTGTGGGACCAAATTAAGGAGAAGTCTCCATGGTCATGGCACGAGTCAATACATGAAATTACAACACGATATTAGAAACAGATAAACTGAAATATAAAAAAACATTCAAGTGACAAGTCGTAAGTTTAAATAAAGAAAATTAACAATGTAACACTGGAATTTGCTTAATTTTTTAGCTCTTCCAGGAGCTCCTCGACAGAATAGAAGGAGTGAGCCATGAGGAAACTCTTCAGTTTAGACTTAAAAGAGTTTGGGCTACTGCTAAGATTTTTGAGTTCTTGTGGTAGCTTCTTGAAAATGGATGCAGCAGAATACTGCACTCCTTTCTGCACAAGAGTCAAGGAAGTGCATTCCACATGCAGATTGGATTTCTGCCTAGTATTAACTGAGTGAAAACTGCTAACTCTTGGGAATAAGCTAATATTGCTAACAACAAACGACATTAAAGAAAATATATACTGTGAGGGCAATGTCAGAATTCCCAGACTATTGAACAGGAGTCGACAAGAGGTTCTCGAACTTACACCACATATAGCTCGAACAGCCCGTTTTTGAGCCAAAAATACCCTTTTTGAATCAGAAGAATTACCCCAAAAAATAATACCATACGACATCAGCGTATGAAAATATGCGAAGTAGACTACGTTTCGTGTTGAAGTGTCACTTATTTCAGATACTGTTCTAATGGTAAATAAAGCAGCATTTAGTTTCTGAACAAGATCCTGGACATGGGCTTTCCATAACAACTTACTATCTATCAGAACGCCTAGAAACTTGAATAGTTCCGTCTCGCTTATAATATGCCCATTCTGTCTGATCAAAATATTGGTTCTTGTTGAATTGTGAGTTAGAAACTGTAAAAACTGAGTGTTACTGTGATTTAGCATCAAATTATTTTCCACAAGCCATGAACTTATTTCATGAACTACATTATTTGATACCCTTTCAATATTACACACAAGATCCTTCACTACCAAGCAGGTGTCATCAGCAAACAGAAATATTTTTGAATCACCTGCAATACTAGAAGGCATATTATTTATATAAATAAGAAACAGCAGTGGCCCCAGCACCGACCCTTGGGGAACGCCCCACTTAACAGTGCCCCATTGGGACTGAACATCACTACCACTCTTAATATTGCGGAGAATTACCTTCTGCTTTCTGTTCTTAAAGTAAGAGGCAAACCAATTGTAAGCTACTCCCCTTACTCCATAATGATCCAACTTCTGCAGTAATATTTTGTGGTCAACACAGTCAAAAGCCTTCGTTAAGTCAAAGAAAACACCTAGCGTTCGCAACCTTTTATTTAATCCGTCCAAAACCTCAAAGAATATAGCATTTTCAGTTGTTAAACCATTTCTAAAACCAAACTGAACATTTAACAGCAAATTATGTGAATTTAAATGCTCCAGTAACCTTGTATATACAACCTTCTCGATAACTTTAGCAAACACCGATGGCATAGAAATAGGTCTATAATTGTCAATATTATCCCTGTCTCCCTTTTTATAAAGTGGCTTCACTACCGAGTACTTTAATCGGTCAGGAAACCGACCACTCCTAAAGGAAAAGTTACAGATATGGCTAAGTACTGGACTAACATACACAGAACAATTTTTCAGTATTCTGCTAGATACCCCGTCATATCCATGAGAGTTCTTGGTTTTTAGTGATTTGATTATTAACTCAATCTCCCTCTTGTCAGTATCATGGAGGAGCATTTCAGGTAACAGTCTCGGAACACTTTTTTCTAAGAGCGCTATATGATTCCCTGTTGGGACTAGAATTCTATTTAGTTCACCTGCTATATTCAGAAAGTGATCATTAAATACTGTACATATATGCGACTTATCAGTAACACGGACATTCCCACTACGCACTGATTCTATATCCTCGACCTGTTTCTGCAGACCAGCCACTTCCTTTACGACTGACCAAATGGTTTTAAATTTATCCTGAGACTTAGCTATTCTATCTGCATACCACATACTTTTTGCCTTCCTAATAACATTTTTAAGCACCTTACAATACTGTTTGCAATGAGCTGCTGCATTTAGATTCTGACTGTTTCTAGCGTTTTGATATGATTGCCACTTTGTTCTACAAGATATTCTTATCCCTCTAGTCAGCCACCCAGGCTGCCTGTTTGTGCTAGTACCCTGTTTTGAACGTTCTAACGGAAAGCAACTTTCAAAGAGCACGAGAAAAGTCTCGAGGAAAGCATTATATTTATCGTCTACTGTATCTGCGCTATAAACATCTTGCCTCTCTTGTTCCTTGATAAGGTTTACAAAGGTCTCTACAGCAACTGGATCAGCTTTCCTAAACAGCTAATGACTATATTTAACACGTGTTGCAGCACAAAAATCTTTTAGAGTTAAAATTTGAGCATCATGATCTGAAAGGCCATTCACCTTTTTCCTAACAGACTGCCCTTCTAGTATTGAGGAATGAACAAAAATGTTGTCTATGGTTGTTCTAGTGTTCCCTTGCACTCTCGTTGGAAAGAATACGGTTTGCATATAAGATTATATGAATTAAGGAGGTCTACCAGCATCCTCTTCCTTGCACAGTCACTTATACAATTAATATTGAAGTCACCACATATAACTAACTTTTTGTATTTCCTATAAAGTGAACCAAGAACCGCCTCTAGCTTTAGCAAAAATGTTGTGAAATCGGAGTCTGGGGATCTATAAATAACAACAGTTAGAAGTTCAGCTCCATTAAATTTAACCACACCTGCACAAGATTCAAACAACTTTTCAGTGCAGTACTTTGAAACATCAATTGACTCAAATGGGATGCTGTTTTTCACATACATGGCTACTCCCCCACACCGCAAAGAGCTCCTCGAAAAGCTGCCAGCCAACCTGTATCTTGGTAAAGGAAGCCTCTGAATTATCTCCATATTTAAGAAGTGTTCAGATATACCAATAATTTCAGAGTCAACATCTATAAGCAATTCACTAACTTTATCTCTAATACCTTGTATATTTTGATGAAATATACTAATTCCCTCATTACTCGGATACCTAAGCTTTGTCAAAAGTGGTTCCTTTGTTAGAGAGACTTCCCTTAAGCAGGAATACCTATCAGCTGACTGCAATCTAAAAAAGGTGCAGCTCTAACACCCACTACTGCAGGAATTTTCCCATGAGTGATCCCACCAACCCCACCTATGCTGTCACCTATAAGCTTTGCTAACCTCCCCTTCCCATATCTGTTGAGGTGCAGGCCATGTCTAGTGAAACCCGTCCTTCTGATAGACTCCACCGACACCACTGAAATGTGACCCAAGGTTTCTGTCATCAGCGCACCCCCAAGTCTCATGTTATTACGCCTGACGGCTGTATTAAGATGAGGCCGATCGTGACGCTGAAACAGTTCCACGAAATGCACATTCGTGTTGCCAGTCTGAGTGGCTATCTTTTCCAGGTCACCATCTATGTCATACTCCACATCCCTATCAATACTATTACCAGCCCCACCCACAATCACTACCTGATCCTCTTTAGTAAAGTCCCTACATAACCCCCCCCTATGTTAACAGTCACCTGAGCCAATCCTGCAGTAGGCTCCATAATGCTGGTGACCTGGTACTCACTTCCCAGCACTTCCTGCAACTGCTGGCCTACACCTCTGCCATGAGAACTACCTAACAGCAGAACCTTCTTCTTCCTCTTCGACCTTGCAACTGTTCTAGCCACCGTAACTACTGAGGTCTGCTGCATACTTCCTACATCTACAGCTACTAGAGATTCCTCTCCACTAGACTCTGACAGTTGGCAATATCTATTGTAAACACCAATAGTAAAACTATCTGAAAATCTTCTTCTCCTAGCAGATCTCTTGCCAACAGCGAGCTCCCATTCCTCAACCCCCTTCTCCCTGCCGGCCGAAGTGGCCGTGCGGTTAAAGGCGCTGCAGTCTGGAACCGCAAGACCGCTACGGCCGCAGGTTCGAATCCTGCCTCGGGCAGGGATGTTTGTGATGTCCTTAGGTTAGTTAGGTTTAACTAGTTCTAAGTTCTAGGGGACTAATGACCTCAGCAGTTGAGTCCCATAGTGCTCAGAGCCAACCCTTCTCCCTCCTCATCCTATCTAGCTCCTCCTGTGCGTTTTTCAACCTCACCTGAAGGGCACAGATCTTACGCTCCTGCCCCTCTATCGACTTACTCTTGCTACATAACCTGCAGTTCCAGGAGAGGATCTCACCAGAATGCCCACTGGCTTCCCCACTGCATTCCCCCCCCCCCCCCCCCCCCCCCCCCAGTGAAAATACTTCGAACAAGTCTCACACCGCAATCCACTACTCACGAACCAACGGCAAAGCCTACACTTCTCACTCATGGTAAAATTTTACTTTTTCTGAGTTCCGCTACTACAATAAGAAGATATTAAAAACCTGACTACAATAATCACAAACTGACTCTACAAGGGAAGTAACTACTATTATTAACAGTATTAATAAACAACAAATGTGAATATAACAAAAGACTAATACAGAAAGAGAATCAAACGTCTAATGACACAGTAACGAAGCTGAAAACAGTTCCCAAAAGGTTATTCTGAAATTATTTCACCACAAAACACAAAAAACACCGGCTGAAGACTGCTAAAGTTTCTAAATAAACCACTATACACAAACAATTAATTAATACTTACCTTTCGATGCGCCGCTACAGCTGCAACTGGTCAGTGCGGAATGTAAACACAGGTAAGAGATTACGTTGCTCGATACGAAACACTCACAAATATCAGGTCACAACATAAGAAAGGCAGAGGTGAATGAAGAAACCACTAATAAGTCACTTATATAGTAAATATTATCACAAAAACCGTTAAAATATGTAACTGAAACCTAAAAATATATGAAAACTTGGAGAGCGAGCTCACACGCAGTCACTCGCTTATGACGTCACACCAAAGAGATGAACAGAGAGGGGGGAATGAAACATGCAATCGCCATCGCCGAATTGCTCTTCAACAGTGAGAAGCAAGAAAGTGCTTACAACATCATTGTAGGCCTGTGGTGTGATAGTGCCACGCAAAACAAGGGATGCAAGCCTACTCCATGAAAAACACGACCGCACCACAACACCACCACCTCCGAATTTTACTGTTGGCACTACACACGCTGGCAGCTAACGTTCACCGGCCATTCACCATACCCATACCCTGCCATCGGATCGCCACATTGTGTACCGTGATTCGTCACTCCACGCAACATTTTCCCACTGTTCAATCGCCCAATGTTTACGCTCCTTACACCAAGCGAGGCGTCGTTTGGCATTTACTGGCATGATGTGTGGCTTATGAGCAGCTGCTCGACCATGAAATCCAAGCTGTCTCAGCTCCCACCTAACTGTCATATACTTGGAGTGGATCCTGACACAGTCTGGAATTCCTGTGTGATGGTCTGGATAGATATCTGCCTATTACACATTATGACCCTCTTCAACTGTCGGCGGTCTCTGTCAGTCAACAGACGTGGTCGGCTTGTACGCTTTTGTGCCGTACGTGTCCCTTTACGTTTCCATTTCGCTATCACATCGGAAGCAATGGTCCCAGGGATGTTCATGAGTGTGGAAATCTCGCGTACAGACGTATGACAAAAGTGACACCCAATCACCAGACTACTTTCAAAGTCCGTGAGTTTCGCGGAGCGCCCCATTCTACTCTCTCGCGATGTCTGATGACTACTGAGGTCGCTGATATGGAATACCTGACATTAAGTGGCAGCGCAGTGCACTTAATATGAAAAACGTATGTTTTTTGGGGTGCCCGGATACTTTTGATCACATAGTATATACAGGGTGTTACAAAAAGATACGGCCAGACTTTCAGGAAACATTCGTCACACAGAAAGAAAGAAAATATATTATGTGGACATGTGTCCGGAAACGCTTACTTTCCATGTTAGAGCTCATTTGATTACTTCTCTTTAAATCACATTAATCACGGAATGGAAACACACAGCAATAGAACGTACCAGCGTGACTTCAAACAATTTGCTACAGGAAATGTTCAAAATGTCCTCCGTTATCGAGATACATGCATCCACCCTCTGTCGCACGGAATCCCTGATGCGCTGATGCAGCCCTGCAGAATGGCGTATTGTATCACAGCCGTCCACAATACGAGCACGAAGAGTCTCTACATTTGGTACCGGGGTTGCGTATACAAGAGCTTTCAATTGCCCCCATAAATGAAAGTCAAGAGGGTTGAGGTCAGGAGAGCGTGGAGACCATGAAATTGGTCCGCCTCTACCAATCCATCGGTCACCGAATCTGTTGTTGAGAAGCGTACGAACACTTCGACTGAAATGTGCAGGAGCTCCATCGTGCATGAACCACATGTTGTGTCGTACTTGGAAAGTCACATGTTCTAGCAGCACAGGTAGAGTATCCCGTATGAAATCATGATAACGTGCTCCATTGAGCGTAGGTGGAAGAACATGGGGCCCAATCAAGACATCACCAACATTGCCTGCCCAAACGTTCACAGAAAATATGTGCTGATGACGTGATTGCACAATTGCGTGCGGATTCTCGTCAGCCCACACATGTTGATTGTGAAAATTTACAGTTTGATCACGTTGGAATGAAGCCTCATCCGTAAAGAAAATATTTGCACTGAAATGAGGATTGACACATTGTCGGATGAACCATTCGCACAAGTGTACCCGTGGAGGCCAATCAGCTACTGATAGTGCCTGCACACGCTGTACATGGTGCGGAAACAACTGGTTCTCCCGTAGCACTCTCCATATAGTGACGTGGTCAACGTTACCTTGTACAGCAACAACTTCTCTGACGCTGACATTAGGGTTATCGTCAACTGCACGAAGAATTGCCTCGTCCATTGCAGGTGACCTCGTCGTTCTAGGTCTTCCCCAGTCGCGAGTCATAGGCTGGAAAGTTCCGTGCTCCCTAAGACGCCGATCAATTGCTTCGAACGTCTTCCTGTCGGGACACCTTCGTTCTGAAAATCTGTATCGATACAAACGTACCGCGCCACAGCTATTGCCTCGTGCTAATCCATACATCAAATGGGCATCTGCCAACTCTGCATTTGTAAACGTTGCACTGACTGCAAAACCACGTTCGTGATGAACACTAACCTGTTGATGCCACGTACTGATGTGCTTGATGCTGGTACTGTAGAGGAATGAGTCGCATGTCAACACAAGCACCGAAGTCAACATTACCTTCCTTCAATTGGGCCAACTGTCGGTGAATCGAGGAAGTACAGTACATACTGACGAAACTAAAATGAGCTATAACATGGAAATTAAGCGTTTTGCGGACACATGTCCACATAACATTTTTTCTTTATTTGTGTGTGAGGAATGTTTCCTAAAAGTTTGGCCGTACCTTTTTGTAACACCCTGTATAAGGATTTCGTAGTACACAACCTCTGTACTTCATTGGAAGTAAATTGTAGCCCAGTATCAATGTTCATGAACTAGACGAGACGATATAGAAATAAAAATATTCTAAGTCATTATGTGATATGAAACTACACATTAAGAAGGAAAGAAAGGGCAGGCAACAGGTACATAAAAGAAAACAACATACTTCGTAAAATGAGTATATACATCAGAAAGCCAGTCAGTAGAAAAAAAAATATTTTAATATAATACACTAGCAAACCTGGCAACGCTTTGCAACTGTTAAGTGCTTATGGCAACTGCATACACGTCCTAATCTCCATCTACCCCCTCTCTCTCTCTGTCCATCTTAATCTCCTCCCTATCTCTGTCCATTTCCTCCATCCCCTATCTTTCTCTACCTCTTCGTTCCCCTCTTACTGTCCATCTCCCCCTTCCCCCTTTCTACGTCCATTTTCTCTCCCCCCTCTCTGTTCATCTCTCCATCTCCTCATCCCCCTCTCTCTGCCCTTGAGCCTTGTTTACTGTTACTGCCAAAGAAACTTCTTTGAGAATTAAAATGGATAGGTAAATCAGTTGGTATTATTGGTATGCACGATATAACAGAACTCATGATTCAGGTTCCAGAGTAGTCCTCTACAGAACTTTTCTTTTTTCTGTGAAAACAGACTGCGAGGAAGAAAACAAGGTAATATATAGTTGTGTGCAATATTTTTGTTTAAAATTATATGGAATGAGAAGGAATATAAATTGGAGAAACAATTTGTCCTATGTTTAAATGTGCTGCTACTGAAGTGAAGGAAGGGAACGAAACAACATTATGTAAACATTTGAAGTAAATCGGTCAAGAATTTGAAACAAATTGGTCAACAACTTTCCAAGATTTTTACTAACAACTGTAGTATGTATGTATTTATATGTATATATTTATATACCTTACATATTAAAAAAATAAGTAGCATATATCTGTCCGAATGCTTAATAGAGTAACGTGTAAACATCTGAAGTACGAGTAAATCAGACAAGAATTTTGAAGAAGTTTGTTAACAACGTTTCCCCTATGTAGCCCATGTCCTTTCACAAAATTTATTAGAGTAAGTCGGTCAAGAACGTTTCGAGATAATTAGTAACAACGTTAAACAACGAGTTGTCTTTACATAGTAGTATAGATTAGCCACAGAAAACGTCGACAAGGACGAAAGAAGTGCAACATAATATTAAAAATCTAAGGGCGACGTAGTTCAAAGTCTAAGTATGCAGGGTGATTTTTTTTCCACAATGTACAAACTCTAGGATTTGACGGATGAGAGGATACGGAACAAAAAAGGTATAATGAACTTATGTGCGGAAATGCATGGTTTCCATGCTAGAGACCATTTATTCAATCATACTTTGTTACAGAGAGTGCGGTCAACTAACGCGCTACGCCATGCAGCCACAGCTACAGTTTGCTCGGTTTCCCCGTAGAGGGTGGTTCTGTTCCTCATATGTCATGCCCTAGCGCCCTCTCTTGTCATAGTAATTGGTTGGGTCTGAGTCACTTGTCTTGCTGACTCATCTTGTAGCGGTTGTGATACAGCGTTGTACACAATGGTTCAGTATTCTAATCGAGAGCTTGCCGACATGGGGTTTACTTATGGAAAGGCAAATGGAAACGGGTGACGGGCAGCAAGGTTGTATGAGGAGACCTGTCCCAGCCGACAACAACCACAGCATTCAGTGTTCGCAACAGTGTTTCGCCGTTAGTCTGAGACAGGCCCGTTTCAGGCAGCAGGAAATCTTGAAGGACGTACCCGGAATGTTCGGATACCAGATTTGGAGGAAAATACGATTAACACTGTGGAAGCTAACCGCCGTGTCAGTACCTGGTAGTTGGCCCGACAGTACAGGGTAAGACAGACGACCCTGTGGAACATTCTCTATAACAATTGTTACTACGCTTATCACTTTTATCACTTACAGCGTGTACAGGGCTTACTAGCGACAGACTTTCCACATGGAGAGCAGTTAGGTCTCCGGTTTCTTCATCAGGCAACCACGATTCCAGCATCCATTCTAATCACAGATGAGACCACCTTAACGCGAAGTGGTATCTTCAACTTTCATAACAGTCACCAGTGGGATGGTATGCATAACCCCCATGTTATGGTGACTGCGAATCATCAGCATCGATGCAGCCAGAATGTGTGGGCCAGGATAATTGGCGATCGTATTTTGGGACCAGTCATCCTTCCACGTCGCCTGACAGTCCGACACTATCGCAGTTTGTTGCGAGTGACTTTGCCTCCCCTGCTGGAAGAAGTGCCATTGATGATTATAAGGGTTATGTGGTTGCTACATAATTGTACTCCAGTCCACTTCTCCGTTAACGTCAGGACGCATCTCAATCGTGTCTTCCCTAGTCGATGGATCGGACGAGTGGGTCCAGTTGCATGGCCTGCTCCTTCACCGGATCTCAACCCGTGCTATTTCTGGTTATGGGGCCGCCTCAAAAGTATATGTTGTAAATTAAGTACAAAGACTATATTCCAACAAATCGAGTTTCGTGTCCACATAGAAGATGTAATGAGACTGTGTAGAGAGTTTTATGTAGTAAAGTGTTTTTTTAAGAAAGGTTTATTTCTCATGTATTTACGCTGGAGTATGCATTTTCCGTTACGTTTTGTATTGCTTTGACGGCTTGTTAATTTTTTAAGGTTTGCTTACATAATGTTTCATTCTAATGGTGCATGCCATTATTACACTACTGGCCATTAAAATTGCTACACCACGAGGATGCCGTGCTACAGACGCGAAATTCAACCGAAAGGAAGAAGATGCTGTGATATGCAAATGATTAGCTTTTCAGAGCATTCACACAAGGCTGGCGCCGGTGGCGACACCTACAACGTGCTGACATGAGGAAAGTTTCCAACCGATTTTTCATACACAAACAGCAGTTGACCGGCGTTACCTGGTGAAACGTTGTTGTGATGCCTCGTGTAAGGAGGGGAAATGTGTACCATCACGTTTCCGACTTTGATAAAGGTCGGATTGTAGTTTATCGCGATTGCGGTTTATCGTATCGCGACATTGCTGCTCGCGTCGGTCGAGATCCAATGACTGTTAGCAGAATATGGAATCGGTGGGTTCAGGAGGGTAATACGGAACGCCGTGCTGAATCCCAAAGGCCTCGTATCGCTAGCAGTCGAGATGACAGGCATCTTATCAGCATGGCTGTAACGGATCGTGCAGCCACGTCTCGATCCCTGAGTCAGCAAATGGGGACGTTTGCAAGACAACAACCATCTGCACGAACATTTCGACGACGTTTGTAGCAGCATGGACTATCAGCTCGGAGACCATGCCTGCGGTTACCCTTGACGCTGCATCACAGACAGGAGCGCCTGCGATGATGTACTCAAGGACGAACCTGGTTGCACCAATGGCAAAACGTCCTTTTTTTGGATAAATCCAGGTTTTGTTTACAGCATCATGATGGTCGCATTCGTATTTGGCGACATGGCGGTGAACGCACATTGGAAGCGTGCATTCGTCATCGCCATACTGGCGTATCACCCAGCGTGATGGTATGGGGTGCCATTGGTTACACGTCTCGTCCATCTCTTGTTCTCATTGACGGCACTTTGAACAGTGGATGTTACATTTCAGATGTGTTACGACCCGTGACTCTACCCTTCATTCGATCCCTGCGGAACCCTACATTTCAGCAGGATAATGCACGACCGCATGTTGCAGGTCCTGTACGGGCCTTTCTGGATACAGAAAATGTTCGACTGCTGCCCTGGCCAGCACATTCTCCAGATCTTTCGCTAATTGAAAACGTCTCGTCAATGGTGGCCGAGCAACTGCCTCGTCACAATACGCCTGTCACTACTCTTGATAAACTGTGCTATCGTGTTGAAGTACCTGTACACACCATCTAAGCTCTGTTTGACTATGCCCAGGCGTATGAAGGCCGTTATTACGGCCGGAGGTGGTTGTTCTGGGTACTCATTTCTCAGGATCTATGCACCCAAATTGCGTGAAAATGTAATCACATGTCAGTTTTAGTATAATATATTTGTCCAATGAATACCCGTTTATCATCTGCATTTCTTCTTGGTGTAGCCAGTAGTCTATATTGCGTTCAGTCTTACATACTAGCTGTTGCTATGTTCGCAACAATTTGTCTTTTTCTAGGTGATGAGTCACTGTGCTGGAGTTGATATCTGGCTTGTACTGGACTCATTTATATTTTTTGCATTTTTAATTAATTGTCCACCGTTCTTCCTCCATAAGTGTGATTTTCTGCTCACATTTCAGATCTGAAGAAAGCCGAATACTCAGCAAAAATTAATCATCGCTGAATGGCATACAACTGCGATCTGTCAATTAAATGATTGTGTCTATAAAATTTGTTATTTCATGAAACTTCTTATATCGCCTGTCTCCTCCCACCTTATGTCAGGAAATAACACAAAGTCCAGTGCAGTGTGTGTTGCTGTTGTGGTAAGTACTGCTTAATTCAGCTGATGTTGACACTAGCAGTGCAGATACGGAGAGTGGTGCTGATGCTGCTGTTCCTGATGTTGCTGAGGTTGGTGCCGCCAGTGGAGTGAGAGGATTCTGTGTGCATGTGACTGTTGATGGTGGTAGCGACGCTCCTGGTGATGTTGACAATGAAGGAGCTGTTCATTAGGCTAGTGCTGGTGCTGAGGTTGCTTATGCTGTTGCAGATGCCAGGTCCGGTGGTGATCGTAATGGAGCAGAGTTTGGTGCAGCGAGCAGAGTGGAGAGTCTCTATGTGCATGAGGCTGTTAGTGCTGCTGGTGTTGCTCTTGGTGATGGTGGTGATGAAGACGCTGTTCATCAGACTAGTGCTGGTGTTAAGGTTGGTCATGCTGATTCAACTGCAGGGCCTGGTGCTGACATTGATGACGCTGAAATCAGTGCTGCCAGTGGAGTGGAGAGAGTATGTGTTCATGAGGGATTTGGTGATTCTGGTGATGCTACTGGTGGCTGTGGTGAAGCCAAAGCTGCTCCTTCCGCTCTTCACGCTTTTGATAATGCTACAAATGCTGGAGTTCCTTGAGATTCCAGGGCACATGGTGTTTCCAGAACTACGGCCACAGTGGTTGTTGTTGATTCTGCTGCTGATGCTAATAATTTTGATGCCTTTGGTGCGACGCTAAAATGTTCAGCTTCTGGGAATGGATGTCTTAAAATTGCCTAGTATGCATTGCAGGACACATTGCGCGACTGGAAGTGTCAGAAGAGGAACAAATGTGCTACTGTGGTCTGCATTATGCCACAACATAGATCCTTGCTGTTAAACTCACTATGTTTTTTTAAGTAATAAACTTCGTTTGATTAATGTAAAACTATGATCTCCGTCTCTTCACCTTTTTTTACCTGTTCTATGGCCTATGTGACAAATTCTGCAGTACAGCATAAACTTTCTCTCTTCTTTTGCATCTTTCGTTGATCTACTAACTATTCCTGGACGCTCAGTATGAAGCGTGCGATTTATGTGGAGTGGTGTTCGAGCAGGGTCTGTGCAGACATAGGGCTCAATTTTACCGTATTTGAACATCAAAAATCTTTAAGTAGCAAAACCAAAACCATTTCCAGTAAAACAATATAATTATCTGCAGTCTAAATGACTTAAGAAGGACTAGGATGCTCAGACAAAAAATTTCCTTATCAAAAACAGAACAAGGTAAAGTGTAGAACAATTCACACTAACCCTGCAATAGGTGGATAGGTGGCTAGGTAACAATGTGCCAAAAATGGCTCTGAGCACTATGGGACTTAACTGGTGTGGTCATCAGTCCCCTAGAACCTAGAACTACTTAAAACTAACTAACCTAAGGACATCACACACATCCATGCCCGAGACAGGATTCGAACCTGCGACCGTAGCGGTCACGCGGTTCCAGACTGTAGCGCCTAGAACCGCACGGCCACTCCGGGCGGCACAATGTGCCAATTTAAAACATTGGGTACGTCGTCTCCATTAAACAAGATAACTAAAAACGTATGAAGCCAGACGATATTGTACTTATTTATGATTAAAGCTATAACCTGTAACTACATCTTGACCTAGTGTAACTACCGACACCAACAACTATGACACCATCTACCAACAACACTATTAAGTTTCCCATTCTTCCATATACATCGTTATGCAGTTGCGTACATGACAGTTCATTTGTATATGCATACATGACAGTTCATTTGTAGATCGCAATACAAAAAACGTGTTAGTGCCAATGAGTGAAATGGTGGTTTACTCACACGAAATTAATGCAAAATCAATTCTGAAAACCACTGACACTATCTGGTTCATTGTCACAGCGAGAAACAATAAACCTTCGATTAACCAATGCCGAATCAATTCTTAAAATCATTGAAAGTAACAGACTGACAGTTGTCCAAAAAATAATACATATTTGTATATTTTTCTTAATTACACGCAGTGTGTACTGACCAACCAGGCCTTCTCTCTCACACATAACACTAATAGTCACACGCCCGTGTGCCTAAAACACAGACAAGCCGTCGCCGAGCGCTCGCAAGCTTCCGTTCAGGAAGTTATTTACAAGCGACGGCAGTTACAAGGAAACCCTTGTGAGAACGGTCGGATGTTCAATCTTGCCGGCCGCTGGTGGCCGAGCGCTTCTGGCGCTACAGTCTGGAACCGCGCGACCGCTACGGTCGCAGGTTCGAATCCTGGCTCGGGCATGGATGTATGTGTTGTCCTTAGGTTAGTTAGGTTTAAGTAGTTCTAAGTTCTAGGGGACTTATGACCTCAGCAGTTGAGTCCCATAGTGCTCAGAGCCATTTTTTTGTTCAATCTTTAGCAACGCTCATTTGACAGTGTTGTGTTAACTATTATGACATGAAAAACATTAGCTACTAATGTCTCACCACGAGCGTCAGGAGGACCTCAGATAATGAGTTGCTGAGATCAGTCTTGAATGGGATATATGTATTACACTTCACAAAACGGACATTCAAGAAATGTTCGGGACAAACCGTTAACTAGCACCAAGAACATCGAAAGGAAAATGGCGCAGCACAGTTATCACAAAGATTCGCACCATCAAAATCAACGCAAAATCCTTGGGAGTTACAAACCGTGCAGGACCTTCAAAAAAATGGTTCAAATGGCTCTGAGCACTATGGGACTTAACATCTGTGGTCATCAGTCCCCTAGAACTTAGAACTACTTAAACCTAACTAACCTAAGGACATCACACACATCCATGCCCGAGGCAGGATTCGAACCTGCGACCGTAGCAGTCGCGCGGTTCCGGACTGCGCGCCTAGAACCGCTAGACCACCGCGGCCGGCAGGACCTTCAGCTAGGTATCTACTCTTAAAGAATGCATATGGGATCATATTGGTGTAACACGGTGACGAGAAAGGTGGAATGTGATGGCATGGAACCAAATGAGAAACAGTCTGTTGTAGGTCTTATCGCGAAACTGGCTATCTCCTAAGGCGAAGCTGCAGATAGTGCGACAACATGTTTTGTAGACACGGAAACAAAACAACCAGAAGCTGAATTTGTCCAGTGGTTCCAGATGGTATCAACTACACTTTTCAGGAGGGATAGTCTGCTGATCAGAAATCAAGCAAAAGCAAGTTATTTTGACCAGCTGTTCGCCAGAGTCAGTGCTCATACTATACTTGTAGTTCTCTTACGCCCATTTTCCCACTCTTGCTTGCTGTGACGTAAATATTCCCTACTGCCCTTGCAAGATCACGCACACGAGAAAGAATCGTAGGAGGCAGAGCACGTCCAACTTCTCGCACCACAATCAATAACTTTTCAGCCAATTTACCATACAGATTAACAGTCGGCGTAATTGTATACGAATACATTAAGGTTAGTTGGTCATGTTACAACTCTCTGATATTTCTAATTTCCAGGGTTCCTTTCGTATGCATTTCCTCTTCAAACCCCGATTGGTCGGTGTTGGAAACAGATTCCTTCGTGAACAATGGGATAAGTTTGTTCGTTTCATCTAAAAAATTTCGGGCCTATTCAGCCATTTGCTGTGCGTAATCAAGTTGACGATTTGTTTGAAATTTCGTTATCTTACATCTTCCAATTCTGTGGCACCGTTTCAAGTTATCGAACCATCCACTGCTTCCCTTGATGCCTCTGTAATCTATGTCACTCGCAGTCTGATGTGCATAACGTAGTAGGTCAATATTACGCACATCCTGTGAACTGTATCGAGCGTCCTTGAAACCCGCAAACACCAGTTTTTGTAACAAGTTCGCCTTGTCCTCCCTTGCATATCTGTAATTTTTCTTATGCGCTACGTGGTCGTACTGCTGCGGAGTTATTTGAAGTCTATTTCTTTACTGTCCGGCGGATGAACTTCGTTGTACGTAATTATGTTTAGGCCCCGCTCCTTACCGAGCGAGGTGGCGCAGCGGCTAGCACACTGGACTCGCATTCGGGAGGACGACGCTTCAATCCCGCGTCCAGCCATCCTGATTTAATTTTTCCGTGATTTCCCTAAATTGCTCCAGGCAAATGCCGGGATGGTTCCTTTGAAAGGGCACGGCCGACTTCCTTCCCTAATCCGATGAGACCGATGACCTCGCTATCTGGTCTGCTCCCTCAAGCAAATTGTTCAAATCTACATCTATCTACATCTACGTGATTACTCTGCTATTCACAATAAAGTGCCTGGCAGAGGGTTCAATGAACCACCTTCATGCTGTCTCTCTACCGTTCGACTCTCGAACGGCGCGCGGGGAAAACGAGCACTTAAATTTTTCCGTGCGAGCCCTGATGTCTCTTATTTTATCGTGATGATCATTTCTCCCTATGTAGGTGGATGCCAGCAGAATGTTTTCGCAATCGGAGGAGAAAACTGGTGATTGAAATTTCATGAGAAGATCCCGTCCCAACTAAAAACGCCTTTGTTTTAATGACTGCCACTCCAATTCACGTATCATGTTTGTGACACTATCTCCCAGATTTCGCGATAATGCAAAACGAGCTGCCCTTCTTTGTACTCTTTCGATGTCATCCGTGAGTCCCACCTGATGCGGATCCCACACCGCACAGCAGTACTCCAGAATAGGGCGGACAAGCGTAGTGTAAGCAGTCTCTTTGGTAGACCAGTTGCACCTTCTAAGTGTTCTGCCAATGAATCGCAGTCTTTCGTTTGCTCTATCCACAATGCACTATGGGACTTAACATCTGAGGTCATCAGTCCCCTAGACTTAGAACTACTTAAACCTAACTAACCTGCGACTGTAGCAGCAGCGCGGTTCCGGACTGAAGTGCCTAGAACCCCTCGGCCACAGCGGCCGGGTCTCCCAAACAACCCCACCCAAACCCCCACTCCTTGGACAATGATTGTCCTATACTACGCTTCGCTGGAGATGGGATTTGTGGCTCCCTGTCCGACAAGGATGAATAACTACGTGGTTCGACACTTGATTCAATAACCCTTTCGCTTGTTAAGCTCGTATCGTCATCATTGTATTCCTCATGCACATTGTCGCACAGTCGAGCGTATACAACCCCACACATTCCACTGACTCATCTTGCAGAAACCATAATATTTCATCAGCCACCTCTTTCTCACTCTGAGGAGTTCCTTGGTTTTCTTTTGACGAAATGTCAACTTCGGCAACTGTTGTTGCAGATATAATGCCATGCTTGCTTTGTTTATCGTTGCCATTGCTCTGCTTTGTATCAACACCACTAACACTGTAGCACTGTTGTGAGTTACTCTTCGACTAAGCAGTTCAATGACGCTCTGTAGCCTCATGCTGTGTTCTTTGTTGGATACTCCAGTCCCACCGAGCGAGGTGGCGCAGTGGTTAGACACTGGACTCGCATTCGGTAGGACGACGGTTCAATCCCGCGTCCGGCCATCCTGATTTAGGTTTTCCGTGATTTCCCTAAATCACTCCAGGCCAATGCCGTGATGGTTCCTCTGAGAGGGCACGGCCGACTTCCTTCCCCATCCTTCCCTAATCCGATGAGACCGCTGACCACGCTGTCTGGTCTCCTTCCCCAAACCAACCAACCTCCAGTCCCACCCCCTGTTACCATTAGCAGGCAATATTATGTTTACACCGTAGTCAATATGTGGTGCGTCGAATGCCTCAAACATCATTTTCCTTTTGCGACATCGCACTCAAGGGGTTCCTTGTTAGTGCATGTTCACACATAACGCTGTACACCACCTTGAACACAAGGCCAAAAGGATGGAACCATTAGCTGTAAAATCACCTCTTATTATCTGCTGAAGCCGTTCTGTCGCCTCCACTGTAAAGCCGTCGGCACACGGACCGTGCTGTCGAACGTTAACGTTGAGCGTGCCAAATTCAACGTGCTGCTGAACGCTAAGGAACGATGCGACTTGTCATGCGGTACGTCGGACCAACGTGGTATACGCGATCGCAACGTACTCCAGCGGCAGTTGAGGGATGTTTCTAGTTCGTAAATCACGCTATTTACTCAACGGACAAGCGTAAAATTCCCACGTTACCTCTATTAAAACGCACATTTCCTCCATCGTCCACGAAAAGGAAAGTACCATGTCCAATCAATAAGGACACAGACTTATAAAAGTTCCATCACAAACAGTGCGGTACAAATTTGGAATAGTTCTCCGCATAAGATAAACATTATTTCATCATTCCCACATTTTAGTAAAACCCCAAGATCAGTCTTATTTGATCTCTGTTCCTCCCCAGCAGCAGAATCTTTGCAACATGTGAATTACAAAGCGTAAAAGAAAAAGGAGCAAAATATCTTTATACAAGTACCGCAAGCTGTCCTGTAGAATAAGCCAATCGAACAAAGTCATCCCTCAAAAAAAAGGTGAACTTATATTTACATAACACCAACTATTATAGTTTATACTTATATTAAAGTAATAATAAAGTATCAGAACCTAATAAAAACGCGAATGTTAGGTAAAAAAAAATTGGAAGTGTCTAGACGCGAACCACCGACCCCCCAAACAACTTCATACATGACGGAAACGCTACTCCTTACGCTAAACCAACACGACATCCTGTTATGGCTTTCTGAAAAGGTAATCGTAGATAGGTTACTAATTGAAATTTAATTATAACAAATTGTACCAAGAACAATGCGCTTTGGATGGATCTTCAGTGTGACGCTGACTTCAAATAGCCTACTCTCATAATAAGCAAGTTACAATAATTCTTTTGCCACGAATATGATGTTTCTCATTATTTTATTGGAACGAATCACACAGTTAATAACGGGTTTTTCAGTGATTCTCAATTTTGCTGGTGCTCAGAAACGGCATATATACATACAGGCTTGAAATGAATGACAATATAGCGCATCACAACTCTGTACGGAAGGGAATGGCGTGCGTGTGACGTAGGTGGCGTTGTGCCATCTCATTGGTCAACGCTCAGACGCACGCTCGGAATATCTGACATGCCAGATATTGCTCCGCACGTTCGGAAATACTCCCGAACGTGCTGTTCCACGCTATGACGTCAGAAACTCGGTACGCTCAACGTTCGGATGCACGGTCCGTGTGCCGACGGCTTAAGGCTGTGAGTCTAACCAGGAAAGACAGCAACTGCTAGTCCAGGTTGTTGTCCACACGCCAAGCCTGCCCATGCTGACTGTCGCCACACCCGGCTCCGTCCCGGATACCAGCTCCTTGAGGTCCTCTAGGACTTGTCTCCACCCAGATCTGCCTTCTTCCGTGTCGCTCAAGGGATTGACCACTCTCCCTCCTTTCATCTCCGAGGCCAGCCCAAGCCGTCAGCCTCGGCTCTCCACAGACAGTCCGCAGTGTGCCTCAGGCACTGACCACATATGCGGCACATTCTTCCAGCCGGCCGAAGTGGCCGTGCTGTTAAAGGCGCTGCAGTCTGGAACCGCAAGACCGCTACGGTCGCAGGTTCGAATCCTGCCTCGGGCATGGATGTTTGTGATGTTCTTAGGTTAGTTAGGTTTAACTAGTTCTAAGTTCTAGGGGACTAATGACCTCAGCAGTTGAGTCCCATAGTGCTCCGAGCCATTTGAACATTCTTCCAGGAGACATTGCACTTTTCTCTGGATACAGATGACACCTACGGTCGGACGCGCCGTTCCTATGATCCGCTGCGTTGGTTCATGCGTCTGCCGCATTCACCTTCTATCACTGCCTGTGCTACACACGTTAATCACCATTATATCTGTCACCAGGGATAATAGCAGTGCTGCTAGACATGGTACTTACAGGTGACATTAACTCATTTCTTCTACCGGCTACAGATTTGAATAACTTCTCTCTTTTCTAGTCTTTTTAGGGTATTTTGATTGTCCAGTAAGGGCTTCTGTAGAATGGCATTTCAGGTGCCGTCCGTTTCTCATTCGCTTCCTCTTCTGTCGACTACATTTAACGCTCACATGTCTTGTTTTACATTTTTGGTGCTCATATTGAAGTTAATCTTTGTTGTCAGTACCTGGGGAAAGATTCTCCTCCCTGTTCAATCTGCTGGTGGTGCTGCCCTCGATTCGATAACTTACTATAGCTTTGGTTCTTAGATGTCTGAATTCTTACCCATTTACACTAAGTTCCTTCCAGTTCAGATGAGAGGGAAATATCTAGTCTCCCTTTACCTGTCGATCACAGTTTTCGTATTCGTTATTTTTTACACTTGAACCAAATAGTGTGCGTAGTGGCACTAAACATGCTTCACTGCTTTCAGCAAGAAAAAGCTCCATAACACTTGTGCATCTTCTATTTTCGGGAACTATCAAGGCATATAGCAGGAAAGTGAAGAGTAAGCTCTGGAAAATTATCTGATGCGACCATTTCAGATGATTAGTACGCCGTGTAGGAATGGCCCGGAGGCTACTATGCCTCTAACGAATAAAACGTATGGGACACTATCATAACGTGGGTGAAAGAGTTGGAGAAGAGAGGAAAGGAAGCAAATGTTGCCATTTATTTGCAGCAAAGAAGATACAAGTAATAGTGCACGTATATTGCCATCCAGTTAACATTTGTTGTTAATCGGAAAGTTTTTTGAGCACCCATGATAGCATGTTATAACTAGGGCCCAGATTTGAAGGTTTTAACCCAATAGAGCCAAAAACAGATAAATCGTACTTCAAGGCACAAAAGTAGCAAAATATGACTTGGATAGAAAATAGTAAGGTCTAAACAGGATTTTTGCTAAAGAACACGGTTATTAAACATATTTTCTGGATAAATAGCAAGGAGAATAAATAATTTGAATTTGCATCTTTTAAGAAAAGACATAATAAATAAACTGATACACTGCACTTGTGATGTTCGCCTGTTTTATTTCTTCATTGATAGGCCTCAGTGTCGACGTACTGTATAGTTATACTGGCTGAAAAATGGGGGTGGAAATTCAACACTGACTACTGTAAATGATGTAGCTGACAGTTACACAGTTGCGTTTCACAGTTCTTTACTTTCACTGTTCACAATCCCCCCCCCCCCCCCGCAATGTTACACAATTATATGGCCAGTTCACTATTGGTAGATGATAAGCCTCATTAATAGCTTGCAGGCAAACATCAGCATACTACTTCAATAGTTTGCTCTTGAACAACTATCAGCAGTGAATACCTAACCACACAGTTCACAGTTCTTGCAGAATAATAAGGTACGTGTGACACTATTTCTCAAATAAACTGAGCAGACGCTGTCATTGTTTTAACACACGGCCTGTTTGTGTTACACGAATTCCACTGTCAAGTTAATGCATCATTGTTATTCTAACTGATAAAGACTTCCAGTCTGAAAATCGGCAGTGGACTGACTGTGTCAGGACCAAAAATGCGTCCTTTATATATCCTCACAATAATAGGCACTGAAACTATACATTGTTCGATGTTTAAGTTACAGAAATTGCAATTAAAACATAACTCAGTCAGTTAACTTAATACATCGATAACAGTCCTCCTTTTTAACGGTTTCCTCTACCACAAAGGTTAGGCCAAATTATTTGTTTAAATAATGAAATTCACAGTTACAGTTATGCAAACAATGCTTTTGACAAACCTGGTAATTATCTTGGACTTAATTAAGGGCTGGCTTTGTTAATATGTTTCTGAATGGAGCCAAATAAATACTTTAAGAATCCTAGTAGTTCTTCTTCCAAATGTTTGTAATTAGTACAGAATTTATATTTGTTTATAAGTCAACAACAGACTCTAAGACGCGAAACAATTAGTGATTTCACCCTATAGCAAAGGTATTAACTAGGAATGGTCAAAATAAATTATGAAATTGATTAAATACACAAAGCTAAACACAGAATTAGATCTGGTGCTATATTTCTTAAGACTGAGGGCTAACCTTCCTCTTTTATGAGAAGGCAGATTATACTCATGTATGTTAATGGTAATTAGTAATGAAAAATAAAATGAATTTTAAGGAGGCAGATGGCAAAACGAGAGAGGAAGTAAAAAGATACCAGGTTGCTTCGTCATACACTGAAATCAAGAACGCGCATGCCGCAATATCCGTTTTATAGCTTGGTAACATGCCAGAATATTGCTACATTGACTGGCTTGAGTCTTATTTTTGTAGTTCTGAAAGTATAAGAAATATAGGTCACACTGACTTCAACACTGTGTATGGGTCATTGTCGCTGTATTGTTGCTTTGAGAGTACGTACACAGGCCGATGTTTCAGGACAGATGCAGCCAGTCTTGGTTTAAACACTATCGACAATAAACAGGTATATTAATGGAACAAATAGTTGACACTTGAATGTATTTCTTTTTTTAGTTACGAAACAGAGTAGCGTGCGTTTTAAGTGTAATTCTATCGTGTATAAACAGAAATCGCCGAAAATTGTTTTTTTTTTCGGCATTGTATTGGCGAACACTCCAATTTTTGCGACTGATGGCGGAGTAAATTATCGTCAATACCGTCAAAAGCAGATAAGTAAACACAGTTAATTTTTATCATTCATTTTATCTACTAGTTTTCTTGCTATCTTCTTCCCTTGGGTTTCCAAATCGAAATTTAAGATTACTTTACTGACATGCCTGTGCGACTCAACTCACGTTGACGTGATATATGATCTCGTTTTTATTCTTTTAGTTATTACCATCTTAGTAGTATTCATTTGTTTTAATTTTGGATATGCGATGATAAAACCTCACATTATCCACAACACAAGTATTTTGTAGCTCACATTAAGAGCGTCACTAGGAAGAAAAACAAACAACAGAATCAACCATTTATTTCCTGTGAAACAAGTAGTGCCACAGACCTTACTAAAGACACTTATTTTTAAGGGCTTCCTGGAGAGTATTAGCAGCCGCAGTATACGAGTGGACAACGCATAAAAATGATTTGAAACAGGTATACGAAAAATCTATTGCTGATGTTAAAACAGACGTTTGGGACCACTAAATTTGGCTTTCAGTCGACGAGACCACCGACAGTTTTGACAGATTTGTAGCTAATGTAGTGGTGGAGAAATTAGATTCTGTGGCACCAGGAAAATGGCATATAAAATTTATTCAAGTAGTTGTGGCGCGGTGGTACATCAGCCTTCTATTGTGATTCATATAAAAAGACAGTCGCAGGTTGCAGAATGCTCTTTATTGGCTCAATAGCGACGCGCCGAGTAGGGCATCATCAGGTTACCTCTTGCAGCGTGAGTCACCAGCCGCAGCAGCATAGACTGTCAACACGACAACCATCATTGCGATAGCGTGCCAACAGTTATGTGACCAACGACAACAGTGGATACAGGAGTGGCACCACATTATTTCCTCAGGGGAGTCCCTATTCTGTATAGAGAAACACGACGGACGCATTTGTGTTTTGAGACTCTGTGGGAAACTAAAGTTGTCAGATTGCACTTGGGATCGTCATACAGACCTAGTACTTGATGTGGGGTGGCGGGTTAAATAATATTCGTCGCCGATTTTTACAAGGGCCAGAAGACTATTTTTGTGGTCAGCCAGGAAGTGATGAAGAACATACCGCCCATAATTTCCAGTCTGTAAGTCCACAGTCTTCTTGCGCTCCCTGAAAGAAAATATTCTTTCAATTAACTCAGCGAGATCAGAAACTATGATTGTAAATAAAAGTTTGGAGTTCTAACTAATTAAAATATTCAGTAAAAGTTCACACACACAAACATAAGATTTCTGATAATAATAATAATAATGTCCCTATCAGCACTATTAGCAGTTCAGAGGCGACCTCTACGGTAAATTCCAAGTAACATGATCTATCGTCTTGACTTCTAATCATCACAAAAGTGGAAAATAATCTCAGCACTTCCCACGCAGATTTGTCAACATTACGGGCGACAACAAACAGTTACTTGCATGAAATCTAAGCGATCCAGGACAATGTGCACTCCTCGCGAGTTCACTTCCTACTTTTACCGAAAACACCTTTGATAACTGCCTAGATTTGACGTCAGTTGGGGCGTAGCGTATGCCGGCGTTCGACTGACGTGACAGAGTGACAACTCGTTGCGAAGTGTCTCTCCTGTGAAATCTAAACGATCCAGTACGGAGTGCAGTCCTCACGAGTTCATTTCCTAGTTTTATTGAAAGCATGTGTTTGATAGCTGCCTAGATCTGACGTCATCCGTGGCGGAGCGTTCGCCAGCCGCGGACAGATTGATAGCTTGATGCGAAGTGTCGCTCTCACTCTTTTTTTTTAATTTTGTGATACAGTACACTACAGCATCACCAGTCTTCCGCGGTCTAACTGTTTTTGTGAGCCAGTAAATATAAAGCATAGGGCAGTGACAGTGCGTCACTGCAATACACTTTGGAGGTGTGGCGGTGGGACTTGGAGTCCCTTACCACCCTGCAACGGTGACAGCACTCTTCTGTCCGGTATGGAAACGTAGTCCGACACGGGCAGGTAAGATTGGAAAGTCGTGGACGTGGAATGGAGGGCTAGTCCTGGCAAAGGAGGCAGCCGTGGTGGGCGTGCCAGGTCCAGCGCTAGTCCTGTTGGGAAGCCGATTCCTCGAGGACGGTCAGCGGAACTGGATGGCGATGCCAGCAATGTGGATGTGTAGCCCCAACGTGGCGTAGACCATGGAGAGCGTCCCGTAGGGCAGCCACTTTCTCATACAGCCGCCGGGCGTTGTTGTCCATGGTCTCGTTGAGGGGGACGATATCTGCTTCCTCATGGAGAGTCACAATCCGCGTGAGGGCCGGGGCGTGTAGGCTCCACCTGAGAACCTTGTTCTGCAGGCGCTGCAACGTCCGCATCCTGGTGACACTAATCGTGGCCCATGCAGTGGAGCCATACGTGAGGGCAGGCAGGATAACGGTCCAGTAAATACGAAGCTTGGAGGCAGGTTAAGTTCCCTACTGCGGAAGAGGGGGCACAAGGCCCTAGTCAGCTTTTGCCCCTTGTTGGCGACATACTCTGCATGACAGTGGAACAGCAGCTTGTGGTCCATCCGGACCCCGAGATAGGTGGTCGTCGGGGCTCTCACTGTCTCTCTGGCCGTATTTATATACGGGCTCAGTGGACTGTCGAAGGAAACATCTGCTGTCAACCGCTTTCGGCGCTGTCAGCAGCATCTAAACGTCCGCTTTCTCAGACACGCAGACACGTATTATTTAATAACTATGTTGTGTAACAATTTACAGTCTTCATAATCTTTATGTAAATGAAGTTAAATTGGCTGTGGTTACTAAGAAAATTTTAGCCCCACTGCATTTAAACTTTGCCTGCTTGAATTTTTAGAACGGAACTGTCAGTAGAAAATGATCTCTGAACTACTTCTTTAAGAGTCCTTGCATTGATTGTTATTTACACTAAAGTCTCAAAATTTGGTACAGATGTAATGTTTCCTTAATGCAGCTGAGAGCGGTAATGAGAACTGCCATAAATGCAAATGATACTTAATCCATTATGAATAAGGTTTTTGTTCCAAATTTGGTTTTTAGTAAATTACTTGAAAACTATTACAGATAGCTTTATAGAGTCACATAGATAATGTTTTTATATCAGATTGAAGTTACGTAGGAATTTTCATCTTTCTGAGTCTAAAAATATTTAGCGCCTTCAGTTTTTCGAAAACGGTCGATTTTGACCAATTTATTACACCAATCAAATTGAGACTTGTAACTTTTGATTGTGACATACATTTGCACATTCTGAACAATTTTTGGCTATTTACCGTTATTATTTAGCGCCAATTATTTTTTTCTGAAAATAATATATATAGTAAAGCTTATTCATCTGATCATTCCGAGATTTAACAGTTTCAGCATTAATGTACTGAAGCATACAATGACAAAGTTTGGAAAAGCTATTTCAGATTTGAGTTTCATTCTAAGATTATGGCGTAATAGTTTGTAGGCTACGCACAGGCGCGTTATGATGACGTGGCGCTGGTAGCAGTGAACCGGGGTAAGTCCCGGCACACTTGCTCGCCTCTGTATCTCACAGATGATGCAGCGCTTGTTTCGCCACACTGGGTGATGGATTGGATTGTGGTGGCGACAGGTACACAAGGTGATCTCTCTTTCGCATAGCAGGTAATTTGGGCATCAACCACTACATTTCTGACGTATTAATCCCAGTGGATATACTGTATTGTCAAGGTATTTGTGACGTTAGCTTTCAACATGAAAATGCATGGCGACATACTGTACGTGGAGTCTTGACTCACCTCGATACAGAAGATGTTCGAGTGTTCGCCCTGGTCAGTGTGTTCTCTTGTTCTCTCGCCCACCGTACACCTGTGGTCATGGGATGCCGTATACAAGCAGTGTGTAAAATTTTTTATTTTCTAGCCTTACTAATGCTGTTCGTTGCCTTAGCTTTTGAGGCTGAAATATACAGGTTCTCAAAGGACTCAGCTACATCGGGAGAAGAAAGTACTGTTAAATACTGTGATATGCATAAAACTGCCTGTTGTAAGTTTATGAAGATCTACGTCCACATTTGAACACATACTCTGCGAGGTACAGAGCGTACCACAACTAGTTATTTTCTTTCCCGTTCCACTCGTGAATAGAGCGAGGGAAAAACGACTGTTTTTATGCGTCCTTATGAGCACTATTTCTCGTCTCCTCTCTTCGTGGTTCTTATGCGAAATGTATGTTGACGGCAGTAGAATCGTTCTGCAGTCAAATTCAAGTGCCCGTTCTCTAAATGTGCTCAACAGTGCGAGAAGGCGTCTTTCTTCCTCCAGGGATTCCCATTTGAGTTCCCGAAGCATGTCCGTAACGTTACCGTAAAACACCTACCGGTAACAAATCTACCAGCCCGCCTCTGAGTTTCTTCGATATCTTCCTTTAATCCTACCTGGTACGGATACCAAACACTCGAACAGCGCCCAAGAACATATCTCACTAGCATACTATATGCAGTCTCCTTCACAGATGAACTACACTTTCTCAAAATTCTTGCAATAAACCAAAGTCGGCCATCTGCCTTCCCTACAACAATCCTCACATCCTCGTTCCACTTCATATCGCTTTGCAACATTAGTCCCAGATATTTAAATGAGGTGACTTTGCCAAAGAGAACACTACTGATGCTGTATCCGAATATTACGGTTTTGTTTTCCCTACACATCCGCATTAACTTACATTTTTCTATATTTGGAGCAATATATTTGCCATTCATCACGCCAACCAAAAATTTTGTCTACGTCATCTTGTATCCTCCTACAGTCACTCAACTTCGATACCTTTCCGTACACCACAGCATCATCAGCAAACAGCCGCTGATTGCTGCGCACCCTGCACGCCATATCATTTATTTATACAGAAAGAACAGCTGTCCTGTCCCATTTTCCTAGGGCACTCCCGACAACACCCATGTCTCTGATGAACACATGTCGTCGAGGACAACATGCGGGATTGAATTACTTAAGAAATCTTCGAGCCACTCGCGAATCTGAGAACCTATTCCACATGCTAGTATCTTCGTTAATAGTATGCTATGGAGCACCGTGTCAAATGCTTTCCGGAAATCTAGAAATATGGAATCTCCCTGTTGTCCTTCGCCCCTGGTTCGCAGAACATCGTGTAGGAAAAGGACAAGCTGAGTTTCGCACGAGTGATGCTTTCTATATCCTTGCTGACTCGTGGAGAGAAGCTTCTCGCTCTCAAGAAAATTTATTATGTTTGAACTTCGAATATGTTAAAAGATTCTGCAGCAAACCGAGTTTAGCGATATTGGTCTGTAATTTTGCTGGTCCGTTCTTTTACCCTTCTTACCTACAGGAGTCACCTGCGCTTTATTCCGCTCGCTTGGGACTCTGCGCTGAGCGAAAGATTCGCGACAAATACTAGCTAGATAGGAGACCATTGCTGTAGAGTACTCTTTGTAAAACCGAATTAGGATTCCTCCCTGGCCTGGGGGCTTATCTTTCTTTCAACTCTTTCGGTTGTTTCTCTACGCTAGTGACGTTTATTATTATGTAGTCCATACTGGAGTCTATTCGATGGTCAAACGACGGTAAATTTGTACGATTCTCCAGTGTGAACAATTTCTTAAACGAAAAATTTAAAACTGCGACTTTCGTTTTGATGTCTTCAGAATGGTTCACGAATGACTGGATGGTAGCCTTAGATCCTCTTAGCGACTTTACATAGAAGTAGAGTATTCTCAGATTATCTACCAAAGCTTTTGATAAGGTATGACGTTGGTAGTTGTGTGCTTTACGCATAGATTTTTTGACAGAATTACGACTCTCTAATGACATCTCCTCTTCGTCATTTGCGCGTTCTCTTTTGAACAGAGAGTGCAACAGCCTCTCCTTCCTCAGTATTTTTCCGAATTTCATTGTTAAACAGTGGCGAGTCTTTTCCATCCTTAATCCAGGTACCAGGCACATAATTCTTCAGGTCACGGTTTACGATCTGCTTAAAATTTACCCGTGATTCTTCTACGTCCATCTTACTGGGACTAAGTGACGTCAGTTCATCGTCTGAGATGCTAACAACTGCTTGTCTTCTCTATCTAGCAGAAACACGCTCCTACCCGTCTTGACTGATTTATTAATTCTTCGTAACCATAGTTGCTATATTGACATCATGATCACTAATCCTCATCTCTATAGTGACGCTCTCGATAAAGTCCAGCCTATTGGTAGCTACAAGGTCTAAGATATTTCCATTGAGTGAGCGCTACCTAAATAGCTGCTCAAGACAGGTTTCAAAAAACGTCGCACAACTGTCTGTCTATAGCTCACGCAGTGAATCCATGTATATTCCAGTCTATACTCGGTAGATTAATGGCCTCCATCTAGTTTGCCTGATCTGGGTATCTACGGTCCGTAGACTTTCTTTGAATGACGAAGCGGAAACGGATGGCTGGTAAAAACGTCCAAAAATCAATTTCATATCGCCTAGACCTGTTGTACGCAAACAGATAACCTCAATACCACACTCAGCTTCTAGCTCAATAGAGACAATATTTTTGTCAACTGCAATGAATACTCACCCTCCAATGGCGTCTAATCTGTCTTTCCGATATACGTTCCATGGATTGCTAAATAGCTCAGAGTTCTCCACTTCGGATTTCAGCCAGCTCTCAGTTCCAATAATAATTTGAGCGCGAAAACATTCCCAGAGGGCACTAAATTCGAGAACTTTGT
This sequence comes from Schistocerca piceifrons, assembly GCF_021461385.2. Taxonomy (NCBI): domain Eukaryota; kingdom Metazoa; phylum Arthropoda; class Insecta; order Orthoptera; family Acrididae; genus Schistocerca; species Schistocerca piceifrons. Next base: position 872,330,964 of record NC_060139.1, read on the forward strand.
TACGAATACTTTGACAATTTACTGCTAAAATTATGTATTTACTCTGAACGAGATCTGACTTCCCTTTCAGCGTATCGACTGGTGAGTGTTCATCACAGTACTTCAAACTACCACCTAGCTTAAAATGTTCTCAAGTGCATTTCACAAATACTGTGCTACCGGAGTAGCTGCTTCCTTTATATAGCGCGCACCTGATCTGTCAAGGTAGTCCTACAAAACTCTACCCGATAATATAGGTCTAGAAATCTGCAACCAAGACTGTCACCTAGTGGACGAAGACTTTGGGTGAGATCCTCGATTCGTCTCCAAACCAAAGGACCTCGATCAACTCTGGGACCAGTGGTGCAGAATTAGAGATCTGATTGCACCCTGTACTTGAGGTCAGTAGCATTTACCATCTCCACCAGCCGCCTGTATGTTCTGAGGAAAGCCTCAGAACCCATGCGACAGGCACCGTTGGTGCAGACGTGAGCCACAATGTACGACAGCATGCTGCATGATCGGTTGCCGCAGGCAAGGCTGTCTCCAGATCTCGGGAGAGGCCCCCCAACAGACACATGGGGTACACACTGGCTTTCTTTCCAGCCCTGAACGCTATCGTCCTAAGGTGCTCCATAACACGCCTAACATTCGAACTCCCGATAATAAACAAACGCCTACCAACATATGCTTCTTCCGACTCTGCTGAAGGAATGGCCACCTGTTCACTCATAGGGCGAACAGGCGAAGCCAGACAGGCAACCTCCAGTTTGGCCATCTGCCACGAACGACGCGAAAGCGTTTCTACCCGTCACACACCTTCCTGTGAGGTCGGATCCACCGCGTCGAGTAGACTAGGAGGTACCTCGGCCAGATTCTCGACCACCTGTACACCCCGAAGCGGCAACCTGAAGATGACGGTTCATAGCCAAAAGAGCATTCAGCTGCTTGCAAACTACAGCCTGCCCCTCCTATGTTTACACACAGCTTCCTAGCAAGGCTAAGTGAAAAAGTGAACAATAAAAGCAGACAGAATCATAGATATACAGCTTGCTACTCCCTCTGATGTGCCTCAGACGAAATGAGCTTTCTTCTACAGATTGCCTGAATTTACACTTTCATAATGTGAGCTTAAACCTCATTGTTCTGATGAAAAGGGGCATCATCCTGCTGTCGAATAAATGGCAATAACTTAGGGATAATAGTCTGTGCAGTGTAGTGGGCACTGGTTATCCTACCTTGTAGAAGTAAGAAATGTACCCGAGAGTTGTAACTCATGGTCCCACCACGCCATGAAGCATGGAATGAGAGCTGTGAGTCATGGACGAAAGCACTATGAAACAGGCAGCTCACCGGGTGTGCACCATACATGTGTACGTCAGTCATTCATTCCCTTTCCGCCATATCAGCAGTCTGGTAGATACCCTTGTAAAACTTTTACTCTCTCTTGCGAAAACAAGCTATGGTGTCAGAACGTTGCACTGTTTTCCCACTGAGGTCCGGTTGCTGAGTTTACAATTCAGGCATTTCGGTCTTCTAGGTGGGGCAATATCTTCCACGTTAGCACCGCTTTTCGCAATGTCGGCTTTCTTCCCGCTCGTCATTCTTACTGTGACGTGAAACACTGGCCTGGCTTCTCTTGGCTTGGTGCTGGCTGGAGAAGACTTTGAGAAAACCTGTCCATAATACATTTCTGGTGTGTAAATTCTGTTCTCTATTTAAAAAAAAAATCGTCCAGAATTTTTCTTAGCTTGTCGTTGAAACTATCTCATGACATGGATGTTGCTTAGGTAATTACACAGTGTGCAATTGTCTGTTATTGAAATGTTTGAAAATCTTGTCCACAAGGCTTTTTTTAAATCTTTTCTTAATCCTATATTGTCTCTACTGAGTCCTTATTCTCTACAATCTTACTTTACGGTACACCCTTTTACTGCTATTTAGCCTCTTGACAAGTATTTGATGAATTGGTGATTCGGGTAGTTGAGTGGTTTTATTTCTCAAGCAAAAGTAGAATGCTCAAACTGTTAACAGAACCATGGCAGCACATGTAGTGGAAATGATTATAGTCGTGATGTTAGACTGTTGTTTAACTCTATAGTTCTGAATACACTCGAACATTTGTTCTGCTGAAATTCTTCTTTCATGTGGCGCTATCGGTTCGTCAAGTTCGGGGGTGTTGTTGAGGAATGTTAGTTTTTGTGCGGGTAACAATTCTAACCGTTTTCCTAACCAATGCAACGTCCGTTGTGAGAACTGGATCGTGGTCGTTCTCATGATAGTAGCTGGAACATGAAAATCTGCTCCTGCTATATCACAAGTTGTACCATTTATTAATATGCCACTGTTTCTTAGTGATGGTTTCCCTCGGTTAGAGTTATTACACGTTCGGTGGGTAAATCTTTTGTGCCTGGCGTAATCCTGTTGAGAACTGTGTTGGAGGGAGCAGTGTAGAATTCAAGCATCCGTAAGTTGCGTAGTAAACTGCTTCTTGCAGTACTGGTGTATCTAGACTTACGTCATTCAAGCTATCTGCTAATGCTTGCAACAGACTGGCTACGGTCATTCTACCATCTAATTTAACGGAGTCTGAATTCTTTCCAACTTGTTATTCGTCGTCCACACCGTACTTTTTCTATCCTTCACCGATTCCATAGTCAATTCTCTTGTTGTTGTTGTTGTGGTCTTTAGTCCTGAGACTGGTTTGATGCAGCTCTCCATGCTACTCTATCCTGTGCAAGCTTCTTCATCTCCCAGTACCTACTGCAGCCTACATCCTTCTGAATCTGCTTAGTGTATTCATCTCTTGGTCTCCCTCTACGATTTTTACCCTCCACGCAGCCCTCCAATACTAAATTGGTGATCCCTCGATGTCTCAGAACATGTCCTACCAACCGATCCCTTCTTCTAGTCAAGTTGTGCCACAAGCTCCTCTTCTCCCCAATTCTATTCAATACCTCCTCATTAGTTATGTGATCTACCCATCTAATCTTCAGCATTCTTCTGTAGCACCACATTTCGAAAGCTTCTATTCTCTCCTTCTCTAAACTATTTATCGTTCACGTTTCACTTCCATACATGGCTACACTCCATACAAATACTTTCAGAAACGACTTCCTGACATTTAAATCTATACTCGATGTTAACAAATTTTTCTTCTTCAGAAACGCTTTCCTTGGCATAGCCAGTCTACATTTTATATCGTCTCTACTTCGACCATCATCAGTTATTTTGCTCCCCAAATAGCAAAACTCCTTTACTACTTCAAGTGCCTCATTTCCTAATCTAATTCCCTCTGCATCACCCGACTTAATTCGACTACATTCCATTATCCTAGTTTTGCTTTTGTTGATGTTCATATCATACCCTCCTTTCAAGACACTGTCCATTCCGTTCAACTGCTCTTCCAAGTCCTTTGCTGTCTCTGACAGAATTACAATGTCATCGGCGAACCTCAAAGTTTTTGTTTCTTCTGCATGGATTTTAATACCTACTCCGAACTTTTCCTTTGTTTCCTTTATTGCTTGCTCAATATACAGATTGAATAACATCGGGGATAGGCTACAACCCTGTCCCACTCCCTTCCCAACCACTGCTTCCCTTTCATACCCCTCGACTCATATGACTGCCATCCGATTTCTGTACAAATTGTAAATAGCCTTTCGCTCCCTGTATTTTACCCCTGCCACCTTTAGAATTTGAAAGAGAGTATTCCAATCAACATTGTCAAAAGCTTTCTCTAGGTCTACAAATGCTAGAAACGTAGGTTTGCCTTTCCTGAATCTTTCTTCTAAGATAAGTCGTAGGGTCAGTATTGCCTCACGTGTTCCAACATTTCTACGGAATCCAAACTGATCTTCCCCGAGGTCGGCTTCTACCAGTTTTTCCATTCGTCTGTAAAGAATTCGCGTTAGCATTTTGCAGCTGTGACTTATTAAACTGATAGTTCGGTAATTTTCACATCTGTCAACACCTGCATTCTTTGGGATTGGGATTATTATATTCTTCTTGAAGTCTGAGGATATTTCGCCTGTCTCATACATCTTGCTCACCAGATGGTAGAGTTTTGTCAGGACTGGCTCTTCCAAGGCTGTCAGTAGTTCTAATGAAATGTTGTCTACTCCGGGGGCCTTGTTTCGACTCAGGTCTTTCAGTGCTGTGTCAAACTCTTCACGCAGTATCATATCTCCCATTTCATCTTCATCTACATCCTCTTCCATTTCCATAATATTGTCCTCAAGTACATCGCCCTTGTATAGACCCTCTATATACTCCTTCCACCTTTCTCTTCTTTGCTTAGAACTGGGTTTCCATCAAAGCTCTTGATATTCATGCAAGTGGTTCTCCTTTCTCAAAAGGTCTCTTTAATTTTCCTGTAGGCAGTATCTATCTTACCCCTAGTGAGATAAGCCTCTACATCCTTACATTTGTCCTCTAGCCATGCCTGCTTAGCCATTTTGCACTTCCTGTCGATCTCTTTTTTGAGATATTTGTATTCTCTTGTTATTATGCACATCCTGTAGCTGAACGAAGCTAAAATGAGCGTAAGGAGAGCAATGAGAGAAGCTTTCAATGATTTTGAATGTAAGAAATTGTCAACCGACCTGAGGAAAACCCTAAGAGATTTTGGTCGTATGTAAAATATGTAAGTGCCTCAGAATGATCTATTCATTCTCTCAGCGACCACACCGGCCACAAAATGGAAGATAACAGAGAGAAGGCCGAAATACTGAATTCGGTCTTCCGAAGTTGTTTCACCGCGGAAGATCGTAACACTGTCCCTTCTTTCAGTCGTTGCACGAACGTCGAAATGGCAGATATTGAATAACCGATCGGGGAATTGAAAAGCAGTTACAATCGCTTAGTAGTGGAAAGGCGTCAGGACCACATGAGATACCTATAAGATTCTATAGAGATTATGCGAAAGAACTTGCTCCCCTTCTAGCAGTTATTTATCGAGGACCGCTTGAGCTACGATAAGTATCTAAAGACTAGAAAAAAGCACAGGTCATTTCCGCTTTTAAGAAAGGCCGTAAGACAGATCCGCACAATTATATACCTATATCGTTGACGTCAGTCTGTTGGAGAATTATGGAACATGTATTATGCTCAAGAATTAGTTTCGGAAAATGAACATCTCCTCTATAAAAATCAACGTGGATTCCGCAAACAGAGATCCTACGGAACTCAGCTCGCTCTGTTCCTCCATGGGACCCACAGCGCAGTGGACAACGGCACTCAGGTTGATGCCGTGTTCCTTGGGTTTGGAACGGCATTTGACGCCGTCCCGCATTGCCTTTTAACAATAATAAAATACGAGCTTACGGAGTATCGGAGCAGACTTGCGAATGAATTCAAGTCTTTCTTGCAGACAGAACTCAACACGTCGCTCTTAACGCAACAAAATCGACAGATGTAAAGGTAATATCCGGAGTACCACAAGGAAGTGTGGTAGGACCTTGCTGTTTACACTATGTATAAATGATGTAGTAGAAAGCGTCGGAGCCCTTGAAGGCTATTCGTAGATGATGCAGTTGTTTACACCAAAGTAGCAACACCCGAAGATAGTAAGAATTTGCAGAACGACCTGCATAGAACTGATGATTGGTGCAGGTCCTGGCAGTTGACCATGAACGTAAGTAAATGTAACATTTTGCGCATACTTAGGAAAATAAATCCACTACTGCACAGCTAAACTGTTGATGACAAAAAGCTAGAGACAGCGTCTGCCGTAAAAAAATCTAGGAGTGACTATCGAGAGCGACCATAAGTGGAATGAACCGTAGCCGAACCACGCAAGCGTTTCTCGCAGACGGAGCCCGCTGCGGCACTTCGTTGTCCGCACTCTAGGAAAACGGTCTCGTTTGTTTGCATTGTGCGAGTGAGCAGCGGAGTCTCGCACGCGTTTTACGCAGCATGCTGCATGAAATTCCGGCAGCTAGGAAAACGTAGCTTAACTTTAAATGCAATATTACAACACCCCGCAGTAGCTCCGTGCAGGAAGTGTTAGCTTGGCAGCGGCATCGAGCGGCCCCTGCGTGTTGTCACCCCGCAATACAGACAGTGCGCAGCGTCGGCAGGGGAGTGCCTCGCAACGCAAACTTGTTAACAACGACTCTAGCGGTGGGTGGCCACGGCTAGTCGTGGTCAGTGTGTTTTGTTATGGCTCAAGCACACGCCTGTCCAGAAGGTGGCAGCTTGGTGACGAAATGGCGGTGACCTACTACACCCGAGTTGATGGCTGGCGTTCTGTTTCTCAGGGCCGATGGTGGTTCATTGTGGCAGCGGTTCCACATCACAAGATCTCAGGACAGATTGTCTTGATGCAGAGTTGAACTTTAGTCCCCGAACAGCACTCTATGTGGCGGCCAAGCCACACAGTCCAATGGCGATAGAGCTGCGATACTACCAGAAGTTACTTCACTATAAAATGGCTAGGTATTTATACACTTTCGAGCAATGGTTATTTAGGCTTTGCGTTGCCTTGCAGCATTTATACAAAACATTTCGGCAGCCACCGGTGTGGGAAGGCTCAGGGCACCCACCACTTGTGTATTGCTTTCCACACCCTTCCAGGCCAAATCGCCGCAAACATTGCGAAGGCTGTGTTATATTTTGTAAAGCATAACACTAACTATTAGCTGCCGCTGGCACTGCTGCAATTCATTTCCAACTTCGCACATTAGTGACCAAACATGGTAGGTGCGCTAAATGATGGTTCCGTTTCAGAGTGTGTTGTTGTTGTTGAGGATGGGGCAGTTGCTGATCCTGAAGCACTCATTAGCTCTGCTGAAGCTGAATCTAGCAGTGCAGACGCTGGCAGTTGTGTGGATAGTGTTGGTGCTGGGTGCTGGTGCTGAGGTTGGTTATGCTGTTGCAGATGCTGGGACTGGTGCTGATCCTGATGGTGCTGAGGTTCATGCTGCCGCAGGAGTGGGGAGAATTTAAGTACATCAGGCGTTTGGTGGCACTGATGATGCTTATGGCGATAGTGGTGAAGCCCAGACTGCTCCTGCCGCTCTTGAAGCTTTTCCTGGTAGTACGTATGCTGGAGTCGCTTGAGGTGTTATTCTGTAAGGCGATCCCGAAACTGCTTCCTACATTGTGGGCGCAGTTGTTGTTATCGAATCTGCTGGTCATACTTCTGATGCATCTGGTGCGACGCTAGGATCATCTGCTTCTGAAACGGAGGTCTTGGAAGTGCCTAGCAGTAAGGGCAGGACACATGATGCGACCGGAAATGCCTGAAAGAGAAGTGATGGGGTAGTGAATTGCATTTAATGTATCACACATTCTTGCTGTTAGCCTCACAATGTTTCTTAAAGTAATAAATTTCTTTTGTTCGGTATAAAACTTTGCTCTCCATCTCTTCACCTCTGCTTACCTGTTCCAAGCAATATTTTCCATGATCTGTTTCACATATTCTACAGTCTAACACAAAATTTTCTTTTCAGCAACCTCTTTCGTTGTGCTGCTAACTGTTCCAGGCGCTTAGCATGTAGTGTGGGATTTAAACTGAATGGAGTATGAGCTCAGTCTTGTGTAGATGTGGGACAATAACAAAACCAAAACTATTAACAATAAGTCAATATAGTTCTATGCTGCCCAAAAGACTTATTAGGGCTAGGTCTAGAATATTCAAACACAAAACATCCTTAAAAAAGAAAAAGAAAAGAAAAGGTAAAATATTCAACGGGCGACTCGACAAGAACATAATAATTTAAACCATTGGAGACGCTACCGCATTATACAAAATAACTGAATACTTATGCAACTAAACGATACATATCTTATTATTAGGATCAAAGCTACACTAAAAAGCCAAAGAAACTGGTACACCTGCCTAATATTGTGTAGGTCTCCCGCGAGCTCGCAGACGTGCCGCAACACGACGTGGAATTGAGTTGACTAACGTCTGAAGTAGAGCTGGAGGGAACTGACACCATGAATCCTGCTGGGCTGTCCATAAATTGTAAGCGTACGCGGAGGTGGAGATCTCTTCTGAACAGCACGTTGCAAGGCATGCCAGATATGCTCAATAATGTTTATGTCTTGGGAGCTTGGTGGCCAGCGGAAGTGTTTAAACTCAGAAGAGTGTTCCTGGAGCCACTCTGTAGCAATTCTGGACACGTGAGACGTGCTTCCTGCTGGAAGCGCCTAACTCTGTCGGAATGCACAATGGACACGAATAGATGCAGGTGATCAGACAGGATGCTTACGTACGTGTCACCTGTCAGAGTCGTATCTAGATGTATCAGGGGTCCCATATCACTCCAGCTGCACACGTCCCACACCATTACAGAGCCTTCACCAGCTTGAACACTTCCCTGCTGACACGCAGGGTCCATGGATTCATGAGGCTGTCTCCATACCCGTACACGTCCATCATCTCGATGCAACTGGAAACGAAACTCGTCCGACCAGGCAACATGTTCCCAGTCATCAGCTGTCCAATGTCGGTGTTGACGGGCCCAGGCTAGGCATAAAGCTTTGTGTCGTGCAGTCGTCATAGGTACACGAGTGGGCCTTCGGCTCCGAAAGCCTATATTGATATGTTTCGTTGAATGGTTCGCACGCAGACTTTCCAGCACTGAAATCTGCAGCAAATTGCGAAAGGGTTGCACTTCTGTCACGTTGAACGATTCTCTTCAATCGTCGTTGGTCCCGTTTTTGCAGGAGCTTTTTCCGGCCTCAACGATGTTCGAGATTTGATGTTTTACCAGATTCCTGATATTCACGGTGCACTCGTGAAATGATCGTATGGGAAAATTGCCACTTCATAGCTACCTTGGAGATGCTGTGTTCCATCGCTCGTGCGCCGACTGTAACACCACGTTCAAAATCACTAAAATCTTGATAACCTGCCATTGTCGCAGCAGTAACCGATCTAAAAACTGCGCCAGACACTTGTTGTCTTATTTAGGCGTTGCCTGACACAACGACGTGTTCTGCCTGTTTACATATCTCTGTATTTGAATATACAAGCCTATACCAGTTTCTTTGACGTTTCAGTGTATATTCTGGAGCTACATCTTGTTCTACTGTTACTACAAACACCGGCAACTAGGATACAATCCAAAAAAAATACTAGCAAGCTACCCTCGCTTAAGCATAAAAAATAGGTACTCAGTTACATAAAAGGCAATTAATTCATATAAGGCAATTTAAAACAGATCTTAGTGCACACGAGTGAATCGCTGATTTACACACTAGAAATCAGTACTGAAACAATTCTGAAAACCACTGACAATATCTGATTCTCTGCCTTAGTCAATCCCAATAAGCCTATCATAATCTCGACGGAGGAGTTGATGAAGAAAGGAACGGAAACGAATGTTGACAAGCTGGATACCTTTAGTAGGAGTAAAGGAGAAAAATGTCACAGTGAGCGTTTACTGCAATACAGTAAACATTTATTACTATCTGGAGAGTTTTTGAGCTCCCATTAACGCAAACATGATAATTAGGGGCCGGCCGCTGTGGCCGAGCGGTTCTGGGCGCTTCAGTCCGGAACCGCGCGACTGATACGGTCGCAGGTTCGAATCCTGCCTCGGGCATGGATGTGTGTGATGTCTTTAGGTTAAAAAAATGGTTCAAATGGCTGTGAGCACTATGGGACTTAACTTCTGAGGTCATCAGACCCCTAGAACTTACAACTACTTAAACCTAACTAACCTAAGGACATCACACACATCCATGCCCGAGGCAGGATTCGAGCCTACGACCGTAGCGGTCGCGCGGTTCCAGACTATAGCGCCTAGAACCGCTCGGCCACTCCGGCCGGCTGTCCTTAGTTAGGTTTAAGTAGATCTAAGTTCTAGGGGACTGATGACCTCAGATGTTAAGTCCCATAGTGCTCAGAGCCATTTACACCATTTGATAATTAGGGCTCAGATTTGAATGTTGAAGCTAATAGAGCCTAAATGGGACTAGGTCGCATTACAGGGTGCAAAATGGGCTAAATAAGATTTTGGAAAAAAGTAGATTCTAAAAAGGACTTTTGCCGAAAGACACGATTATTAAACTCATTTCCTGAATTAATACCAAAAAAATCTATAGCATGAATCTGCATATTTTAAGAAACGACGTAATAAATAAACTGATACACTGCACTGAAATCAAGAATACGCATGGCGCAACGTCCGTTGTCTTTGCAACTCGATAATGTACTTGCACGCTATTGTATCGGTGACAACTGAGTGTTACTTATTTCTCTAATTCGGAAGGTATAAGAAATATAGGCCACACTGACCTCAACAGTGTGGATGATTCATTGTCACTGAACTGTCGCTTTTAGAGCATGTCCAAGGCCGCTGTGTTAGGACAACTCCAGTGAGACTTTACTTAAATGCCACCCTACAATAAACACGTATATTAAAGCAAAAAGTCGGTGACACTTGATTTTTTTAATTTTTTTACTTACGAAGTAAAGTTGCGTGGTGTACTGAATCGCATTGAGTAGTGCGCTTTTAGGTGTAACTTTGTAATACCTAAACAGAAATCGCAAAAAAAAAAATTTTCTCCGGCATTGGATTGAGGAAGACTCCAATTTTGCCACTGATGGCCGAGAAAATTATGGGCCGGCCGCGTTGGCCGAGAGGTTCTAGGCACCTAAGTTCGGAACCGCGCGACTGCTACGGCACTGCTACCGTTCAAATCCTGCCTCGGGCATGGATGTGTGTGATGTCCTTAGGTTAGTTAGGTTTAAGTAGTTCTAAGTTCTAGGGGACTGATGACCACAGATGTTCAGTACCATAGTGCTCAGAGCCATTTGAACCCTTTGAAAAAAAATGTTCAAATGTGTGTGAAATCTTATGGGACTTAACTGCTAAGGTTATCAGTCCCTAAGCTTACACACTACTTAACCTAAATTATCCTAAGGACAAACACACACACCCATGCCCGAGGGAGGACTAGAACATCCGCCGGGACCAGCCGCACAGTCCATTACTGCAGCGTCTTAGACCGCGCGGCGAACCATTTGAACCGAGTAAATTATGGCCAAGCCTTTACGTAAACACAGGTCATATTTGTCACTCATTTTATGTGCCAGTCTCCTTGCTACTATTCCTCCCTCAGGGTTTCAAATCGAAATTTAAAATTAGTTTACCTGTGCGATTCAGCTTAAGTTGATATTTTATGTAATCTAGCTTTTATTATTTAGTCACTGCCGTTCTGTTTCTGTACGTTTATTTTAATTTTAGGTAAGACATGATAAATTGTCACATTATCCACAACACAAAGATTCTGCAGCACACATTATGAGCGTCACTAGAAAGAAGAACAAACAACAGAATCAACCATCAATTTCCCCTGTGACAAGTAGTACAGTGAACAGCTTTAATCTAGACTTAGGAGAGGCTTTAGTTTCTTCCACTTTGCCGTACAACGTGCGAAAGACACCTGTTTTTAATGGCTTCCTGGCGAGTATCAGCGGCTGCAGTATACCAGATGAGTCGAAGGTACGCCAAAATTATTTGAAACAGGTGTATGGTATGGCTACTCATGATGCGAAAACAGACATTGGCTCTCAGTCGACGAGACCACTGACAGTTGTGGCAGATTTATACACTACTGGCCATTAAAATTGCTACACCACGAAGACGACGTGCTACAGACGCGAAATTTAACCCACAGGAAGAAGATGCTGTGATATGCAAACGATTAGCTTTTCAGAGCATTCGCACAAGGTTGGCGCCGGTGGCGACACCTACAACGTGCTGACATGAGGAAAGTTTCCAACCGATTTTTCATACACAAACAGCAGTTGACCGGCGTTACCTGGTGAAACGTTGTTGTGATGCCTCGTGTAAGGAGGAGAAATGCGAACCATCACGTTTCCGACTTTGATAAAGGTCGGACTGTAGCCTATCGTGATTGCGGTTTATCATATCGCAACATTGCTGATCGCGTTGGTCGAGATCCAGTGTCTGTTAGCAGAATATGGAACCGGTGGGTTCAGGAGGGTAATACGGAACGCCGTGCTGGATCCAAACGGTCTCTTATCGCTAGCAGTCGAGATGACAGGCATCTTATCCGCATGGCTGTAACGGATCGTGCAGCCACGTCTCGATCCGTGAGTTAACAGAGGGGGACGTTTGCAAGACGACAACCATCTGCACGAACAGTTCGACGACGTTTGCAGCAGCATGGACTATCAGGTCGGAGACCATGGCTGCGGTTACCCTTGACGCTGCATCACAGACAGGAACGCCTGCGATGGTGTACTCAACGACGAACCTGGGTGCACGAATGGCAAAACGTCATTTTTTCGGATGAATCCAGGTTCTGTTTACAGCATCATGATGGTCGCATCCGTGTTTGGTGACATCGCTGTGGACACACATTGGAAGCGTGTATTCGTCATCGCCATACTGGCGTATCACCCGGCGTGATGGTATGGGGTCCCATTGGTTAACACGCCCGGGTTCCCGGGTTCGATTCCCGGCGGGGTCAGGGATTTTCTCTGCCTCGTGATGACTGGGTGTTCTGTGATGTCCTTAGGTTAGTTAGGTTTAAGTAGTTCTAAGTTATAGGGGATTGATGACCATAGATGTTAAGTCTAATAGTGCTCAGAGCCATTTGAACCATTTTTTGAACCCATTGGTTACACGTCTCGGTCACCTCTTGTTCGCATTGACGGCACTTTGAACAGTGGACGTTACATTTCAGATGTGTTACGAGCCGTGGCTCTACCGTTCATTCGATGCCTGCGAAACCCTATCTTTCAGCAGGAGAATGCACGACCTCATGTTGCAGGTCCTGTACGGGCCTTTCTGGATACAGAAAATGTTCGACAGCTGCCCTGGCCAGCACATTCTCCAGATCTCTCACCCAATTGAAAACGTCTGGTCAATGGTGGCCGAGCAACTGGCGCGTCACAATACGCCAGTCACTACTCTTGATGAACTGTGGTATCGTGTTGAAGCTGCATGGGCAGCTGTACCTGTACACGCCATCCAAGCTCTGTTTGACTCAATTACCAGGCGTATCAAGGCCGTTATTGCGGCCAGAGGTGGTTGTTCTGGGTACTGATTTGTCAGGATCTATGCACCCAAATTGCGTGAAAATGTAATCACATGACAGTTCTAGTATAATATATTTGTCCAATGAATACCGGTTTATCATCTGCACTTCTTCTTGGTGTAGCAGTTTTAATGACCAGTAGTGTAGCTAATGTCATGGTAAGGAGATCATCTTACACGCCACCAGGAAAATCCAATCTACTACTGTGTACAAAATTGGGGAAGACGATTCAGAGTACTGTCGCCCACATTGTAGCGGTTAGGGACGAGAAACGTTTGCTGCTGGATACAGCCTGTGCTGCCTGTATGTAAAAATGGGAGCAATACTGAAATATCTCAATGTGATCCATTGTACCTGCATTTTCCATGGCCTACACTGTCTAATAGAGGAATCTGGAAAAAAGTTTCCTGAGGTTGACGGTAACATTCCCTATACTAGGAAAGTATTTCTCAATGCTCCTATCTGCATTCAGTGCTTTAAGGAAATAGCTCCAAACACTCCCCTCTCACCTGAACCTGTAGTTCCACATTGGTGCACATAGCTTGTAGCAAGTTTAGAATGCACCAAAAACTAAAACGTCAAAGAGGTAGCAAATACAATTAACTCTAGTGGATAAGCCTTTATTTAAAAGCCTGAACAATAACAAGAATGTTACACCCTTGATATTTTTAAGAGCTTACTTCCAGCATCTATCAGTTGCAGTTCAACGCCTAGTGCTCGTATCTGTACCACGAAAGATGCTGTAGACATGATCTCCGAGATGCAGACGTATCTGGAGGGAAAACTAAATTCAGTGGGAACAGCGTGGGTCACTAAATTACGATATATGAGGTATCTTGCATATGAAGGTAAGAAGAAAGTGTTCGTCATTATTCAGGGGGGAAAATTCGGAGGTGGACTGTATTGATGCTCACGACGCTCGGGGTGATACGGCGGTCATGTTAGTATAGAATCGATTGCTTCAGGAAGACCATACTCGTTCTCGGTTACCCCGCGCGCTAGCGCCCAAGAGAACAGACGTACTGTTCAGTCGACCAAGCAGGATTGTACAGTTACGTTGCATACCTTGAGGTAGGAAATCGTAATGTTTGCAGTAAGAAGTGTCTTAATACAGCATGTTCTTCAGTTGCGTCGCCCACTGAAAACATCCGTTCATCGGATGTTATATACGAGCAATGTGAAAGATCTTTTTATTTGCTAGCCTTCCTGATGCTAATTGTTGACTGGACTTCTGAGGCTGAAAATTGCAGGTGGTCGAAGGACTTAGTTTCCGGCGCAAGACATCTGGAGAGAAAAGTACTGTTAAATAGTGTCACGTGTCTAATACCGCCTGCTGCAGGCTTCTGCAGATCTAGGATAGGTATGAAGTGAGGAAGGCAGAAATTCATCTCAGGGAAAATCATTCACACCTGGACTTCTGTTTTGCTTTCGCTATGTATAGTCGGTAATATTTTACGAACAAGACTGACATATAAGATCAACTCCCTAAGTACAGCATAGAAAATCCACTAAGAGAATGCGAGAGTCCACTAGCATGGGAGATGTTGAGAGTTGACAGCCCATGAAATATTAGTACAACTGACCAGGAAATAAGTTCACACAGAATACAAGTATTTGGGCTTCAGTTCCGCAAAGACAGACAATTATCTATTACAATTTTCACATAACTCGAAGATAATGGTGTACACAAATGTGGGAAAGGGTAGAGGTATGATACGAAATTCACTTCTTGCGGTAAATTTTTCATAGATTTAAGCACAAACTTAGGTGATTTGGCTTGGATGCGTGCTGGATGAGCGAAGGAGGTTTCTGTTGCGCTGTGTTCTCGCTTCGTGTGTCGATATTATTGATCAATTTGTTATCGTGGTGTGAGGTAGCATTACTTGTGTGCAGTTGTCGATTGAGTCAATTTAATATCTAATCGTTCTCAATAACGTGTCGAGAAAAGAACGCTTGTAGATACACCCCAAAAATTGTTTCGATCTCTTCCTTGTTGATATGAGGTGGGGCGCTGTTATGTACTATTAAGGGAATAGACTCTGATTTTTCAAATTTCACTCACGAGGGCTATACATTATATTGAACACACCGCTTTTATCTCAACAGATTTTGTAAAGTTTGGCATTAATGTTTCGCAAAGTATGTGCCCACACGCTTCTGAATTGAGCCACCATAAGTATAGTCAGGGGAATTTCTTTTACAGTTCATACAGTGTGATTGTAAACAGAGCAACGAACACACTTGTACTAATATTTTTGTCCCCTTCCACAGGTACATCTTAACGTGATAATATGATAGATATTCACTGGTTTCCACATAAAATTATTTCGACACGTTATTCGTTGATTTCACCGTAAAACACGTGAAAATTGAGTTTGTCGAAATTTAAATCACCTCAAGGTATACCTGCAGCTAAAATCGTAGCGGTCATGGCTGCGCCGGCGCTTCGTCCTAGAGCGCTGGCGGGTACTTCACCAGCGCTTGTCAGTGTAAGCGTCTAGGGAGAGTAACGCAGAAGCGTGTTACGTTGCGTGAATTATACGACCGCGATTCATTTATACAGTGAATTGACAAAAGTCATGCGATACCTACCATTATCGTGCCGGACCGCCTTTGCCCGGCGCCCTGCCGGCCGCGGTGGCCGAGCGGTTCTAGGCGCTAAGTCTTGAACCGTGCGACCGCTGCGGCCGCAGGTTCGAATCCTGCCTCGGGCATGGATGTGTGTGGTGTCCTTAGGTTAGTTAGGTTTAAGCAGATCTAAGTTCTGGGGGACTGATGAGCTCAGAAGTTAAGTCCCATAGTGCTCAGAGCCATTTTTTTGCCCGGCGCCCTCCAGCAACTCAGCGTAGCATGGATCAACAAGTCATTGGAAGTCTCCTGCCGAAATATTGAGCCATGTCTATAGCTGTCCATAATTGCGGTAGTGCTGTCGATGCAGGATTTTGTGCACGAACTGACCTCTTCCTTATGTCGCATGAAAATTCGTTGGGATTCATGTTGGACGATCTGGGCGGCCACATAATTCACTCGAAATGTCCTGAATATTTTTCAAACCAATCACGATGACATGACGCATTGTCATCCACAAAACTTCCATCGTTGTTTGGGAATATAATGAATGGCTGCAAATGGTCTCGAAGTGGCCGAACATAACCGTTTCCAGTCAATGATCCATGTAAACACAACCCACACCATTATCGAGCTACCACCAGCATGTACAGTGCATTGTTGACAACTTGGGCCCATGGCTTCGTAGGGTGTGTGCGACACTGGAAACCTACCATCAGCTCCTACCGACTGAAATTGGGACTCATCTGACGAAGCCACGGTTTTTCATATTCAAATGGTTCAAATGGCTCTAAGCACTGTGGGACTTAACATCTGAGGTCATCAGTCCCCTTGAACTGAGAACTACGTAAACCTAACTAACCTAAGGACATCACACACATCAATGCCAGAGGCAGGATTCGAACCTGCGAGCGTAGCAGCAGCGCGGTTCCGGACTGAAGCGCCTCGAACCGCTCGGCCACAGCGGCCGGCTCATGGCTTTTCACGCTACAGGCGATGTGGTGCTATCAGCAAAGTCACTCGCGCCGGTCGTCCGGCTCATTCACCCCGCATTTCGACGTATTGTTGTAACAGATACGTTCGGCGTACGTCCCACATTGATTTCTACTGTTATTTCACATACTATTGTTTTTATGTTAGCACTCACAACTTTACGCAAACGCCTCTGTTCTCGGTCGTTAATTAAAGGCGTCCGTGGTGAGAGCCAACACTCTTGCCACTGTGGATCTCGAATATTGGATTCCCTAATTGGGAATTCTGTCAGATTTTGCAACTGACTTAGGCCTCCTAACTGCTGAGGACTGCTGCACGTTTTCTACACCTGCAGCTACAAGAGGCTCCTCTCCACTCAACTCTGACAGTTGGTCAAATCTATTGCATACATGCAAAGTAAAACTGTCTGTATACCTCCTCCTCCTACCTGCCTTCTTGCCAACTGCCAATTCCCATTTCCCACCCTCATCAACCTATCTAATTCCTCCTTTTCGTTTTGTAAGTGCAACTGAAGGGCATAGATATTATGCTCCTACTCCTCTATTAATTTATTTCTGCTACAAATTCTGCACTTCCAGTAGAGAATCTCGCTAGAATGCCTACTGGCTTCCCCATTGCATTCTCCCCAATGGAAATACTTTGAACAAGTCCCACAACGCAACCTACTACTCACAACCCTACGACAAAGCCCACACTTCTCACTTATGGTAAAATTTTACAGTTACTGAAAAAACTAAGCGTCTATGTTAAGCTAATTACACCAGTAGAACTATTTATAGACCTAACAACAGTTGTCTCGAATTTCTCTCCCTGCTAAGAAAGTAGCAAAACTTGACACAGTTTATTAGCTAAAACCAAAAATGCAAGCGGTCACTGGAACACTTAACGAAGTTAAAATAGTGAATGAAAATTTTACTGAAATATTTCACTAGAAACAATAAAAAATGTCAACTGAAAACTACCGCACGAAATTTACTAAACGACTTCAACGCATAGAAACCTCTAAAAAAATTCAGTGAGCGAACGTTTCCAAAAGTTTATTAAACCGTTGTTTCGCCACAAACAGTCCGAGACACCATTGAAAACTAGTAAAATTAATAACTGTATAACAGCGCAGAAACATCTTTGTCGGAACTTAAGAACCGCTGCAGCTGCTACTGCACGCCGCGAAATGTAAATACATTGCTAATATTTGCATGAACTATTGGAAACTACCAAATTTAATGTTAGAATACAGTGCACAAACAAGTTTGGCGGTACTTAGCTTTATAACTGCTAGAGCTGGAATCGCAACCCGCGAAATGTGAACACATTGCTGAGGCGTGAGACATGGATGAACGGCGTAAGTACACTCACGAATAACACAGAAAGGAAGACGGAAATGAATGAAAAATCCACTAACAAGTTGCTTTTACAGCAAATATTAACACAAGTAAACTTTGAAATATCTAACCGAAGACAAAAACTTTATAAAATATTGACGAGCAATTTCAACAGCAGTCCAGCACATTTGACGTCACACCAAAGTTACTCCTTATTATTTCTTGAACTGTTCTTCTTTTCAGATTGGCGACTTCATTTTCATCAAATCTCTTCTTTTTTAACGCTTCTACGCATTTTGATGAAGGATTCTTCACAGCTAGTGACAATGATTGTGTAATGTCCACATTCAGCTGTTTCTCACTATTAAGTTCATCACCTAACGATTGTATTGCAATGCAGAAAGTTCTTTCCGCAACACTTGTTTCCAACTAAAATTTCTTTGTTAATATAAAAGCCTCTTTCAATGCAACGTTTCCACGAAAAATGCAAAACAGCCCCTGAACGGACTTGAAATCATGCTTCGCACATTGCGATGAATTGATGAGAAAGTAATTATGTTTGTCCCACTTACGACTGAATTGTTTTAGTTGTTAGAATACTCACAAAATTTAAAGCAATCTCTCTTCATTGCGACAGTTGGTAATGGTGTCATAGGTTGAAACTTGGTGGCAGATTAAAACTGTGTGCGGGACCGAGACTCGAACTCGGGACCTTTGCCTTTCGTGGACAAGTGCTCTACCAACTGAGCTACGCAAGGACGACTCATGACCCCTCCTCACAGCTTTACTTCCGCCAGTGTCTGTGGGGACGGGTCGTGAGTCGTGCTCGGGTAGCTCAGTTGGTAGAGCACTTGTCCGCGAAAGACAAAGGTCCCGAGTTCGAGTCTCTGTCCGGCACACAGTTTTAATCTGCCAGGAAGTATCATATCAGCACACACTCCGCTGCAGAGTGAAAATTTCATTCTGTGTCATATGTTATTTGACACAAATTCTTCCAGTGCAATTGTCACTCTAAATAGTCTGCTGGATAGATTTTACGGATGGCACTGATTTCTGCTCTCTTCTAGAACCACACCTGGATGACTGACAAACAAAACAAATTTCGTTTCATTACTATCATGATCATTTGTTGATTTTCGTTCTTTTTCGTGACTTTTATGCCCTGTATACACACTGAAGATGTGCCGTGTATGAAGTGGTCGCAGGCACACAACACATGTGCCTTTACCAAGACGCGCGACGCCTCGCCGACCTGTGTCTACGGTGTCAGTGTTTTCTTTTTTGGTCATCAGTCTACTGACTGGTTTGATGCGGCCCGCCACGAATTCCTTTCCTGTGCTAACCTCTTCATCTCAGAGTAGCACTTGCAACCTACGTCCTCAATTATTTGCTTGACGTATTCCAATCTCTGTCTTCCTCTACAGTTTTTGCCCTCTACAGCTCCCTCTAGTACCATGGAAGTCATTCCCTCATGTCTTAGCAGATGTCCTATCATCCTGTCCCTTCTCTTTATCAGTGTTTTCCACATATTCCTTTCCTCTCCGATTCTGCGTAGAACCTCCCCATTCCTTAACTTATCAGTCCACCTAATTTTCAACATTCGTCTATAGCACCACAATGCTTCGATTCTCTTCTGTTCCGGTTTTCCCACAGTCCATGTTTCACTACCATACAATGCTGTACTCCAGACGTACATCCTCAGAAACTTCTTCCTCAAATTAAGGCCGGTATTTGATATTAGTAGACTTCTCTTGGCCAGAAATGCCTTTTTTTCCATAACGAGTCTGCTTTTGATGTCCTCCTTGCTCCGTCCGTCATTGGTTATTTTACTGCCTAGGTAGTAGAATTCCTTAACTTCATTGACTTCGTGACCATCAATCCTGATGTTAAGTTTCTCGCTGTTCTCATTTCTACTACTTCTCATTACCTTCGTCTTTCTCCGATTTACTCTCAAACCATACTGTGTACTCATTAGACTGTTCATTCCGTTCAGCAGATCATTTAATTCTTCTTCATTTTCACTCAGGATAGCAATGTCATCAGCGAATCGTATCATTGATATCCTTTCACCTTGTATTTTAATTCCACTCCTGAACCTTTCTTTTATTTCCATCATTGCTTCCTCGATGTACAGATTGAAGAGTAGGGGCGAAAGGCTACAGCCTTGTCTTACACCCTTCTTAATACGAGCACTTCGTTCTTGATCGTCCACTCTTATTATTCCCTCTTGGTTGTTGTACATATTGTATATGACCCGTCTCTCCCTACAGCTTACCCCTACTTTTTTCAGAATGTCGAACAGCTTGCACCATTTTATATTGTCGAACGCTTTTTCCAGGTCGACAAATCCTATGAAAGTGTCTTGATTTTTCTTTAGCCTTGCTTCCTTTATTAGCCTTAACGTCAGAATTGCCTCTCTCGTCCCTTTACTTTTCCTAAAGCCAAACTGATCGTCACCTAGCGCATTCTCAATTTTCTTTTCCATTCTTCTGTATATTATTATTGTAAGCACCTTCGATGCATGAGCTGTTAAGCCGATTGTGCGATAATTCTCGCACTTGTCAGCTCTTGCCGTCTTCGGCACAGCGAATTTTCGCACTGCACCACATCACGAGTTGAAACCGCGGAAAGAAGACAAGACGAAAAAGAAGAGCCTCCTGCAAGGCCGTCAGTGAAAACTGGGTGGCCGTCAGCGGCACCGAGCAGGGAGAGACGGCGCACCCCCCCCCCCTCCCCCCGCTCAAGAGGGGACGTGCCACCGTGTAGATGTGACCGCCGACACCGTTGACATACGCGGCATGTTGCGTACTACCACCGAGGATGCAGTGGCCGTCCTGAAAGCCGCCATTACGGGAGGAAGGACTGCCTTGAAGGCTGAAGTCGAAGTTCACCGCTAGCTGCAGCAGCTGCTGGAAGAGGTCAGCCACAGAAGGCCACCTCCCTCCCAGACGCCACAGGGCTGAGGGAGGAGGTGGACGCCGCCACGCAGACGCCTCCATGGCCACTGCAGAGATGCAGGAAGCCATGGGAGTGATGCCAAAACAGGAAGAAGAAGGAACGCCTGCTCTAGCCGTCCCATCCCCAGAGGGGCCACGATCGTGCAGGAAGAGTCTGCCGACGCCGTCCGGTCCCAGGGGTCAGCGGTGCCACTCTAGCCACTCCAAGTCCTGTTCCCTGGTAACAAATAGCGAGATACCTAGGCGACACATTTGACACAAGTTTCGACGTGGCGGCAACACATCGCAGAAATTTGAACCTAAGGAATAGGACCACTGAGAGAACTATAACCAGATCTTCGGATACGCAGCGAAATGGGGAAAGTGCCGCCAACACCAGCATCAACACACTATAACGACTAAAGTACAGGGCCCTGATAGAGAATTCTATGAGAAACGTGCATCGTCCCAAAACGCAATCATTCGCACCTTGGGTAAAGAATTCACTCGCGACAGGGAATAGGATAGCCAGACTTACTGAGACAACAATAACGACTATAGTAATCTGAAGGTACACAACAACTCTACCTTAAATAACTAGCTATTACGGACTCTTCTGGAAAAGCTGAACAAAGTCTCTAAACAGAAATGACAATCATAACAAGTACCAGTGCCACTAATGAAGAAGGAAGAGCGCCAAGTGCTGATACTTTGAAGAACAGGAACACAAGAATCCTTTCGTAAAAGGAGAGGAGAGAGAGAGAGAGAACGTTTCAACGCTCGCGTCAGAACCGACACTGGACTGTCTCTCTCTTCCCAGATGGGGACAGCGTGATGGCGGTGCTGCAGGAGATCTGTCCAGATGTTTATCCAGGACAACGTGTATCCTCCCCTCCATAATCCCTACCCCTGCACTTTACTTGACAAACCTAAACCTCCCGTCCGCCATAGACACCATATCTTCACCCAGGACTAACTAGTGGTGTTGCGTGACTTCCTCCCACGGAATGGCCTGAGGGCCATCAACGCCATTGTAGTGTCCACTACCGCATACTAGGACACACATTCCCGGCTCTACGGGGCAATGAATGCTGCGCCTCGGTCGAATAAGGAAGAATAACAATCGGAGGATCCACGCAGCGTACAATAACGCCTTGACAGGTCCCGCACCTCAGAATTACTAATCGTTAACTTGCTAGCAAATATGCGTTTATTTTCTTGATTACAGAATCAGCTGCAGCCAATCCATCAAGAGAGGGAAGAAGAAAATCTGCCAGCCAGGATTATGCAGGAATAGCACTCCAGTGCATAGCCTGCACCATCTCAGGCCTAGGAATGGCCTGTCTTTCCAGTGACCAGTGTTCAATGAGTAGTCATTCGAACATCGTCAGTCATACATGATGTGTCTCGCAACGCTACAGAGTTTGTCGTGATTCTTTCTGCGATCGTGCCTGTTAAACCTCGGATGCCGGTAAAGATGACTGGTACAATTGTTTTTCGCTCGAATTAGTTATCGCGCTTATCTAGTGTAGGTGTTTAAGTGATGTTGCATGGGCTAATAACTTGCTGGAAAGCCTATGTTTCGTTTTCGATGTTTTGATTTGTGGGCCGTTCGCTAAACTGTAGCAAATCGCGTGGCAAATGGCATTAATTGTTCTCTACTTTTATGGTTCAAATGGTTCTGAGCACTATGGGACTTAACTTCTGAGGTCATCAGTTCCCTAGAACTTAGAACTACTTAAACCTAAGTAACCTAAGTACATCACACACATCCATGCCCGAAGCAGGATTCGAACCTGCGACCGCAGCGGTCGCGCGGTTTCAGAGTGTAGCGCCTAGAACCGCTTGGCCGCTCCGGCCGGCTCTACTTTTAAGGCACGCTGTTAACTGTACGAGAAACACTACGAACTAAGAACAGAAATCGCGTCTGAACTGTGTCGAGTGCTTTGTATGATAGGAAAATATTTAATGATTTGCAAAATTAAAACTTGTGCATGTAAAAATACCGCCCGCATCTCGTGGTCGTGCGGTAGCGTTCTCGCTTCCCACGCCCGGGTTCCCGGATTCGATTCCCGGTGGGGTCAGGGATTTTCTCTGCCTCGTGATGGCTGGGTGTTGTGTGATGTCCTTAGGTTAGTTAGGTTTAAGTAGTTCTAAGTTCTAGGGGACTGATGACCATAGATGTTAAGTCCCATAGTGCTCAGAGCCATTTGAACCATTTTTTTTGTAAAAATACCGTGACAGATTGTGTGGCAGCGGGTGACATTTCTTCAGATCTGGGACATTTCTTACGTGTGAGTTATGTGTGATGCGAAGGCGTTTTGTACAGATCAGAAGAGCTGAGAGGAGTGTACCTGTGTTCTGCTGCTCTTTCTGTATACCTAATACACTTGACACAGGAACTCTGGTAAACTTCAAATGTGGCTACAGATATTTTTTTCCAAAAAATTTCAAAAACATTAAGCATGATCTGTTTCCTGCTGCTGTTTAGTGGTTTTCTGGACTTATGTTTCTCTACAGAACGTGAAACAACCCGGCAAATTTTCACAGCAGGTACGAACGACAAGAGCACACGAACATGACTGGCTGTCCAGAGAAAGCGACTCTCCAATGAAGTCTGGATTAAGAACCACACTAGCTTGAGAGAGGGCGAGTCACTCCCTCTCTTCATTCTTCACATTCAAGGTTAGTCTCTAATGTTGATTTTACACTCAAGACGTCATTTTTGTGAGACGACAGGAAATTATCAATATAAGCAGGCATTGATGGGAGCATGTACATTGTCAATGCATGCGAGATCTTTATGGTGGCTGTCCTTCGAATAGTATTTCACGGAGCTGGAAACAAGCAAGCAGTTTGATTATTAAACAGTAACCTTGGAATGGATGTTTGGGGCTTGGGACCCACATACAGTTATTAGGGAAAGAAACATCTCGAAGCACTTACTGGGGACAGAAGTCTGGTCGGAAGAATTTCTCGCACCAGTGTACGGGTAATAATTTTGGCTGAAGAGGCGAAAAAAGCTGCCTACCTGGATCTACCTTTTGGACACCTCTTGCCATGACAGGGACAGGGACGCAAGAGAAACGCAGATCGCCCGACCAAGGCGTTCTGACAGTGTCGTAAACGCCCTTTGCGAACAGGGATGGTGGCTATAAAAATTCATGAGTTTCCGTGTTCACCATAGAGTGGGCGCTGTCGAAGGAGGTGTCGGTTGGTGTCGTTCCTTGGCCTGCCAAGTTTTTGGGAAGCTTAAGGTCTTCGAAAGAACTTAAGAAAGGAATGCTACATTTATGGTGGCTCTGAAATGGTCTGAGTTGGGACACAAAAGCACTTCTCTTAGTTTAGCTGAGGCCCCTGGTCAGACATGCTGCAATGTTTGGCTTATCCAGATAACGATTGTAACAACAACAACTGTACATATAATAATTTTTTCTTCTGATTTTCGATAAATTAGGGTAAGCAATATTTTGATTTCATTTTCTTTTCTTTTCATGTCATTATGTTAAAGAAACTGTAAGCAACTTTCGATGTGAATATTAATATTTATGTCAAATTTCAAGAAATGCTATAACAGAATTGAAGTGTAACACATGTTGAATCTATTGTAACATGTTTAAAATTGTAATTGTGCGCCTGGTCCATACGTAGGCAACGTATTAGGATATGTGGAATGTAAAACCTTTGGTGAATACCCTATCTGTAGGGGAGCGGTAAAGGGTGGATGGCAGGCGAGCGCGGGAAAATGCACACGGGCGCGGCACGGCATAACTGGCTCAGCAATACAGTCGGAGTTGGGCATCGGTCTGATAAACACGTTCCGGATCGAGGAGGCTATCCTGGAAAAAGTGGTTTCATTGAGCCTCGGATGTGCCGTTTCCGACGACTATACAGCATGGCTATATTCTATAGGCACTGAATTGAAAAGGATTACGACGCTAAGAAGAAGCAAAGTGCCGATACAGCAAGAGCCATAGCTGTGATTGTATGTGTGCTGTGCGCCTCGCCATCTCGCTGCCCGCCAACCGCCGCATCAACACGAACAGGTTGAATCTTTAGAATTGTATTCGTGTGGACCAGTGTTAATTTTGTTCCTGACCGTTCAATAATAACTTAACTTTTACCAAATTTGTCCTATCAATGAATTATCCTCATCACTAACCTAGACAGGGTCCTTTCCACATGTTGTGCAATCCGAGTGTCCTGAAATGAAGATTTAAAGTTTATGTTAATAAGAATTACCTGCAGACCTATCTATGCTAGAAAGAATTTTAAGGAGCTTTATTGTTAATGAAAATATAAACAAAGAACAAAGGTCTGACAAAGTTGTAAAATAATTTTGGAATTGGTTTAGTAATGAAGCTTAAATAATTTGAGACAAAAATAATGGTAGTTAAATGAGGAAGTAATAAGACTAAAAGAGTAGTAACTCATATTTTGTAAATCTTGAGCGCTTAATGTTTCCAATAGTTAATAGTTTCAACACAGTGATCATAACAGTTTCAGTGTCCCCCCCCCCCCCCCCTCTTTCACTCTTTTCTTTTCTATTCATTTAAATTCTGAAGTGACTAAACTGATTTGACCAGCAAAGTTAAAGTCAGTATAAAACCTAAATTTATCAGTGTTTTACCATTATTAAAATTGACATTGTATGTGTGTTTCAAAAGTGATATTTCTAGGGTAACCTATGCCCGATTTCAGTCGGATCAATAGACAAAACACAGTTTGTAGTAATCATTATAGTGTAATGTTGTGTATTTATAGTTTGTCCAAATTAATACAGAAAGGGAAAATATTAGTTCAGTAGGTTTTTCTGGTTCTAAAATTTACCAAATAATGCCGTATTACTACGTGTTGTTATGCTTGTACGTACACCTTCTTGTACAAGGGAAAAACTCACTTAATGCCTAATTAGGCTGGCGACCGTATTATTAACAATTGGTAGCATCTGCTGTGTATGTTTCTTGCCCGTACTATCGTGTAGTTGCACTTTAGACTTGCTCGATGTATCATTGTTGTTACTGAGTGGGTGTAAGTCCGATTTTGGTTCCATTCAGGTACACGCGGTCAACATATTTACTAAAATCCTTTCTTATAAGGTGAAGCCCGTCAACTTATCATAGTACAGGCTTTAAAGAGTTAACGTACGCCCGAGCGGGAACGTTACACGATCTCTGTGATAAATGTGTTGTTCACCTTAGACCTGAAAGGAAACTCAAAAGACGCTGTCTAAAGTGGCCGTGGGAAAAAAAACAAATAGGGAGAGCAAGGTCTTCTCCTCTCTGGGTGGGAGTTTACTGGTAAGGGATTGGTTGCTTCTCTAGAAACGAGAAGAATATTACTAACTTTGATTAGGACTAACCGATGGGTAGAGCAGACGAGTTAGAGGGGAGACACTGAGCTCGTGGAGTCTTGTGAGTGGCATGAAACCCTTGTGGGGGTGGTTGCGGGAGTACTTTTGATGGAAAGGGGGGAACGGAGAAACTTTGTCTTCTGATTGGGAATTCGATCTGGAGGGGATCTAGTCTTGGCTCTTGTTGTGAATGGGTTGCACTTGGGACACTTTTCTTGAGCGTAACTTCACACTGGCAGTGGTCTTGACTGGGGAGCTGTGGTGAGAACTTAGCTGTTTCAATAGCTAAGACTGCAGTCATCTCGGACAACTTGCTATGAGCCAAGGGCGATCTTACTTGTGTCAGGTTTGCCACCTCGATGTTTGGAGTCCTTGTGTGCACTTCCGTATAAGTGAATCAGACTGGTCCATGGTACGACCGGCGAACGGGAGTGTAACATGCCGGAACCTGCCAAGCAAGATTTCAGGGCTCCTTTAGGTAGTAATTGTGATCCATCTAACAGATCGTCAGACACGACTTTGCATATTTTGTGCCCACGAGAACGAATTACAGGCGCTGTACATAAGTACTCTGCAGATGGTTGACCACGATCGTCACCGAGGCAGCGCTACGCGCCGAGAAAGGCGTGTAGTATTGCTGCTCCGCTTTTGTTAGAGCACACAGAATCACAGTCTCGCCACTTGTTCTCGGCCGCACCAACATAGTATAACTTTGGTGTAGAATAAATCCATCAATGTCTATTCAGCGTTAGATAATTTCAGATTGCGTTGTCCATGTTTTGAGGCAGAGTAAACCGATTAATCAAACAAACATTAGTCTCTGCCAATCAATCCCCACCCATTGGAGTGCTGACTATTTGTTGCTTCTATCTGCGTTGTCGACAGTTCAAGATTTATTTGTCATTTCGTTTATCTTATATTGTTTGTCCTATTTTATGGTCAAAATCTTTCGCTATTCTTTTAAATAAAAGATCACTCCCTTGCTGATATATTAATCACCCATCAATAATTGACAACAATAATGAAAGGGCCACCATTTCATTAAATTACTTCAGCATTCAAGTTTATTTAAATTCCGATAAAAGTGATAACCTCCAATGCAGGCTAACAACAACAACCACTGTCAAAGAGTAAAGTCAATTTAGGAGAAGCAAGGGTCAGGTGCACAAGTGAAAAACTTACTAGTTAAAGTGATTTCTGTCAGGGCATAAACTTAGTCGCCTATAGCCTTTCAAATCATTCCGCAAGACCACAGTAATATTGCAAGCTATGTGCAAAAATAGTGAAGACTTTCAATGCTTTACTGCATTGCAGCCTGTTAGTCTCACTAGAACAACAACGAAATAACTGATACATAAGTGGTGCCTATTTCCAGTGGCCTATATTGCATAAATGCGACGTCATTACAAACGTGAAACAAAACTGACTTTCACACTCGTTTACTAGCACACAGCACCGGTACCACTCGTAACGTAACTCGTACAATTTCTGCAGTTAAAACGCACATCGGTCATTCATTCAACCGTCTTCAGTTGAAGGTTTGTGTGAGTATAGTGTTGTGACGGTCCACCTAACGCAACCGTCAATATTTATTTTGAACCTCGATTGAATCGTCAAAATAAGAGCTCTTATTGACAAAATGGTAGATTTCGAAATAGACGACAGAGGGATAGAGAAACAATTAAAATCGCTCAAAAGAGGAAAGGCCGCTGAACCTGATGGCATACCAGTTCGATTTTACACAGAGTACGCGAAGAAACTTGCCCCCCCCCTCCCCCCTTCTTTTAACAGTGTACCGTAGGTCTCTAGAAGAGCGTAGCGTTCCAAAAGATTGGAAAAGGGCATAGGTCATCCCCGTTTTCAATAACGGACGTTGAGCAGATGTGCAGAACTATAGACCTATATCACTAACGTCGATCAGTTGTAGAATTTTGGAACACGTGTGATGTTCGAGTATAATAACTTTTCTGGAGACTAGAAATCTACTCTATAGGAATCAGCATGGGTTTCGAAAAAGACGATCGTGTGAAACCCAGCTCGCGCTATTCGTCCACGAGACTCAGAGGGCCACAGACACGGGTTCCCAGGTAGATGCCGTGTTTCTTGACTTCCGCAAGGCGTTCGATATAGTTCCCCACAGTCGTTTAGTAAACAAAGTAAGAGCATATGGACTATCAGACCAATTGTGTGATTGGATTGAAGAGTTCCTAGATAACAGAACGCAGCATATCATTCTCAATGGAGAGAAGTCTTCCGAAGTAAGAGTGATTTCAGGTGTGCCGCAGGGGAGTGTCATAGGACCGTTGCTATTCACAATATACATAAATGACCTTGTGGATGACATCGGAAGTTCACTGAGGCTTTTTGCAGATGATGCTGTGGTGTTATCGAGAGGTTGTAACAATGGAATATTGTACTGAAATGCAGGAGGATCTGCAGCGAATTGACGCATGGTGCAGGGAATGGCAATTCAATCTCAATGTAGACAAATGTAAAGTGCTGCGAAAGAAAGATAGATCCCTTATCATTTAGCTACAAAATAGCAGGTCACCAACTGGAAGCAGTTAATTCCATAAATTATCTGGGAGTACGCATTAGGAGTGATTTAAAATGGAATGATCATATAAAGTTGATCGTCGGTAAAGCAGATGCCAGACTGGGATTCATTGGAAGAATCCAAAGGAAATGCAATCCGAAAACAAAGGAAGTAGGTTACAGTACGCTTGTTCGCCCACTGCTTGAATACTGCTCAGCAGTGTGGGATCCGTACCAAATAGGGTTGATAGAAGAGATAGAGAAGATCCAACGGAGAGCAGCGCGCTTCGTTACAGGATCATTTAGTAATCGCGAAAGCGTTACGGAGATGATAGATAAACTCGAGTGGAAGACTGCAGGAGAGACGCTCAGTAGCTCGGTACGGGCTTTTGTTGAAGTTTCGAGAACATACCTTCACCGAGGAGTCAAGCAGTATGTTGCTCCCTCCTACGTATATCTCGCGAAGAGACCATGAGGATAAAATCAGAGAGATTAGAGCCCACACAGAGGCATACCGACAATCCTTCTTTCCACGAACAATACGAGACTGGAATATGAGGAAGAACCGATAGAGGTACTCAAGGTACCTTCCGCCACACACCGTCAGGTGACTTGCGGAGTATGGATGTAGATGTAGATGTAGTAGATGTAGATGGCTATTGATAAGCTCAGAGGACTGCAAGTGAGGGGAACACTATCTGCTAGTACATTCTAGGACAAAGAAAAGTTACATAAGCCGTTCAAGGCTATACTTTAATGAACAGTCATTGTAGAATGATTTCACTTCAATGCACACCAGGCTGCAAATCACAAAGTTACGAACTGCTGTAACTCAGGTACTGTATATTGTAAGTAAGCCAATACAAGTGTTGCAGATCTTGAGTCCGTGGCTGTCTTTCAGTTCAGTCTTGTTTCATTATTTCAATCAAGCTGGCCTCGCCCATTAGTCTCAATAGAATGCAATGAAATGATCAACGTAAAACTCAAAGTGCAGTAATGTCTATTTCAATGTCTTCATTCTTCGGCCATGGCTTGTCGAAGCTCTTTGATGACCGCTGCCGCAGATCCTTTTGCCGGGTACGTCTATCTCCCTCGGTACAACAGGGTGGCGGGTGCTCGCTCTAGTACATGACGTGTGTAACATTTTACGCAAATACAGCACATGGAGCTACCCTTACTTGTGGTCCACCTGGCCTCTCAGCAGCAAAAGTAATTAAAAACTCCTAATCTAATTTGACGATATATTCAAGGATCAAAATGAATATTGTCTGTTGCATTAGGCGGACCGTCACAATGCACGTCAAAGAAGAACAGGTACAAATGTAACACCACATCCGTCACTTACCTGGTTTTGGCGTGTGTTCCCCCAGCTAATTGACTAACAGATCAACAGAGAGTGCAAAACTGCCGCAATATCGGATAACGCAAAGAAACTAATAAGGCCCTGTGACTCCTGATTGAACTGCGGTGACAGTGTTGACATTAATTGATTCAGAATTGGTCCCTTTTAACTAAAAAGGGGTGCAAATTGATGTTATATTCAGGTATTGAACACCAGATGCAAATTTTGAACATAAAACTAATTGAGAAAGTGACTTGGGATTTCAACTACTTGATTGAGAACAGATGCAGTCGATTAGCACAAATTTATTTAAACTCACGACCTTCAGTCATCACATTACATGACTCTCCTAACAGGCAGTGGGAATAAATTGCGTTTACGTGGAGTAAAGCGCGATAAATCAAAATTAATTCCTATCGACTGACCCAGGCGTAATGGGAAGTGCGAGAAGAATTCTACAATACACAGCCCATGAAACCCTCATGGAAACTTTGCCGACGTGATCCAACAAATTAATCAGTGGCCTAACTCAAGCCGGAGCGGGCGCAATATCACCGAATTCAGCATGGCGGGGCGTTGTCATTATGCGGACATCGGCCGGCCTCGTGGTGCTGCAAGGCTGCGCTCGTCTATTGTCTCCTAGCTATCTTGCTCAGTACACAGCTGAACGAAAACTTTCTCTCCAAGCTCAATTGTTCTGTTTGCTACGTCCTAAACTGCAGAGATGCTCACTCTCTCTCAGGCAAGCTGAGTAAAGAGCGCCACATCCGCACTCTAGGTAAGCTGGGAATGGAAGACTTCTACGGAGACTTCTGCCACTCCGCTCTTCGCTTCAGTTTCCCCTCCAGCAAAATCACTTAAGCCAATTGCAGCGCAAGTCCCGTTAATTATGCGTCACTTCCCAGTGCCGACCAATGCCTGCTCTGGGAGGTGAACAAGTTCCCACAAAATTTCCCTTCGTCTCAACTTCTGCTATCTAGCTCCTCCCAGGCCACCCATCAAGGTTAGCATCTGCATAAAACACAATTTTTTCCGAAATACTGACTAGCAGGAGAGTACTTCAAATTCCTTGGTCCTACGTTCCCCTCGGAAGCCGGTGTGTTTCATTCTGTTGCTGTTCACCTGATTTACTTCAGACTCTGTGGACCGTGAATTCAGTGTGAAGTTGCTATAGTCACGCTATGCTATGCATATTTCGGTCTCTGTTGACCGCTTCACCGCAGCTTTGCGTGGCTTTCTCGCATGTTTCACTGAAAACGGGATGACGGACATTTATCAACAGGCCTACAAGTCCTCTGTCTGCTTCCTGGTACACCAGCATGTGGTCAACCACCCCCTCACTGTCACTCATCTTAAGGCAGCTGGAGGCTGCGCCCCGTTACCGCTTTCTCAGAGTTTGAGCCGCCCTAAGCTGCCTATTGTTGCTTCCCTTCGCCGCTCCCCAGCCACGCACCGCCACCTGGCCGTGGTCAACTCTGAATACTTCCCTGGGATAAACTAGCCTCCAGTAAATCGACGTGTTTCCACAAAGTTTTCATGTCATGTGAATCACTTTAAAACCATCACCCAACATTAATTATTCCAATACGTCCATACTATACCCTCTACAAGACGCATTGTGCCTTGTCAGTCATTTTTGTTCAGCCCTACTGTTCGCTCTGTTCGCTCAACGTGAGGGGGTGATCTTTAATAACTTCATTTGAGGGGCATTGTTCTTGCCATCTTATACAAACACTAGTCATCTATGTAGAATGTACATTAGAAGAACAGCAATTGTAAGAAGATGTTTGACTGAGTAAGCAGTGTGTGTATTCCATTTTTTTTTTTTTTAAAGTTGTTGACTCCAGCAATTGGACGAGTTACATTACTCCCCGTACTTGCACCGTGTGCTAGCACAGAAGAGTCAAAGTTACTTTTGTGTTACATTTTTAATGATGTCATATATGATAGTACAATGTTATACGTTTTTGAATAGGTCTTGAGCAGAGGAAGTGGATTACCGAACAAAAAAATATAAGGTGCTGATTATAAAAAAAACCTGCTGCTGTTCGTATCTCTGTAACGAACAAAGTTACAAGAAAGGCAATCATGCTGGTTAATGTTCCCGTGCTAGCAAAACAACATTTGCTTGATATGTATTTTTTATGTTTCTGGACAAAAAATCATTTGGGGTGGTCAAGAGAAATGGGGCACCCTATGTATCACGTCTGCAACTTTCCCTTCCGCCGTTTTTGTCGAAGTTCTAGGCTGTATTGTGAAAAACGTACGAAAAGTTTTCAATTCAAAGTATTGACCATTGCTGGCCACTGCTGTCTCCCATCTCTCCGGTAGGATGCGAATCCCGCGGCGGACGATCTTGTTCACAAAACTGGGAAATGCTGGTCAGTCAGGCCGTGTGCCATTTATCGAAAAAGGTGGTTGTCAGAGAGAAAAACGTCTGGAGAAAGCGGTGGGCGAGGTAGGGCTGATTTCAAATTTTCCAAGCATGTTTTGACGGTTTTACGACATGAGGTCTAGCATTCACTATGTTTACTTGGGGCTCCCAAAACCGAATTTCGTATACCGATTTCAAAACACCATTTCTGGTTGGTAATGTAAACACTTCAAAATCGATTCTAGTAATCCGATACTAGTTGCTGGTTTTCCACAATCGATTTTCGCTCCCATGTAAGAGCACAACCGTTTTTGATGCGTGCTTGGATGGTCGGGTTACGTCTTGTTTTCAAAATGTTGGACTAATGTGGAAGGGGTGAGTTATTGTGCACTGAAGGAGAAGCAGAAATATTAGATTGAACATGAAACACTCTGCGTCCAAAATTGAAATGGAAGAAACAGACTGTGCCGACTGAATTAGAAACTGGAACAGGCGCCATATTTAACTGCGCTACCAAATCCGCTTCAGACCTTGACATGTAAACAAGACAGCGAAAACCCGTATCCGAAAAGCGGTTTTTATCTGTCGGTAGGTGTATCGGATATAAACATTGTAACTGGCATGCTGCAACATCCATGTTCATCGCTGAATTGTGGTCGTTTGTCTATCAGTGCTCTGCTCAAACGCATTAACTGGTTTCGACCCATCGGTTTCAGTAGCTTCGAAAATTTGTTCTCTTTCACAACCATGCCGGTCTTCAACGTCAAGGTCACCGTTCTTGAAGCTCTGAAACCATACGCTATACGTTACCTCACTAATAGGCACCTCGCCGTAGGTCTTGTCCGGGGTTTTATGAGCCTCAGCCACAGATTCTTCGTATTAAAGCAGAAAATTAAAATTTCCCGCAAATGACGAGAACTGGGCTCGTGTGTTGGCGTATTCAATCGAGATTTACTTTATAGTGCAATCACAAATCGACTAATACAGGGGCGGGCAAACGTTGCACGCGGCTCATGAGCGCACAGCGCTGCACGTGTGCAGGCGTCGACCGGGGCTGTGGCGACAGCCGGCAGGTTGCGGCAGTGTAGTGCCAGGCTAAGCTGCGGACGTTGATGCGAAGCGAGCACTATGTAGTGAACATTGTATTTCAAGAAACGGAGAAGTGGAGATTTGCTATCTTTTAAAAAGTAATGGGAGAATCATTTTTTCTTTGTGCAAAAACGTGAAAATTCGAAATGTTTAATATATGGCAGTATTCTCGCTGGTCAACGGAAGTTTAGTATTGAAGGCCATTATAATAAATTTCACAAGGACGAGTACAATTTATTGTCGGATTCTGAGCGGACGGGGAATTGACTGAGCTTAAGAAGAGCGATCTGACGATACCAGATGAACCTGTCGTAGTTGTCCGGCCGGAGTGGCCGAGCGGTTCTAGGCACAACAGTCTGGAACCGCGCGACCGCTATGGTCGCAGGTTCGAATCCTGCCTCGGGCATGGATGTGTGTGATGGCCTTAGGTTAGGTTTAAGTAGTTCTAAGTTCTAGGGGACTGATGACCACAGCAGTTAAGTCCCATAGTGCTCAGAGCCATTTGAATTTGTCGTAGTTGCTGTTGTTACGAGAGATCTGCGACTTTCTCTCGTCATGTCTCTCATCTAACTGATTTAACATTTTATGGAGCACTGTTTTCAAGTTTTCAGGACGACAACAATAATAGCCCAGCGGTATGTGCAAGTTATAAGACTGCGCTTAATATAGCGAGAGCTGGAAAACCATTTGCTGAATTAATAAGTCTCGGTTAAGAGCAAACATCAGTGATGAAAATTTACGTAACTGTTTGTGTTTGTCTGTATGTAGAAATTTTGTTCCAGATATTAAACGTATTGTAAACTCCACCTGTGATAATTAAATAAAACGTATCGTAGGTAGTAGGTACTCTTTCAAACCATGATTTCTTTCAAGCACTCCTGTTAACCTTATTCATTCACTCAATAAAGCAAGCTAGGAAACAAAACGCATTACAGAGGAAGGAGCGGACAGAAGGTATGGTGGGGATGGGAGATAAGCGGGTGGCCAGCTTGCCCCTGTGTGCACGCGGAACACCTGTTAACTGCACGAGTGCAAGTGCACCGCACATGTGCAGGATTCCTGCCCTCCCCTGGACTAATACTTTGATGGTGTTATGTTTGCGAATGTGTCAGCTTATTGTATGACCTGCAACGCCACTTGCCGCTACTGCCATCTACTGCAAAACGGCGGAAGCAAATTTGTTAACCTAATAGTGAAACACTCACAATGCATCGTCAATATTTCGTTTAAAGTTGAGGCGCAGTAGACTACACTCTCCTGACCAAAACGACTCAGTATAATAGTTACGAAAAATATCGCTCGGCTGAAGTATGTGGCCATCTTCACTTTTCAGTACGGGAAGGGGACAGTAGGCAGGACAGAGGGCTCCACGGACTTCAGCGCAGGTAGATCAGGCCAGGCGACGGGCGTGTCCTTGTAGGTAACCGCCCGCTAGCTACAGTAGTGCCAATGCCGACCGCGAGGAGCGCTGCACGTCGACCGGCTCCGTTGCGAGTGCGCACACACTCGGAGCCACGCCTCCCAGCACGGCGACACGGCGCACGTGCCTGGCAGAAGTGCAAGTGTTGTGTTTGTCAAAGACAGGAACAGTGGGCTGCTGAGTTGCTCGCCTCAGTCTCGTAAGCGCACCGTGTTTTTCTTCTGCCGTACTAGCGTTGCGCCCTAACTTGTTTGTTGACGTGCGTGACTAACCATCAACAGGAATAATATCGATCCTACTTTTAGCCATGGTTGTGGAATTAAGCTTTTGTGGACCGTTTTTTGCAGAACACTCTCCTCTCCCATACCCGAAATATAATTTGCTATCACACGCCCTTTTAACGTGCTACAGATGCTCAAGATTTCAATAAATCATTACGTCGAATATATATTTTCAAGTAACTTCAAAGTAGTTCTGATTAATATATAGCTTTAGGATA
The DNA here is from genome assembly GCF_021461385.2 of Schistocerca piceifrons. NCBI lineage: Eukaryota > Metazoa > Arthropoda > Insecta > Orthoptera > Acrididae > Schistocerca > Schistocerca piceifrons. The sequence goes on from NC_060139.1 coordinate 872,366,400, forward strand.
AACTGAAGGACATTAGAATTTAGAAAATTACATAATTTGAAAAACTATTCGCAACAAACTTCGAGCAGTTGTGTGTAATCAAATTGATTTAAGAACTATGGCAACACACTCCAAAAAAAAAAATTACGTCTTAATTTACGCGATATATAGGGCTACTGGAAATGTGATCTCCCGGTTGTTTCATTTCAGCCTGAGAGAGTGAACACAAGTCTGCAAATTGCGGTTTTCTGAGCGTCTAAATAAGTAGGGAAGAGATAAGCTCTTTATCATCTACTTCCTTCATTGTTGGAAGTGTTTTAAAAAAGTCCAGCCTATATCCAACACTTCTGCTATGAAGAAAGAGTATAGGGCTTTCTTGTTTTACGGATCTAACAGTTGCTAAGTACCCCATTTGTTATATAGATTGCACTTACTAGATGTACGCTACAATCATTTGTAGTCTGTCTTCTAATCTGAAACGAATTTGTTAATCTTACAGAAGACATGTTTTATTCTAAATATATGAACAAGTAACGCGCATGAACATCTTTTCTTTTGCTTTACCATGATGTATTTCTTCATTCAACTATGCATAACGTTGCAGGTTTCAGGTACCTTTTAGATAATGGTGGGGACAGAACAGCACTGAATTTCAGCTGCTTCTAAGTTTTGAAAGTGGCTAGAAACCGTAATGTAGCTAACGGCTTCTCCTCGCAGCTTACAGCCTCCATCATGACTGTATTCTTAATTAACGGTTTGACGATGGTCAACCAATCAGCATATTTTATCCATTCTTAGACTATTACGAAAATCATCGGCTCCCATCTCTTTGTATCCACCCACAGCTTTTTTGCTGTGTTAGTCTAAAACAGCCAAGACAAATCCTAGTTTTTGTTGGTATAAAGCCAAGCGGCATCTCGTCGAATATATCATCATACACTTACTATAAAAGATTCGCTACCGGCTGTGTAGCGCGGTAATCGCAGAGTGCAGTCGGTCGGGACGTGTGCCACTAAATTGGTCGGTCGGTCGATAAATTGGTGCGTGCAGAGCCCGTAACCTCTGCAGGTATGCCGGTCCTCGGTACATATGGACTCTCAAACGTTGAGGATTTGTCTTCAGCAGTAGATTTGGTCATTCTCTGATTGGCTGCTTCTTTCTGCAACGTCTCCATTCAAGCCGCAAGGACATCCACCCTCGCAAGTCTGAACGCCCCCCCCTTACGCCGAAGCAAATACAACGGAACGTAAAATAGGGAACGAGAATTTTCTGGAGTAAACACTAGACGCGTGTGAGCAAACGGCATTCGATCGTGTTCGGTTCGCATTCGCTTGTTAGCTCGTATTCAGTTGTTTGTCGGTCTTTCAGCGAACCATCAGACATTCGCACCCTCTCCGCTTAGGCGCTAACAAGCAGAAGGCTTCCGTCTGCTATACTGCCTGCTTTTGCTATCAGTTACGTGAACAATGGAGTGGTTCTTTGAAAATTGGGGTGAGTGAGTGAGGAGGGGGAGAGAGAGAGAGAGAGAGAGAGAGAGAGAGAGAGAGAAACTCATTAGATGCTTGTATCAGGCGGGAAATAAGTCAACAAGTACAAACTTTGTATTTTTTATTTCCAGATATAAGCGTAATCATTTTCTTGAAAGTAAAAAGATTCGAATGCCTAAATCATCTAATATGCTGATTCAAATTAATAAACGTCGAAGGCCTGATAATTCACGTTGCTTACGCACGTGGTAGTTGAAATTACGTGCCTGATTACTATTTTATAGTTTTGGTGTAATAACCGAATAAATAAAAATAGTTTTCATTCTATCAAGTTATCTACACTCCAACAGATTACGTGGCAGATTTCATCATGTTGCCTGACAAATTACATGTAACCTGACATTTCATTAATAGCACTTTCACATTTGCTTACACGTACTTCAGTGAAATCCATGAAGTACTTCGCGTGTCACTGCAGATAACAAACTGATGTATAACAGGTACTGAAATGCGAAACAGTCGCCCATTTATTGCCGGTTGCTGATAGTGTAAACGCCATCCTTTCTTCAGCGTATGTTGGTAGCCTACCCGGGAATTAACGTTCTCATTTGTAATAAGCCAGAGAAAATCATCAGCCGACTTACTTGACAAGTTTTGGACTAAATAAAAAAACACAGCGGTCATAGGATATGTTCGTGCCGTTCTTGCGATCCCTCTCGAGTAAACGCTTGTTCAGACACAAGCGAGTGGTAGCAAAATTTGACGAAATGCCTGCAAATGCTCGTTCGCTTCGTAATCGCTTCCATTCGCTCCGGTATAAAGGGATCTTAATGCGAGCAAACAGAAGAGAATCCTTAAACATAGCTGGAATTTTTTAGAAAAATTGACAGTTTCGAGGCTCGTAATTTCCATGCTACATAATTTCCCGAAAGTTATCTGAGAAACTTCCAAATTTATATGCAAAAATAGAAAAAAGTGTATTAAAATTACTTTGGGGATGGTTCATCACACTCTTTCCATCACACCCCCCCCCCCCCCCCCATTTTTCCCCACTTTGATCCGGAGTTGCAGAACGGCAAATACTGTTGCGGTGCAAAAGATCACAACGTGGATCTACAGTAGCAACTAGCCACAATTTGGTCTTCGTTTATTTTATTGGAAATACATAGTTAGCATTTTCAGATTTGCATTCACTGTGATGGCTTACATGCTTTTTATCAACACTGTCGTACGCTGATTTATAGTTGGGTTGTTGTGGAATAAAAGCCTGGAACAGAAAATGTTCAGTTTTGATAAAAGTGTACATGCCTTCTGATGATTGTGTAAATTCGAAACCAAAAACGATGCTTTTTTTTTCAAAGCTAAAAACCAAATGTTGCTTGTTGCCACGTAACTATGGTTCTCAATAATTTGCTCTGGCATAATAGCATTCTTGTGGTCGCTCCGAAAATTCTTGGCATTGATGGTGTCGTCTTCTGTTGATATCTATCAATGTTTACATGAGGCTCCCAGAACCGGATTTCGTAAACTATTACCCAGTGCTACTTGTTGTTGGTCATCGAAATAAATGATTGTGGAAATGTGGTTCTAATCACAGGATTTCTTCGTCCAATCGATTTTCACTTCCTTGTAAACATTCAACTAGTTTTGATTAGTCTTCGGGTTGTCAGATTACGTTTTATTTCACTTAATCCGATCGGAGTGACGTTGTGCAGTGAAGTAGTAGACAGAGGATGCAGTTGTCTAGCAAGGATATTTAACTGAAGAGAAACAACCTTGATGCTGACTAAATAAAAAACCGGAACATCTGATTTCCAAAAGCCGTTTGCGTAAAGCAACTGACCATCGGAAAACCAATATTTGAGCCGCATAGAAAAACTGCCTCTGTCCTTAATAAGTAAACATGACACGCAAAACGATTTCCGAATTTGTTTTTGTATTCCGGAAGTTCTCATGTAAACGCAGCACACTTCTGAATATACACCTGGTCTCTCTCATACATTAATAGTTACATCGATTTCGATTGAGAGGGAATAGGCTGCAGATATTTCCTGACCAATGGATGCAGCAAAGCGTAAAGGGGACCTCACATGCTGAATATTATGCCCACAGTATGGTCAACATATTGCGCGAAAGTGAGAGACCAAGAAGGGCAGAGTATTGTTGCGCAATATTTATGCTGGGGACGCGCAAGAAATCTGCCTTCGCAGCTATGATGTAGAACTCGCATGACCTGCAGTTTCAGTCGATAGCAACTGCTAAGAGAAAGCAAGAGTAAGTGGTGATGGAAGATATCGTTTCTTGCAAGTAGTTTTACATATAGCGATACTGACATTCTAAAGAGGACTTGCAGCAGACAGATGACTGTCGCAATGTTTTAAGGATGAAAGAGGAATCTTTCAACGCACTAGTGAACTTTGTTACACCTTATGTACAAAGATAAGATATTGTTCAAATACTCGTGGGATTTCAGTTTCCACAAGGTTGGAAGCGATCTAGAAACCTCAAAAGAGTAGGATACAATATTGTAGAGGATTGGTGGGTACTGGTATTATTTCTGCAATAAATAATTCTAGATTCTGAAATGAACAAATAAGCAGTTGTAGTGCTGCCTCGCTACATTTACACGCTTTCCTCTATAAAGTTTTTACAGCTGATTACAGCCAGGCACTTATTGTGAATAGCAGAGTAATCACTTAGATGAAGTTAGTAATCAAACTATTCCACTGAATGCACTTCAGCACACGATTCCTTTCATCTGTCGATCTCGATGTACTCAAATTGGTATGGTGTCGCAGAGTTGTTTGCATGTCCGCCAATTAGTCTCGATTGCGCAATACATTGAGCGAGCGTCAATATTTATGAAGCTCTGCGGTCTCCAATATACTGAGTAAATAGCCAATATCGCTCCCAAACAACTGAAACAACTGAAAAACAAATGTTTAGCATGTGACTACCTCTTAAACCAACATTTCTTTGCGTCTCCTACTACGACATTGTTGCGGGCTTTCCTTTATCAATAGCCACGGTTCTCGAGGAAATGTTGACTCCTTGCGAGATTCAACGTTGCAACGGCAAAGAAATACTTGCGGTCTGTTGATAACGAGTAGTCAGTAGGCTGCAATGTAGCGATGAAGGGGTCGCCTTGAATTGATTCCCTAACGCTTTAGACAAGAAGCGATGTGGAACTGGTTTGCAAACTTCCCACCTCTCTCCCATAGGTTGACTTGCTTGATATGCATAGCCAATCTTCTCTGGATAGCCGGCCACATCGATCTCCAAAAACTACTACTCCGAAGAATAATGCTGGCTAAGGGAAGTTATCAGACACTCTCTACTCTTGAAATAATTTGGTCCTCGAAGAATACTTTTAGTATATATCAACTTCCACAAAAACAAATTCAGCCTTTCTCATAAAAATATTCGAACTCGTGCGAGTCAACCAAGTCGTCAAACATTAGACTCTATTAAAATACATTTACAACAGAGTTGGTTTAATAACAACCAGAAAATATGAACATGTTTTGCTTCTAGCAAGTCCAACACACGAATTACTTGAAAATCTAATCTCAGTTCATCATTTGTCCTTATCACAGTCACAAAACCAGCAAAGAACAGCACAGGCTTTTCTCTACACATACACTGAAACACTATGGATCGCACAGCAGTTACTTGTCTGAGCCGCGTCTACATTTTGATCGTGACTGTTTTCAGACCTGCACACACAAACATGCAATGCACAGGTCGGATTCGTCTCTCATATACTTCTATTTAAAATATCGTGGGTTTGAGACGGAGGAAGGCCAAGTGGTTTTAGAATTTACGTGGAAATTCTCGAAGCACTACATATTCCCGTCAGATCGAACACGCGATATTTTATATACCGTCATATGTACATTTATCACATATAATAATTAATATTTAAACACTATACCTTGTTCTTTTAATAACCGTGAATACCCTTTTTCTTATTTAGCTATTCCTTACTTTTTAATTTTACTTTAATTATAAAACGTGAATATTTCAATGTTGGAGTTAGGTCTTTCAATACATAAAAAATGCGAGGACCAATTTTTTCTGCTCTTTATCCAATCGAAAATTCCAGGTGTTCATGATACTTGGTACTTTATTATTTATTCTAATTCCTTGTACTATTTCTTCCTTAGTACATACTAGCATCATTATTTATAGAATTTTGTAGTCTGGAGGAACTCTGGGTAAATGAAAGTGTTCTTCTCGACCCTTGTAAACTCACATAAAACATAATGAAGCTAGTGGTATATACAATTCAAACTTACTATAATAATTCCTATTAAGCGTGTGACTTCTGTCACGATACTGTTCTTTTCTCCTAGGATCAGTACCCATACCTTACATGTGGGTTGACCCTATGAGTACGCCCCTTTATAAAACATCCCTATTCATCAGGCCACAGTTCGTCCTATATCCATGTAGGTACGTCTGCCCTATATCGTTACCAAATGCTATGGACGTCCCACATATCCTTCGAGTAGGCCTCATGGTTCATTGCCCTAGTATACATCTTTATGTACAATATCATTGTTTCCTGGTAAAAATAAAATCTATTTTACACTTCACTCTCACTTCTTAGTGCCTCCTCTAATACCCTAGAGTCCTCCTCCACTTCTCAACTTCTGTAATCGTAGTAGATACTAAGCCTACACATATTATTCAACTTATGACAGATACTACTTCTACCTGTATTACCTATTAGTAGATACTATGTGTACACGTATGATAAAGTCCCACTACTGACTCATCACTTCATCAGTGTGTTTGCCACCCTGACTTTCCTTAAATGATTATCAAAAGTAACTCCAACCTTGCTTATCACTGTTTTATAATTACTCCACAAGCTCTCATGCTCCTACCTCTCTCGGCGCATGAGTTGATTGCTACCGTTCTTTCTTTATACACCTCTATACACATGTATGTACATACAAGATAAGACAAAAGTAACGATGTGGAACCGTCACTTAAAAAATAATGTGCACATCTTTCCTTGGTGGTTCTTACATCCTTTTAATCTGTAAATTAATTTTTTGTTTATTTGCATTTCTTTTTGTGTATGCGGAAGTGTTTTCGTATAATCTGATTCTTCGGCCTTCTTATCTGAAGATAAGTTGTAGGTCATTGGAAACCACGGAAACTAAGGAGGACTTCTGCGATAGAAGTAGATGGATATGGAAAGAGGGAAAAAGAGGTCCTCAAACGAGAAGTAAGAAGGTAGATGTAGATGTAGTAGCTAAGATCGACGAAGAGAAAGAAGACAGCCCCAAAGACAAGAAACCCTTCCCATCACCCATCCCCAGGATCCCTACCTCGCCGGTACCTCAGTGAGAAGCCGGAGGCAGTATGGTGTTAAATCGTCTCCTACAGAACGGACATTCCCACCTTCACCCCTGAGGTCCCCGAAGAAAATCTTAGCAACCCTATGGAAACGGCAAATGGTGAAGAATCAGGCACACTTGTTTGCGAGGGTTGTTTGAAAGGTGTGATGTGTGTTTTGTGTTAGTCATGATTTATCTGGTAGTGTAAATCATGCTTTCACCTACACTACCCACCCACCCCCTTTCGACATCGATACAAACCCTACCGTCTACGTCACATCTCATAAAGGGTATAAAGTACTCTGTACCAAGTATAAAATTATACCGGGTGATCAAAAAATCAGTATAAATTTGAAAACTTAATAAACCACGGAATAATGTATATAGAGGTAAAAATTGACACACATGCTGGGAATGACATGGGGTTTTATTAGAAAAAAAAGTATTGATAGACGCGTGAAAGATCTCTTGCGCGCGTCGTTTGGTGATGGTCGTGTGCTCAGCCGCCACTTTCGTCATGCTTGGCTTCCCAGGTCCACAGACCTCAGTCCGTGCGATTAATGGGTTTGGGGTTACCGGAAGTCGCAAGTGTATAGTGACAAGACAACATCCAATGCCTCACCATAACTCCGGACATGCTTTACAGTGCTGCTCACAACATTATTCCTCGACTACAGCTATTGCTGAGGAATGATGGTGGACATATTGAGCATTTGCTTTGTCTTACTTTGTTATGCTAATTATTGCTATTCTGATCAGATGAAGCGTCATCTGTGGGAAATTTTTTGAACGTTTGTATTTTTTTGGTTCTAATAAAACCCCATGTCATTCCAAGCATGTGTGCCAATTTGTACCTCTCTATCTACATTATTCCGTGATTTATTCGGTTTACAAATTTATACTGACGTTTTGATCACCTGGTATATAACATTATCACAATCATTTAGTCACACAGTATTATGTTTTCCACAAATATAATATTCCATTCATTTTTCTAAGAAAAATATGCTTCTATGACTTTAACTCGATTATCTTACATTCAGTGTGAGAATGGTATTCTCACGAATTCAGAAATTATTTGGAAAGTTATGTGCCAGGTATGGTTCTCCCTACTTACTTAGAGCTATGTGACAAAAAAAATACCAGGCAGCTTTCAAGAAAACCATTTTTGGAATCATTGTAATTATGATTCATATTAACAGAATATACAAATTTAAAGACGTTGATTTCGCCGAGCGGTCTAAGGCGCTGCAGTCGTGGACTGTGCGGCTGGTCCCGGCGGAGGTTCGGGTCCTCCCTCGGGCATGGGTGTGTGTGTTTGTCCTTAGGATAATTTAGGTTAAGTAGTGTGTAAGCTTAGGGACTGATGACCATAGCAGTTAAGTCTCGTAAGATTCCACACACATTTGAACATTTGAACGTTGATTTCACCCAGACTTCTGCCCACAGATTTGCACAGAAAACTGGTGAAGAGATTACTTACGCCGGCCGATGTAGCCGAGCGGTTCAGTCTGCAACCGCGTGACCGCTACGGTCGCGAGTTCGAATCCTGCCTCGGGCGTGGATGTGTGTGCTGTCCTTAGGTTAGTTAGGTTTAAGTAGTTCTAAGTTCTAGGGGACTGATGACCTCAGATGTTTAGTCCCATAGTGCTCAGAGCCATTTGAATCATTTTTCATTTTTTTTTTTGAGATTACTTACAAGGGCTAATGCAGGCAAAAATAAAACCAAAGTATACGTGGAAACCGAGTGGGCTGCTGTCGACATTACAATCGAAACCGCGGGAGTGACTGGCTGGCTAGGCATATTTTATCTAATTTCAAGGGTAATATGCTTGCATTTCCCCGCTCTTGTCGCCGCCTAGTAAAGACAGGATCAGTTGGCCGAGCCGGGACGAGTCATGAGTACCGGTAGGGGCACGCTTGGAATAACCGAGGAAGGCGTAATCAAGATTCCTAGTGAGCACAACCCTCTAACACCCGAGGACGACGCAATCACATACCAGGAGCAATTTTGGGTGACGTAATCACAATTTCTCGCTGGTATGTTTCTCTAATAACCTCTAAGCGGGGATGATAGAATAGTGTAAGAAGTTAGGAGGATGATAGAATAGTGTAAGAAGTTAGGAGGATGATAGAATAGTGTAAGAAGTTAGGAGAATTAGGTGCAGGAAAATTTTATTACTGAAGAAACACTGAAAACACCTCGGGATCCGACGGTCGTCACTCCGCCCGTTAACACAGAACGTTAACGTCACTGGGAGATTGATACGACCCCGCCCGGATCCCATGGATCTGATATCAACTTCACTTGAGCAAGTGCAGACCAATACTTGTCTTTACATTTCTTTGGACATTTTTACCATTGCGAAACAATCACCACTTCACTAGGTAACACCACATTAGGTGAAGTTATTCTATGTTCTACTTTATCCTGGATAAGTTTGAATACTTTCCACAAGTCGTCTATAACCTTGCTGGTATCATGAAGTTTGGAAGAAGCAATTGTCGAAATGTTTCCGGGGGTTACTCTCTCGGTAACTTTTCGATCTATAATCTGGTCAATTGGTTCCTCGAGACTACTTATATTTACTGTACCAGAGTTAGCTATTTTCTCTTTAAAGTTTCTTTCAGCGTTATCTACACGAGTGTTTACGCCTGCAATTTGCGATTGGACTATTGGTATTAACTTATCCTGGTTTTCAGCATACGCTCTCAAATTGTGCAATCTTTGCTTTACAGCATCAAATGTAACATTACATACATTTTGAAATAATCCTAGCTTCTCACTAACTTCAAATTTTACATTACATTTATCTTCAATATCAAATTCTAACTTCTTTGTCAAATCCTGAAATTGCTCCGTCTCTGATTAGTTAGCGAACAGTTGATTTACGTGACTGCTTAAAGAACTAGTTAGTTCACCTTTCAAATCTATTTTAAAATTTTCTACTTTAGTAGTTAAAGCGTCAAATTCAGTTTTCAAATTTCCCATGCCTTCACATAAATGGCTAAATTCCTTACTTTGTTCATCTACTTTAGCACTTAACAATCCTTAAGTTTCATTCTGAAAATGCAATTTATTGAGTATTCACTGAATCTAAGACATTGAGGATGTAAAGTTGTATTTAGTTCCTTTCTTAAAGAAGCATTTTCAGCAGTTGGATGTCCTCTGGTCATCTGTTTTATCATTTAAAGTTTTGATCAAATTCACTAATTCAGACTAGTCTGGCACCTCCTTACTCACTTTCATTGCTATGGCTGGTTCTGAAGTTTCTCCACCTAACTGTACATTTTCCATGGTTTTACCAATTTTAGATCTAGAAAGCATTAAAAAAATTCTAAGTATAATAAATACACAAATACAGTCTATTGAACAGTTTCTTCAACTTCATACTCAAACAATTAGTGTTTTACGCTCACCCAGCGTAGAGTTTTAGGCTGCGTCGGTGAGCGGGTGTGGAATCAGCAAAGGCGAACAGGAACTGGTGTGGGTGGCGTCGGTTGTTGGTTTCAGCGTCGGCGCGATGTGAGAGCAGTACACTCCCACACTGGATCTTCTTAGTTGAATTATTCTCGTCGTATCTCTTCTTAGTCTAATACGTCAAGGTCTTCTTTACGTTCTTTTAATGTTGTTACTTCCTTACGTCTTTCCCTTTGCTGCATTCACAAATTTTCTTTTTCCTTTGATTTCTGGGCTAAATCAAGATTCTAGAAACGGTTTTCTCGTCTTGCTATAGTCGGTTGCTATTGCAACATCTTTTCTCGCTTTCGCCTCTAATTCCCCCTTTTTCGGATCGTTCTTTACCGGTCGCCACGTTCTGACGCTTCAGACAAGAAGCGATGTGGAGCTGGTTTGCAAACTTCCCACCTTCCTCCCATAGGTTGACTTACTTGGTATGCACGGCCACGTCGATCTCCAAAAACTTCTTCGAAGGGAATTTATCAGACATTCTCTCTACTCTTGAAATAATTTGGTACTCGAAGAATACTGTTAGTTCTGTCATGGTCTATTTCAACTTTCACAAAAACAAATTCACTATTTCTCATTTAAATATTCGAACTCGTGCGAGTCAGCCAAATCGTCGAACATTAGACTCTATTAAAATACATTTACAACAGGTTTGGTTTAATAACCACCAGAAAATATGAACATGTCTTGCTTCTAGCAAGTCCAACACATGAAATACTTGAAAATCTAATCTCATTTCTTCATTTGTTCTTAACAATCGTCAGTCACTAAACCAGCAAAGAATAGCACAGGCTCTTCTCTACACATACACTGAAACTCTATGGATCGTACAGCAGGTACTTGTCGGCCACCGTGTCCCAATTTTGCTCGTGACTGTTTGTAGACCTGCACACACAAACATGCAATGCGCAGTAGGTCAGATTCGTCTCACACACTAATTAAAATATAGTTGGTTCGAGACTGAGGAAGGCCAAGTGGTTCTAGAACTTACGCGGAAATTCTCGAAGCACTGAATTCCGATATCTGACGTAGAGCGTCTGTGATAAACGTGCTTCTACTGCAGCATGCGAAACAGCGATTCCTGTTGTATAATCCGACACTGAACCAAAGGACAACAGCACCACAGTAACGTAAAAACTTCATAGCAAAGTAGGTTATCTTCATATAAACCGGGAAAGCTGTAGGATAAGCTACGGATCTCATAATGTAAGCAGTCTGCTTTCAATAGAATTTTTATTTACGTTGAAGTTGAACAATGATGGATAAAGTTACACAAATGAGTAGTATCTGTTCATTCGGACGTCTCCGAGGAACACCTACCAAGCGAAGTCCGCAGCTGTCATATGTATTATGTAACTTCAAGGTGGAGGTGGGAAGGAACTGTTGTGCATCGGGACTTAATGCGGAATCAGCGGTGAGTTAAAAAGGGTATTAGACCGGGACTCGAACCCAGGATCTCCTGCTTACTAGGCAGTTGTAATGCGGATGCACATTTCGTTCCATCTCCTTCTGGAATTTGAAATTAGCGAGCACGGAGGGTGTTGTGTCGGGAGCTGGGCCGACACCGTGAAGTTGAGATGGCTGAAAAGGCAAGCTAGACTAACGCAGACGGGCGTGATGTACTGGAACAGGATACGTAATTAATGTTAGGAAGAAAAGTACGGAGCAGGTTTAATACTTAACTTTACTCATTCCTTGTGGTACATCGATCTTGACGATACACAGAAGACTTTAAGTACAATCACTGTAGGGCTAATGGCGCCTTGCTAGTTCGTAGCCATTAACTTAGCTGATGGCTATTCTGTCTCTCGGCTAATGAGAGAGAAAGGCTTCGTACAACTGGGCGGTAGCTAGGTTCGCGTACAACTGGGCGGTAGCTAGGTTCTCGTACAACTGGGGCGAGTCCTCTCTCGTATCACGAGACCTGCCTTAGTGGTGGCGCTAGGTCTGCGATTACACAGTGGCGACACGCGGGTCCGGCATGTACTAAATGGACCGCGGCCGATTTAAGCTACCACCTAGCAAGTGTGGTGTCTGGCGGTGACACCACAGAGGGTGTGGGGGGGACTGCGGACATGTTCCATGCATTTGCGGTAATACTGTGTTCGGATGACACAGTGGTTACCGCAACTGCCTGGTAAGCAGGAGATACCGGGTTCGAGCCCTGTCCTGGGAGATATTTTCACTCATCGCTGCTGATTCAGCATGAAGTCCCGACTCAGCTGCTACCAGTAATGCCTTTCCTTTTTTCCTCCTCCACTTTAAAATTTCGTAATAGTTACTTACCCTTAATAGAATTTCCTTTTCCCACATCTACATGGATACTCTGCAAATCACATTTAAGTGCCTGGCAGAGGGTTCATCGAACCACCTTCAAAATTCTGTTATTCCAATCTCGTATAGCGCGTGGAAAAGAATGAACATCTGTATCTTTCCGTACCAGCTCTGATTTCCCTTATTTTATCTCGGTGATCGTTCCTCCCTATGTAAGTCGGTGACAACAAAATATTTTCGCATTCGGAGGAGAAAGATGGTGATTGGAATTTAATGAGAAGATTTCATTGCAACGAAAAACGCCTTTCTTTTAATGCTTTCCGGCCCAAATCCTGTACCATTTCTATGACACCCTCTCTCATATTTCGCGATAATACAAAACATTCTGCCTTTCTTTGAACTTTTTCGATGTGCTCCGTCAGTCCTATCTGGTAAGGATCCCACACCGTGCAGCACTATTCGAAAAGAGGACGGACGAGCGTAATGTAGGCAGTCTCCTTAGTAGGTCTGTTACATTTTCAAAGTGTCCTGCCAATAAATCGCAGTCTTTGGTTAGTCTTCCCGACAACATTTTCTACGTGTTCCTTCCAGTTTAAGTTGCTTGTAATTGTAATACCTAGGTATTTAGTTGACTTTACGGCTTTTAGATTTGACTGATTTATCGTGTAACCGGAGTTTACCGAATTCCTTTTAGCACTCACGTGGATGACCTCACACTTTCCGTTATTTAGGGTCAACTGACACTTTTCGCACCATTCAGATATCCTTTCTAAATGATTTTACTTTTTTTTTGTCTTCTGATGGCTTTATTAGTCGATGAACGACAGCGCCATCTGCAAACAACCGAAGACGGCTGCTCAGATCGTCTCCCAAATCGTTTATATAGATAGGGAACAGAAAAGGGCCTGTAAAACTACCTTGGGGAACGCCAGAAATCCCTTTTCTTTTACTGTATGACTTTCCGTCACTTACTACGAACTGTGACCTCTCTGACACGAAATCATAAATTCAGTCACATAACTGAGACGATATTCCATAAGCACGCAATTTCACTACGAGCCGCTTGTGTGGTACAGTGTCAAAAGCCTTCAGGAAATCCAGAAATACGGAATCGATCTGAAACCCCTTGTCAATAGCTCTCAACACTTCTTGTGAATAGAGATGGTTGTGTTTCACAGGAACGTTGTTTTCTAGACCCATGTTGACAGTGTCAATAGACAGTTTTCTTCGAGGTAATTCATAATGTTCGAACACAATATATGCATATCGACGTTAACGATATGGGCCTGTAATTTAGTGGACTATTCCTACTAACTTTCTTGAATATTGGTGTGACCTGTGCAACTTTCCAGTCATTGGGTACGGATCTTTCGTCGAGTGAACGGTTGTATATGATTAAGTATGGAGCTAATGCATCAGCATACTCCGAAAGGAACCTAATTGTTATACAGTCTGGACCAGAAGACTTGCTTTTATTAAGTGATTTAAGTTGCTTCACTATTCCGAGGATATTTACTTCTTCGTTACTCATGTTGGCAGCTGTTCTCCATTCGAATTCTGGGATATTTACTTCGTCGTCTTTTGTGAAGGCATTTCGGAAGGCTGTGTTTAGTAACTCTGCTTTGGCAGCACTGTCCTCAATAGTATCTCCATTGCTATCGTGCAGAGAAGGCATTGATTTTTCTTGTCGGTAACATACTTCACATACGACCAGAATCTCTTTGGATTTTCTGCCAGGTTCCGAGACAACGTTTCGTTGTGGAAACTGTTATAGGCATCTCGCATTGAAGTCCGCGCTAAATTTCGAGCTTCTGTCAAAGACCGCCTATCTTGGGGATTTGCGTCTGTTTACATTTGCCATGTTTGTTTCGTTGTTTCTGCAGCAGTGTTCTAACCAGTTTTGTGTATCAAGGAGGATCAACTCCGTCGTTTATTTGGTAGAAACCTCTCAATTGCTGCCGACACTAATTCTTTGAATCTAAGCCTCATCTGGTCTACACTTACTTTATAAATTTGGAATGAGTGGAGATTGTCTCTCAGGAAGGCGTCAAGTGAACTTTTATCTGCTTTTTTGAATAGGTATATTTTTCGAGGATTTGGGGATTACAGAATTCAGTCTCGCTACGACAATCCTGTGCTCACTAATCCCTGAATCGGTTTTGATGCTCGTTATTAACTCAGGATTATTTGTTGCTAAGAGGTCAAGTGTGTTGTCACAACAGTTTACTATTCGTGTGAGCTCATGAACTAATTGCTCGAGATAATTTTCAGCGAATGCGTTCAGCACAATTTCGGATGATATTTTATGCGTACCTCCGGAATTAAACATGTATTTTCGCCAACATGTCGAGGGTAAATTAGTCACCACCAACTATTATCATATGAGTCGGCTACGTGTTTGAAATCAGACTAAAGTTTTCTTTGAATCTTTCAGCAACTGTATCATCTGAATAGGGAGGTCAGTAAAAGGATCCAATTATTATTTTATTCCGGTTGCCAACAATGAGCTCTGCCCATATTAACTCACAGGAAGCAACTACTTCAATTTCGCGACAAGTTAAACCACTTCTGACGGCAATAAACAAGCCACCGCCAACCGTGTTTAGCCTATCCTTTCGGAACACCGTCAGGTTCTTCGCATAAATTTAGGCTGAGCTTATATCCGGCTTTAGCAAGCTTTCAGTGCCTATAACGATTTGAGCATCAGTGCTTTCTATTAGCGCTTGGAGCTTTGGTACTTTCCCAACACAGCTACAACAATTTACAACTGTTATACCAATGGCTCCTGTATCTCGTAAATGCAACAAAGGTTGATCAAACGTAATCCGTCTTAAACAAAAACTTTCACGCTTAAATTAAACGAAGCTTAATCAAGTCAGCAGCAAAAAAATTTAATTGATTCTCGAATTAGATTAACAGGAGGTAAGACTGACACTGTGGAAGGGACCCTATGAAAGAAAGACTGCGTGCAAGCTGTAGCACCAAGATAGCCTTACCTGTGCAGCTCACTGATCCAGGATTAAAGAACCCAAATGCAGCAATGTTGGACATACAGATCACTTGAAAACCACTTAAGAAGCGCTGTATTCAAATGTCAAGTAAACGAACAATTCTACCACTGACCTTGTTAATAATTCGCTATGAACACCTGTTGTCCTTTGTTTCAGTGGTTACAGTACTAGCAAATTGAACGAATTCTCTGCACTGGATGCAGCAGTTCTGCGTGCACCACTACTGGTAGCTCGTTTTGTACCTTTGTTACTCAGGTTGCTGCTTTTCATCCATGTGAGTGAATTCACTTTCTTTTATGTGAGATTTGATTCCAGCATCGTGTTGATTGACGCACTACACCATGCTGCATTTACGTACGTCGTGACAACTTCAAATGCAGCACGAGTTTGTGCTATCACTGAAATAACGTGTACTAACAGCTTTTCTATTAAAAGTTCGCAGGAACTTGCAATGCGATTTCTTTTTATTTTACACTTGTAATTCCGTAAGACCAAATTGAGGAAATCTCCATGGTCATGGAACGAGTTTGTAAATGAAATAACAGAAAAGTACTAATAGATCAAATGTTCATGAATCTTAAAAAGACAAGCTATAAGTGTATATGAACTCAATCAGCAACCTAACGTAAGAATTAGCTTAACTTTTCAATATTTCATCGAGAGAATATTTGGAAACTATTAAATTTGGATTTCAAGGCAAGTGAATTACTGCAAAGAGTTTTGAAGTCTTGTGGCAGCTTGTTAAAAATGGATGCAGCAGACTACTTCGTCTTTCTGCACAAGAGTCAAGGAGATTCAATCAAAATGCAGATTGGTTTTCTGCCTAGTATTAAAGGGGAGAGAACCACAAATTTTTGGGAATAAGCTGGCATTGTTAGAAAGAAACGGCATTACATAATATACATATATTGAGGTCTATGTCAGAATACATTGACTAATGAACAGAGATCCGTTTGAGCCGAAAATACCCTTTCAGAATGGAAAATATACCATACGTCATAAGCTAATGAAAATAAGCAGAGTAGATTATTCTTCGTGTCAAACTATCACTTACTTCAGATACTGTTCTAATAGTAAAAAGGGTGGCATTAGATCCTTGAACATGGGCTTTCTACGTCAGTTTACCATCCATCCGAATACCTAGAAATTCGAACTGTTCGGTCTCACTAATCTTGTGCCCATTCTGTGTAACTAGAATGTCAGGTGTCGCTGAATAGTGTGTCTGAAACAGAAAAAATTAAGTCTTACTGATTTAGCGTAAGTCAATGTTCTACCAGATATGTCGTTATACCTTGAACTGCGCTATTTGAAACAGTGCTAATAGTGCGTTTACTACCAAGCTAGTGTCATCAGCAAACAAATATTTTAGTATCTACTGTAAACTAGAAGGAATGTCATTCATATAAATAAGAAACATGAGTGGCTCTGGTAGTGATCCCTGGGGCACTCTCCATTTAACAACGCCCCACTGGACCCCACATTACAGCCATTCGAATACGGTGGAGAATGATCTTTTGCTGTCTGTTCTTAAAGTAACAGGTGAACCAGTTGTGCACTACTCTCCATATTCCATAATTTTCCAACTTGTGGAGCTATATTTTGTGACTAACACAATCAAACGCCATAGTTAAATCAAAAAGATGCCTAGTGTTCGAAACATTTTGTTTAATCCATCCAGTACCTCACAGAGAAAAGAAAATTTAATATTTTCAGTTGTTAAACCACTTCTAAGCCGAACTGTACATTTGATGGCAAATGAATAAGCTTTGCAGTCACAGAAAGCATCAGTATTGGGACAGATATTTACACTTATTTCAAAACGTGTTGTATGAAAGGCCTCATGACTCCACTGCTTTACCACCTATTCTTGTACTGAAGAATGAAGAACCACCGAACAGAATCAGAGAGATTGTACCTTTTCCGAACACACGTAAACTTCGACACAAAGACATAATTGATTTCGCTATTGAAAACACATTCTTTATTTGAAGTACTTTCTGTGAGATTAAAGATGACTTAGTACTTGGTTTCTTTGACAGCCTCTCGATTATATCATGACGCTACTGATGTGTGACACAATTTGCATTGTTGCTTTTGTGCCGTATCTGTTTTATATCTGCATAGTTTTTCTGAATTCTTCTGGAAAGTAAAACATGTTTTAGTGGTAACATTTGTGGTATAGCTACAATGAGACAGCCTTTTTCGTAGCCCAACAATACGTTACAGTATAGTACTTTCTTGATCACGGTAATGTACATAACTACGATATCTATACGTATAGCATTTCACTTTTGTTTATGATGATGTAAGTACATTGAATATCATTCATAAATTTTTCTAAGGGGACGTTTCAACTTTCCAATACCTCCCTGCCTTTTCCAAGTATACCACCTCCTCCTGTGATATTTGAATACAGTAGTCGCCTTTACTAGCTAAAACTTACTACAGAACTCAATCTTTCTCCTCCTTCATTCTTTGTCCCAAACTTGTATTCTCCTACAACTGCATTCCACTCCCCGATGACTATTAGATTCTTATCTCCCTTTATGCACTGAATTACCGTCCAATATCCTCATAAATTTTCTCTCACCTCATCTTCGGCCTGCGACGTCGGCATGTATACCCGAACTATCGTGGTTAGTTTGCTGTCGATTGTTCTGAGAGCAACCCTATCACTGAACTGTACAGAGTAACACTCTCTCTTCTCTGCCTTCTTATTCATAACGAATACTACTCCCGTTACACCATTTTCCGCTGCTGTTGATATCATCCTATACTAAACTGACCAGAAATCCTAGTTCCATTTCACTTCACAGAACCCTATTAGAACTAGATTGGGTCTTTGCATTTCCCATTACAAATTTTCAAGCTTCCCTACCGAGCTAAAGCTTCTGACTTTCCACGCCCCGACTCCTAGAACGTTGTCCTTTTGTTGGTTATTGTATCTCTTTCTGCCGGCCGGTGTGGCCGAGCGGTTCTAGGCGCTACAGTCTGGAGCCACGCGACCGCTACGGTCGCAGGTTCGAATCCTGCCCCGGGCATGGATGTGATGTCCTTAAGTTAGTTAGGTTTAAGTAGTTCTAAGTTCTAGGGGACTGATGACCTAGGATGTTAAGTCCCATAGGGCCCAGAGCCATTTGAACCATTTATCTTTTTCTCATGATCACCTCCCCGTTGGCAGTCCCCTCGCTGAGATCCGAGTGAGTTACTATTGCGGAATCTTTTCTCCAATAGAGAGATCATGATACGTTTTCAATTACGGGCCCCATGTCCTGTGGATACACGTTATTCTTCTTCAATACAGTGGTTTCTGTTGCCTTCTGAATTCTCATGCCGTTGATCATTACTGATTCTTCCGCATTTAGGGGCAGTTTCCCATCCCGACGGCAAGAGTGTCCTGAACCCCAGTCCGCTCCTCCACCCTCTTTGAGAAGGCCGTTGGCAGAATGAGGGTGACTTCTTATGCCGGAAATCTTCGGCCACCAATGCTGATTATTAACCAAAATTTAAGCCGGGACCGGAGACATTTAGATTACTTCTTACAGACGTTACACCTAGACCTCGGGTGACATTCTTAGATTTCTCCATGAACTAGATTTAATGGTTTCGGATCCACATTTTCCAGTTAGGGGCATTTGCAGCACTGATGAATGATTTTGGAATTCCAGCTCGTCCCGAAATTCCCTGTTCGTGAAGGTTAATTTTTCATTTTAATGGTCTTCGATGAACGTGTCACATCACTCACACACACTTTCATCCACGTTGCAGGTAAGTGGATGATGTTTTACCTCTTTCCCTGTGTGTGGTATAAGTCTTCGATACGGTCCCTCTGGAAGCACCAAACAATTCAGGTACTTTGGTTAGGGGAGCAACTTCCATACAGTATCAACAATTCGCCGACGTTCGAAATCACTAAACACCGACATAATGCACTCCCAACAACACAGACCACTGTTGTGATCACGACTGACACATGAAACTTATTCAAGGCATTTCACAAGTGCCGTTCGTGGACAAACATAATAGCGCCACTTGTAGGATTAGCTAGCATTTGCATTTACAGAGTGATGGTTATTGAACTGCAAGAAAAGAAACGTAAATTAGTTTCAAACTGCGACATGAACACATTTCATTCAACATGTAAATGTTACTACAGACACACGGATTTAGGTTGACATGTTCGATGTGCCTGCCCTTATTGGCGATGATGTGGCGCAGACGAATAGCGAAATAATGCGTGACCCACTGAAGCGTCGGTACATACAGGGTGGTCCATCTGAAGTTTCGGACGAGATTATCTCGAAAACTATACATCGGGTAAAAATAGTGGGTAAGACAAGTTCTTAAGATCAAAGGGGGACATCAAATGATATTACACGTGCCCCAAAGTCCCGGCCCACTTGGGTGGGGACGGGGAAAACTTTTAAATTTTACTTGAAAACACCCATTTTTTATTGCAGATTCGGATTCTCCATAAAAAAGTAATAAAGTTTTGTCTGAAACATTTTTTAAACCATTGACAGATTGCGCTGAAATCGAGACAAATTAAAATTTGGGAAGAACTCTGATTTATTTACAATGATCCGAGAAGGACGCAAAAAATCGATACAAAATGTGCACCAGTTCTTTCATTACGCCAAATTGACCTATTCGCCACAGTTTTTGATGGAGGCGGAATGGCATTAAAATCTCGTTGGAGAACTATTCACAATTGCAGTACTCACCCGACTGTGGTGCTAACGTGGCCAAACTACGAACGTCGGTTCAATGCGATCAGACGTCACTTCACTTTCAGATTGTGAACCGTAAACATCAACTGACGAGAGTAAATTATTCTTTAGCGAAACATGGTTGATATTATGTTAATTTTAGGTGAATGCCATAACAATTACGCTGCAGTTGCGCAATTGTAAGCGGATTGTTTCCCAAACAGACGACATCCAAGCTAAAACATTATTCGAAATTGCACTCAACGAGTTCGAAATGGATACGTGCACTGTCCACCTCGTCATCGCGAATACAATGAAAATGAAGCTCGTACACTTACCGTTCTCACCTGTGTTCAACTGGATCCCGAAATTAGTAGTCGGGCGATTCAGGGACAAACTGGAATACCGAAATCAACTTTTTTGACGATTTTGAAGGAGAATTAAATCGTCATGATCGTCATTATTGGTCCCCTGTCAATCCACACTTACACAGACCTGTTATCAACACATATGGGCGTTAATGGTCTGGTGTGGAATTTTAAACGGTTTCTTGATAGGACTGTATTTTTTTTGACCGAAATGGCTCTGAGCACGATGGGACCTAACAGCTGAGATCATCAGTCTCCTAGAACTTAGACCTACTTGAACCTAACTAACCTAAGGACTTCACACACATCAATGCCCGAGGCAGGATTCGAACCTGCGACCGTAGCAGTCGCACGGTTCCGGACTGAAGCGCCTAAAACCGCTCGGCCACCGCGGCCGGCTTGTCCGAAATGTTACTGTGGAATCTTATTTACGACTTCCCCGCAATGTTTTGTTGGAGTTAACGAAAGACGTTGATTTAGAAACCAGGCAACGAATGTGGTTCCAAGAGGATGGAGCAGCTCCCCATTATGCTAAAAATGTGCGGAACATTTTAAATTTACGGTACCCTGCTCGGTGCATAGGACGCGGCGGACCAATTCAGTGGCCCCCATGTTCACTAGACCTAACATTTCCTGATTTTTATCTTGTGGGGTTATTTAAAGAATATTGTTTATGAAAGACAGGCCACAACCCGAAACGATATGGAGCACCGCATTTAAAGAGCATGTGCAACCATACCACAGGATGGTTCACATGGCTCTAAGCACTATGGGACTGAACATTTGAGATGATCAGTCCCCTAGACTTGGAACTACTTAAACTTAACTAACCTAAGGACATCACATACAGCCCTGCCCGAGGGAGGATTAGAACATGCGACCATAGCAGCAGCGCGGTTGCAGACTGAACAGCTCGGCCACAGCGGCCGACACCACTGGATGTGCTGCTCAAAACTGTGGACAACTTTCGCAGACGATCAGTTTTATGCACTGAAGCAAATGGGGATAATTTTGAACAATTTCTTCGTGGCTGATTTCATTAATTAAGCACCCGAAAATAGTGAGAGGCAAGGGGACTCACATTAATTAAGCTCCCCATGGGAATATCATTCTCCTACGTTCATGTCGCTGTTCCTGGGTAAGGCTAAAAGTAGGATACAGTACATTTTGTACAAAAATAGCTTAATTTGGCGTAACGAAAGAACTGGTGCACATTTTTTATCGATATGATGCGTCTTTCTCCGACAATTCTAAATAAATCAGTTCTTCCCCAATTTTAATTTTTCTCGATTTCAGCGCCATCTGTCAATGGTTTAAAAAGATGTTTGTTTTCATGGAGAATCCGAATCTGTAATAAAAATGGGGGTTTCCATTTAAGATTTAAAAGTTTCCCCCCTCCCCACCCAAGTGGGAGGGGGCTGGAGGTCAGATGTAGTATCATTTGAAGTCCTGCTTTGATCTTACGAACTTGTCTTACCCACTATTTTTACCCGATGTATCGTTTTCGAGATAATCTCATTCGAAACTTCAGATGGACCACCCCGTACATGCTGTCGATGACCTCGTGAACGGCTATTTTCAGCATAGCAATGGTATTGGGGTTATTGCTATTCACCCTGTCTTTAATATAGCCCCACAAAAAGGAGTCACATGACTTCAGATTCGGAGAATATGGCGGCCAACCGAGGCCCATGCCAGTGGCCTCTGGGTATCCCAGAGCAGGAATGCGCACCCCAAAGTGCTCCTCGATGATATTCATCTCCCGCTTCGATGAGATCGAGCTGTGAAATCAGGGTCACTTTGGTTAATAGGGATGAAATCGTTTTTTCAAAACCTTCACGTACTCTTCGGTAGTCGCCGTGCCATCAAGGATACAGATGCCCACAATCGTTTAATGAACAAAGTAAGAGCATATGGACTATTAGACCAATTGTGTGATTGGATTGAAGAGCTACTAGATCACAGAACGCAGCCTGTCATTCTCAATGGAGAGAAGTCTTCCGAAGGAAGAGTGATTTCAGGTGTGCCGCAGGGGAGTGTCGTAGGACTGTTGCTATTCACAATATACATAAATGACCTTGTGGATAACATCGGAAGTTCACGGAGGCTTTTTGCGGATGATGCTGTAGTATATCGAGAGGTTGTAACAATGGAAAATTGCAGTGAAATGCAGGAAGATCTGCAACGAATTGACGCGTGGTGCAGGGAATGGCAATTACATCTCAATGTAGACAAGTGTAATGTGCTGCGAATACATAGAAAGAAAGATTCTTTATCATTTAGCTACAATTAGGTCAGCAACTGGAAGCAGTTAATACCATAAATTATCTGGGAGTACGCATTAGGAGTGATTTAAAATGGAATGATCATATAATGTTGATCGTCGGTAAAGCAGATGCCAGACTGAGATTCATTGGAAGAATCCTAAGGAAATGCAATCCGAAAACAAAGGAAGTAGGTTACAATACGCTTGTTCGCCCACTGCTCGAATACTGCTCAGCAATGTGGAATCCGTACCAGATAGGGTTGATAGAAGAGATAGAGAAGATCCAACGGAGAGCAGCGCGCTTCGTTACAGGATAATTTAGTAATCGCTAAAGCGTTACAGAGATTATAGATAAACTCCAGTGGAAGACTCTGCAGGAGAGACGCTTAATAGCTCGGTACGGGCTTTGGTTGAAGTTTCGAGAACATACCTTCACCGAGGAGTCAAGCAGTATATTGCTCCCTCCTACGTATATCTCGCGAAGAGACCAAGAGGATAAAAGCAGAGAGATTAAAGCCCACACAGAGGCATGCCGACAATCTTTCTTTCCACGAACAATACGAGACTGGAATAGAAGGGAGAACCGATAGAGGTACTCAAGCTACCCACAGCCACACACCGTCATGTGGCTGCGGAGTATGGATGTAGACGAATATCGTACTGATTATGAAACACCCCCTTAGAAAAATTTATGAATAACTGTGCTGATAAACCTCTTACGTTATTTGCTTTTCAAACATCTGAGCAAAACTGAACGTACTCAGACATTACTCTCTACTTATTCTGAGAAACGCTAAACTGACACACAATATTTTTAGCGCAACGCGATCTGACATTCAATAATCCCTACAAGAGAATGGCCCTGACTAACATTAAACCTATACCTTTCACAAATCACTTACCTCACAAAAATCTTCGTTACTCAAACTACAGCAATACAGTGAGCGCCAATTCTGCCAGCTAAATGAAAGATTCTAACTACTGAAGTCACTAACTACTGATAGGCATAATTAGCAAATGAAAGATTTTGATAGAGGACAATGTGTTTACCTTAATACTGTTCGAAAGTCTCAATATATTATATATCAGTTCATGACATCCAGTCTTACAAATTTACTGTTTCTGATGGACACAAGCCCAGATCATCCGCTCTCAAAACTCCGCCATCTCTCTCCCCACACCCATCACTGCTGGCGGCTCACCTCCAACTGCGCAACGCTACGCGCTGTTCACATCCAGCTGCCCAACACAATAGCGAATACAACAATGGTAACCAGCCACAGACTGCACACAGCACAGCCAGTGATTTTCATACAGAGCGCTACGTGGCGTTACCAACACAAAAACCTAAAGAGCCTACTTAAAATTATTCCGTGAATGGACATTGCACACCACACAGTCACCTGTTGAAGGTGAAGATTTCTCGGTCGCGAAATGGGAATTCTCAGTCCCCCAAATGCGTCGATTTTGCTTATTGACGAACCCATCTAAATGAAAGTGGGCTTAGTCGGTAAACCAAATCACAAATGCGCATACTAATTCTCATCATGCCCCGCGGCCAACCTTGGTGTTTGAAAGTCCTAAAGCAAACCGTTCAGAAGTTACGATTTTTTTCATGTAGTTCAATAATTGTCATTCTGTACTTTGAGTCCGCAGCTCGTGGTCGTGCGGTAGCGTTCTCGCTTCCCGCGTCCGGGTTCGATTCCCGGCGGGGTCAGGGATTTTCTCTGCCTCGTGATGACTGGGTGTTGTGTGCTGTCCTTAGGTTAGTTAGGTTTAAGTAGTTCTAAGTTCTAGGGGACTTATGACCATAGATGTTAAGTCCCATAGTGCTCAGAGCCATTTTTTTGTACTTTGATGAATGCATTTCTTGCGTTTCCGTGTTTTTGTCAAGCCCCTGTAGCAAAGCTGCGCATGCATCGCACTCGGTGACGGACCGGTCAGCAGTTCCAGCGAGACGCCTAAAGAGCAGCTCTCATTCCGAGTCCTGCTTTGAGGATGTCCTTAATGGCACCAAACCAGTATACAGATTGTAATCGACAATTGTGTTCATGATTAGTAAATGGGTGCTCCAATTTGTTGTCAGACTGGCGGACTGGCCTGACCACATGAGGTACCAGCGCAAGGCCACTCAGAAGACGGCGGCTGCCGAGCCGTTGGGCGAGTGCCCCAACTGCGGAGGGTGCAGCCGGCTGCGGCTGGACCCGACGAGCGAGAAGTACGTGGTAGTGGTGCTGGCCGTGCAGGGCCAGCCGGCCGAGCACCGCGTGCCGCCCCTGCCAGAGGCCTGCATCTGCTGCCTCTGCGGCAGCGCCCCGCCCAACGGCTACTGCTCGCGCTGCATGTGAGTACTCCAATTCCACTCCGTCACCAGTCCGCTTAGGCCGGTATTCTTTGATAAAGAAATATGATCAAATATTCGCTAGATTTCTTTGACAAAGCCGGCCGTTGTGGCCGAGCGGTTCTAGGCGCTTCACTGCTACGGTCGCAGGTTCGAATCCTGCCTCCGGCATGGATGTGTGATGACCTTAGGTTAGTTAGGTTTAAATAGTTCTCAGTTCTAGAGGACTGATCACCTCAGATAAGTCCTATAGGGGAACTCGGGGTGGAACGGGATACTTCATGTGATTCTTGAGTTTCTCCCGGAGTATTTGATAATCAAAATATACACGGGTGTACTTCCGGTCTAGTGTCCAATGGGCACAATATTTCGGCGATCACACATGTCGCCATAATCAGGTGAACTGACGGACTGAGCTCCTGTGATCGTGCCGGCACGGAGATCCGTACGCTATGGATGCTCAGAGGGAACTGGGTTCGGTCGCGGCGGCGGCCGATTTAAATACCCTCCGCCCGCGGCGCGCTCCCTTCGCTGTCCGCGCCCCGCGCCACGGTCGCGCGGTGGAACAGATTGCGATGGCGTCTGAGATGACGTCGGAGTGATGGCTCTGTCCGCCGTGGTCGTCACAACTATACATTTGCTCGATTTACTCTTGATTAACCCAATCGCTGGTTCCCAAGCCTTGCTAAGATTATAGCCACAGTCACGGTTTATGAGGTCGTCATTTGTGTGAATTTCGATGCCCTCTCTAACAACGCTGTCCCAGTATCTCTACGTCTGTACCAGAATACTCGTGCGTTCATACTCCATAGCGTGATTTTCCGACAATGTTCAGCGACCGCCGACTTGGTCGGATACATCAGTCGAGTGTGCCTCTGGTGTTCACGGCATCGATCCTCGACGGTACGCATCGTCTGACCAATATACGACTTGCCACATTGACACGGAATCTGGTACACGCCGGTCTTCCTCAAACCGAGGTCATCTTTGGCGCTCCCCACCGGTGCACGAGTTTTATTCGGAGGACAGCGTTGTTAGGCCATAGAAATTCGCACCAATGACGACCTCATAAACCGTGACTGTGGCTATAATCTTAGCAAGGCTTGGGAACCAGCGATTGGGGTAATCAAGAGTAAATCGAGCAAACGTATAATTGTGGCGACCACGGCGGACAGAGCCATCACTCCGACGTCATCTCAGACGCCGTCGCAATCTGTTCCACCGCGCGACCGTGGCGCGGGGCGCGGACAGCGGAGGGAGCGCACCGCGGGCGGAGGCTATTTAAATCGGCCGCCGCCGCGACCGAACCCAGTTCCCTCTGAGCAGCCATAGCGTACGGATCTCCGTGCCGGCACGTTAACACGAGATCAGTTAGTCAGTTCACCTGATGATGGCGACATGTATGATCGCCGAAATATTGTGCCCGTTGGACACTGTAGACCGGCAGTACACCCGTGGATATTTTGGTGGGATACTTAATGTTTAACAATTTCTTTAAAATAAGGGGACACAAGGAAAAACTTCTTAAAGTGATGAAAAAACACCTTGTAGTGTAACCTAATATACCTTATTTTAAAATCACTTACAACAATACATTTTGAATTTTTTACAATTTTTCAAAGAAAGTCTTGCATATTTACCGTTCCGCCCCACCCACGGGGCAGAATGGGATAAGGGAATTTTTTGTTAAGTTATTGCATAAACGTTGAATTTGAATTACGAATATCGTATTAAACTATAACAAAATGTTGTATAACAGGCAATTCAGACTAAGGAATGTGTAATTTAAACAATTAAGTCATTCTTCAAAAAAGAAAATATTTTAATGTCATTCTGAAAAATGTGCAATGCTTAATAACCACCAAACCACTAACTACTAGCCCTTTCGACAATAGTCACAAATCAGTATTTCATCTTCACTGTCTATGCCAGCACATGAATTGTGTGCCCACTCTGGCATGCGACCCAGCCCTCATTAGAAACGGAGTAGAAGTCCCCACAGTAGAGACACTCAGCATCCTCTCTCTCTCTGATTCTCTCTTCTCCATCATCTTCTTCCTTTTATTTTTCTTAAGATCTTTGATATACTGTTTTGGTTTTTTGGGTGTACAGTTTGATATTTTTGCCTTAAGTTGCATTGCACCTGACGTCTCTGTCCTGACATTGTTTATATTTGTGCCCCACCCTCCTTTCTGTAGGCCTACTTTACGTGCGACAGCATTCTGCAGTTCCTTCTTATAATGAGAATCTGTTAATATGACGGTTTTTCCTTTTCGTCTTGTAGTCCGCAGAGTATTTTGACAGACTAGTGGGATTGGAATGACAGCCTCGGGCGATATCTGGAAAGCTGAGTTCATCGGCGAACATAGCTAGTTGGGAGAGTCTGGCATCCATGAACATCCAGGCTGGGTTTGCTTTCTACTTGCATCAAAATACGACGGGGCGGAACGGGACACTATCCCATTCTGCCCCGTCCCGTTCCGCCCCAAGAGCACTTCTGAGGTTACCAACTTTTATGGAGCGTAATAACTGACGTATTTAAACGCATTAAATAACTAAAGTATAACAAATGCCATGTACTTTAAGGGAATGTGTCACTTTAGGTTATACAAGTAACAGCTTACCTGGCGTTGAAATTCACCAAACGTTAGAACAACGCAAGCGGTAACGTGACGGAAAATAATTCACTTAGATCTCGCACTTCAAACTAAATCAAAATGGCTACCCTGACTTCCCTTCCATTCGGAGATAGTTACATGCCCGTACAACAGGTTGCAACGCTGTCCAGTCTAGAAAAGAGAAATTTCCCATTGTGGCGCGCTATCCAGTTCTGTTCCGAGTTCCCCTATTGCTCAGAGCCACTTGAACCATTTTATCTTTGGCAAAGATCTTCGACTTGACGCTAAACAGGGGGATTACACTGTCACATTTTTCGTCAGATTTCATGATGGCTGACGATATCTTGTTATTACGCGCTGCAGTTGCTACTATCACAATTGCACTGTTTGTATTTGGAAGAAAAGCGGCGGACAAAAAGGAAACATACTTTGAAGCCCTAGGTATTATCTCTAGATAGTAAAATCATTCAGCAAAATTCGTTGAGAGAGCTGCAAGTGGAAGAAGTCTTAATATATAAATTACTTAAGAATGGATGAGTATGTATTTCAGTATTTGCTCAGTAAAGTGGCTTCTTATATAACAAAACAGACATACTCTCTTGAGAAATGCTATATGTGCAGGAGGCAGGCAAACTGTGACACTGCGATTTCTTGATACATGAGAGCTACTCTAGTTTACAACACAGCACTCGAATATCACATTCCACATTAACCAAAAAAATTCCAGAATGTGAGGCGCTTTATAAAGCCCTGAAGGCGGGATATGTGAAGATAAAGAAGTGTTTAGTACACCATATGGGTAATAAGAATGATTTTTAATTTCGAAAAATTTAATTAATGGAATTAGTGTTTCAACATCTACAAAATAAATAAAAAAATACGAAACAGATGAAGCGCTTATTAACTTGTGGCATCCAGAGTTCAAAAAATAGGCAAAGTGGAATGGAAAGCTAAGAAAGAATTTTTTACTTTAGAATGTGACCACATCCTCTTCAGGCTTGCTGAAAACTTGCCTGGATGTTGCCAGACGTAGAGGTGGATGGCTGTAACAGTTATTGTGGACAAGAAGTCTCCTGCAGCATATTCCACCTGCCCATCAACGCACAATTAATAGCATGCACTGTGCCCTTGGTCGCCCATCACCTTAGTTGAAGAAAGTTTGTTAAAAAATGGGTCGAAGGAACAAGGCTATTTTGAAGCTATGTTTACAAAAACGCTTCAGAAACGTCAAATAGCTGTAGCGACGCCAGCGCTCGAAGTGGTTACATTTCACATTGTAGTGAACATAAGACGAACGACTTTTATGATCAAATCTATGCCAAGGCCCTAGATCTGCTCATATTTATTTGACGACTGGCGAGATTTGACAAAGTTCCCTATAGTCATGAAATTTCTTTGACATAAGTATTTGACGTATCAACTTTGACAAAGAAATGTGATAGTGTAATACCGGCCTTACTGGCATAAGGTGCCCGCTGTGTTTCTGTGTGTGGCAGCAGAGAGTGATCTGTTGGTAGATCAGTGATCTTGATCTGTGTTTCTGCTCAAAAAGAGGCAAAAATGAGACAGGAACATTACTGATTCCTATTTTATCACACCCACTGATGGTGTCGTAGATCACAAGTGTAATGGCCACACGTGTTTAATTAAAGCAGGAAGTGGTTAGCACACCGGACTCGTATTGGAGCGGCGACGGTTCAAACCCGCGTCCGACCATCCTGATTCAGGTTCTACTTGATTTTTCTACTTGATTTTCCTACATATGTTCAGGAAAATGCCGGCACTGTTCCTTTAAGGGGAGACGGAAGGCAATTTTTATCCCTATTCGGCCAATGCTATTTCACCCTTTGAATAGGTACACTTCTCAAAAGAACTGTGAGTGATAAAACAATGAAATTTTCGCTGCATATGTACAACCTGTATGCATCAATTTACAAGTAAACTGAACATAATACCTCTTATGGTTTTGAAGGAAAAAATTTCTTCTTTCACTAGAAAACTTTAACTTTTTTGTACATTAATTATTGTAAAACAGTTTGATTGTTTGGTGGTTCTCAATTTACTTGTAATAACTTATTACCATCTGCAGTACAAATTGACCAAATTTCATGTTTCTAACACCATTAGTTTATCAAATAATGCTACCTGAAAGTACAAAAATGTAGTTTTGAGATAAAATCCATTTAAAGTTGAATGTTGCAACTCTAGTATAGTTACTGATGAGAATTACTTACCATTAATATTATCCTGCACCATACAGAGCATCATCTGAATCATACTGATTTTCTTTTCTCTTGGTCCCTCTTCTTTTCTGTCTTTCTTTTGTGCATTTTAAATTATAGCGATATCTGCTTTGCGAATTCTCTCTTTATTTGCTCCAAGGTTTTTGCAGAATTTCCACTAGATTTTATACCCAACAGTTCCAAAATATCCAGGTTTCTAATTACACCATCATTGAAGCATAAAAAGCACCATAAAAACCAAATTTGAGGGTTGTAAGCTGAACAAATACAGTTTTCAGTAACTAGTCCCAAATGACAGAATCCACACATTCATTTAAATTTTGGGTTTTCCCATGAACATATTTCTTCAACAAGGTATCTTTACAAAAGTCTCTAAATATGGGTTTAATTTCATTCATTACTGATGGAGGTAAAGAATGTTTGTGGTCATATGTGACACTTCTCTTCTACTTGCACGAAGTGTCAGGATCATACAGGCAAAGACCATGCACTGGATTTTAATTTGTGGAAAGATTATGGGAAAAGATAGCCCATAAGCTTTTCTCATGTTTTCTAAATTCCCTACATTTCTTCTTATGGCCAAGCCATGATAATTCTGTAATGTATCTATTTCAACATTTGTCAGGCGACCTTTACCATCTATCTTCTTACCCTCTTCCAATACTATTTTTCACTTTTCTTTCAATGATCTTCTCAACCTGGACCCCATTCTCTTCTGGACATGCCCAATGCACTCTAATTTAGAAATTGTTACATTAGGACCACCAGGTTGTTCTGCACATACCCGGTCATAAGCCTTGCTGTCACTGCCCCCTAAATACAGTGTGTATCTGACACCTCCGTTTGCCACTGAACGATTAAATATCCTGAGAACTCCTGCTACTTCCATCCCACTACTTGGACCAGTATAATTCATCTGACAGTTATGTTCATGCTCTTTCTCACTTCCACTGCCAGAAGTTTTACAGTATTTGCTTAGAATCTCTACATCAATTACCTTGCTGGTATCAAATGATGTAGCTGTCACGACACCATTTAGTGAAGTGTGTCCACGTTTCTGATAGCTGCCGCAAAACAGGCACAAATATCACCACTTTCACTGTCATAATTCTCATTGAGCTTCCTTCAGCAACAGTAGTACCAATAACATTATTGTAAGTCATAAATTTTGCAGGGGGATTTGGAATGTCAAGTATTGCAGATACGTTTGCCTGCCTCCATCCCTGAGACCATAAACTAGCCTTATATTGTTCTCATATAAATTACTATTTGCAATGTTTGACATTGTTGTAGCAACTGAACCACATTTTGTGCAGCTCAATGTCAGGTTTGACGAAATCCCTTTACGAAGACCATGATTCTCACCCAAAGATACGCCGCCACCACATATTCTGCATACAGTATTTTTGGAAATGAAATCGCAGAGCATGCTAAGGTTCACCATATTTCCAAACGAATGTTCATCTCCACAAGCTGACTGGGAGGAAATGCCTTGAAGACACTGCAGTGTTGATGTGCTGATTTTATTTATGTCTAACATTCTTGAGTCCTTTGACCCACTAACCTCATTTACCTTTACGAATTTATTTCATCTGAATTTTAATTTAGGCGAGAATTTCTTTATTCACGGCATTTTTATGAAAACACGCGGTACCAAAGAAAAACAAATCAACGCGTACTTTCCTAACAACAAACTTCGTTAAGTACAACCATTAACGCTCGATAACAATAACAAACACGATAGGAAAAACGAGTATCGATAGTAGATACAGGGTAGGAAACATTGAAACGATAAAACAATAGAAGCATGAAATAATATTCAAGGAGTAAAAGACTGCTGTGCATTATCTTTGCATGGCGCAAAAAGGAAAGCGTGGCATTTAACTGCCAACTTGCACAGAGGAAAACCATGTCTCACGAAAAAATTCTTATTTATATAAAACAATGTTCACGCAGGAAAGACCAGGCATTTGAAATATTCTAAAATCTAAAAACCAAATTTTTGAAGCCCACTTGCTTTCCGTCTGCCCTTAAAGGGGCACAGCCGATTTCCTTCCCTACTCGGATGGGACCGATGATCTCGCTGTTTGGTCCACTCCCAGAAATGAACCAACCGACCTAAAACAGGAAAGATTTCTGCTGTGAAAACAAGTAAAACAATATCTTTACCTTGACGCAACGGAAACAAGCATAATGGTATTGCCTTTTGGAGTCGAACCCAATATTTAGCGTGTTTTTTAACCCACTGTCAGTTGCATCTGAAAATAACCTCTCAGACTGACTGAATTCAAAATTTAGCCCTACTTTATTTCCCACTTCATAAAAGACTACGTATTAACAAAACTACGTACCCACAAACTGTTGTTAAAGTCGTATGCTAACCTTTGACTACACAGAACCTAATTTGAATTGTACTGTAACTGGTCTGAATACAACTTGTCTTTATATTAAACGTGCAACAGAAGTAAAACCCTTACGAAACTGTCACTTCTCTCCCGTCTTGACAACATCGGTACAGATTTCTCTAAAGCACAACAGCGAACAGCAAGCAGTCAGCGGCTAAGCCAGATTTCTATTTTTAAATAAAGTTTTCAAACATGCCATATGATGCAATGTGGTAATGTGTAACGATTAACCTTATTTAAACAGTAGGACGGAGAGTGGTTATCACTATGATATTGTATTCCAAGACAACGATTTTGGAATGAAGTATTTATTCAAAAAGCCAGAGTAAATCTTGCGCGATCTTCACACAGAACATTGATCTGAACAATACTATGCTAAACAAAGCGAAGAATATTTTAAAATGGGTACAACGCTAACAGAGAATTTCTGTAAAAACCAAACAGCTTGATCAGTTGATGTGTTAAGGCATGACTCGAGGAAGTCTGGTGGTCTTACTCTAAGCTCTGAGCAAGAGAACAAAGTTAACTAGCTGGTAACAATCATTCCAACGAATATGCTACGCAGTTACATCAAACTTCTCTTGAAAAAAGCTGTTCAAAATTTTTATTCTCTTCGCCTTACAATATATACATCATATTCATCCTTGCCATCCTTCAAAATAAATCGTTCTTCATCTAACACACAATCACAAGTCAACATACCACTAATGAAGACGTCCATCACCTACCAGACTCCAACTAATAATGTATCACACCTTGCCACAACAATATTAAAGACTGTTTAACAGTGTAGCACCATAATTTTCTCAAATAGCACAAATATTTACACATCAGTGAGCAAGTGATTTATATAGCTCAAAGACTACTTACGACTGGAAGAAACAGATTCTCTGACTCTTGACATAAAAACTCTGTGGATACAATGTGGAACATTACGTGTACAATATGCTGACTACTTCTGAAATAGAATTGCTGATAGTAGGATTGCCATTTTGAATACCGAATGTAGTTTTATGAATTACGACAACGTTTAGTCTCATACAAGAGGCTGACGTATACTAGGAAAATCCTTTACGAAAAAAATAGTTTCATAAATGGAAAAGGTACGTTCAATTCCTGGGTTATTTTAACTTCTCCCTTGTCTGTTGTTCGGAATATTATTTGGCGTGTCGAAACTCGTAGGGAAGTTTATATCCTGGGAAATCAATAGAGCCTGCACAACGGTCGTTTATCCTCTATCCTAAGAGATTAAATTCCGGAATTTATCGAAATTGATACGCAACTTTGACACTGATTTGCACACTGCAGAGTGAATACGTCATAGCACCCAGACGGCTTCCCCCAAGGCGTACGATTGTGCCTTAGATTATTTTAAGAATTTTCAGAGCTGAAGATCGCCAGAATTCTCCAGAGCCACAGGTATTTTATACCAGATGGTGTAATTAATTTTGTCTGGAAGAGTGGGACGTAATTGTGTAAAAATATTGGGGAAGGGACTTCTCTTGCCCAAAAAGTTCAATTCGAGTAACTACTTATAATTCAGTCATATTAATATAACTTCAATTTTCAAAGGAGAAGTTAAATTTATCTCATTTTTGTTCGATATTGGTCATTGTATTTGTTCGGGGCCGTCGTCCCATGACGCTTGTTAAAAGTTCATTGTTGTTCCATTCACTCGGTTTTTTATTACAGAGGGCAGCTATCCCTCTGCCCGAACACGTTGAGCTAACGTGCGACTGTACACGTAATGTTCCACATTATATTCAGGGTTTCTATATCGGGAGTCACACACACTCTCGCAGGCGTAAGGAGTCTCAGCCATATAAATCACTTTTTGGTTTGTGTTTTAACATTTGTGTAATATTAGAAAAGTGCAATACTACGACAGAACCTCAGTTTTTGAAGCCTTTTGTCCCTTCCGTGCTGCATGTGTATCCTCTTGCTATTCTTTTCCCCTCCCTTAGGGACCATGTCTAGGATGTTATTAGGAATGTTCTGCATTGTCTGTCGCTGGTGTAAGAACAGTCTCTTGTTTTTCGATCAATTTTCTTCCCTTCTCCTCTCGTTACTCCGCTTCGGCGTTTGAGGTTCCTCTTTTTTTTTCTTCCTCCCTGTGCCCTCCTGAAGGCCGGTCCACGCATATGGCGCGTAACAGGTGACTGGATAATGCGTAATTCCCAGCCCCGGGTGGACAGGCAGGGTTAGCACGTACCCCCTAGTACAGGCCAGGCCGAGGGAGAGGTGATTGTCTGAGCTGCAACCTTCCTAAATTGCCGATTGGTCCCTCTGTCAGATGTTCGGGAGGTGCGACCTGAGGTGTGAACAGTCACCTAAGGCGGGTGCGCCTCCTTGTGAAGAGAGCCCCCAGTTGGAAGGATTGCGCCATAAAAGAATCTGGCAATCATGGGGATTTTCTCTCAATGAGTCAATCATCTCCCCAATCAACAGCTACGTAACGTAAACGTAATGAGGCTAATGATTCCAAGACCCTTCCCCCTGCGCCACGGTTCCTCATGGTGTCATGTACTTTCACAACGGTAAATCAGGAAGGTGTTCATGCAATTGCTGGCCATGTGCAATCCTGCTCTAGTTAGCTGAATAGCACTTTGCTTTTCGAGACTGCTTCTGATTCTCAGTCACAACACCTGCTTGCTGTCTCACTTCTCCAAAACTACATTGTTCCTGTTGAGGCCCATAGAACTTTGAATTCTTCCCCTGGTGTAATTTGCATCAGGCTGCTCGATGGTCTGAGGCCAAATTCCAGTCTTACTTCTCTGTTCAGCATGTCATTGCCGTCCATCGTGTAATAAAAAAGGTAGATTCCTCCTTAGTGCCCACCCACACTCTTTTCCTCACCTTTGATAGTGGTGCTGCCGTCCAAGATCAAAGCACGAACCTGATGCTCTGCTACCAGTGTCATCGTTTCAACCACACTAGACTGTCTTGTCGACACCCAGCCAAATGTGTAACCTGTGGTGGGCATGCACACGAGGGTGCCTCCTGCTCCCCACTGTATCAACTGCAATGGTGGCCATGCCGCCGCCTCTCGGGATTGTCCCGTATATCTTGATGTACAGGCTGTCCAGGAGATTCGGATAGAGGAGAAAGTGTCTTACCAGTAGCTTAAAAGTTACTCGCTAGTCAAAAACCCTGTGTTCTCCCGACTGGCACCTATAGTTCTGTTCTTGATACACCTCGCTCCATGATGGACATTGCCATGCAGACATGTGACCTCAAATTCAACTCTGAGGTTGTGAAATCACCCATTGTCAAGGTAGCATCGCCATCCCCCTGTCCCACTGTGCAAGAACCCGTCAAACTCTCTCCCCAAGGAGCGAAGCCACCAGCAACACAATCAGCAGGCAGGAAATGTCAGGAGTAGTACTTCCATGAAGACTTCATCCGTCCCTCCAGCCAAACACCACCCAAGCCTTCCTCTAACCGGAAAGGCTCGAAGTAGTCCACCGAAGGCAAACGGTCTTCCCCTTTGTCAACTCGAAGATCGTCTTTGACGGTGTCACCATGTGGTACCTTAGCCCAGCCAACCTCTGTATCGCTGGTGCGCACCACCAACCGCTTTTCAGCGTTGGACTCCACAGACCGACCGCAGAAGCAGGCTGACGTTTCTGTTGACCCCATGGAGCAGGATCATCCTGCTTTTATGCCCTGTAGCAACGACTCCACACAGACTGTCACTCGGTGGCCGCAGAGTTGACACTACATCTCTTCCTCCTCATGACTGTCCTCCAACGGAATTCGCGGCCTTCGGTCCCACAATGAGGATTTACGGCTGCTTTCAGCATCGCAACATCCTTGTATTCTGCCTTCAGGAAACGAAATTGCGCCCTCACGACCGCTTAGAGCTTTCACATTACTTACTGATTTGTTTTGACCTTCCCCCTGAAGTCGGCATTCCATTTCATGAAGGCATCTCCCTGACTACCCTTTTTCAAGCTGTTGCAGTTCTTTTCCTTCGCTGTCTCTCTCCCTATGCATCTCTGTCATTCGATGTCACCAGGGCAGACTTCCTTCAACTCCCCCATTTCTCCTACTTGATGACTTTAACGCACATCATCCCCTTTGGGGCTCTCCCAGGACCTGTCCGAGAGGTGCCCTGTTGGCTGACCTTTTTCACGAACTACTTCTTCCTTAATATAACACTGAGGCACCCACTTTCCTTTTAGACATCTATTCCCATTTGGATGTATCCTTTTGCACTGTCCAGCTTGCCCATCGTCTTGAGTTGTTTGTTCTTTTCGACACGAGCGATCATTTCCCATGCGCTATCCGTTTCTTAACTCCTACCCCATCTGCATCTATGCCCAAATGGCAGCTTACTATGGCTGATTGGCAGCTTTACTCCTCTCTGGCGACCTGAGAAGAACAAGATTTCCCCAGGTGGACTCTCACACCAACGTTATCCTTCCTGCTGCAGAGCGTTCCATTCTTTGCACTTCCTCCTTACCACATCGTGCCCCAGTCCCTTGGTGGACTGAGGCATACCACAATGCCATTCACACACAGACGTGCTCGCCTCGTTTTTAACCGTCATTCTACGGTGGCGAACTGCATTCATTATAAACAGACGCGTGCAAAGTATCGCCACGTTCTTCGGGAAAGCAAACGAGCGAGCTGGATTTCATTCACTAGTTCTGTTAACACTTCCACTCCTGTCATGTGGGTCAACCTCTGATGACTCTCTGGGACCAAGATCCATTCCCCCATTTCCTGCGTCACAGTAGCAGACGATATTATCATGGACCCTATTGCTATCTGTAACACACTGGGCCACCATTTTGCCGAAGTTTCGAGCTCTTCCCACTATCACCCTGCCTTCTTCCATCGGAAACGAGCGGAAGTGACTCGGGCGATACCCTTCTCTCCAAAGAATCGCGAGTGCTACAATGCTGCCTTTACTGTTAGTTTTGTGGCGGTGTTCGTAGCGACAAACAATTCGCTGTAGAAACGGCTTACGAAGTCACCGCCACACTTTTAATAGCGGGCCGACCGGTCCGCTGGAACAGTGAATAGAAAGATGAAAACCCAAACACTCTGATTAAATAAAAGTCGGTACTTATCTTTATTAACGAAGATACAGACAGTAGTGAACTCCGTGTCTATAGAAATCTGTCTAGTTCGAGTCGGAGCGGCTAGGTCAGCGTCGGCTGACGACAAACAACTACTCTGCTGCGATGAACACACAACTGACTAGCAAGTACACAATTCGGTGGCGAGTATACAACTGAGCGGCGAATACAGAACTGTCCTAGCGCTCGCGACTCCAGCGCTTAAGAAGCCAGAAGCCAGCGGTGGCGCGCGCAGACTTGCGGCGATTTGCTGTCTCGCTGGCGCTGCTTATGCGGACGGCGTCCGGACTTTGATGCTGTCAACCTTTTGGCAGCGGGCTCGGGTGGCATTACTGGCTAGGACATAACAGTTAGGGAGCTTGATCATCCTTTCAGTTCATCCCGATCCTCCGCCCCAGGGCTGGACGCCATCCACATTCAGATGTTGCAGACCTTTCTCTTGGGGCCAAGCACTTTCTGCTTAACACGTACAACCACATCTGGGCAGTGGGCACATTTCCCAGACTTTGGTGTGAAGCCACTGTCAGCTCCCTTTCTTCTAGCCTTACAAGGTGATGGAATGTGTAATTGATGCCCGGCTGGTATGGTGGCTCGAGTCTCGCAATTTACTGACGAATGCACAGTGTGGATTTAGAGCACAGCGTTCTGCAGTTGACCATATCCTTACTTTGTCCACCCATGTCATGAATGGTTTTCTGCGGAAATCCCAGACTGTGGCCATGTTCTTCGATTTGGAGAAGGCCTACGGCACCTACTGGAGAACTGGTATCCTCCGTACTCTTTACACGTGGTGCTTTTGAGGCCGCCTGCTCTGTTTCCTTCAAGCATTTTTACAACATCGAGTGTTCAAGGTGTGTATAGGTTCTGCCTAGTCGGACACCTTTATCCAGGAAAACAGTGTGCCTCATGGTTCCGTGCTGAGTGTCGTCCTCTTTGCTATCGCCATGAACCCTATCATGGCCTGTCTCCCACTGGGCATCTCCAGCTCCCTTTTTGTTGACGATTTTGCCATCTATTACAGATATCCATGGACCTGTCTCACTGAGCAGCGTCTTCAGCGGTGTCTTGATCGTCTTTACTCCTGGAGCATCGACAATGACTTTTGCACTGACAAAATCGTCTGTACGAATTTCTGGCGACGCAAGTGGTTTCTCCCACCATCTTTACATCTTGGGCCTGTTGCCCTTCCGTTCGTTGAAACTACGAAATTCCTGGGGCTCATGCTCGATATGAAACGCTCTTGGTCCTCCCATGTGTCGTACCTGGCAGCCCGCTGTACACGGTTCCTCAATATCCTGTGTGTCTTGTGACAGCCAGAGCGAGAGCACCAGCAGCAGCAAATAATGTTTGTATAAAGCGTTTATTTTGCATTTTGTTTACGACCTTCCACTAAGGAAGGGATTCTATTTGTGTTTATCTGCTCTGCATAGTAACTAACAGTTCTTGATAAAACTTTACGTAGTTTTCGTGTTAGATTTCTTAGTGTTTTCTTGATCTGTTTAGAACAGAAAGCGCCCTAAAACCGTCTTTTGTTTGTTTCGCGGCCGTTAGCCACTAGTCACTTGAATCAGCAGTTGTCTCGTGACAGCCAGAGCGAGAGCACCAGCAGCAGCGAGTACTGTTTGTATAAAGCGTTTTTGTACTTATTTGCTGCGCTTAGCTTTTAAATAGTTTTTCTGGGAAAACCTAGCGTAGTTTTCGCGTCTCGTATTTCAGTGAGTGTTTCTTGATTATCAGAGTAGCTCATCAGAAGATTATCTTGGGAATTTGTCACCGTATAGAGTAGGGTAAACATAGTCATGTGTAGGGACTGTGGTTGTTGTGAGCGGACGCAAGGAGAATTGGCCACTCTTCGGGGGCAGGTGGAGGCTTTGTCTGTTAGGCTCATCGAGCTCGAGGCGCAGGCGTCGGCTCGTAGTGGCGTTGGGGCAACTGTGGTGAGACCTATGCCTACTTCGGTGGCCTTGGAATCACATGGAACCCCTGATGTCGCTGCGTCTTCCGGCAGTGAGCATCTTACCGGTCAGCCATCACTCCAGGGTGAATGGCGGACAGTGGTGGGCTCGCGCGTGCCTGGCCGAAAGGCGAAGGTGGGATCTGGCCGCGTGGCAGCTGCCTTACCCCTTTCCAACATGTACGGGGTGCTTCCTAGTGGTGATGACATCGTTTCCGAGCCACCACAGGATGCCTCGCCTGTTGGGCCAGTGGCCGATTCTCCGGCAAGGTCCCGACAGTCACAGAGGGCGGGCCTATTAGTTATAGGGAGCTCCAACGTTAGGCGGGTTATGGAGCCCCTCAGGAAAATAGCGGGTAGGTCGGGGAAGAATGCCAGTGTGCACTCGGTGTGCTTGCCGGGGGGTCTCGTCCGTAATGTGGAGGAGGCCCTTCCGGCAGCTATTGAACGCACTGGGTGTGACCGGCTGCAGATAGTAGCACATGTCGGAACGAATGACGCCTGCCGCTTGGGTTCTGAGGCCATCCTTGGTTCCTTCCGGCGGCTGGCTGATTTGGTGAAGACAACCAGCATCGCACGCGGAGTGCAAGCTGAGCTTAATATCTGCAGCATAGTGCCCAGAGTCGATCGCGGTCCTCTGGTTTGGGGCCGTGTGGAGGGTCTAAACCAGAGGCTCAGACGACTCTGCGACTATAATGGTTGCAAATTCATCGACCTCCGTTATTGGGTGGAGAACTGTAGGGCCCCCCTAGACAGGTCAGGCGTGCACTACACACCGGAAGCAGCTACTAGGGTAGCAGAGTAAGTGTGGCGTGCACACGGGGGTTTTTTAGGTTAGAGGGACCCCCCTTGGGCGAAACGATAAAATACCTGACGGCTTACCAGAGAGGACATTATCATCGTTGATAAAGAACGTCCGTCCTCAGAGACCAAAAACAGGAAAAGTTAACGTAATATTGGTAAACTGCAGGAGTATCCAGGGCAAGGTTCCTGAATTAGTATCTCTTATTGAAGGAAATAGTGCGCATATAGTATTAGGAACGGAAAGTTGGTTAAAACCGGAAGTGAACAGTAACGAAATCCTAGACACAGAATGGAATATATACCGCAAGGATAGGATAAACGCCAATGGTGGAGGAGTATTTATAGCAGTAAAGAATTCAATAATATCCGGTGAAGTTATTAGCGAATGCGAATGTGAAATAATCTGGGTTAAGTATCAAAGGTGGGTCAGATATGATAGTCGGATGCTTCTATAGACCACCTGCATCAGCAACCGTAGTAGTTGAGCGCCTCAGAGAGAACCTGCAGAACGTCGTGAAGAAGTTTCGTGATCATACTATTGTAATAGGGGGAGACTTCAATCTACCAGGTATAGAATGGGATAGTCACACAATCAGAACTGGAGCCAGGGACAGAGACTCTTGTGACATTATCCTGACTGCCTTGTCCGAGAATTACTTCGAGCAGATAGAGAACCAACTCGTGAAGCTAACGTTTTAGACCTCATAGCAACAAATAGACCGGAACTTTTCGACTCCGTGAATGTAGAAGAGGGTATCAGTGATCATAAGTCAGTGGTTGCATCAATGACTACAAGTGTAATAAGAAATGCCAAGAAAGGAAGGAAAATATATTTGCTTAACAAGAGTGATAGGGCACAAATCGCAGAATATCTGAGTGACCACCATCAAACGTTCATTTCTGAGGAAGAGGATGTGGAACAAAAATGGAAAAAATTCAGAAACATCGTCCAGTACGCCTTAGATAAGTTCGTACCGACTAAGGTCCAAAGCGAGGGGAAAGATCCACCGTGGTATAACAATCATGTACGAAAGGTACTACGGAAACAAAGAAAGCTTCATCATAGGTTTAAGAGTAGTCGAATCATAGCTGATAAGGAAAAGCTGAACGAAGCGAGAAAGAGCGTAAAGAGAGCAATGAGAGAAGCATTCAACGAATTCGAACATAAAACATTGGCAAACAATCTAAACAAGAACCCTAAAAAGTTTTGGTCATATGTAAAATCGGTAAGCGGATCTAAATCCCCTATTCAGTCACTCGTTGACCACGATGGCACCGAAACAGAGGACGACCGAAGAAAGGCGGAAATACTGAATTCAGTGTTCCGAAACTGTTTCACTGCGGAAAATCGTAACACGGTCCCTGACTTCAGCCGTCGCACGGACGCCAAAATGGAAAATATTGAAATAAACGATATCGGAATTGAAAAACAACTGCTATCACTTAGTAGCGGAAAAGCATCCGGACCAGACGAGATACCCTTAAGATTCTACAGTGATTATGCTAAAGAACTTGCCCCCTTTCTATCAGCAATTTATCGTAGATCGCTGGAAGAACGTAAAGTACCTAGCGACTGGAAGAAAGCGCAGGTCGTTCCCATTTTCAAGAAGGGTCATAAATCAGATGCGAATAATTATAGGCCTATTTCGCTTACGTCAATCTGTTGTAGAATAATGGAACATGTTTTGTGTTCTCGTATTATGACGTTCTTAGATAATACAAATCTCCTTCATCATAACCAACATGGATTCCGCAAACAGAGATCATGTGAAACTCAGCTCGCCCTATTTGCCCAAGAAATTCACAGTGCCGTAGACACTGGCGAGCAGGTTGGTGCCGTATTCCTGGACTTCAGGAAGGCATTTGATACGGTTCCGCACTTACGTTTAGTGAAAAAAATACGAGCTTACGGAATATCGGACCAGGTTTGTGATTGGATTCAGGATTTCCTAGAAGAAAGAACACATGTCATTCTTAACGGTTCAAAATCTGCAGATGTAGAGGTAATTTCGGGAGTACCGCAGGGAAGCGTGATAGGACCTTTATTGTTTACAATATACATAAATGACTTAGTTGACAACCTCGGTAGCTCCGTGAGGCTATTTGCGGATGACACGGTTGTCTACAAGAAAGTAGCAACATCAGAAGACTCGTACGTACTCCAGGAGGACCTGCAGAGGATTAATGCATGGTGCGACAGCTGGCAGCTTTCCCTAAACGTAGATAAATGTAATATAATGCGCATACATAGGGGCAGAAATCCATTCCAGTACGATTATGCCATAGGTGGTAAATCATTGGAAGCGGTAACGACCGTAAAATACTTAGGAGTTACTATCCGGAGCGATCTGAAGTGGAATGATCACATAAAACAAATAGTGGGAAAAGCAGGCGCCAGGTTGAGATTCATGGGAAGAATTCTGAGAAAATGTGACTCATCGACGAAAGAAGTAGCTTACAAAACGCTTGTTCGTCCGATTCTTGAGTATTGCTCATCAGT
Source organism: Schistocerca piceifrons (assembly GCF_021461385.2). NCBI lineage: Eukaryota > Metazoa > Arthropoda > Insecta > Orthoptera > Acrididae > Schistocerca > Schistocerca piceifrons. Next base: position 872,409,266 of record NC_060139.1, read on the forward strand.
ATGGGACCCTTACCAGGTTGGATTAATAGAAGAGATAGACATGATCCAGCGAAAAGCAGCGCGATTCGTCATGGGGACATTTAGTCAGCGCGAGAGCGTTACGGAGATGCTGAACAAGCTCCAGTGGCGGACACTTCAAGAAAGGCGTTACGCAATACGGAGAGGTTTATTATCGAAATTACGAGAGAGCACATTCCGGGAAGAGATGGACAACATATTACTACCGCCCACATATATCTCGCGTAATGATCACAACGAAAAGATCCGAGAAATTAGAGCAAATACGGAGACTTACAAGCAGTCGTTCTTCCCACGCACAATTCGTGAATGGAACAGGGAAGGGGGGATCAGATAGTGGTACAATAAGTACCCTCCGCCACACACCGTAAGATGGCTCCCAGGTAGATGCTATTTTTCTTGACTTCCGGAAGGCGTTCGATACAGTTCCGCACTGTCGCCTGATAAACAAAGTAAGAGCCTACGGAATATCAGACCAGCTGTGTGGCTGGATTGAAGAGTTTTTAGCAAACAGAACACAGCATGTTGTTATCAATGGAGAGACGTCTACAGACGTTAAAGTAACCTCTGGCGTGCCACAGAGGAGTGTTATGGGACCATTGCTTTTCACAATATATATAAATGACTTAGTAGATAGTGTCGGAAGTTCCATGCGGCTTTTCGCGGATGATGCTGTAGTATACAGAGAAGTTGCAGCATTAGAAAATTGTAGCGAAATGCAGGAAGATCTGCAGCGGATAGGCACTTGGTGCAGGGAGTGGCAACTGACCCTTAACATAGACAAATGTAATGTATTGCGAATACATAGAAAGAAGGATCCTTTATTGTGTGATTATATGATAGCGGAACAAACACTGGTAGCAGTTACTTCTGTAAAATATCTGGGAGTATGCGTACGGAACGATTTGAAGTGGAATGATCATATAAAACTAATTGTTGGTAAGGCGGGTACCAGGTTGAGATTCATTGGGAGAGTGCTTAGAAAATGTAGTCCATCAACAAAGGAGGTGGCTTACAAAACACTCGTTCGACCTATACTTGAGTATTGCTCATCAGTGTGGGATCCGTACCAGGTCGGGTTGACGGAGGAGATAGAGAAGATCCAAAGAAGAGCGGCGCGTTTCGTCACTGGGTTATTTGGTAACCGTGATAGCGTTACGGAGATGTTTAATAAACTCAAGTGGCAGACTCTGCAAGAGAGGCGCTCTGCATCGCGGTGTAGCTTGCTCGCCAGGTTTCGAGAGGGTGCGTTTCTGGATGAGGTATCGAATATATTGCTTCCCCCTACTTATACTTCCCGAGGAGATCACGAATGTAAAATTAGAGAGATTAGAGCGCGCACGGAGGCTTTCAGACAGTCGTTCTTCCCGCGAACCATACGCGACTGGAACAGGAAAGGGAGGTAATGACAGTGGCACGTAAAGTGCCCTCCGCCACACACCGTTGGGTGGCTTGCGGAGTATCAATGTAGATGTAGATGTATAGATGTAGATAGATGTAGATGTAGAATGGTACTTCCTGGGGTGCTGATCAAGCCACCCTCCTCCGTTTGTATCGTTCCCTTGTCCATTCGAAATTCGACATGGGTGCTTTGTTCATGCGTCTGCACGTCCATCTATCTTACGCCGTCTCATCTCTATCCACCATCGTGGCATCCGCCACGGGAACTTTTTACATTAACCCAATTGAGAGTCTGTATGCTGAAGCTGCTGAACTACCACTTTCCTACCGCCGTGACTTCCTCCTCAGCCGTTTGTCTGCCATGCGTGGCCACCCATCCTATGTCGCCTCCTTCGATGATTCCTTTCAGTATGGGTCTCGTCGTCCTTCTGTTACTTCCTGGAGTCCGCTTTTGGCACTTGCTATGGCGGCTTAACTTCACACTACCTGCGCTTTGCCCGGTGGGTGTGAACCCTTCACCACCTTTGCTTCGTGAAGCGGCCCATGTTAACTTTGGCCTTCATTCGCTTCCTAAGGACACTACTCCAGCCTCGTTCTATCGCCTTCAGTTTCATGAACATCGCATGGAATTTCGCGATAGTACCTTCGTATACACTGATGGCTCTGGGACTGGCCGTGGGGTCGGGTTTGCCTTCGTCATTGGCACCCGTGTCTTTCGATATCAGCTTCCGGCACACTCCTTAGTACTTACAGCCGAGCTCTTAGCCTCGTATCAGGCCACGGAGTACATTTGGCGACACAACCATTCCAGTTGTGTCCTCTGCTCAGACTCTCAGTGCCCTTCAAAGTGTATGTGCACTGTACGCTGCTCATCCCTTAGTGCAGCGGGTCCAGGAAAACTGCCACTTGCCCACTCTTTGGGGAGCCAGTGTCATGTTTCTGTGGGTTCCTGGTCATGACTGGCTGCCAATGGTCCTTCCTTCACGGGAATAAGCTTCGGCTTAAGCCTGTCCCAGCACCTTAGACGGCTTCCTCTCGGCCCTCCCGCTGGGAGGAGATTATTTTAACTCGGTTGCGTATTGGGCACTGCCTTTTTAGCCACCGTCATTTGCTAAGTGGCGCTACTCCACTCCACTACTTTGTACACATTGCGCCCAAGTTTTAACTGCCCCCCACTTCCTGATGGGAAATTGCATGTTTTAACAGTTTATGTTCCCGTTTGGGTTTGCCGTCTGAGTTATCAGCCGTTTTAGCAAATGACTCGCGTGTTGTCGACCACGTCCTACTTTATATCCGCCAAAGCAATACGACGAAGGCCATTTAATTCTTAGTTTTGGACCTCCGTTTCTGTATGGTGCCTTTTTCAGCCCTTTTTCCAAGTGCTTGTTTTTAGCTGTCTTCTATTACGTAAATTGTGACTGACATATAGTCGTTTTTAACTCTCACTGCCTTTGTGTTCTATAGTTTTGACTTAAGTGCGTATGACCCAAGTTGTTTTTGCACCCTAAAGCAAAGCAAAACAAAAACGAACTACGACGGAACCTCTCTCTCTCTCTCTCTCTCTCTCTCTCTCTCTCTCTCTCTCTCTCTCTCTCTGAAATGCGCACCTTACTCAGTTTTTACTTGGAGGAAGTTTATTTGCTTAACAAATAGCTTTTTAAACGTTACCGCCCCTTACGAAATACAGACTTCACAATAACTTAGCAGATGAAGTGATCAGCTTGTGAGTGCCTGTATGGGAACAAAGGAAAGGATTTAAAAAGCTTGTGTGGGACCCAACATGCTGCAACAGGCAAATAACAGGAGAGAATGTCATTGCTGATAACTTAAAACTTCGTTAATAAGTTTTCTAATGACAGTGTTTTAGAGAAATTTTCAAATTCAAAGAATAACACAGCGTTTAAGATTTATTACTTGATACTATAAAGTTACACTACACAATTTGAATTAACCTTCTTTCTCTTTATTTTTATAGTAATTACTTTATTATTTAGGCCAGTCCGTATCAGATTCTGTAAAAAAATACGGAAAGTTTTACCAAAATCATAGCTCTATTTTACTTTCACATTGATATTGGTTACAGCCACTGTAACAGTTACGGATATTTAACTACAATGACAAGTCCAGGGGTCATAATGTATTATCATAATGTTGTACTAAGGATGTCAACAAATATTTGAACTACTTTCCAGTTGGTGCTTGTACAATTTTACGACTAAAAATATTTCTGTAAAAATATTCGTATTTTAAACGGCCATAGTAGTTTGTTTTGAATAACCTGCTCACCGTAGTCACGTCACTTAGGGGTGGCGTGGCTTTCGAAATATGTTGTCCACAAGAGGTAAGAACCCATAGTCACACGGCCTTTGAGAGACACCCCTGCGCCAAGGCACTGCAAAAACTGAATATTTAACACAAGGTAAGGTGTAAGATGCTCGGAATTCTGTGAAAAATAAGGGTAACCTACAGGCAACTACGATTAAAATAAAATGTACAAGAGCCAATAGGGAACAAGAAGAGTGGAAGACGGAGAACGAAGTGCTCGGATTAAAAAGGATGTGAAGACAGGCATGTAGCCTTTTGCCCCTACTATCTAACCTATACATCGAAGAAGCCTCTATTGTTCCTGACCCATGTTAATGACATAGGAGACAATCTGAGTAGCCGTCTTAGATTGTTTGCAGATGATGCTGTCATTTACCGTCTTGTAAAGTGATCAAATGATCAAAACGACTTGCACAATGATTTAGATAAGATATCTGTATGGTGCGAAAGTGGCAATTGATCCTGAATAAGGAAAAGTGTGAAGTTATTCACATGAGTACTAAAAGAAATCCGCTAAATTTCGATTACGCGATAAGACACACAAATCTGAAGGCTGTAAATTCAACTAAATAGTTAGGGATTATACTTACAAGTAACCTAAATTGGAGTGATAACATAGATAATATTGTGGGTAGAGCAAAGCAAAGACTGCGATTCATTGGCAGAACACTTAGAAGGTGCAACAGGTCTACCAGAGAGACTGCTTAACCACGCTTGTGCGCCCTATTCTGGAGTATTGCTGTGCGGTGGGAGTAACGGATGACATCGAAAAAGCACAAAAAAGGGCAGCTCGTTTTGTGTTATCGCGAAATAGGTGAGATAGTGTCACAGACATGATACGTGAATTGGAGTGGCAATCATTAAAACAAAGGCGTTTTTCGTTGCGACGGAATCTTCTCATGAAATTTCAATCACCAGTTTTCTCCTCCGATTGCGGAAACATTCTGATGGCACCCACCTAAATAGGGAAAAATGATCAATACGATAAAATAAGACATCAGATCTCGCACAGAAAAATTTTAGTGCTCGTTTTTCCCGCGTGCCTTTCGATAGTGGAACGGTAGAGACAGCTTGAAGGTGGTTCATTGAACCCTCTGCCAGGCACTTTATTGTGAATAGCAGAGTAATTACGTAGATGTAGTAATGATCAAAATAAAAGAAAGATCCAAGAGTAGAATTAAAATTAAAGGTGAAAGGATATCAATAAGATTAGCACATGACATTGCTACCCTCAGTGAAAGTCAAGAGGAATGAAGTGATCTGCTGAATGGAATGAACTATCCAGTGAGTACAGAATATGGACTGAGTAAATCGAAGAAAGCCGAAAGTAATGAGAAGTAGGAGAAATCGGAACAGCGAGAAACTTAACACCAGGATTGGTAACGACGAAGCAGATGAAGTTAAGGATTTCTGCCATCTAGGCAGCAAAATAACTCATTAGGAACGAATCCAGGAGGACATCAAAAGCAGACTAGCACTGGCAGAAAGAGCGTTCCTGGCTAAGAAAAGTCTACTACTATCAAACATAGGTCTTAATTCGAGGAAGAAATTTCTAGGAATGTGCGTCTGGAGCACAGAATTGTATGATAGTGAAACATGCTGTCTGGGAAATCCAAACAAGAAGAGAATCGAAGCGTTTGAGGTGTGGTGCTACAGAAGAATGTTGAAAATTAGGTGGACTGGTAAGGTAAGAAATGAGGGAATGAGGTGGTCCACCGGAAAACACACGAAATATATGGAAAACACTGACAAGAAAGGGTAGTCTGATGAAACATCTGTTAAGAAATCACAGAATAACTTCTATGGTACTAGAGGGTAAAAATAGTAGCGGAAAACTGAAACTGGAATTACGGATGTAGGTTGCAACAGCTACTCTAAGATCAAGAGGTCGGCAATCGAGAGAAAATTGAATCTGGCCGCATCAAACCAGTCAGAAGATCGATTAAAAAAAAAGCTTTCAGAACTGGCTAATCGCGGGTTAGAAAGAGAAAGACGACTGTGCTTTCCAGAACTCACCTAATTAGCCATATAAAATGACAGGGGCAGTTTCTCAGCAACAAATTTAAAGTTTTACTGATTAACTGGCTGAACTCAGCCAGGAAGGGAACCAACTTCTTTTAAGGGATCTTTTTACTGGTTGATCAGAATATCCGTAGCTCAGCCAATCCGAATGTTGTAAACAACGAAAACGCGAAAACCCAGGTCTTACGTTTCATAAGCAGAAGGAACATCATTACTTCTTCGGCAGAGCACTGCTCCGGCAGATCTGTTCTCCAGCAGACTAACATCAGTCAAGCAACTGAGCGCCTTTTCGAGCAGATGAGCTGGGGGACTTACACACTGAAAAAATACCGCATCGCCAAAAATATAATTAGTGCAATGAAATTTCAGTAAAACATCTAAGTAACATACGTGATTAACATTGCAAGATCACAGGTTAACGTAAGCGGGGATAAGCCATTGTATTTGTCGAAATCTGGTACAATAATAAGCGGTGTAATCACCAGAAAGATCAATGCAAGTATGAAAACGTGCATGCATTGTGCTGTACAGGTGCCGAATGATAGTTTGTGGGATGAAGTTCGATACCTGTCAGACTTCGTCGGTCAGTACGGTTAATGCTGGTTGTGGAAGACGCTGGGGTTGTGACCCGATGATGTCCCGTATGTGCTCGATTTGAGACAGATCAGATGGTAGAGTATGCTAAGGTAACATGTTGACGCTCTGAAGAGCTTGTTGGCTTACAACAGCCCTATGTGGGCGAGTCTTATCCAGGTGTAGATCCAGTGGGTCAAGCACGCACACAAGTTGGTTGGAAGCTCTCAATTGGTCTCCTCCTAATCAACACACCGTCATCCGTGGCACCGAGGCAGAACCGACCTCCATCAGAAAACACAATCGACCACCCTGTCCCCCAGTGAACCCTCGCTTGACACCACAGTAGTTGCAAATGGCGGTGGTGTGGGTCAGTGGAATACACGCTACAGGGCGTCTGGCTCTGAGCTGTCATTGAAGTGACCGATTTTTAACAGTTCTTTGTCACTGTGGTGCTATCTGCTGCTCACATAGCTACTACAGATGCAGCGCCAGACCGTACGCCGAACATGGTCTTCCCTCTCTGTATTGCCAGGTAGCCGTCCGGAGACCGGTCTTCTTCGTACCATGCTTTATCGTGACCACCGCTGCCAGCAGTAAAGTACAGTGCAATATCGCAGAACATCGGGCTTCTCTTACATCTATTAAAAGTCCTCGTTCACTCAGTGAGCCGCTGATAACGGCGTTTTTGTCCCCTTAAAAGTATTCTTAACAACTCTCACTACGTCCAATCTCAAAGGCAACTCTCACGTCCGTTGCAGTGGTATTTAAAACAAACCTGGTTTGCTCCTCGTAGTGGTGCTACTAACGCCATTCGTATTTAGATCATCTTTCAGATGTATAAACAAGCCTACCAACTTAGGTTTATGTCGCACAACTGCTCCTTCGTGTTGAGAGTTTCTTCTGTTAGTGTATTTCGGCCTGAACTGAACCTATCTGCAGATAAGTTGTTCGTGAGAAACCAGTGCCCGATTCTGTAGCCGCTTCAGCCTCCACCTGCTCAATAACATGATGAGATCAAGCCGTGACACGAGACGAACTGTAGAGGCTGTCAAATCATGTCTACAGGGTTTCTGTAATTTCTGGCTTCATTCTGAAGACTTTCTTTCTGATTTTGCGATCAGTGTGCTTCTAAAATGTTAGCAGTCACATATGACTTCGCGAATATTGTTCTATGCTGAGACGATCATTCACCCAGATTTTCCAGGCAAAAGTTTGATATTAACAATGTTTATCAGATGATTTAATGCAGACTTGGCTGCTATAAACTGAATTGTGATTCTTGTTTTATTTAGCAGCTAACGAATTCAGTATTGATCATTTTGGACACAATTTATATCAGAGTAACATGGCCAAGTTATGTAACGCAAAGGCTTGTACACGACTTCTAACGGATGTTACCAGGAAGAATGCCCTTGAAATAGATACTGTGATGAGACAGGCGGACGAACTCTTAGCGGCATGGAGCAGTGAATGGAGTGTCACGGTCAAAACTGATCAGTTAGAAACAATAAAATAGTCAGTGTGGAGGTCATCCGACTTCGGCTGTTCACTCAGCTGATAATATCCAGGCGACAAATAAAGTTTTCAGTTTTATCCGTCGGAGTGGGTTGTATATTTGCAATTGAAGTATTCGTTGTTTTGGTTCTGTTAGTTGACATAGGGCGGAAGGGAGGTCGCTTACCGCCGCGTTTGTAGCCCTGCGGGGACCTCTGGCTGCCTCTCTTCTCCCCCATCCCCCCCATCTCTCCCGACAACTCGAAAAAGTTGTAATTCTTTCGGCTGCTCCTGTTAGATAATTAACTTGTCGATTCTGACGTGGTATGTGTGCGGTGGAACCTCGTTGGAAGGGGGTGCACCTTCTGCAGCATGAGAGGCTGCGAAGGACATTCAGTCGCTCCCATATGACATGTAGCCCACCCTGTTTTCTTTTATCTCCTTGAAATCTTTAACAATTTATTTTTAACATCTTGTCGATGTCCTATACTTTGAGGGGACGTTGAGTCAGTAATGCATCACTTTTCTTTCGTCTCTGCCAAGTTAGGTTGAAAGAACATGGAATTTGTTGTGGGATGTCATGGAGTATTCCCGCTTCAGCTCCTATAATTCAATGAAGTTCCGATACGAGGCGCCACTATAAGTAGCCTCAAAGTGGCCTCTGTAGCGGAGGTGCGTTTCAAGCAGAGAGCTGTCACTGAGTTTCCTTTGGCGCAAAACCAGGGCAGCGTAGATATTCATAAGCACTTGCAGAATATCTACCGAGACCTAGCAGTGAACAAAAGCACGAAGAGTCATTGGGCGAGGCGTCTGTCATCACTGTGACAAGGTCGCGCAATCCTGTCCGATCTCCCAAGTGCCGGCCGTGACTAGGCCAAAGTTGGAACGTGCGGACACTCTCATTCGAGATTATCGACGGACCAATCAAACACCTCGCTGCTCAACTGCACGTCTGTTGGTAGTGCGGGCACGCTCGTTCACCGGATGGGGTGCTCAAATGGGCGTGTCCGCTGGTTTCCCCCCCCTCCCCCACCACCCCAACAGAAGACTACCATCTGTTTGGCTTAATGAAGGATGTATTCCGCAGGAAACACTGCATGGATTATTGGAAGGTTATACAAAAAAGGGGACGTTGGCTCCGCCGTCGACCAGCAGAATGATACTATAAGAGCACACAGGCTCTCCCAGTAAGGTGGCATAAGGCCGTTGTACTGAATGGAGATTGTTGAATAATAGGGTTTTGAAGCCGAAAGGGGGTAACAATCGGAGGTATTGTAATCTTGAATAAAATCCTTTATAAAACCAATCTGCTTTCAGAAAAACTGTTACATTAGTTATTGAACGCCCCCTCGTAGATTTTCTTAGCCCCTCCCCCTTTTGCTTGCGGTTTAAATTGAAAAGTTTTCTCCCATTGTTCTGACATGATATGAAGGTTCAAATTGCTCTAAGCATTATGGGACTTAACATCTGAGGACGTCATCAGTCCCCTAGAACGTAGAACTACTTAAACATAACTAACCTAAGGACATCTCACACTTCCATGCCCGAGGCAGGATTCGAACTTGCGACCGTAGCAGAAACAGCATATTGTGTGTCATTTAAAACAGGCAGTCAGTAAGTGGCAAATGAACTGCAATGAAAACTATTAAAGTGATTGTACAGTTACTTACAGAGTGATATTAAGTGTAACTGTCCAAAAATTACACCATTTACTGCTTTTTTCCCTCATTATGGGTTACTAATGCTAATACGTAAGTGCTACACAAATAAATACATTAAAAATTTGAAATTCTAGGTTATTCATATTTCTGTAGACTTCATTACGTCTGGAATAGAACCCATGGGACAAAAACCCTCCTGTGCTTAAATAAACTAAGTATTGACAAGAACCTCTGTTCTCTCTCTTCCGTAAGGATTGTGCATTTGCATCATAAATTCTCCAGTCGCTTCTCTAGAGGTGAATGTCAGCTGCTGTAGGCTAACAAGTAGTTTATAATCATGTTCTTATAGAAATTGAGCAAATATACATTCATAGCTCCCTAACCCTCCTATTCAACAATGACTATTCATGACAAATTAGTTTAGTGATTAGTGTGGCATGTTACTGATCTCCAAATGAAAAAGATTTGCCCTCTTGGTTGCCAGTGGATGTAATAAGTTTCCTTAACAAATCGACTGTTTTAACTACTGTAACTCTTCACAGGGCAGTACATTTCAGTGTTAAAATAACTTCTATCTGTTCGTCCCACTTGAAACATATTCAGCTCTCAGCAATGTTAACGTTCATACGTTATCCAGTAAAAGCTTCTTTCCGCTTACAAATGTGGATTATTACAAATCTTTTTTTTTCCGTGACAGTTCGAAGATTCATTGCAGGATAACAACTCAAGGCTCTAAATTTTAAACAAATTTCTTTTACTGATTAAACACGTTGGGTACTTCAGAATCATATTATACAAGGAAGACTAGACACTAACCATAGACCACCTTGATATTTCTTTGCTGGTTTTGAACTTACGGCGCTACTGAAGAGAATACACTGACAAGTAAACCTACTCGGCCCGCCACCCCCCCCCCCCCCCCCCCCCCCCCCCCCCCCCCCCATGAACCATGCCGTTGGCGGGGAGGCTTGCGTGCCTCACCGATACAGATAGCCGTACCGTAGGTGCAACCACAACGGTGGGGTATCTGTTGAGAGGCCAGACAAACGCGTGGTTCCTGAAGAGGGGCAGCAGCCTTTTCAGTAGTTGCAGGGGCAACAGTCTGGATGATTGACTGATCTGGCCTTGTAACACTAACCAAAACGGCCTTGCTCTGCTGGTACTCGAACGGCTGAAAGCGAGGGGAAACTACAGCCGTAATTTTTCCCGAGGGCATGCAGCTTTCTGTATGATTAAATGATGATGGCACCCTCTTGGGTAAAATATTCCGGAGGTAAAACAGTCCCCGATTCGGATCTCCGCGCGGGGACTACTCAGGAGGACGTGGTTATCAGGAGAAAGAAAACTGGCGTTCTACGGATCGGAGCGTGGAATGTCAGATCCCTTAATCGAGCAGGTAAGTTAGAAAATTTAAAAAGGGAAATTGATAGGTTGAAGTTAGATATAGTGGGAATTAGTGAAGTTCGGTGGCACGAGGAACAAGACTTATGGTCAGGCGAATACAGGGTTATAAATACGAAGTCAAATAGGGGTAATGCAGGAGTAGGTTTAATAATGAATAGGAAAATAGGAATGCGGGTAAGCTACTAGAAACAGGATAGTGAACGCATTATTGTGGCCAAGATAGATACGAAGTCCACGCCTACTACAGCAGTACAAGTTTATATGCCAACTAGCTCTGCAGATGGCGAAGAAATTGAAGAAATGTATGATGAAATAAAAGAAATTATTTAGATAGTGAAGGGAGACGAAAATTTTATAGTCATGGGTGACTGGAATTCGGCAGTAGGAAAAGAGAGAGAAGGAAACGTAGTAGGTGAACATGGATTGGGGCTAAGAAATGAAAGAGGAAACCGCCTGGTAGAATTTTGCACAGAGCTCAACTTAATCGTAACTAACACTTGGTTCAAGAATTATGAAAGAAGGCTGTACACATGGAAGAAGCCTGGAGATACTGACAGGTTTCAGATAGATTATATAATGTAAGACAGAGATTAAGGAACCAGGTTTTAAATTGTAAGACATTTTCAGGGGGAGATGTGGACTCTGACCACAATCTAATGGTTATGAACTGTAGATTAAAACTGAAGAAACTGCAATAAGGTGGGAATTTAAGGATATGGGACCTGGATAAACTGACTAAACCAGAGGTTGTACAGTGTTTCAGGGCGAGCGTAAGGGAACAAATGGCAGGAACGGGGAAAGAAATACAGTAGAAGATGAATTGGTAGCTTTGAGGGATGAAGTAGTGATGGCAGCAGAGGATCAAGTAGGTAAAAAGACGAGGGCTGGTAGAAATCCTTCGGTAACAGAAGAAATATTGAATTTAATTGATGAAAGGAGAAAATATAAAAATGCAGTAAATGAAGCAGGCAAAAAGGAATACAAACGTCTCAAAAATGAGATCGACAGGAAGTGCAAAATGGCTAAGCAGGGATGGATAGAAGACAAATGTAAGGATGTAGAGGCTTATCTCACTAGGGGTAAGATATACTGCCTACAGGAAAATTAGAGACCTTTGGAGAAAAGAGAACCACTTGTATGAATATCAAGAGCTCAGATGGAAACCCAGTTCTAAGCAAAGAAGGGAAAGCAGAAAGATGGAAGGAGTATATAGAGGGTCTATACAAGGACGATGTACTCGAGGACAATATTCTGGAAATGGAGGAGAATGTAGATGAAGACGAAATGGGAGATACAATACTGCGTGAAGAGTTTGACAGAGCACTGAAAGACCTGAGTCGAAACAAGAACTACTGACAGCCGTGGGAGAGTCAGTCCTGACGAAACTCTACCATCTGTTGAGCAAGATGTATGAGACAGGTGAAATACCCTCAGACTTCAAGAAGAATATAATAATTCCAATCCCAAAGAATGCAGGTGTTGACAGATGTGAAAATTACCGAACTCTCAGTTTAATAAGTCACAGCTGCAAAATACTAATGCGAATTCTTTACAGACGAATGGAAAAACTAGTAGAAGCCGACCTCGGGGAAGATCAGTTTGGATTCCGTAGAAATATTGGAACACGTGAGGCAATACTGACCCTACGACTTATCTTAGAAAATAGATTAAGAAAAGGCAAACCTACGTTTCTAGCATTTGTAGACTTAGAGAAAGCTTTTGACAATGTTGACTGGAATACTCTCTTTCAAATTCTAGAGGTGGCAGGGGTAAAATACAGGGAGCGAAAGGCTATTTACAATTTGTACAGAAAGCAGATGGCAGTTATGAGTCGAGGGGTATGAATGGGAAGCAGTGGTTGGGAAGGGAGTGAGACAGGGTTGTAGCCTCTCCCCGATGTTGTTCAATCTGTATATTGAGCAAGCAGTACAGAAAACAAAAGAAAAATTGGAAGTAGGTATTAAACCCCATGGAGAAGAAATAAAAACTTTGAGGTTCGCCGATGACATTGTGATTCTGTCAGAGACAGCAAAGGACTTGAAAGAGGAGTTAAACGGAATGGATAGTGTCTTGAGAGGGGTATAAGATAAACATAAACATAAACAAAAGCAAAACGAGGATAATGGAATGTAGTCAAATTAAGTCTGGTGATGCTGGGGGAATTAGATTAGGAAATGAGACACTTAAAGTAGTAAAGGAGTTTTGCTATTTGGGGAGCAAAATAACTGATGATGGTCGAACTAGAGGATATAAAATGTATACTGGCAATGGGAAGGAAAGCGTTTCTGAAGAAGAGAAATATAACATGGAGTATAGATTTAAGTGACAGGAAGTCATTTCTCAAAGTATTTGTATGGAGTGTAGCCACGCATGGAAGTGAAACATGGACGATAAATAGTTTGGATAAGAAGAGAACAGAAGCTTTCGAAATGTGGTGCTACAGAAGAATGCTGAATATAGATGGGTAGATCACATAACTAATGAACAGGTATTGAATAGAATTGGAGAGAAGAGAATTTTGTGGCACAACTTGACTAGAAGAAGGGATCTGTTGGTAGGACATGTTCTGAGGCATCATGAGATCACCAATTTAGTATTGGAGGGCAGCGTGGAGGGTAAAAATCGTAGAGGGAGACCAAGAGATGAATACACCAAGCAGATTCAGAAGGATGTAGGTTGCAGTAGGTACTGGGAGATGAAGAAGCTTGCACAGGATAGAGTAGCACGGAGAGCTGCATCAAACCAGTCTTAGGACTGAAGACAACAACAACAAACCTACTCGATGGATATGCGCACGTCAAAAAAGTTTCGAATCACCTCGGTTTCGAGAGTTACGGAACCTGTACAGAAAATCGGAATAGAGATCAACGTAAACATCATTTCCGCTCTTTTTATTGCTCATGAAAACCACACATTGCACATTATACCACCATAGAGCGAGAGCTTCAGAGGTGGTCGTCCATTTTGCTGTACACACCGGTATCTCTAATACCCAGCAGCACATCCTCTTGCATTGATGCATGCCTGTGTTCGTCGTGGCACATTATCCACAAATTTATCAGCGCACTGTTGGTCCAGATTGTCCGTCTACTCAATGGCGATTCGGCCTACGCGCCCATAAACAGCCCTTTTCAGTCTATCCCAGGCATCTTCGACGGGTTCATGTCTGGAGAACATGCTGGCCACTCTAGTCGAGGAAGTCATTTACAAGACGTGCTCACTAGGGGACGATAACTGTCGTCCATGAAGCCGAATGCCTTGCCAATATGCTGCTGATATGGTTGCACTATCGGTCGGAGGATGGCATTCGCGTATCGTACAGCCGTTGCGGCGGCTCCATGACCACTAGCGTCGTACGTCGGCCTCACATAATGCCACCCCAAATCAGCAGCGACCTCCACCTTGCTGCACTCGCTGGACAGTTGTCTAAGGCCTTCAGCCTGGCTGTTTTGCCTCCAAACACGTATCCGACGATCATCTAGGTGAAGGCACATGCGACACTCTTCAGTGAGGAGAACTTGATGCCCTGAGTGATCTATTCGGCATGTGGTTGGCCCATCTGTACCGCGCTGCATGGTGTCGTGGTTGCAAAGATGGATCTCGCCATGGACGTCGGGAGTGAAATTGCGCGTCATGCAGCCACTGCGCACAATGAGTCTTAACACGACGTCCTGTGGCCGTACGGAAAGCATTATTGAATGTGGTGGCGTTTGTGTTAGGATTCCACCGAGCCTTAATCAATAGCTAGCGGTCATCCACTGTAGTATTAGCCCTTGGGCGGACTGAGCGAGGCACGTCATCGACAGGTCCTGTCTCTCTGTATCTCCTCCAGGGCCGAAAAAAACATCGCTTTGGTTCACTCCGAGACGCCTGGACACTTCCCTTGTTGAGAGCCCTTCCCGGCACAAAGAAACAATGCGGACGCGATCGAACCGCGGAATTGACTGTCTAGGCGTTGTTGAACTACAGACTACACGAGCCGTGTACCTCCTTCGTGGTGGAACGACTGGAAGTGATCGGCTGTCTGAGCCCCTCCGCCTAATAGGCGCTGCTCATGCATGATTGTTTACATCCTTGGGCGGGTTTAGTGACATCTCTGAACAGTCAAAAGGACTGTGTCTGTGATACAATATCCACAATCATCGTCTATATTCAGGAGTTCTGGGTGCTGGGGAGATGCAATGCTTTTTTGATGTGTGTACTTAGATTTTGATCATCTTTGATTATACTGTAGTATAGGGCAAATAGGAGGCACACGTTTTTCTATACATGCCCATATGGCCGTTAAGGGGTGAAACACTACCTTGAAAAAGGTTGAGTGTAATATTCCTGAAAGATTCAAAAAACTTTTATTAAAATTTCTATTGTTCCTGATGTACATTACAACGGTGGACCCCGGTTTGTCGTAAGTCTTTTTTCGAAATACCCTGCCTTCCCCCTCCGGTTTTTCATTTCGACATGTGAATAGCGAAACGTACAGCATAGAAACAATAAATAGGTTTGTAAAGAGAGAAAAGAGGTATGTCGTTTGAATGTACTTTGGTGATTTCCGGTGATCCAAATAAAGCATTGTTTTGAGAAGAGGATATATGACGAACATCAACAACAGTAAAACGAGGGTAGTGGAATGTAGTTTAATTAAATCAGATGATGCCGAGGGAATTAGATTAGGAAATGCTTAAAGTAATACATCAATTTTGCTGTTTGGGGAGCAAAATAACTGATTGTGATCGAGGTAGAGGAGATATAAAATGTAGACTGGCTTTAGAAATGAAAGCGTTTCTGAAGAAGAGAAATTTAACATCGAGAATAGATATAAGTGTCAGGAAGTTCTTTCTGAAAGTATTTGTAGGAAGCGTAACCATGCATGGATGTGAAACGAGGACGATAAATAGTTTAGGCAAGAAGAGAATAGAAGCTTTCGAAATGTGGTGCCTCGGAAGAAAACTGAAGATTAGATGGGTAGACTACACAACGAATGAGGAAGTATTGGATAGAATTTTGGAGAAGAGGAATTTGTGGCATAACTTGACTAAAAGAAGGGATCGGTGGTAGGACACGTTCTTAGGCATTAAGGGATCACCAATTTAATAGTGAAGGGAAACACGGAGGGTAAGATTTGTAGAGGGAGACAGAGATGAATACGCTCAGGAGATTCAGAAGGAAGTAGGTTGCAGCATTTATTCGGAGATGATGAGGGTTGCAGAGAATAGAGTAGCATGGAGACTGCATCAAACCAGTCTCTGGACTGAAGATAGCAAACAAAAACAGCAGCGTAGCAACGTCAATACCAAATTCAATCATTTATGATGAAGTGCTGTTGCAATTGTTTGAAGTGCTTAGTGCGTAAAATCAAAGTGCATTCAGAACATTTTTGGCTTGAACAACACTGCACTTCCTCATTGTTGTACAAATGTACAATAATGTTAAGACAATAATGCGCAAACAACTTCAAATATAACAAATGTGAAAATGTTAAAGCTTGACGACAAAAATAAAT
Source organism: Schistocerca piceifrons (assembly GCF_021461385.2). Lineage (NCBI taxonomy): Eukaryota > Metazoa > Arthropoda > Insecta > Orthoptera > Acrididae > Schistocerca > Schistocerca piceifrons. The sequence continues at coordinate 872,425,667 of NC_060139.1, forward strand.
ACATCAAATGTAAAAGCATGTTGTACTTGTGTTACGTTTTTACATTTGGTGTATTTACTTTTGAAGTCAAGTTGTAACATTTTCAGATTCGTTACATTTGAAGTTGTTTATGCTTTATTGTTGTAACATTGTTGTAAATTTGTACGATAATGAAGTGCAGTGTTATTCAGGTCAAACAATGTTGATTTTGTGCACAAAGCACATCAAACAATTGCAATAGCACTTCCTCATACGCAGGATTGACTTTGGTATTAACAATGCTATATGTTTCGATATTAGTCAGATGCCGAAATGAAACACAAAAGGGGGATGGGGGGGTTTCCATAAAAGACTTCCAAAAAATTGGGGTGCACTGCTGTAATGCACGTTAAAAACCATAGAAAGTTTATTAGAAGTTTTTTATCTGTTACCGTTTCAACGGTGCTCATTCAGAAATATAAAAACGCCATTAGTTTTCAAGGCAGTGTTGTACCCCGTTGACGGACTTCAGGAATGTATAAAAAAGTCTTATTTTGCTCTAGACTGAAACATAATCAAACCCGGTCAAGATCAAAGTGTATCCACTGGTTAAGTATAATTGGAAAATACTCGTAGTAGGCATCATGATAAAAAAGTGGACGTGATTAGACTAATATTGCTAATATTGGTCTAGAGGTAGCATCGTTGACTACTTACCTAACAGTTTTTGGTCCTGTGTCCCAACCTCACCACTGCTTAAATTTTGAATGATCGTCATCAGCAGTGGTAGTCGAAGATAACCGGCATAAGAAGTCACTCTCTTCCCACAATGGCCTTACCAAACACGGCGGAGGAGCGGACAGAGGTTCATTGAACCCTCTTCACCTTTCAGTGTGAAACTACCCCTGAAAGGCGGAAGAATCAGCAATAATAAACGGCACGAGGATCCAGAAGGTAATGGAAACCAATGCAATAAAGACACACAATGTGAATCTACGGGACATATTGCATGGCAAGAGATTCTGCCACTCGGATCACCGGGAGAGGGCTGCCAAGGGGGAGGTAACCATGAGGAAAAGACGGAATAATCAACGAAAGGACAAAGTTCTAAGAGTCTGGGAGTGGAATGTCAGAAGTTTGAACGTGGTAGGGCAGTTAGAAAATCTGAAAAGGGGAAATACTAATGCTAGATAAAGTGGGTTCAGGGAAGTGAAATATAAAGAAAAAATTCAGACAAGTGTAGGGTAATATCGACAGTAGCTGAAAATGGAGTAACGATAGCAAAATTCGTCTATGAATCGGAAGGTAGAGCAGAGTTAAAGTGAACAGTTCACTGACAGGGTTGTTCTAATCAGAATCGACAACAGACCAACACCTACAACGATAGTTCGACGTCGTAATCTGAAGATATAGAGGATGTTGAGGATACTGAAAGGGTACTTCAGAACGTAAAGGGAGATGAAAATCTAATAGTCATGGGGATTGGAATGCGGCTTTAGGGAAGGAGGAAGGAGTAGAAGAAATGGTTACGGGAGGATGTGGGCTTGAGAGAGAGAGAGAGAGAGAGAGAGAGAGAGAGAGAGAGAGAGAGAGAGAGAGAGAGTATTCCTAGATTTCTGGAAGGCATAAGGCATTTGACACCGTGCAGCGCTCTTTCAGTTAATAAAAATAGATACAATCATATATGATATATTGACAAATGTGAGCAGTTGAAACATGTCCGTATTAGAAATCAGCGTATCTTACTGGATATAAAATTTTCAACAGATTGAAGTAACATATGGTGTACACCAATGAAGTGAATAGTAATGTTAATATTGGCAATATACGTTATCAGATGCGGTGAGCAGCACTGTGAGAATGTCTGATTGTGCTGTCTACAGGAAAACTTTATTACAGCAACTGTGTGAGGAAAGACAGAATGGCTTGGAGATTTCTTCTTCGTTCGTTGAACGGTGGTTCTCTCTCTGTTAGGATGACTCAAAGATAATTCCCGTAACAAAAAAAAGTGTACGCAGTAGTATCCAGTTAAAAGCTAAGTTGAAAGGTCTGCATGTCGTTATTTTAATATTTAGGGGTAAGACGTTACACGAGACTTCGATGTAGGGGGAGGGTTCTTTGAAACTGTAGCGCACGTTCAAGGAAACAGTAAACAAAAAGTGTTGCTGCACAGTTTTGAATCATTCTTAAATGCGTATGAAAAAACATAAAAGCAGTTAATTTATCGCTTGTCTCGTAATAGACTGGTGCAAAGCAGTTGAAGCTGTAACTGAATTTGAACGCAAGAAATTTGATCCTGTGCTCTGAATACGCTGTAGAACAAATTTAGATAATCAGTATGAATAGTACTGCCTCTCTTGAGTATTTGGCATAGGAACCACGAATATAGGTCGAGATATTAGAACATTAGAAAACTTAAGAGGCATACAGCCATTCTTCCCTCACTCATAAAAGAATGTAATAACAGACTTGTTCAAATTCATGCATATTATTATCTGATAGTGGATTACGTATGGAGTCGTAGCTAGTGCAGGCATTAATATGAAGACATGTCAGCTTACTTCCAACGTTAAGTCCACGTGCTCTCATTTGCAAGCAGCAGAGCTAAAGCCTTCATCCTAATTTCCATAGTTAAGTTTTCTGTAGTTTTCCTATAGTTGTTGAAGTGGAATGCGATGATGCGTTCCTTGAAATGGTCATAGTTAGTTTCATCGCTACCATCCAGTATGATCTAGCACTCTTCTACATTGACTGGATATTAAATCCAAACATTCCTTCTCTAAATACTATACCTATTGCATATAAATTAATACAGAATTTTTGTTCTTTCATTTTATGTATTCTGTTCACAGGGTTCCAGATAGGCTGAAAAGATCTGAGAGAAGCGGCAGCTTGGTAAAAGTGCGTACCGTTGTTGCAGAGGAATCTTGGGGCGTCTCCATACCAAAGACAGTTTAGTGTTTTACGCGATGACAATGATGGAACATCAGTCTGATGAAAGACAAAACCGGTCAGGCAATGGCAGCAAATCTTAGATAGCAATAATGAATACTGTTTTTAAGACATGTGAGAAATACCGAAACCTCCATATGTGGTCACATTTTATATTATTACAAATAGCATTTTTCCAAGACACTCCATCAATTCATATTAAGTCTCTTTTTTATGAATGACAAACAGAATGTGAAAAACTTTCATACATTGTGATGTACTGAAGATGTCAGTATTAGTCTAGTCTCCAAAACTGAAGTTATATTTTTCTATTGTCTAAAATGGTACTTCATTAATTAAATTGCTCAAAATAGCTTGTGTAGATTATGCTGGTGAAGAATATATTACCCTTACTCACCTTTGTGTGTGTGTGTGTGTGTGTGTGTGTGTGTGTGTGTGTGTGTGTGTGTGTATTTACTTCATGTACTTTTGCCTGTATGTCATTTATTTTGTGTACTTCCCCTCTTTGTCTATCTTTTTGTGTACTTTTGCTTCTGTGTCTTCTTTGTATAACTGTGCATTCTTACTCTGCTTTAAGTCCATATTTCTACATTTGCCATTCATTTGGCCCAGCCTGTATTGATAAACTTGAGTTTACCAAGGCGTTTCAGAATTCAGACTCCAACAGCGTAATCTAATGTGATTGGATTATATGAGTTCCACTGTTTTTAATAAGACTTTCATTGTAGCATTTGAGGAAACAACTTAAAGTTCACACAGAATATTCAATTGTACTGCATGATGCACCTTTTTAATGAGTTTATATGAGTAGTACTGGTGATTTAAATATTTTGCCTACATACTGATCCGTATAAAATTTTACTCTAGATGTGTGTTTTATGAAGTGTCACGTGTTAAAAAGTTCGGCTAAATTATCTACTAATCAGAAAAGTCAGAAATAAAATTTTTTCTTGTTTCTTACTTTGTCAGAATTGCCCCTTCACTGTTCCATTTAAACTATCAAGTATCAGTGTCGTTAACTTTTTAGAGTTTGAAATGTTAACATCTTGATGTTATTTACATGGTTGTAAATATAATACTTTGTTTCAGTATTTTCTCATTCAGTACCTGATTTTTATATTTGAATTAAAAATTTATTAAAAAATAAACAATTATGGTGGAATATATTCTATTTTTATTACCATTGATGTACTTACAGTGTTAAAGTAATATTGTTTGTAGTAATTGGAAAGGGGATGTGGGTAAGGTAGAGAAAGTATTGACTAATGTGCTTGAGAAGTTAGTTTCTTGAACATATCCTAATTTTTGGAGAGAAGATTTTCTTCAGGAATGTTACGTTACAGCATCTGAACATGCTTAAAGATACTGCACATATGGATGTATGCTGTATTGCCTGAAATTGTGCTTGTCTCAACTACCAATCACACATAAACATGAGCTGCACTTTTCTTGCAGTCATGAGGCAGGGACTACCAATTGCAGAAGAGAGTTTTAATGTTACATAGGAAGGTCTCAATTCCACTCATATCTTAAGTAGTCCTATTCGACTCGAATGAAATCCTGATAATTTGGATTTTCTTGTTTTTCTGTTACTGAGCTTATTTTAGTATCATCAGCATGAGTTTCTGCCCAAGCAATGTTAAACAATTTCCCCTCAACTGTGAATACCTTTTGAAACACGGGATATGACTGTCATAACTAAAACTGAATAAAACGTTTTGTCTTTGTGACGAAGTGTATCCTACGATCTATAACAGATCAGATGAACGTGAGAAATCTTCCAAAACTACACATGAATTGGCTGGTAGAACAGACTATCAATAACCTAGGACTGCACCAGTACATCCTTCTCTCTACAGTTCGTGATATTACTGTACAGCCATACCAACGGAACGACTGATTTCGTAGCTATATGACTGCGTTATACCCCATAGAGTTGAGTAGGTTTCATTTCCTAGAAAGGACATCATTCGACATTGAAACTTTACAATTTCCCTTTATTCTAACTTACAAGATGGGATTTTCTGCGTAGACTGACGCATTTGGACTCTAGATTATGTACAGATGGCTGTGGTGTTCGGAATCTATTGCAGTAGCCGTGGCCACGTAAAATAGAATGTAGAATTTCCTAGCTGTCATGGATGTAATTTGTCCAGAGACATGGTTAACTGCTATGAGATTCAAGGGTACGTTCTTGATAAAGTTGGCGACAGAAAAGAGGCACGCATACTGCCGTAATGCTCAGTTTGTACTGGAGACTGCGCTACACGGCATTAGATCGGACCCTTTCCACAGCTTGAAACGAACTTTGCAGAAAACTCACACAAAGGGTTAGTGACACTACTTTAGCAATTTTCTGTAAATATTCACATCCATCTTGACTGGAAGAAATGTTTAAGCTGCCACTGTGTCAACGAAACAGCATAATTTCTCGTGAAAAGTGCGGAAAAAACAGTCCCGGAACAGATAGTCATTGCTAAATTCATAGTAACTGGCCTTACATGTGGTATTGTTACTCTGCAGTTTAGTAGCGATGGAGACAACCTTAGTTACAAATTACAGAGAACTCTGTAATGAATACAGAGTCTGTACTTAGACTCCAGGAGGGGGAACCTAGTTGTCTAGGGGACAGTTTTTGAAATATTGAGCTTCGACCACAGTTCTTAAACATCTATTTCATTTAACTAACCCGTAAGTTTCATATTGTAGGTAGAAAGCTATTGGAAGTATAAGGGTTTTAGAATATTCGCCTAACCCTCAAGATAAACAATTAGCCACCATTGCTTTTCCCATTTGTCTGTTGACAGGCACTGTTAATACCATGATATACGGGGTGTTTCACAGTATTTTGACGATTTAAAATTTGAATAACGCGCGCTAAAAACAATATTCAGCGATGGTGGCGCCATATATTAGTAGTGCGGAGCGTAAAGTTTCATCCCACATACTGGTCAGTAATCGTTTCGTACTGGTCGAAACAACATCGTGAGAACACGGTGGAGTGCTATTTCCCTTACGCCGAATCTGTCGTGCGCCTGCAAGTATTTTAAGATTCAGCCACGATATTAGATTCCTGCCCGTGAACTGCCTAAGACTCTTCCACGCTAGTGCCAGTACATAGTCGAAAGTAAAATGTCCTCGGAAAAGTCTCCGAACTTCTGAGAACATAGTGTGCGTAGCAGCTCATAGGCGAGCCTTCGCCGCTCCTTAGGAAAACTTGGTTCCAAGAAGACAGCGCGATATGCCACACATCCACCAAGACCTTGCCAAGTTCTCCGTGAAGCGTTTCGTAACCGTATAATTTCCAAACGCATTTGTGTCGAGTGGACGCCTCGCTCGACGTAGTGTTGGTCGGATGCAGTGGGTGTGTCACCCACAGCTTACTTTGCTCCAGGGGCCTCCAGCTGTGTTATGGGCAGAGGGGCTCGCCCACCTTACTCCCTCTCCTTCCTCTCCTACTTCCCCTTGCTTTTCTCTCTGTCTTGTATCTTGGTTACAGTCCGACTTCGCAATATTTGTCTTTTGTATCTTCCTCTGAGGATTATTCCTGCTTAGATATGTAGAGGATGAAGGGACTTAGGACTTCGCTGTTTGGTCCCTTTAACTCCAACAAATCGACCACGCAACCGCCTCGCTCGCCCAATTTACCCGTGCCGGAAATCTACGTACGGGGCTATTTCAAGGCGACAGCATACTCCAATTGACCGAGAAGCTTGCAAAAGTTAAAAGATCGAATTCACGATGAAATTTCCAGAATTGCTCCAGCAGTTACGAAATGTGTTTAAAAACTACATGAAACGCCTCGAGTATTGTGTAGCCGCGAATGGTCATTCGCCCGATGTAGTATTTCATAAGTAAACCAGAGTAAACGTAGTATCTTGCGTAAAATGTTGAACGTTGTTTCGCAATCTGTTTCTGTGTTCAAATTTGAAATCGTCAAAACGTTGGGTATTTGTGCGCATGACATTTAAAATACAGACTATTTCAAAGATATTAGAGAGATTTCAGAATCCTGTATCTTACAGATGAATGGCGGTAGCAACTATAGTAAATTTCAACTTCACAAGAACTATCCAATTTTGCAAGAGTGTGTCTTTTACGTGGATGGACACACAACCGTGGGCAACCTTTGGCAGTAAAGTATTTGATAGGTTTCAATTTACCTGCAATAAATATTCAATTTGCCCTTCCCCAAATTGAGAAACAACAGTATGGTGAAACATGTGCCATACTTCGGCGAGCATGTCTGCAGCTACTGCGTATGTTGCTGTTCCAAATTGCGTCGCTGCTAATTAGAAGTTGTTGGAAGGCGAGGCACGGCGTTCCAGGAACCTTCATAAGCAAAAAAAAAAATCATAGCTGTTGGGTAGGGAAACTTTTGAGACCAGTCTGGCAGTGGCAGTGAGAGATCAGTATGCTGCTTGCTCTGCAGGAGCAGCAGTGTCGCACCCTGTAATTATTCCGTATAGTTGTAACTAACTGCCCTATTCAAAAGGATGCGAATCCGGACGAGCTGATAAGATTCGACGTGAATGTATACATATAATCACACCCACACACAACTTGCTGAGCAGGACCAAAAAATGCCGTGAGATGAATGGTGGCCACTTTCAATATCTGTTGTTGTCAGTTTAGTACTTCATTTCCTACCCTCTGATGCGTTTGTTTGCATCCTGTAATTCTGTTCCCCGGGCCAATTTTATTTGCCTTACCTTATATTACATACAACAGAGAAATGATCAGATAAAGCGTCTTGAGAGGATTCGGGCATTTAATTGAATAGTAATGAACATGTTGTTGTTGTTGTTGTGGTCTTCAGTCCTGAGACTGGTTTGATGCAGCTCTCCATGCTACTCTATCCTGTGCAAGCTTCATCATCTCCCAGTACCTACTGCAACCTACATCCTTCTGAATCTGCTTAGTGTATTCATCTCTTGGTCTCCCTCTACGATTTTTACCCTCCACGCTCCCCTCCAATGCTAAATTTGTGATCCCTTGATGCCTCAAAACATGTCCTACCAACCGATCCCTTCTTCTACTCAAGTTGTGCCACAAACTTCTCTTCTCCCCAATCCTATTCAATACCTCCTCATTAGTTACGTGATCTACCCACCTTATCTTCAGCATTCTTCTGTAGCACCACATTTCGAAAGCTTCTATTCTCTTCTTGTACAAACTAGTTATCGTCCATGCTTCACTTCCATACATGGCTACACTCCATACAAATACTTTCAGAAACGACTTCCTGACACTGAAATCTATACTCGATGTTAACAAATTCCTTTTCTTCAGAAACGATTTCCTTGCCATTGCCAGTCTACATTTTATATCCTCTCTACTTCGACCATCATCAGTTATTTTACTCCCTAAATAGCAAAACTTCTTTACTACTTTAAGTGTCTCATTTCCTAATCTAATCCCCTCAGCATCACCCGATTTAGTTTGACTACATTCCATTATCCTCGTTTTGCTTTTGTTGATGTTCATCTTATATCCTCCTTTCAAGACACTGTCCATTCCGTTCAACTGCTCTTCCAAGTCCTTTGCTGTCTCTGACAGAATTACAATGTCATCAGCGAACCTCAAAGTTTTTATTTCTTCTCCATGGACTTTAATACCTACTCCGAACTTTTCTTTTGTTTCCTTTACTGCTTGCTCAATATACAGATTGAATAACATCGGGGAGAGGCTACAACCCTGTCTTACTCCCTTCCCAACCACTGCTTCCCTTTCATGCCCCTCGACTCTTATAACTGCCATCTGGTTTCTGTACAAATTGTAAATAGCCTTTCGCTCCCTATATTTCACCCCTGCCACCTTCAGAATTTGAAAGAGAGTATTCCAGTTAACGTTGTCAAAAGCTTTCTCTAAGTCTACAAATGCTAGAAACGTAGGTTTGCCTTTTCTTAATCTTTCTTCTAAGATAAGTCGTAAGGTTAGTATTGCCTCACGTGTTCCAACATTTCTGCGGAATCCAAACTGATCTTCCCCGAGGTCCGCTTCTACCAGTTTATCCATTCGTCTGTAAAGAATTCGCGTTAGTATTTTGCAGCTGTGACTTATTAAACTGATAGTTCGGTAATTTTCACATCTGTCAACACCTGCTTTCTTTGGGATTGGAATTATTATATTCTTCTTGAAGTCTGTGGGTATTTCGCCTGTCTCATACATCTTGCTCACCAGATGGTAAGAGTTTCGTCATGACTGGCTCTCCCAAGGCCATCAGTAGTTCTAATGGAATGTTGTCTACTCCCGGGGCCTTGTTTCGACTCAGGTCTATCAGTGCTCTGTCAAACTCTTCACGCAGTATCTTATCTCCCATTTCATCTTCATCTACATCCTCTTCCATTTCCATAATATTGTCCTCAAGTACATCGCCCTTGTATAAACCCTCTATATACTCCTTCCACCTTTCTGCCTTCCCTTCTTTGCTTAGAACTGGGTTTCCATCCGAGCTCTTGATATTCATACAAGTGGTTCTCTTCTCTCCGAAGGTCTCCTTAATTTTCCTGTAGGCGGTATCTATCTTACCCCTAGTGAGATAAGCCTCTACATCCTTACATTTCTCCTCTAGCCATCCCTGCTTAGCCATTTTGCACTTCCTGTCGATCTCATTTTTGAGACGTTTGTATTCCTTTTTGCCTGCTTCATTTACTGCATTTTTATATTTTCTCCTTTCATCAATTAAATTCAGTATTTCTTCTGTTACCCAAGGGTTTCTATTAGCCCTCGTCTTTTTACCTACTTGATCCTCTGCTGCCTTCACTACTTCATCCCTCAGAGCTACCCATTCTTCTTCTACTGTATTTCTTTCCCCCATTCCTGTCAATTGTTCCCTTATGCTCTCCCTGAAACTCTCTACAACCTCTGGTTCTTTCAGTTTATCCAGGTCCCATCTCCTTAAATTCCCACCTTTTTGCAGTTTCTTCAGTTTCAATCTGCAGTTCATAACCAATAGATTGTGGTCAGAATCCACATCTGCCCCTGGAAATGTCTTACAATTTAAAACCTGGTTCCTAAATATCTGTCTTACCATTATATAATTTATCTGATACCTTTTACTATCTCCAGGATTCTTCCAGGTATACAACCTTCTTTCATGATTCTTGAACCAAGTGTTAGCTATGATTAAGTTATGCTCTGTGCAAAATTCTACAAGGCGGCTTCCTCTTTCATTTCTTCCCCCCAATCCATATTCACCTACTATGTTTCCTTCTCTCCCTTTTCCTACTGACGAATTCCAGTCACCCATGACTATTAAATTTTCGTCTACCTTCACTAGCTGAATCATTTCTTTTATTTCGTCATACATTTCTTCAATTTCTTCGCCATCTGCAGAGCTAGTTGGCATATAAACTTGTACTGCTGTAGTAGGCGTGGACTTCGTATCTATCTTGGCCACAATAATGCGTTCACTATGCTGTTTGTAGTAGCTAACCCGCACTCCTATTTTTTTTCATTATTAAACCTACTCCTGCATTACCCCTATTTGATTTTGTATTTATAACCCTGTAATCACCTGACCAAAAGTCTTGTTCCTCCTGCCACCGAACTTCACTAATTCCCACTATATCTAACTTTAACCTATCCATTTCCCTTTTTAAATTTTCTAACCTACCTGCCCGATTAAGGGAGCTGACATTCCACGCTCCGATCTGTAGAATGTCAGTTTTCTTTCTCCTGATAACGACGTCCTCTTGAGTAGTCCCCGCCCGGAGATCTTAATGGGGAACTATTTTACCTCCGGAATATTTTACCCAAGAGGACGCCATCATCATTTAATCATACAGTAAAGCTGCATGTCCTCGGGAAAAATTACGGCTGTAGTTTCCCCTTGCTTTCAGCCGTTCGCAGTACCAGCACAGCAAGGCCGTTTTGGTTAATGTTACAAGGCCAGATCAGTCAATCATCCAAACTGTTGCCCCTGCAACTACTGAAAAGGCTGCTGCCCCTCTTCAGGAACCACATGTTTGTCTGGCCTCTCAACAGATACCCCTCCGTTGTGGTTGCACCTACGGTACGGCCATCTGTATCGCTGAGGCACGCAAGCCTCCCCACCAACGGCAAGGTCCATGGTTCATGGGGGGAGTAATGAACATAAGGACACCAGTTCTGTCCGATCACTAGTTTTCGAACAATCCGCAGTCAGCCTCGTCTGCTTTTTCCTGGAACATACGTAAATTACATCGTAAATTCACCAGTGGTAAGGAGACAGGTTAGTGGCTTAGATTATTGGCAGATATAGAAATATAGATATATTAATAAATTTGTTTCCAGTAAACAGTGACTGCTTACACACCTTCGGTCTCCACAGTTAAACAGGTTCCGAAAATTTTACAGGAAGAAGATAAAAGAGCAGCGCTCCTTCATTTGCTCTCAGTGGTTTTGCATTCACCATCTTCGCAACTTCTGAAAGTTTGGCTATGTTAATGCAGTCTTTCAACAGTAACCAATACTTCCATCAAAGACTGTCTTCTTACAAATGAGTCATCCTTTTCTGATAAACAGCATTGTCTTGTCAGCTACGAGAGTAAAAATTAGAGCAATAAAGAAATATTATGAAATAATTCAACATTATTACAAATTTACCAGAATCAGTTTAAAGAGACAAAGTGCTGAAATTTAAGAATGAGATCCTTATCAATTTACCAGAAATCATATTTTTATAAAAGAGGAACACGGTAAGTGATCCACATATAAGTAATGAGACAACTGTGAGATTTAAAACTTTCCGGCGTACACGTTGTTCCACAAAACTTCGGGCATGCTGCCGGATATTTGCAACTTCCTGCCACAATATTTCGGTGCAGATTCTTCTGTCCATCTTCAGGTGATACTGGCGAAAACTCCCTGAGCTCTGGTATTTAAGGCCTCTCCGGCACATGCGTGCTGGATTAACTTGGCGTTGCGCGTTCGATTCTGCTCCCCCGCGCGCCCTCCGATTGTCTTCCCGCGGTTCCATCACAGAACTACGCCGGAAACGGAGGACACGAAGTTTTTCGACGACTGGATTCCATTCCGAATTCAACTGGAAACCGCCGTTACGATTGATAAGAGACTCATTGTCAGACAGCCGTATTTCCACGGATTCATTAATAATAGAACTCCAAAAGTTAGACTATGGGCCACAATTTTTGTCTCATTGTAATTCATGGCATGACCAGTGGAAATAGTGTTCGGCGATGGCAGACTTACAAGGCTGAAGAAGGTGAGTATGCCGTTGATCTTCTACAATGCGATCCTGCACAGTACGCGTCGTTTGCCCTATATAAGATTTTCTGCATTCACACGGAATTCTGTAAACACCTGCTTTGCGCAGCTCTAGGTCGTCTGACAGATCCCAGTAGCGACAAAATTTTTGCAGGACGACGAAATATTGCTTTCACTTTATATTTTCTTAGTATTCTGCCTATTTGCGCTGAAATATTACCAATATATGATAGGCAGTCCTTTTAAAGGCCTCTTCCCCTTCTTTGCTCCGTCGTTTACAGGTCTGCACCTCTTTCTCCACTTGCTGGGACGAATACCCATTCTTCAGAAATACAGTCTGCAGGTGCTCCAGTTCTGTTTGCAAACTATCGGTGTCAGAGATGACAGAGAGATCGACAGTGTCAAGAGTGTGCGACCGAGAACATAGGCGTTTGAGTAGAATCGTCAGCGGTAACAGACAAGCAACACCTCGTGAAGTAAACTCAAAAAATCAATGTGGGACGTACGATACGTGGCAGTAATGGGCTATGGCAACAGACGACCGACGCGAGTGCCTTTGCTAACAGCACATCACCGCCTGCAGCGCTTCTCCTAGGCTCGTAACCACGTCTGTTGGGCCCTAGACGACTGGAAAACCGTGGTCTGGTCAACTGAGCCCCGATCTCGGTTGGTAAGAGCTTGATGGTAGGGTTAGAACGTGGCGCAGGCCCCACGAAGCCATGGACCCAAACTGTCACCAAGGCACTGTGCAAGCTGGTAGTGGCTCCAGAATGGTGTGGGCTTGTTTACACGGAACAGACACTGTCTTCTGGTCCTACTGAAACGATCATTGAGTGATAATGGTTATGTTCGGCTACCTGGAAACCAAATAACGGAGGAATTTTTATAGATGACAATGCACCATGTCTCCGGGCCACAACTGTTCGCTATTGGTTTGAAGAACATTCTGGACAAGTCGAGGGAATAATTTGGCCTCCTAGACTGTCCGACATAAATCCCAGAAAACATTTGTGGGACATAATAGTGAGGTCAGTTCGAGCACAAAATCCTGCACCGGCAACACTTTCCAAGTTATTGGGGCTATGGAGTCAACATGGCCCAATATTTCTGCAGGTAACTTGGAACGACTTGAGTCCATGGCACGTAGTGGCTGCACTACACTGGGCAAAAAGGAGGTCCGATACGACTTTAGGAGGTATCCCATGACTTGTCGCTTCAGCGTAAAATGCACTCATGCTCATAAATCAAGGATAATCGCAGAATGTGATGCCACACAACGTGGCACTACACAAAACTGGGGCTAATAGCATAGGCACATGGGGAACACACAAGACACTAATCTGTAAGTCCACGGTACTGGTGATAAGTTGAGAAAACCGTCCCGAAACACGTGCTACAAAACGCAACTGTTTCCTGCGCATGTACCCTGACATCAATATGGGATATGATCACCATGCACATACACACGTACGCAGTCCGCACAACGGGTTGGATCAGGTGGTAGAGCAGCTGCTGGGTTATAGCCTCCCATTCTTGCACCAGTGCCTGTCAGAACTCTTGAAGTGTCGTAGGGGTTTGAATAGATGCAGCGGTACGTCGACTGAGAGCATCTCAAACGTGCTCGACGGGGTTTAGGTCTGGAGAACGGCCAGGCCACTCCATTCGCCCGATATCTTCTGTTTCAAGGTACTCCTCCACGATGGCAGCTAGGTGGGACCATGCGTTATCATCCATCAGGAGGAAGGTGGGACCCACTGCACCCCTGAAAGGCGGACATACTGGTGCAAAAAGACGTCCCGATACACCTGACCTATTACAGTTCCTCTGTCAAAGACATGCAGCGGTGTATGTGCACCAATCATAATCCCACCCCACACCATCAAACCACGACCTCCATACAGGTCCCTTTCAAGGAGATTTAGGGGTTAGTATCTGGTTCCTGGTTCACGCCAGATGAAAACCAGGAGAGAATCACTGTTCACACTACCTGGACTCGTCCTTGAACATAGCCTGGGCCCACTGTTCCAATGACCATGTACTTTGTTCTTCACACCAGGCTTTACGGTCTCTCCTGTGACCAGGGGTCAGTGGAATGCGCCTTGCAGGTCTCTAGGCGAATAAATCATGTCTGTTCAGTCGTCTGTATACTGTGTGTCTGGAGACAACTGTTCCAGTGGCTGCGGTAAGGTCCCGAGCAAGGCTACCTGCAGTACTCTTTGGCCGTCTGTGGGCACTGATAGTGAGATATCGATCTTCTTGTGGTGTTGTACACCGTGGACGGCCCGTATTGCAGTGCCTGGAATCGTTGCCACAACCCAGAGATCACACTTTGTGGCACACGGAAGGCCCATGCTACGACCTGCTGTGTTTGACCAGCCTCCAGTCGCCTTAGTATTCTACCTCTCATAACCTCATCAATGTGTGTTCTTCGAGCCATTTTGAACACACAGTCACCATTAGCATGTCTGAAAACGTCTGCACACTTAATCGCTGGACCGTACTCTGACATGCACCAACACACCTCTGCGTATGTGGACTGCTGCCAGCGCCACCGTGCGACGACCGCAGGTCAAATGTACCGCATGGTCATATCCCGGGAGTGGCAACTGACCCTTAACATAGACAAATGTAATGTATTGCGAATACTTAGAAAGAAGGATCCTTTATTGTATGATTATATGATAGCGGAACAAACACTGCTAGCAGTTACTTCGGAAAAATATCTGGGACTATGCGTGCGGAACAATTTGAAGTGGAATGATCATACAAAATTGTTGGTAAGGCCGGTGTCAGGTTGAGATTCATTGGGCGAGTCCTTAGAAAATGTAGTCCATCAACAAATGAGGTGGCTTACAAAACACTCGTTCGACCTATAATTGAGTATTGCTGATCAGCCGGCCGCGGTGGTCTCGCGGTTAAGGCGCTCAGTCCGGAACCGCGCGACTGCCACGGTCGCAGGTTCGAATCCTGCCTCGGGCATGGATGTGTGTGGTGTCCTTAGGTTAGTTAGGTTTAAGTAGTTCTAAGTTCTAGGGGACTGATGACCACAGAAGTTAAGTCCAATAGTGCTCAGAGCCATTTGAACCATTTGAACCATTTGAACCATTTGAACCATTTGAACCATTTGAACCATTTGAACCATTTGAACCATTGCTCATCAGTGTGGGATCCGTACCAGGTCGGTTTGACAGAGGAGATAGAGAAGACCCAAAGAAGAGCGGAGCGTTTCGTCACAGGGTTATTTGGTAAGAGTGATAGCGTTATGGAGATGTTTAGCAAACTCAAGTGGCAGACGCTGCAAGAGAGGCGCTCTGCATCGTGGTGTAGCTTGCTGTCCACGTTTCGAGAGGCTGCGTTTCTGGATGAGGTATTGAATGTATTGCTTCCCCCTACTTATACCTCCCGAAGAGATCACTAATGTAAAATTAAAGAGATTCGAGCGCGCACGGATGGTTTCCGGCAGTCTTTCTTCCCGCGAACCAGACGCGACTGGAACAGGAAAGGGAGGTAATGGCAGTGGCACGTAAAGAGCGCTCCGCCACACACCGTTGGGTGGCTTGCGGGGTATGAATGTAGATGTGATGTAGAAAGGGCATGGCTGATTTCGTTCCCATTCTCGCAACACTCAGAGCTTATGCTCCGTTTACAGTGATTTTGATGTCGACGGGATGTTAAATCCTAATCTTACTTTCTTCCGCTCCAGTCACAAGATTCACTCCACAGCTCTGCTACAGCGATGTTACTGAAGGATGGTGCGAACATCTGACACAACTTCAACTCAAGTAAACAGAGAAGATTAAACGGATGAGCTTTATTAACAAAGCACACAAAAATTTGACTCCACCTCTAACAAGTTTTGAATGCTCTAAGAAGTTTTGATCCACTAAACAACAAGCGTACCAGAGGATTTTTTAAAAATCCAGCGGCCGTCCGCTGTGTCCGAGCGGTTCTAGGCGCTTCGAGTCCGGAACCGCGTTGCTGCTACGGTCGCAGGATCGAATCCTCCCTCGGGCGTGGATGTGTGTGCTGTTCTTAGGTTGGTTAGGTTTAACACTTTCGCTGCAGCATCGGTGCAGGCGTGCAACTCTCCAGTGCGGCCCGGCAAGTGCGAGAGCGGGCTGGTAACACTCTGAAACGGCAGGTACCGCTCGGAGCCGACGCTCCTAAGCACACCTGAGATACAGGCTGACGTCAAGACCTTGTAAGATCTGTAGGATCATTTTCTATACTGACCTAATGATGACACCTTAGGTGCATTACTTAAAATAAGCTTTGACTCTATTGTGGTCATGTTTTAAAGTCTGTTTGCTATCTGACACGTGTAGGAGTCACAGGCGTCATTCAAATGTTCGTGATTTGTTGGTCAATGTAACAAAAAAAAAAAAATTTGGAATCCAAAACGCATCTTCTTAAGAAGGAAAAAGGAAACTGGATTCATTTGAAATTATATTTACCTTAAATGTGTATTTTTAAGATTGACTCTGATAGAGGTCGTCAATTTAGTAACATGTTTGCTCCTGGTGTGAGAGAATTAGCCGTCTAAATTTATCATAGACGCCCAGGGGACGCCCGGATGTGTAGAAATTAGTAAGCGAAACACTTCCCCTGCTCCTTTTCACATTGTAAGGTCCGTTAACCGCCATTACGAACAGTATAGTTCGACAACTGACCACACAAAGCAAAAGTTTACAGGCTTTGATACTAGCTTAGACGCTGCTACTAGACTGAGTAATATGACCGTGAGCGCAAACGCTTCTAAGCGTCAACCGCACTGGCTTGTGGCTTGTTGTGATGCTTATAAGCGTCAGCCGCAGCGAAAGTGTTAAGTAGTTCTAAGTCTAGGGGAATGATGACCTCAGATGTTAAGTCCCATAGTGCTTAGAGCCATTTCAATCATAAAAATCCAGCTTAATGGCAGTAAAATCAAGATTCACAGACCTTCATGATTTTAAAATTCGACATTCGAAAGATTTCCTTCTATAATGAACTTGGTGGGTTGCGGGTTTGAATCCTCAACAATGTTGCTCCAAACTTTTCTGCTAGGAGACATCTACCTCATTCCATTAGGCGTGTTTATATCATTGGTTTAGATAAACAACCATTCTGAGTGCGTATAAAATAATTCAGATCCAGACATTACCCAGTAAGTTATCTAAAACAGTTTCCTATTAGAGACAAGCGCATTGACCACTGGGAACAATTTTTGAAAGGTTTCGAAATTAAAGCAACTGATTCTGAAGGTCAAACCAAATGACAACGAAAGCTATCAGTGCGCCTTGCAATCTGGTTGGTAATGGGCCGCACACCTCACAAGAAAATACAAAGTTCCAGTGAGGAAGTGGCTCAGCCACTGCGCCTAAGGAAGGCCAGAGTCATCAGTCTTCCGGCAAATTCGATGCGGCCCGCCACGAATTCCTCTCCTGTGCTAACCTCTTCAACTCAGAGTAGCACTTGCAACCTGCGCCCACAATTATTTGCTGGATGTACTCCAATCTCTGTCTTCCTCTACAGTTTTTACACACTACTGCTCCCTCTAGTACCATGGAAGTTATTCCCTGATGTCTTAACAGATGTCGTATTACTCCGTTCTTTCTTTTTGTTAGTTTTTTCGCATGTCCCTTTCCTCGCCGATTCCGCGGGGAACCTCTTCATTCCCTATCTTATCAAACCACCTAATCTTTTTCAGTATTTTTCTGTAACACCACATCGCAAATGCTTCGATTCTCTTCTGTTCCTGTTTTCCCCACAGGCTGTCTCATTACCATACAATGCTGTGCTCCAAACGTACAAACGCACATTCTCATCAATTTCTTCCTCAAATTAAGACCTACGTTTGGATAAATGAAAAGCACCAGTTTGCTTTTGTTCTACAATATTACTTTTATTGTTAACCGGTTTTCGGCTTACAAGGCCATCTTAAGACATTTACTGAGTATCATCACCAAAGAAGTTAAATGTTAGCAGGCAACATTGGGAGAGATGTAACACATCTAGACTGAAGTAGAAACATACAGTAACATCTTTGCAATGAAAAAGTAAAAGCTGAACAGTACATAAATAATGGAGTAGACAGGAAAACCTTTAGCACAAAATAGGAATAGCATGCCTACATAAGTTTCTATTAAGAAACAAAACTAATAATATAAAATAAAATTAGTACTAGACAAGGCTGCATCAGGAGGTATGAAACATGGAGAGTGATACATAACCAATTAAAAGAAGAGACAGTTATCAATGTAAACACAAAATACATAAGGAACTTAAGCAATATCAATAAGATAAACAGAAATAAATAAATGCAGGAAAATGGAGGTGTTTGAGAGAACCTACAGTTTGAGAGTATGGTGGTACTGCATTTTAACATTATAATCAAAGCAGTGGCTGTGTACCAGTTTTCATTAAATAATTGAGACCAGTAGGGCCAGGAATGTCCTTTTTGCCAGTGCTAGTCTGCTTTTATGTCGTCCTCGCTCTGTGCATCATGGGTTATTTTGCTGCCTAGGTAGCAGAACCACTTACATTATCAAGTTCATCTACTTCGAGATCACCAGTTTTGATGTCAAGTTTCTCGCCATTCTCATTTCTGCTGCTTCTCGTTACTTTCGTATTTTTTTCGGTTTACTCTCAGTCCATATTCTGTGTTCACGCTTTTCATGCCATTCAGCAGACCTTGTGGTTCTTTACCTTCACTGAGGATAGCAATGTCATCAGCGCGCCTTATCATTCATATACTTTCATCCTGAATTTGTATCCCACTCTCCAACATTTATTTTCGTCATTGCTTCTTCAATGTATAGATTTAAAAGTGGGGGCAAAATAATGCACCCCTGTCCTACCTCCTTTTAATCCGAGCGTTTCTTTCTTAGTCTTCTAGTCTCGTCGTTTCCTCTTGACTCTTGTACATGTTGTACAAGCACATTACTCGTCTTTCCCTACAGCTTAGTCCTATTTTTCTCAGAATTTCAAACACCTTGCAATATTTTAGATTCTTGAACGCTTTTTCCAGGTCTACAAATTCTATGACCGTGTATTGATTGTTCTTCAGTCTTGCTTCCATGGTCAGAACTGCCTCTTCGGGCCTTTACATTTCCAAAAGCCAAACTGATCGTCTAACCGGTCCTCAATTTTCTTTTCCGTTTGTATTCATACTATTCGTGTTAGCAACTTGGATGCATGAGCTGTTAAGCTGATTGGGCGATAATTCTTACAGCACGTTGCAGACAGCCCATGTTGATAGCACAAGCCAACCACAATAACTAGCGGTCTCAGGAATTTAGAGTTCGCAGCCAGTTATGTACGCTTAACACCCACAAGACACATGTTCCAAAACGCCAGGAGTGTATTCTGCCGTACGGGACAGGGGGGGGGGGTCTGTCTCCGCTGCTGGGGGGCAGTCCTCCTCTCGTACCCCAGTCATCAAGACGCCATTCGGTTTCCCCACTAACCCCTACCACATCGCTCCGAGCCACTGGGTCACTGTTTCTGCCAGAGGCAGCAGTCACCATCTGTGCCGAGCGACTCAGGTTCCAACGTTAGTGCACAAAGGAAAAAATAGTGCCACCCTTCTCACAGTTTTGTTGCGTGAGTTATAATCCACCCAAGTGCCTAACGCGAGTCCCTACAGAGCAAGGAGTCGTGCAGTAATCTAAAGTAAAATGAAATGTTTAATCAGTGTTACAAGACTTGGCCAGATTATGTAAAATTGTCAGTATAAAATGTTTGGAGTCTGAGCTTGATCTGCTGATACACTTTATTAGAAATTTCAAAAGTGGATAATTATGAAGCTAGAAAGCTGTATTTTTGGATTTAGGTTCAGTTTATTGCAAAAACATTCTGTAGAGATTTTCATGAAGCTACCTCTTTTTACTTTTTGAGTAATCAGGTAAAAACTGATTTTATAACCAAAAAATGTAAATACTAGTTAGATTATTTAATCTTTATAATTAATATACCAAGCTCAAATGACAGATGAGAATTCGATACCTTTAATGTACAAACTTTCAAGATAATACTGTAATTTGGTTAACGTACGGAAGTTTGAAAACAGACAGGTCAGAGGTGACAAACTACCATTGGATCCATTTGAAAAAGCCTGGAATGCAAGGTTTATGAATTATCAAACTGAGAATTTCATAGAATACTAGCTGTCTCCGGTCAAAAATTATTGTGGCTGAGCCTTGTTAAATGGAAAAGAAAGAAAAGAGAAATCACAGATTCCTAATTTGTATGTGAATTGAACGTACGTCAGCGCCCTTGTACTCCGTCCCTCCCTCCCTCCTGCCCCTCTCTCTTCCCCGCTCTCTGATTTTGTGGTTTTATTTTTTTTTGTTACTATAAGTAATTAAAATTTTGTAATAGTATTCTAATCATAAGCCGGTAACCCATAAATACAACTTTCCTGTCTGCTGAGATTGTTTCACTATTATGTATGTTATTCATATATTTATTTATATATACCAAAAATATAGTGCCTATGTTAATACAATCATTACAGTATCGTGTAAAAATTTAAAATATTCGATCCAATACTTTTGAAATTTTTGGTGACGGTGTTTCCTCTTTATACATTACATATATATTTATATTAAATTTAAACAGGGAAATGGATAGGTTGAAGTTAGATATAGTGGGAATTAGTGAAGTTCGGTGGCAGGAGGAACAAGACTTCTGGTCAGGTGACTACAGGGTTATAAACACAAAATCAAATAGGGGTAATGCAGGAGTAGGTCTAATAATGAATAGGAAAATAGGAATGCGGGTAAGCTACTACAAACAGCATAGTGAACGCATTATTGTGGCCAAGATAGATACGAAGCCCACACCTACTACAGTAGTACAAGTTTATATGCCAACTAGCTCTGCAGATGACGAAGAAATTGAAGAAATGTATGATGAAATAAAAGAAATTATTCAGATTGTGAAGGAAGATGAAAATTTAATAGTCATGGGTGACTGGAATTCGAGTGTAGGAAAAGGGAGAGAAGGAAACATAGTAGGTGAATATGGATTGGGGCTAAGAAATGAAAGAGGAAACCGCCTGGTAGAATTTCGCACAGAGCACAACATAATCATAGCTAACACTTGGTTTAAGAATCATGAAACAAGGTTGTATACATGGAAGAACCCTGGAGATACTAAAAGGTATCAGATAGATTATATAATGGTAAGACAGAGATTTAGGAACCAGGTTTTAAATTGTAAGACATTTTCAGGGGCAGATGTGGACTCTGACCACAATCTATTGGTTATGACCTGTAGATTAAAACTGAAGAAACTGCAAAAAGGTGGGAATTTAAGGAGATGGGACCTGGATAAACTGAAAGAACCAGAGGTTGTACAGAGTTTCAGGGAGAGCATAAGGGAACAACTGACAGGAATGGGGGAAAGAAATACAGTAGAAGAAGAATGGGTAGCTTTGAGGGATGAAGTAGCGAAGGCAGCAGAGGATTAAGTAGGTAAAAAGACGAGAGCTAGTAGAAATCCTTGGGTAACAGGAGAAATATTGAATTTAATTGATGAAAGGCGAAAATATAAAAATGCAGTAAATGAAGCAGGCAAAAAGGAATACAAACGTCTCAAAAATGTTATCGACAGGAAGTGTAAAATGGCTAAGCAGGGATGGCTAGAGGACAAATGTCAGGATGTAGAGGCCTATCTCACTAGGGGTAAGATAGATACTGCCTACAGGAAAATTAAAGAGACCTTTGGAGAGAAGAAAACGACTTGTATGAATATCAAGAACTCAGATGGAAACCCAGTTCTAAGCAAAGAAGGGAAAGCAGAAAGGTGGAAGGAGTATATAGAGGGTCTATACAAGGGCGATGTACTTGAGGACAATGTTATGGAAATGGAAGAGGATGTAAATGAAGATGAAATGGGAGGTATGATACTGCGTGAAGAGTTTGACAGAGCACTGAAAGACCTGAGTCGAAACAAGGCCACCGGAGTAAACAACATTCCATTGGAACTACTGACGGCCTTGGGAGAGCCAGTCCTGACAAAACTCTACCATCTGGTGAGCAAGATGTATGAGACAGGCGAAATACCATCAGACTTCAAGAAGAATGTAATAATTCCAATCGCAAAGAAAGCAGGTGTTGAAAAATGTGAAAATTACCGAACTATTAGTTTAATAAGTCACAGCTGCAAAATACTAACACGAATTCTTTACAGACGAATGGAAAAGCTGGTAGAAGCCGACCTCGGGGAAGATCAGTTTGGATTCCGTAGAAACACTGGAACACGTGAGGCAATACTGACCTTACGACTTATCTTAGAAGAAAGATTAAGGAAAGGCAAACCTACGCTTCTAGCATTTGTAGACTTAGAGAAAGCTTTTGACAGTGTTGACTGGAATACTCTCTTTCAAATTCTAAAGGTGGCAGGGGTAAAATACAGGGAGCGAAAGGCTGTTTACAATTTGTACAGAAACCAGATGGCAATTGTAAGAGTCGAGGGGCATGGAAGGGAAACAGTGGTTGGGAAAGGAGTGAGACAGGGTTGTAGCCTCTCCCCGATGTTATTCAATCTGTATATTGAGCAAGCAGTAAAGGAAACAAAAGAAAAATTCGGAGTAGGTATTAAAATCCATGTAGAAGAAATAAAAACTTTGAGGTTCGCCGATGACATTGTAATTCTGTCAGAGACAGCAAAGGACTTGGAAGAGCAGTTGAATGGAATGGACAGTGTCTTGAAAGGAGGATATAAGATGAACATCAACAGAAGCAAAACAAGGATAATGGAATGTAGTCTAATTAAGTCGGGTGATGCTGAGGGAATTAGATTAGGAAATGAGACACTTAAAGTAGTAAAGGAGTTTTGGTATTTGGGGAGCAAAATAACTGATGATGGTCGAAGTAGAGAGGATATAAAATGTAGACTGGCAATGGCAAGGAAAGCGTTTCTGAAGAAGAGAAATTTGTTAACATCGAGTATAGATTTAAGTGTCAGGAAGTCATTTCTGAAAGTATTTGTATGGTGTGTAGCCATGTATGGAAGTGAAACATGGACGATAAATAGTTTGTACAAGAAGAGAATAGAAGCTTTCGAAATGTGGTGCTACAGAAGAATGCTGAAGATTAGATGGGTAGATCAAAACACTTCGAGGTGCCTGCTACACTCCCTCCCCTACATACGTACACTTATGTAAGCAATCGGTTCGTGGTATTTACTGCTGTATTGGCATTGCGAGTCTGAATCGTTAACGCGTAGGCCACAATGCGTCGATCGTCGGCATTCGTCGAGTTACTATGCAGACTTTATTGCAACACTGTTTAATGTTAGAATGGAATGCAGATTTACTAACGAGTACGTGTTTAATTTGCATAGATTGAGAGATACTGGCCCTTTACTACCCCACGAAGAAGGCAGAGGCCTACAAAGCGAAAGACGTACATTGGAAGTTGAGGGACAAATTCTGGACCGCATCCACAAAGATCCTACCCAGAGCACTAGAAGCATCGCCCTCCAAGTGGGTGACCCGCACACCGTCGTTCATAGCGCTTTGAAAGAGGAGCGTCTGCGGCCTTACCACATTCAACGCGTAGAGTGGGAAGAAAAAGATTTGCCTCCGCGACGAGAATTACCAGAGTGGTTTTTGTTACAAAATGCGCAACACGGTTTTATAAACAAAATACTTGTCATAGGTGAAGCGTGTTTCACTTGCGAGCGGAATAACAAATTTCCATAAATGCAAACGTGTAGTGTACATAATCTGCGCCATGTAGTAGCAACACATTTTCAGTCCCTCTTTTCCGTCAATGAATGGGCGGGTATAACCGCTGATAACATTATTGGGCCTTACCTTTTACCTGTACGATTGACTGGTAACAATTATCGAACATTTCTAGAGGAAATTGCTACCAACTTTAACAGAAAAAGA
Source organism: Schistocerca piceifrons (assembly GCF_021461385.2). Classification (NCBI taxonomy): domain Eukaryota; kingdom Metazoa; phylum Arthropoda; class Insecta; order Orthoptera; family Acrididae; genus Schistocerca; species Schistocerca piceifrons. The sequence goes on from NC_060139.1 coordinate 872,449,668, forward strand.
TTCCGTTAGCCTTACGTCACAACATGTGGTCCCTCCACGACGGTGGCCCATCCCCCATTAGTCACAGAGTACGAAGGTTTTTGAATACACGATTTCCAGGACGATGGATAGGACGTTTTGGTCCACGTCGATGGCCAGCACGCAGTCCTGATTTAAATCCACTGGATTTTTACCTTTGGGGACTTATGAAGGAACTTATTTATCCTCAGCAAGTAAATAATATAGCCGAACTTAACGCAGAGTATTTTCGATTCTGCGCCGGCCGAAGTGGCCGTGCGGTTAAAGGCGCTGCAGTCTGGAACCGCAAGACCGCTACGGTCGCAGGTTCGAATCCTGCCTCGGGCATGGATGTTTGTGATGTCCTTAGGTTAGTTAGGTTTAACTAGTTCTAAGTTCTAGGGGACTAATGACCTCAGCAGTTGAGTCCCATAGTGCTCAGAGCCCTTTGAACCATTTTTTTCGATTCTGCCAATACCATAAACACAAATGTGCTTGTGAGTGAACGGGTGCGAGGAAACTGGGTTCGCCATAATGAAGCATGTATCGAATCGAATGGTGGGCATTTTGAACACTTGTTGTAGTGCTGATGTTACAAGAAACAAAGTAACGTGGATTTCATTTTCGTTATGTTACTGTTATAGAAAAGAAAAAAATCTTAATTTAATTTTCGTTATAGTATTGTTGCAAAAAGAGAAAACAATTGATTGTAATTAATGTACAACAAATTATATGTAATTGGCTGACTTTTTACTAAGTGTATCACGTTTTATTCGATGTCAGCTTTTCTTTACCACCAAGACCTTCGTTATGATAAAAGAGAAAAGTCTGGCTGTACTTAATTCATTGTGTACGCAAAACAAATTTCACGTCTTGTTTAAATTGCTTCTCTGGGTAATACCTAGTACCCATTTAACTCATCTTCCCGCTGAAACACTTCACTTCCACATTTGTAATGTACACCATAGTCATGTGGCTTTAAAGCAAGTACAGTACCAATGTAACCGGCACGGAATCACGTGTAAATGTTATCTTAAAACGTACCACACTGTCTTCTTTAGCAACTCAAGTTCAAGACTTGCTTTCAGAACTGATTTGTTAGGACTACGAAGATAATATGTTCTGACGTGATCAATATCCTCTTCATTCACTTTGGTCATCCTGTGCTTTTTCCTTTACACGTGCATCCTGTAGTTCCGAATGGACTATACCATCACTGGATATTTTTTACCACGCAAGGAATTACAATTAAACTAAACGTCGAACTGATATTACAGGTTCACTCTTATCAAACTGCAGATAACAACAATTTTACCCTCAGAAGTTGCCGTTTTACGTAAGTGGCTCTGTCAGTAGGAAAAAAGGTGTGTAAATTCCTTAGGGACCAAACTGCTGAGGTCATCGGTCCCTAGTCACACTACGTAAACTAACTTAATCTAACAAGGGAACCTCCCCATCGCACACCCCTCAGATTTAGTTATAAGTTGGCACAGTGGATAGGCCTTGAAAGACTGAACACAGATCAATCGAGAAAACAGGAAGAAGTTGTGTGGAACTATGAAAAAGATAAGCAAAATATACAAACTGAGTAGTCCATGCGCAAGATAGACAACATCAAGGAGAGTGTGAGCTCAGGAGCGCCGTGGTCCTGTGGCTAGCGTGGGCAGCTCCAGAACGGGAGGTCCTTGGTTCAAGCCTTCCCTCGAGTGAAAAGTTTACTTTCTTTATTTTCACATAGTTATTATCTGTCCGTTCGTTCACTGACGTCTCTGTTCACTGTCATAAATTTAGTGTCTGTGTTTTGCAACCGCACCGCAAAACAGTGCGATTAGTAGACGAAAGGACGTGCCTCTCCAATGGGAACCGAAAACATTTGATCGCGAGGTCGTAGGTCAAACGATTCCTCCACAGGAAAACACGTCTGATATATTCTATACGACACTGGTGACGGCATGTGCGTCACGTGACAGGAATATGTTGTCGACCATCTAACTTGTACACTTGGCGAATGGGTAAAAAAATTATTCTACCTTGCCCGATTTAGGTTTTCTTGTGGATATGATAATCACTCCCAAAAAGTGATGAAAACATTAGAGTTTGTCACATAAACTGAAAATAAAAAATTAAACTTTTCACTTGAGGGAAGACTTGAACGAAGGACCTCTCATTCCGCAGCTGCTCACGCTAACCACGGGACCACGGCGCTCCTTAACTCAAACTATCCTAAATGTGGCCTATCTTGCGCATGGACTACTCGGTTTGTATATTTTTCTTATTTTTTCATAGTTCGACACAACTTCTTCCTGTTTTCTCGATTGATCTGTGTTCAGTTTTTCAAGGCCTATCCACTTTGCCAACTTGTAACTTAATCTGAGGGGGGTGCGATGGGGAGGTTCCCTTGTAAGAACAACACATATACCCATGCCCAAGGGAGGTGCGAACCTACAACGGAAGCGGCCGCGCAAACAGGACATGCCGCCTCTAACCGCGCGGCGTAGGCAGGAAAGCAACAAAGCATTACTCGCGCATGCGTTTATTTCAAACTGAATTACTCCTTTATTGTGAATTTGAACCAACACTCTGCAACGCTCACAGAGCACAGAAACATTTGACTGAGATGGTATAGTGACTTAGGCACTGATTCGCATTTGAAAGGGTTGAAGTTCAAATATCTGACCGGCCACCGAGTTTTAGATTTTAATTGGTTTCTGAAATTCGTTCGAATGCAAGAATAATTCCTTTGAAACGGATACAACAAATAGCTATCTCAATCCTTTCCTTATTACAGGTCGTTCCTTACATTCATCACCCTCATTGTTCACGAAACGTGAAACTTCAGTCCTCCGTTCTGCATTTAAATTTCTGTCATCTGATTTTTCCGTGAGGTCTTCACATATTGAATTTACTGCTAACATCATTCCGTACTGGTTTTGTTTCAAAACATGGTTGGATATACACTTCAATTCATGCTGTTTTAGAAATGGGACATTCGCTAATTTCAAGAAATTTGTTACTTCTTCTAAAATGTGATGTGACATGAAAAGACTTTTGAAATGAATATGAGAGACACTCCAAGAGCGTAACACGTATACATTACTTGTTCTTTTTGTGGGGTGCGCACAGAATAATGCGACTGTTAGATGCACAGTCAGCAGTTGTGGTGCGGGTTGCAGTCATCGCACTTCATGGGAACAGCCGAGTGCTGGAGGGGAGGTTCTGTTCGAAAATGAAGCCTTCGCTCAAATTTTTTGTAGATATTAAGCGGTGCTCCTCCACGCCCATACTGGCATGGTGACTGTAAAAAGGTATCTACCATCACCTTTGCTTTTGTTAGTATCAAAAATGATTTTCGCTGAAAAAGAAACAAAAGCAGCAACTTATTTTCGCCTGACTTGTTAACCATTTGCAACTTTCAGAGAAGCCTCATGAGTGGCGAAATTTGAGTAAAACCTAGATTTCTCTTGTTGCCATGTTAAAATCTGCTTCTTTTGCAAAAGCACAGCAGAGTTTACACAACGTCACCTCTCTAACATTTCGTGCAGACGCATCTGCGAGAGAATTATGAAAAAGTGGTTTTTTAAGTTTATTAAGTGAGGAACTGAGAAGAAGAAAGGCCAACAGTTTATGAAAAGCCCACCCTCGGTATAAAACTAAACGTATAATGTCTTCACTTATGTTGTTCCACAACTTTCAGCAATTCTCATTTCTACGGCCCTGAAAAATTACATTCTTTCATAGAAAAAGTCTGTAGTTAGTGGGACAACATGGTAAATAACGAAGTTTCTTTTAATAAACATACGGCAAAGTACTCTCCTGTTTGTGTGCTATCATTTGTCTTAATCTCGTTTCGGTATATTCAAACGTTTGACATATGAGGAATGTTATGGATAATTCACTCTTGCGTTATCGCTGGTGCCCATGGTTGCAAATGGATGCGGTCAGTTTTCTCGAGATTGGTGGCAGATGGACCTCCAGCAAAGTCTAAAGAAATAATTATATTTGTTAGCTGAATCCGCCAACGGCCTTGCCACAGTGGTATCACCGGTTCCCGTCATATCACCGAAGTTAAGCGCTGTCGGGCTGGGCTAGCACTTCGACGGGTGACCATCCGGTCTGCCGAACCCGTTGGCACGCGGGGTGCACTCAGCCCTTGTGAGGCAAACTGAGGAGCTACTTGATTGAGAAGTAGCGGCTCCGGTCTCGTAAAGAGACATTCGGCTGGGAGAGCGGTGTTCTGACCATATTCCCCTCCGTATCCGCATCCAGTGACTCCTGTGGGCTGTGAATGACTCGGCGGCTTGTCGGTACCATTGGGTTTTCCAAGGCCTGTTAGGAGTTTAGTTTGGTTTAGCTAAATTTCATATGCAGTTTTTCATTGAAATCTTTTTCCAGTTTCTCTTAGTGTCTTACTTAAATGCAAATATCACAATAGCTACACTGTGTGATCAAAAGGATCCGGACACCTGGCTGAAAATGACTTAAAAGTTCGTGGCGTCCTCCATCGGTAATTCTGGAATTCAGTATGGTGTTGGCCCACCCTTAGCCTTGATGACAGCTTCCACTATCGCAGGCATACGTTCAATCAGGTGCTGAAAGGTTTCTTGAGGAAAGGCAGCCCTTTATTCACGGAGTGCTGCACTGACGAGAGGTATCGATGTTAGTGGGTGAGGACTGGCACGAAGTCGGCGTTCCAAAATATCCCAAAGGTGGTCTGTAGTATTCAGGTCAGGACTCTGTGCACGCCAGTCCATTACCGGGATATTATTGTCGTGTAACCACTCCGCCACAGGCTTTGCATTATGAACAGGTGCTCGATCGTGTTGATAGATGCAGTCGCCATCCCCGAATTGCTCTTCAACAGTGGGAAGCAATAAGGTGCTTAAAACATCAATGTAGGCCTGTGCTACGATAGTGCTACGCAAAACAACAAGGGGTGCAAGCCCCCATCAATGAGAAACACAGCCACATCATAACACCACCGCCTCAGAATTTTAGTTTTGGCTCTACATACCCTGGCAGATGGCGTTCACCAGACATTCGCCATGCCCTCGCCCTGCCATCGGATCGCCACATTGTGTACCGTGATTCTTCACTCCACGCTACATTTTTACTCTGTTCAATAGTTCATTGCTTACGCTCCTTACACCAAGCGAGGGGTCGTTTGGCATTTGCCGGCGTGATGTGAGGCTTATGAGCAGCCGCTCGATCGTGAAATCCAAGTTTCTCACCTCCCCCCGAACTGTCATAGTATTGCAATGAATCCTGATGCTGTTTGGAATTCCTGTGTGATGATCTGAATACATGTCTGCCTATTACACATTACGACCCTCTTCAACTGAAGGCGGTTTGTGTCAGCCAACAGACGAGGTCGGCCTTTACGCTTTTGTGCTGCACGTGCCCCTTCACGTTTCCACTTTACCATCACATCGGAAACAATGGACCTAGGGATGTTTAGGAGTGTGGAAATCTCGCGTACAGACGTATGACAAAAGTGACACTCAATTCGTAAGCACCTTCGAAGTCCGTGAGTTCCGCGTAGCACCCCATTCTGCTCTCTCACGATGTCTTATTACTACTGAGGTCGCTGATATGGAGTACGTGGCAGTAGGTGGCAGTACAATGCACCTAACATGAAAAACGTATGTTTTTGAGTGTGCCCGGAAACTTTTGATCGCTGGCCGGAGTAGCTGAGCGGTTCTGGGCGCTACAGTCTGGAACCGCGCGACCGCTACGGTCTCAGGCTCGAATCCTGCCTCGGGCATGGATGTGTGTGATATCCTTAGGTTAGTTAGATTTAAGAAGTTCTAAGTTCTAGCGGACTGATGACCATAGAAGTTATGTCCCATAGTGCTCAGAGCCATTTGAACCATTTTTTGAACCATACTTTTGATCACATAGTGTATGACCATTAACGAAATGATGAGCACGTCATCATGAAGCTGACATTCAAAGCTATAAGTAAGCGAAAACGATTTTGTTTATCGAATAGTTTCTGTAAAATTGTTTGAGAGAGATTGCAGAGCGCGCGCGCCTCGATCATGTCAGCGCGTCTCTTTCCAGCCGAAAGTTGGCAATGTTGGCCTCCCCTTCCAGAGGAGTGAACTTGTCCAGCACTTGAGACGAAAACTGGGCACTGTGCATTGGCCATCATATCCTACAATGACTCTATCTCTACAAAGTCATCACGCTTAAAAACAGAGTACATTGTTTGAGCCATAGATTATTAGTTTAGATATCGCTGTGGATGTAGATCACGAAATGGACAGCGGAGAATACATCGATTACGGAGAGACTCCTGTACTTGGATTTAATTGTCGTGTTCCTTTTATACACTGACTAGCCAAAAACTTATACACTCCTGCTTCACAGCGAATTGGACCATCTTTGGAACGCAATACAGTAGCGACACTGCATGACAGATTTTCTACCTTCACCATTCGTACTGGTGGTAAGTACAGAGACCAGTGGAAGAAACAGGTGATTCCTGTGGTCGACGAAAGCGGAATCCATGAAGTGAATGGACAGCTAGAACCAAAGTCCAGAGCATAGCAAAATCTTCATAAGTAGACATAAACAGTTCACTGAGCAATCCTAATCGAAAACGTTAAACATTCTCTTATTAATGATGCATACTGAAGGCTTCACATAATGGCGAGAACTGACAGGTCCGGCATGGGTGCTAGCTGCGGCCATGGTATGAGTACTGTCTGACCATACTACTCGGGCGGGGGCGAAAAATCCGAACTACTGTCAGATACTGAAACATAGATTCAATAATCGTGATGGCTGGGTGTTGTGTGCTGTCCTTAGGTTAGTTAGGTTTAAGTAGTTCTAAGTTCTAGGGGACTGATAACCGTAGCAGTTAAGTCCCATAGTGCTCAGAGCCCCCCCCCCCCCCCCCCCCTAGATTCAATAAACCCGTGGTAGGTGTCCGGACGTACGTGGCACCAGATGTCTTTGTACGTGTCACGCAATTCCCAGAAATTACAGGCTGATGGTTTGTGGGCAGGGAGCTGGTGCCCAGTAGCATCCGAGATGTGTTCCATCCCGTCCAGATCAGGCAAATTTGGTGATCCACATATCAGTCATGGTCCTCAAATCACTGTAGCACGATTCCAGCCTTGTGACTAAGATAGTTACCCTGGTGTAACATTTTATTTCTGTTGGGCTGGACATCAAGCATGAAAGCGTGCAGGTGGTCTGAAATAAAGTTCATGTAGACTACGACTGTCGTAGTGCATTCGATTGCTACCGCAGATACCATGGGACCTGAAATCCTAGGTGAACACCCACAAGGGCATAATATTGCTCCATCAACCTACGTTTGCGGCATGGTGGATGTTTCGAGCAGCGATTTGTCTGGATGACGGCATATCTGGACTCGACCATCGACCTGCCATAAATAATATGTTTCATCCAATCAGGCGACACGTTTACACTGATCCATGACCATATCCAGTCTCATTGATCCCTCGACAAGTGTAATCATAATGGGTGATGTCATTGGGTCAATGTGGAAACACGTAGCGGTAGTCTGGTGTGGAAACCCATAAAAATCTGTCCTTTGAAAAGTCGCATACATTGGTGCAATTCCCCACTTGTGCTCTTTATTGTCGCTATAGTGATTCCCCAATCATCATATATCTGCATAGATATACAGGGTGATTGTAATTAAACTTTCGCTATTTGAGCCACTGTAGATGGAAAACTACAGTCTAAGAGGAAACAAAAAAGACGTGTGATGAAGGAATTTTCCGAGTGGGACGGAATTTCGTAGATACCCTAACAAATGATTACAGTTTCAGAAAAATTTGGATAATTTATTCAAGAGAAAGAGTTTCACTAACTGAGCAAGTCAATAATGCGTTGGTCAACCTTTGCAAGCAGTTGTTCGGCATGGCATTGATTGATATCGTGCCAAATTTTGTGCAATTGACGCTTTAGGTCGTCAAAACGCTTTGGTGGTTGGTGGGCCCTGCTCCTACTGCTCTCTGTTGGGGAGAGATTTGGTGGTCTTGCTGGCCAAGGTAGGGTTTGGAAAGTACGATGACAGGCAGTAGAAACTCTCACCGTATGCGGAAGGGGATTATCTTGCTGAAATGTAAGCCCAGGATAGCTCGTCATGAAGAGCAACAAAACAGGGCGTAGAATATCGTTTACACACCGCCTTGCTGTAAAGGTGACTCGGACAACAACCAAAGGGATCCTGCTATGAAAAGAAATGACACCCCAGACCATCTCTCCCGTCGGGCTGCTGTCTGGGACATCTCCAAACACGTCTTCGGCCTGGAATCTCATTGATTGAGGTAGAATTATTTCCGGTGATCAGTCGCTCTTCAACTGAGCCCTGATCATAGACGAAGAAGTGTCTGGAGACAGCCCAGATATACGGCCCGAGAACCGGGAGTGATGGTGTGGGGTGCCAGTACTTTTCATAACAGTACCCTTTTGGTTGTAATCCGGGGCACCCTTACAGCACAGAAGTACGTCGACGATATTCTACACCCTCTTCTGTTGCCCTTCATGGCAAACCACCGAGACTTATATTTCAGCAAGATAATGCCCGCTCTCACACGGCGAGGGTTTCTACTGCTGCCGTCGTGCTTGCCAAACTCCACCTTCGCCAGCAGGTTCGCCGGATCTCTTCCAAATTGAGAACTTTTGGAGCATTATCAGCAGGTCCCTTCAACCAACGCGTTTTTTTACGATCTAAAGTGCCAATTGGACAGAATCTGGCACAATATCCGTCAGTGGGATGCAACAATGCGAAGCCGAATAGCTGCTTGCATAAGGGCCAGAGGTAGTTCAACTCTTATTAACGTGCTAAGTTTGTGAAACTGTTTCTTTTGAATGAATCATCCAATTTTTCCGAAATGGTGTTCATTTGTTTGTCTTACATGTACATCACAATTACTGATTTCTTTCCCATTCCGGAATTCCTTCGTGGTGCGTCAATTTTTTGTCTTAGAGTATATTTACTGTATGGATACTGTGCACTGCAGAACTGTCGTTGATAGTAGTGTTAGTCATAATTTGCTGTTAAGTCGTTAGGTATGATGATATAAGGTTGGAACATAAGCACCAGTGTGCACTACAGTTGCAGAAAGTCAACATCGGCCTGGACAAGGTGAGTAGGCTTTTACTCATAAAGCTGTTTCAGCAAAACAATAGCAACAGTGCTGCTGCCCTTCGCTATTGTCGACGTGTTAAAGTAATACACAGAAGTTCTCTTTCCACACTGGGGTTGAAGAACATGATCCGGAAGCTCAAATTAACTGGGGTTTTGGTAATAGCTCCTGAGGGGAGGGCGGGGGGGGAGTCGATCGCCACTTGAGCTACAAACTACAAATTGTTGAAGAAATCACTGTCGCTAACGCTGAGAATGCTGGATGCAATATGCGATTTTCAAGCTCTGCACGAACTGTGTCATGACAACTGAACATTCCGTGGTCCACTATTCGAAAAGTACTGCGAGAAATTGCAAAATGGTATCTCTAGTGCAGCTCCGGTCTGTTGTGGATGCACGTGGTCGTCACGTCGAGCAACGTGTGGAACCCGGAACGTAAACATAATGCGCAGGTAACAAATTTTATCCTCTCGTATGGTATTAAAATGTGTTGTTTGAATGGTTTATTCATTATTTATCGGGCACAAGTCCTTACAAATGTTACCAAGAAATTTCATCGTCCTACAATCAGTCGTTTTCCATGGGCTCCCCCTCAAGTAGTGGAAGTTTGATTATAACCACCCCGTACTTCCTTGCAAAAAATGAAGCACCCAGAAGGGGAGGACGAAACGTAATGAAACCACGGATTGAGAGTATCCGTGATTACAAAACTGAGCTACAAAGACCTTACTAATACGAACTCCCTTATGAGTGTGACGTTCCAGCCTCTCGACTAAGATGAACACGCTGATTAGGTTGGGAAGGGTTTCATCAGGCCGTTGTATCCTCTCATGAGCAGACTGTTTCGCAACTTCTGAAACTCATACTTGGTATTCTGGTCATTGGCACTGGGGCAGAGTTGACGTCAGAGCTGGTCCTATACTTGTCCTATCGCTGACAGATGTTGCGATCTCGCTGGCCACAGGTGAACCTAAACGTAAGACAGTTCATAGAAACGTGTGTTACATGTGAATGAGCAGTGTCCATTGAAAAATGGCTCCACCATGCGCTTGCTTGAGAGGTAACGTGTTTACATCTACATGACTCTTCTGGTATTCACACATAATTGCCTAACAGGTAGTTCATAGGAGCACGTTCAGACTACTACTTTACTGCTTCACTCTCGAACAGCACATGTCCGCAGCTCGTGGTCTAGTGGTTAGCGTTGCTGCCTCTGGTTGGAAGGGTCCTGGGTTCGATTCCGGGCCGGGTTGGGGATTTTCTCTGCCCTGGGAGTGGGTGTTTGTGTTGTCCTCATCCTCATCGTCATCCTCATCACCACCATCATCATCATTCGTGACAGTGGCTAGATGGGACTGTGTATAAATTGGGAATTTGTACGGGTGCTGATGATCGTAAACGAACACTGAAATGTTTCCTTGAAAGCTCTGATTTCTCTCACTTTCTTACGATGATGATTTCTTCCTATGGAGGCTGGCGTCTATAGGATAGGTAAACATCGGGCGACACATCATTTCTGTTTATATGATAACGCCCCAACGAGTAAGAAGTAGATTATCGAATCTGTATCTGACTGGGATAAAACTTTTATATCAAGCTCATTGGGTATCAAGTCACACAACCATTGTCGGGTTACAGACGTGACGTCTTATATTCATGGTCGTGCCCCATTTCCCATCTCCCTGGGAAACAACCAAGAACTGATCAAGATCTCGCATGGACCTCTGATCTCTCTCACCTCAAGCAAGTGGACTAAGTCATGACGTCACTCGATATGTGATATAAAAGCCCTCATCTCCGAACTCTCTCATCCAATCGGAGCAAAATAAAATGGAGGCAAACCCAGTGGACCAATAAGATTCGAGCTTCCCCTTATCTTTTATAAGTAGTTCAACTCTGTAGGCCTCTTCAGTCGAAGTCTATGCAATGGAGAGAAGATCAAGTTACTTATTTAAACAATACATCTATGGTGAAAGTGTTTGGAAATAATAACAATATTACACACATCAAAAAAAGGTTTGCATCACCCTGGTTCCCAGAACTCCTGAAGATAGACGTTGACTGTCGATATTCTATCACAGACAGTCCCTTTGACTGTTCTGAGATGTCACTACACCCGCCCAGAAATGTAACAACCATGGATGAGCAGCTCCTATTAGACAGAGGGGGTCCGACAGCCGATCAGTTCCAGTCATTCCACCAAGGAGGAGGCACAAGGCTCGTGAGGTCTATAGTTTAACCATGCCTAGACGGTCAATGCTGCGTTCGATAGCGTCCGCATTGTTACTTTGTGCCAGGAAGAGCTCTCAACAAGGGAAATGTCCAGGCGCCTCGGAGTGAACCAAAGCGATGTCGCTAGGAAATTGAGGAATTACAGAGAGACAGGAACTGACAGTGACATGCCTCACTGAGGCCGCCCAAGGGCTACTACTGCAGTGGATGACCGCTACCTACGGATTATTGCTCAGAGGAACCCTGACAACAACACTACCATGTTGAATAATGCTTTTCGTGCATTCACAAGACATCGTGTTACGAATCAAACTGTCCGCAATGGGCTGCATGATACGTAACTTCACTCCCGACGTCCATGGCGAGGTCCATCTTTGCAACCACGACACCATGCAGCGTGGTACAGATGGGCCCAACAACATGCCGAATGGACCGCTCAGGATTGGCATCACCTTCTCTTCACTGATAAGTGTCGCATATGCCTTGAACCAGACAATCGTCGGAGACGTATTTTGAGGCAACCCGGTCAGGCTGAACACCTTAGGCACACTGTCTAGAGAGTGCAGCAAGATGAAGGCTCCCTGATGTTTTGGGGTGGCATTATGTGGGGCCGACGTACGCCGCTGATAGTCTTGGAAGGAGCCGTAACGGCTGTACGAAACGTGAATGACATCCTCCGACTGATAGTACAACCATATCGGCAGCATATTGGCGAGGCATTCGTCTTCATGGACGACAATTCGTGCCCCATCGAGCACATCTTGTGAATGACATCCTTCAGGATAACGACATCTCTCGAGTAGTCCCCCCAACATGTTCTCCTCACATGAACCCTATTGAATATGCCTGGGATAGATTGAAAAGGGCTGTTTATGGACGACGTGACCCACCAACCACTCTGAGGGATCTACGCCGAATCGCCTTTGAGGAGTGGGACAATCTGGACCAACATGATGATGCCTTGATGAACTTGTGGATAGTATGCCACTTCGAATACAGGCATACAACAATGCAGGAGGACGTGCTACTAGGTGTCAGAGGTACCGGTGTGTACAGCAATCTGGACGCCACCTCTCAAGGTCTCGCTGTGTGGTGGTACAACATGCAATGTGTGGTTTCATGAGTAATAAAAATGGCGGAAATTATGTTTATGTTGATATTTATTCCAATTTTCTGTACAGGTTCCGGAACTCTCGGAACCAGGGTGATGCAAAACTTTTTTTAATGTGTGTATAACAAATTAGCTTTATAGTTTATTGTTAACAATTTCTTTTTTCTGCAAGACAGCTTTTGTGTGATAATTTTGTGTTGTTTATTATCATTTTCTTCATTTATTTATAAGGCTATTTGTTTGTCGTTATACATATGGCAGTGGTTTTTTAAAAAGTAGTTTTTTTCTAATATACAATAATTTCCAGAATTAATTTTTTTACAGTTTTTTGGTTGATGTATTTACACAACCATTTTTTTTCTTCCTCACATTGATTTTATTTCGAACGATATTTCTTTCTGATGACTAACGACTATCAGGTACATTTACTTACACTAAAGCTAGTATAGAGGGGTTGTTCTTAAATACTGTTCTCCATTTTGTTTCTGTAAACACTTCTTACTCTTTCTCAGGATTTACGTTTTCTTCGTGATTATTCTATATACAGTATTTACATTTTCTTCGTGATTATTCTATATACAGTATTTACATTTTTTTATTATTATAGTTACATTTAATCAATGCTTTCTTCCTCTATGTACAACACATACACTGGAAATAGGCACAAGCAGCGTCAGGTGAAACCCCCCCCTCTCTCTCTCTCAGGTGAAAAGCCCCCCCCCCTCTCTCTCCTTCCCCCTCTCTCTCTCTTCTCCCCCCCTCCCTCCCTCCCTCCTTCCCTCCCTCCCCTACATCTTGCGTGCACACACACACACACACACACACACACACAGTGTGCAGTCGTGTACATAGTACACAAAATACGATACATCATACATCCACTCATAAAATGCAATTGATTCACACGCCAGCACGTACACATCAAGTCTGTACAAATAAATACACAGTCACAGACTCAGTCACTCCCTTGAATGGTGTGGGTACTAGGGGTTGCCCATCCCGTGCCCACAGATGATCTATTTCTCATCATGACACTACAGCCTTACTTTTACCTGATGTACAGTATGCAACTCAGTAGTTCTCGGTACAAGAACGACTACTTGACGCAACATGTGTAGGTATGCGTCAAAGCCTTCAAGCAGACACCTCTTGCAAACCTCTGTTGATGTAGCCTTCGAGGCAGCAGAATGCACATCCTTAGCCCGGCTGGTGGTGGCACTTGCGTCTATGTGGTAGGCGTCCATTTAGATGTGAGCCCTACAAACTCCACAATATGATAACAGTTTGCTTCATCTTTCACCAATCTGATAACCTTTTTATTTTTTGCTGTTATTTCAAAAAGGATTATTGGCCACAAGTCCACACGTGTCGAATTCTTCTTGATTGTACCTAATTACATCATATGGACTGTATCCATATAAAATAAGTTGGGATAGGCCACCTCGTAATAGAATCGGCACATATGGAGTTTGGAGAAGTCTAGAACACACTATAATCTCGACCTGTCGTCCACGAGACTCAGGAAGCAGTACATTCAGGTTTCCACGTAGATATCGTGTTTCTTCCGGAAGGCATTCGAATCAGTTCCACAGTGCCGCGAAATGAAAAAAAAAAAAAAAAATATACGAGCACGAGGACTATCAAACTGAGTGGTTGTGTTGAATTTCTTGCAAACAGAATACGACATGTCATTCTTAATGGAGAGTAATCTTCAGACGTCAAAATAACTTCAACGGGTCCTAGAGGAATATTATCAAACAATTACTTTTTACTATATATTGAAAGTCCTAGCAGATAACACCGGAAATTCCATGAGGATGCCGGCGGTTGTGGTCGAACGGTTCTAGGCGCTGCAGTCTGGAACCGCGCGATCGCTACGGTCGCAGGTTCGAATCCTGCCTCGGGAATGGATGTGTGTGATGTCATTAGATTAGTTAGGTTTAAGTGGTTCTAGGGGACTGATGACCTCAGATGGTAAGTCCCATAGTGCTCAGAGCCATTTGAACCATTTGAATCCATGCGGATAATTCTGTTGTATACCGAGGCGGTGTGAAGTTAGTAAAATGTACCGAAATGCAGGAAGACCTGCAGAGGAACGACGCTTGGTAATTAGAGATGGGGCCCCTCCACGCCCGCACCAACGTGGTGAGCAAACCAAAAGTTCTACTGTCACCTCCGTTAATATGTTAGTTATCTAGTAGGTGGATCACAGGATGCTGGGTTGTGATGTTGTCCGTGCGTTTGGGTAACGCTACGCATTAACACGGTCCATCAGGCGATAGATAGTGGACGAAACGCGAGTGAGGGTAGCGATTTGAAGAGCAGAGGGAAAAAAGTGCCATGGCTCGTGCCGTGGGAAAAAAACCTCTGCGACAGTGGGATGGGTAGTAAGAGCAGTAGTGGCTTACTAGCTGCGATAGCTCATGCAAGGTTGGATTTGTTAGTATAGGTATCATGCATCATTACCGTGACAAGCGATGGCGATGTGTCCCAGTTGCTGCAGCTGCTACATTCCTGGAACAATCAAGATCGTTATACAGTAGTGGGAGATCGGCCATAGATCATCTCACTGTGTGGGGGATGTGTGGAGCTTGTTTGCATGCAGTGTACGGTACGGCTTCCCTGTGTGGTGCGTTATTCGGCAGTGTATTTCAGCTGGATATCCAGTAAATGCGTCTGATTAACAGGGGTTCGCCTGTGCCGTTATGTTTGCGTATGCTTGGCCATAGATGTTACGTCCTTGCAAGTATGTCTTTTGGTCTTTTATGTTTCCATCTGTGGTTGTGGTCGTAGTTCCCCAGATTCAGAATAAACGGGTTCTGCGAATGTCTGGAGTTTCTGTATAGTCTTGTGGTGAGTTTGTAGATTACCTCCATGAGAGTCTCAAGTCGGTATTCCCGGTGAAGGTCCGCGATGCGTGTGTATCGTGGAGCATTGCTTATGATTTTGAGTACTTTGTTTTGTATGAGCTGCAGACGGCGCAGGTGTGTAGGCGCAGCGTATCCCCAGACAGCAGCTGCGTACGTCATCAGGGGTCGGATAAGTGTCATGTACATGGACCTCGACACCCTTCTGTTCAGTGTGCTACGCCTGTTGAGCATAGGATAGAGCTGTTTGAGCCTCGCGCTAGCTCGGTTGGTCATGTGTTGTATGTGGTCCCCCCAGAGTAATTTCCGGTCCAGCCAGACACCGAGGTATTTGACTTTCTCGCGGAAACGTATTGGACGTGCATGTAGAGTTATTGGTCTGCAGTAGCGGTGTTTGCGCAGTTGCTTCGGTCTTTTAGTGAACAGAACGGCTTCGCACTTGTCGACGTTTACTCCAACACGCCATTTCTCCAACCAAGGCTCGGCCACTCTGAGTGCAGTCTGTAGGCGTGACGTAATGTTTGATGGTTTCCAATCTTGCGCGAGGATGGCGGTGTCATCCGCGTAGATTGCCATTATTGTGTTGTGTGTGGTTGGGAGATCGTTTATGTAGAGGTTAAACAGTAGGGGCCCTAGGATGCTTCCCTGGGGTACTCCCGCGTGTATACCGTGTCGTGTTGATTGTTTTCCCTGCACGTCAGTGTTGAAGCTCCTGTCTGTGAGGTATGAGTGTATTAGACGCAGCAGCCCGTCGGGGAATCCCGCGTCGCTGAGTTTGCGGATGAGGCCGTTGTGCCATAGACGGTCGAAAGCCTTTTCGATGTCCAGGAACACTGCCCCTGTAGCTTTGTTTATGTTGAAGCCATGTGTTATATGTTCAACGACCCGTAGGAGTTGTTGTGTTGTGGAGTGGTGATTCCTGAAGCCGAATTGCTCCGGTCTCAGGATGTCATTTGTTATGCAGTGCCTAGTGATGCGTTTGAGAATCACCTTCTCATCAACCTTACTGAGCGAGCTCAGAAGGCTGATGGGTCGGTAATTTTGTGGGAGGCTGTGGTCTTTCCCCGGCTTCCTGAACATCATGACCTTGGCCGTCTTCCAAAAGGCGGGGAGGTGTTGGTGTTTTAGTATGGCATTCGTTATGTGTGTTAGGTACTCAGTTGCTTTATCCGTGAACTCCTGGAGGACACGGTTTTGAATGCCATCATGACCAGGGGCTTTCCTAGCAGCGGAATGCATTATAGCCCAGGAGACTTCGGCTGTGCCAGCATGTCGAATGTCGTCGCGCGATGGTTGGGCTAGAATGCGTGTAACCTCTTGGTCAGTAGCAAGTGTGAACGCTGGATCTGATGGTACCAGGTTCGGTGTGAATGACGCTGCGAGTGTTCGGGCCATTAGTTCTGCTTTCTCTTCCGCTGAGTATACAGGTCCGTCAGGCCCTTGAAGCGTTGGGGTGTATATTTTCTCCCTGGTGATGTGTCGGGCTAGTTGCCACACGCCAGGTCGTGTGGTGTCCAGCCCTTCGAGTTTTTGGTTCCACTGTTGTGTTCTGTGTGTTTGTATTTTATCGTGTATGATGCCCTGTAGTCTGTTAAGTGCCGTTTGAAGTACGGGCGCCTGGTGCGCTGCCATTGTCTCCTGAGGCGATTCCTCATTGAGATTAGGCCCAGGATTTCCTGGGGCAGGGCCGCACTGCGTTGTTGTGAGGTGCGATCAGGTATGGTGCCTGCCATTGCGTCCTGGATGGCGTTGGTGAGGGTTTCTACTGCCTCGTCAATTTGTGCTGTTTCGTTAATTTCGTGTATAGGTGGGATGTGGCTATCAAGCGTTTGCTTGAACAATGTCCAATTCGCACGCCCGTAGTCCAACATCTTGCGTTGTTCCGTGTGTTGCAGTGTTTCCTCAATGTATAGTATTACAGGTTGGTGGTTTGAGGGCAGGTCGTTTTGAACGGCGGCGTTGAGTGTCGCTGTAATGCCCTTGATGAGGGCCATGTCTATCACGTCTGGCTTGTGTCCCCTCTGATAGGGAATGTGCGTCGGTTCAGTCGGCGCTAGTATAATGTAGTTTCTGCCTAGCGAATGTTCGTACAGTTTTTTGCCGTTGGGATTTCGTATGCGTGAATTCCATTCTGGGTGTTTTGCGTTCAGATCTCCAGCGACTATTACTCGCGGTGAAATGTTGAGTAATGTACTGATATCGCGTGTTGAGATGCCTACAGGGCTGTTGTATACCGATATCAGTGTGGTGTAGGCTCCGTTGAACTTGACTCTGACGGCCGTAGCCTCGATTTTTTCCAGTTCAGGGAGCTCTATGTTTGTGTGCTCAATGTCTTTGTGTATGACGATTGCAGTTCCACCTGCCACGGCGTCGCCCGGTCCGTCGGTACGATAGACACAATAGCCAGGAAAGTTTAATTGTTTGTGCGGTTTAAGTTTAGTCTCGCTCAGTAGCGCGACAAGGATTCCCTTGCGCTCCATGAACGCGGCAAATTCTGCCCTTTTGTTGTGGATCGAGTCTGCATTCCAGAACAGGATCTGTGATAGTGTGTGCGGGTCTGCGTTATGGGCCGGGTGTGGCATATTATTCATGTAAGAGTGTGAAAGAGTGTTGTGATGGCAGTGTGTATGACAGCCCAGTATTGCCCGGGTTCGGCGCTCATGAGCTGGGTGATGAGTGTAGCGACGGCCGTCAGCACCTTGGTAAGGGTTTGAACGGTCGTGTGTCGGGGGAATAGTGTTTCCAGTATTCCCCCAGGTGGTGTGTTGGTGTTGGGTGTGGCAGCCTGAGGTGCTGTTGTGGAGTTAGCGGCCGCTTGTGCGGGTATCGGCGTGTTGTTAGGAGCGGCATTTGTGCTTTGTGACAGAGGTTGTGGCGCCTGTGTTACTTCTGTCGTGAGGGGGATGGTAGTGTGAGTTACAGTCTCGGTGTCTTGATGACTGTTTTCCTGTGTGTTGCTGTTCTGTTGTTGCTGCGTGGCCTGTTGTGGTGATTTCGTGTTCCCCGCCCTGTGTTTGCGTGTACGTCTATTCCTCCTCTGGGCTTGGGGTTCGGGGGGTTCTTGTGTATATGTGTTTTCCTGTAAATGGTGCGTTTCTTCGCAGCACGTGATTTCCGGGAGTGGGGTCGTGTTGTTTGGGGGCATAGGTGTTGGTACCGATGCTTGTTGGGCTTCAGGTGTTGTCTGTGGCTGTTGTGTGGCTGTTGCAGCGGTTGTTTCGCGTGTGTGTGTAGGGCGCTGAGGTTCCGCAGCCTGTGCCGTTCCGCCAGGGCGTGCAACCGTGGCAAACGTTACGCCGTTCCTTACTGGGTTCGGCGCTGGCCTTGGGCGTGGTTTGTCGTACAGTACCCTGCTTTTGTCTTGTTTTCGCTTCAGCGCCTGTTTGTATGAGTTGCACTGTCTGAAGTTTGCCGCATGGGGCCCACCACAATTGGCACAGCGTCGCTGGTTTGGCTGTATTTGTGTGCATGTGTTGACGACGCTTGGTGCAGTGTGACATAACGTGTATGTAGGCAAGTTACTCAGGCACGCAGAATTGGTATGAGGCGAGCTGTATTTGTTTGTGAACCTGAGCTCTAGCGAACAGCCCCACGGCCGGCGAGTCTGCATGTCCCCTCTGTCGGTCCAACAGAAGCAACCGTAAGTTCCAGTTCCAGTTGCAGATGTGGAGCGAGAGACAGGAAGCATGTAAAATTAGGTACGGGGAATTTGGACGACGGTCGGACGCTTAGAAGAAGAGGTGATGCACCAGTAATGGAAGAATGTCAGACACAGTGAAAGATGGCTTTCTACAGTGCTTAGGAAATCTATAGTAATTCAAGGTCATATATTAAAGCAAATCTGAATACATCTGCAATCTCAGAAACACGAGGCGCATCCAGTGACACAACACTATCTTCAATATCTTTAAAACTGCAGAAGTTAATATTTTACAATGAATAAACATTTTCACAATGAACCTAAATTGAAAGTTAAAGAAAAGAGGTGGAGCCCCTCCACGCCATACCGGCATGATGGTCAACACAAAAATATCTGCTGCCATCTCGGCAAAAGAGTTAGTTTTCACTAAAGTGAGGTCGCAAGATGTGGGTACTGCCATGTTTGCGTAACCATTAATACGCGCTCATCTGGAGGTAGATTGGGTCGAAGGTTGATCGTAGGGTAGCGGTTTGATGGGGTGAGGGGGGGGGGGGGGTGAAGTGCCAAGGAAAGAGCCAAGGTAAAAAAAAAAAAAAAAAAAAAAAAAAACCTCTACGATATTTGGGTCTGGTTGTAAGAGCAGTAGCGGTCTTCTTGCTGACTGCGACAAGTCATGCAAGGGTAGGTTTTGTTAGTAGTGGGTATCATGCAGGTCGATACCTTTGACGTTGTGCGGTGGTATTATTCGGCGGCTGCCGCTGTTTGCCGGTGTCGATTTCTCGGTCAGCGTCAACATACCTGTAACAGATTCATCAACGTTGTGTGTCCGATAGGTCATATATCAGATTCACAATATAGGGTAATGTTGGCGGTTTGTTTGTGCGTCAGTGTGCGAGCTTTTCGGTCTCCCTGCTGTAGCCTATTGGTCGGCTTTAATAGCAGCTGGCATATCCAGTTAACGTTGTTGATATGCAGGGGCTTGCCGACGTTGTCACTTGTGGGTGTATGCTAGCTTGCCATTGGTGGTTATGACCTTGCTAAAAGTGTCTTTTCCCGCTTATGCTCCCACCTATGGTTGTGATCATCGTTCCCCAGAGTAAGGATGAAAGGACTATTCAAGTGTCTCGAGTTCCTGTTTAGCCGTGTAGCGTCTTTTTTGAATACTTCCTTGAGGGTTTCAAGGCGATATTCATTGTGAAGAGCCGGCCGAAGTGGCCGTGCGGTTAAAGGCGCTGCAGTCTGGAACCGCAAGACCGCTACGGTCGCAGGTTCGAATCCTGCCTCGGGCATGGATGTTTGTGATGTCCTTAGGTTAGTTAGGTTTAACTAGTTCTAAGTTCTAGGGGACTACTGACCTCAGCAGTTGAGTCCCATAGTGCTCAGAGCCATTTGAACCATTTTGAAGCCATTGTGAAGATCCACGGTGCGCGTGTAGCGTAGAGCGTTGCTAATGATGGGTAGCACTTTGTTCTGCAAGATCTGCAGGCAGTGCAGGCGTGTACCAGCAGCGTATCCCCAAACGGGAGCATGGTCTAATCAGTGGCGTGT
Organism: Schistocerca piceifrons; assembly: GCF_021461385.2. Classification (NCBI taxonomy): domain Eukaryota; kingdom Metazoa; phylum Arthropoda; class Insecta; order Orthoptera; family Acrididae; genus Schistocerca; species Schistocerca piceifrons. Next base: position 872,470,190 of record NC_060139.1, read on the forward strand.
GTATGGACCTCTACACCCTCCAATTCAGTGTACGTTCCCTCCTGAGAACTGGGTACAGTTGTTTCAGACTCGCTTACGCTCTGTTGGCAACGTATTCAGTGTGGTCCCGCCATGAAAGTTTCCGGTCCAACCTGACACCGAGATATCTGATTGTCTCTCAGAAACGTATTGGCCGTATATGTAGTGTTGCCTATTGACAGTGTTGATGTATGTGCAGTAGTTTTGGTCTGCATGTGAACAGAATTGCTTCGTACTTGTCGACGTTTACTTTAATACGCCAGCGTTCCAACCAAGGCTCGGCGGTTCTGAGTACCGTCTGTATTCGTCAATTTATGTTCGACAGTTTCTAGTCTTGCGCAAGGACGGCTGTGTCATCAGCGTAGATGGCTAACGTCATGTTTTGCGTTCCTGGGAAGTCATCAGATGACAAGATGAACAAGATGGGCCCCAGGATGCTTCCCTAGGGTATTCCAGCTTGGATACCGTGTTGTGTCGATTGTTTGTCCTGTACGTCAGTGTTAAAACGTCTTGAGATCCCCTGCTATACCCGCAGGACAGGACAGATAGTTTAATTTGTGGAAAGGGGCTAGAATGAGTGGCTGTCAGTTGCACTCGAACATACTACTTTATTCATTTGACAAACATTACAAGAGTAAAGAAAACATTAAAGACAGAGCAAGCCAAACATTAATTTTACAACTTAATTCCCGGCTAAATGTGCCATTCAATCTGACGCCTCAAGGGCAAAACATCTTTAATTTAAAATCGGCTGAAAGCCCATCACTTACGACTCAAAAACAAGAATTTGAATTTTAACGGGCAGAAGGTCTCATCTTAAAACATTTCTCAAAATTAGGCTGAAGGCCCAAACAGTCTCACGCTCTAAGGCAAAACAACTTTAATTTAAAATCGGCTGGACGCCATACATATATACAAACAACATGGACAAATAAGAAAAGCGAGCACATCAAAGGCGTTTAGAAGTTTCCAAGGGTCGGCCTGGAAATCAAACACTAATGCTCGCTTCGGTGAGACAGGCAGTCGGCCCAACAATTCTCAATCAGACGGCAACCCAACCGACAGACAGTCAACGGAACAACGCAGAAGGTATCGGCGCCCACAACGAATTACACATGCAGCTGTCAAGCTACACGCCGTGCTGGACAGCCACAACACGACGAGGAAACCACCCTGCCTGAATCTACGTCAACAGCCAGAGCGGTTACCGGAACGTTAACGGCCACAAGGCAGAAGATTCCGCTGGTGCACTTCAATTCAAAAATAAGCAAGTTAGGTTAAACTCCACTGGAGAGCGGCAAGAATTTCGCCAGAAAACACACATTGATGCTTACAGGAATGTCCCAACAGCCCACAACGAAATTCAAACGACACAATGTGAACAGTTGGGGCTTGCTGGTAGGTTCAGTAATGTCTCAACTCTCGTGTCCGGGATCAGTGAGCCACGGACCTCGTAGCAATGGGAACAGCCCCTCACACTCCGACCGGTCGTGGACGCCGCCAGCGGCCCCGGCCAGACACTATGGAGAGACTTCCTCGCAGCTCCACACCAATCGACCAACCGCCCGCACACGTCACACCCGGAAACTATAAGGGCGAGGCCAAAGATAGCACAAGGGTGCGAATATGGATACACGCTGCTGCTGCGACTCACGAAGAGAGAGGATAACAGCATAATCGCGATAACCGCGGGAGGCTAATCACAGAATAGCCACCAAGGTTTAATGCAAGGCATAACACGAGCCAGCCACGGCTCACATTTGTTCGTGAGATACGAGTGTATGAGACGTACGAGTCCGACCGGGAAACCAGCTTCGCTTAGTTTGCGCATAAGGCCACTGAACCTATGAATTGACACCTTTTAAACGCTTCATGCGATTTCAGATAATGATATCTCAGATGAGAGCATTGCGTTCTAGCTATGTTCCCTGAAAGCTACATACCTATACCTATTTATTGTTGATTCGTTACGTTTTATACACCTTCTCATTATGCAAATGTTTGTCAGAACATGGTATTCTCCACAGTAAGACAGAAAATAGATGCAGCACGAATGTCTCACTTCTTGTCATACTTGTGTAGTTATTTAATGAACCGCTTTCTATTTTGCCAGTACCTTTATTTAAATGTTGAATACAAGTGCTATTAAAAACCGTGGTAATTTAAAAGGGGTCAGCCGCATGTGTTAGCTAACACCACCTTTGAAAACAGGGCTAAAAGACGCTTGTCAAGAAGACCTAAATAATTGTTTAAACAATACTTAATTATAAGCTGTTGCCTTTAAAGTGAGTGCATTCCTGCAAGAATGCCAGTTTATTTGTTTAAGAACAATTTATTATTTATGTTTATTGTAAATGATCTAAGTGCGAGCGAAAGTTTGCAAAATTTCTGTATTTAAATATTGTCTTAAATATTAATTTACTGTGGGACGTGGTCAAGTTTAGTCAAATGATGTCTGTAGATCTTAAGAACGATGTACTTTTGGTGGGGACGACCTTCAGCAAATGGGAAAGCAGGCAGTGATGGAATACCACTGGAGTTAAGTGGACTGGACATGTTTTTGAGTGGTGCATTCAAGAGCCCGATTCAGAAGTCTTTTCCGTTTTTGCTTGAAAAAATCAGACCTGCCTTTGATATCGTGTGGTATTTCTTAGTTTAGGTGGTCGATCCTGGGCAATGAACGGCCGCTACAATACTCTTTTTTACGATTGCATTATGGAACTGAGATTAGACAGAGTATGAAATTCTACTCGTTATCTCACATGTGTTGATTTGTAAATCATCGTGTCGTACTCTGAAATATTTTGAGTGGTGAATATTTCGTGTATTGTGATCACGAAATGGACTTATTTTTCGAGTGTCTTAGATGACTATTTAGCTTAGTGATTCCGCTGGCGTTTTTGTATCGCTCTCAACGCAACTCTACTGCATTTAATGAGATTATTTTCTGTCTCTATTTTCATAATTTTATAAATAAACATTATCCAACATAATCCTCTGCCGTCCTTGTCAATTACAGACGTTTAATCGGATATTTTTTATTTATTATTTATTTATCTTTATGTAATTTTCCTGTACATTTTAGTAATTCGCAATTCTAGCCAATTCATAGACTATCTGAATGCAGGATCACAACTACAGAATATTGTTCGCAGCGAGTTAGCTGCTGGGCATGACAGCAGAGATGCGTGACTCGATCTTGCGAGTGCGTAGAGCTATTCTATCAAACAGAGCCATGCGTAGCTCACTCACTTACGGTGCGAGCACCATTTGGTAAAGTCGCAACAGGATTGCTCGTGTGCCATGCTGTTTGGAGATCAATTACTCAGCAGAAAACCACTGGAAAAGGCACAGGATGAACTGGGTGACGAAGTGAAAATTTGTGTGCAGAGGCAAAATGCGCTTGGGGAAGTGACCAATAAATCCGTTTACAATTTTTAGCCACAGTAGCAGAATGCAAAAAGTAATCGCTTGAAAATGGAGAACAATTTGAATCAGTATTAAATGAAGAACGTCGGCAATGTTCACAACAGTTTAAAGACGTGAGGGCAGAATTAAATTTTTTAGTAGCAAATCAGGCTACAACTGCAGTAGGTGTTTCGTGGGGTAATTCAGAATTCAAGAGCGACTTTTTTTTTTAAATGATGGAAAATAGCATTCAGTTGATATTATTGCTTTGTGTAGAGATGATTTAGTAAGATTAATGTCGGAGAGATATAAATTGAATTCTCTAAAACACATCTTGAGGGCAATGTACAATCATGAGCAAATATAATGAGTTCTTCATTTACTTCCTATGAAGTGTCCGAGAGTTGTTTCCTTAGCAAATTCTGGACTGAAGCGCAACAAATGCGGCTTCAGAATAAGTCCCTAAACGAAGCAAGTTTCAAATACGGAAGTGGGTTGATGCGGGATATTTGTGTACGTGAAGTCGCTATGCTGATGTATATACATTGTCCGCTGAGAGTGTTGTCGGAAATTACGACGGTCAAGAGACCCTTATCGGAATTTTTGCAATAGACTTTTTTGCACAGTTTCAAAAATTCCATCGACGAGTTTTAAATTTTATTGAAACGCTTGGATAGGCGTTGAAATTTGAGCCACGTAATGAAATCTGTAGGTAGGGGTACCAGAGCAGGAACAACTGTAATATCCGAAATAATTATAATTATCATAACAGAAATAATTATCATCGTAATAATTATTTTCGAAGGGAAAATGAAAATGAGAATTCTCACAATGGAAATGAAAACCGCGAACGAAGTTTTGAGGTGCAGGTGCCTCACGAAATGCAACGACATAATAAAGAGGTCGAGAAACTGGAGATCGCCGCATCTCAGGTCTAGAGGCGGCAAAATAAACCGGCTATGAAAAGGACGAGTTATTTTCAAAATTCCGTAGTTTTCGAAAATTCGGGAAAGAAGCCACAAATGTTGGGTACAGAGATTATAAGAAGTAAAAAAATGGGGAATAATCTGAAGTGGCACTATCATAAATAGGATGCAAATGATATTGTAAAAAGTATTGCGAGATTCGATGATGATGATATTGGGCTGAAGAATTGATTTTGTGAAAGGAAAGGGAATGATACAACGACTGCATGTTTGGTGGAAAATTCTGTGATCAGAAAACAGTGTGAGATGGATCTGAATTTGGTGGAGGTGGAACGTATGACGATTTCTGATAAAGCACTAATCAGTAGCAACAATTATAGTAATGCAGGTAAAAATAATGAAGATGGTTTGGTGTCGACGGCTATATGTGAAAATATCTGTGACAGCGGCGTAGATGTAATCTTGCCAGCTGGAGATGAATTTTGTGATGTGTCGACGGAAGTATGTGAAGGTATTTCTGAGGGCGGCGTAGCGATGTCAGCTGCTGATGAGTTTTATTATGTGTCGACGGAAGTGAGTGATTTATTGTTACAGGTGATGGTTTAGGTATTGATGTTGCGCAGTCTGAAACTACTGATCTGGATATCTCAGAGAAATGAGTGTGTGTGTGTGTGTGTGTGTGTGTGTATGTATTTCTATTGATTAAAACGAAATGGTTCAAATGGCTCTGAGCACTATGGGACTTAACATCTGATGTCATCAGTCCCCTAGAACTTAGAACTACTTAAACCTAGCTAACCGAAGAACATCACATACATCCATGTCCGAGGCAAGATTCGAACCTGCGACCGTAGCAGTCGCGCGGTTCCGGACTGAAGCGCCTAGAACCGCTCGGCCACCGGGGCCGGCGATTAAAGTGAACCGAAGGCTCTTGATGAAAGCACGAAATATGAGTGGATATGGAAGGATGAGCGTGAAAGTAATGTGTAAGGTAGTAGGTCCGAATGCAAAGTGTCTGAGGAATGTGAGAGTAGAGAAAATATATCGGAGACAGAGGTAGATCGAAGTTTGCCGGACTTTGTGTGTACCGTGAATTTTAATGTGTAGCGATGGACTAAGGCAATTTATATGGTGTATCGGTGGAGGTTGACGCAGTTATTGGTGGTGATGTTTATAATGTGTATGGACGGATACACTGGACGGCTAAAGTAATGGATCTTATGAGTTAAAGACGGATGTTAATGAGTGATAAAGTTTGTAGGGATTCAGGGGAAATATATGAGATTTTGTTTAAGGAAGGTGAAGTGAGTAGTGTGGTTGATTGCGAGGTGGTTGCAGCTACTGATATCGTTACTTCAGAGAAAGGGCACAATATATTTTATGCTTACGAGGACGATGAAACGACGGGTTTTGAGGAGACTGAGATGCTACAGATGATCTGGAGGTATAACGAGAAATTAGGAACGGATAATGAGATTGAAGGTTAGTCTGAAATTATAATGTGCACCATAAGTATGGACGAAGGAGGAAAGGACATTGGAAATGATCTTTTGATGAAGCAATGTTGAAAGAGAGGTGAAATTAGAAATGTGCAGCCTATAAGGGAAATGATCAATGTTGATAGTGAAAGAAAGTGTATATCTCTCTAAAATAATAATTCTGTTCTACTGGCAGTCACAAATTTTGTTTGCGAACGTAAGAGTCCGTTGGTGAACGAGGAAAGAGTCCTCCAATTTGATCAGTTAGAAAAACGTAAAAAAATGAAATTCGAAAGATACTCACTCTGGCGAGATAGATGTTATAAGAGGCAGTGGTGGCAGGGTTGCACCTTGGGAATGAAGAACTTGGTGTGTATTAATATAACTTTGTGAATAAGTGTATGTTCATGTATAGTTCCAAGAATTATAAAGGGTAAATTTCGTGAGTTTAAAAGGTATGTGATAAAGTAGGGAGGCACAATTTAGTGCAAGGAGAGTAAATATTGGTCGCACAAATCTTGGTGGGGGAAGTCGGCAGAACCTAAACATGTTTCATCTTTCACGAAGACAGAACTGTAAATTGTATTGCGCAGACGATTTGCGTGGGTAATTTCAAGGGGTTATATATATATATATATATATATATATATATATATATATATATATATATATATATATATATATGTTGTTTGTAATATTTTCTACAGGTTTCTCGTATTATGTGTTTAGTTTCATCTTAATAATAGCTCGTGTAAAATTGGTGCTTGGAGGTCATGAAACCTCATTAAGATTTTAATTGCTTGCGGGAGTAGAACGTGTAGTTATGTGCAACGTATAAGATACGTTTTCTTGGGTTTATTAAGTGGGTGAAAACTAGAAATGGGTGGGGTTGGGTGAGGCAGGGAACGATTATTTTTTTGACGAACTGTATTTCCGTATTACTTAAAATTGAAATGAATATTTTCACAGTCTGCAACATTGTGCATTGCGGTGACTCGTTATCGTCAGTATGTATCCATTTTACTTACGTAGTCTTATAATTCACAGCACATATATGTGGTTTCCAGGTCTCGGTCCGACCACGTAGATTTAGGGTTCGGGTGGTTTCCCCAAATCGAATAAGCAAATGCCGCGATTGTGCTTTTAAAAAGAACACAGTCCATTTTGGTTCTCGTCGTTACCCAGTTCGAGCTTGTGCGCCATCTTTCATGACTGCCTTGTCAAAGAGATGTGAAACCGTAATCTTATCTTCTACTAGGTACTCACAGTTGTATCGCTAGTCCCGTAACGCCAGCTTGCTCCTTTGTGGGGTTATTTGCTGTACTTGGCGAACCAAACCTGTACTGACAAAGTTTCGGAGGTAATTCCAGCATATTTTCTGAGATTTTGCAATGAGAGAAGCATGGTCTCGAGTGGTTCGGTACAGAGTAATTTCAGATCGTTTGATTTTATATTTACATTTACTTTTTATCTCCATTTCACTGACTATATTTGCATTACAATGAAAAATTTGTCGATATGCACTACATGTCTACATCTACACTGACGGGAAAAAATGTCAGCAACAAGAAGAACTTGTGCGATATGAACGGAAGCTGGTGGACATGTTACTGTATCTGAAAGATGTCTACTTAAATTTCGCGCCAGTCGCACAAGGATGTTACTAGTAGCGCCACTACGAGGATGCAAATCAAGTTTGCTTTAAATACACTTTCTAACGCTCGTTACCGTTAGTTATCTTTGAAATTGGGCGTGGTGAGTTGATGTTAGTCAAGAATGCCTCTAAGGCGACAAAGACGCCGTTATGAGCACCTCACTGAGTTCGAACGAGGTCGTGTAGTAGGGCTACAAGAAGCTGTATGTTCCTTCTGTGATACTGCAGAAACACTTGGCAGGAATGTAGCCGCTATACATTATTGCTGGAAACGGTGGTCATGAGAATGAACGGTCCCACGTATGGCTGGCTCCCAATGGCCATGTGGCACTACCGGGAAGAAAGACCATCGCGTTCGGCGGAAAGGTCTGGCACATCTTACTGCATCTGCAGCAGCAATTTGAGCAGCAGTTAGCACCAGAGTGGCACAACGAACTGTTACAAGTCAGTTACTTCAAGTACAGCTCTGAGCTAGACGCTCTGTAGCGTGCATTCCATTGACGCGGAACAACCGCCATTTGCGTATTCAGTGCTAACGAGCTAGAGCTCATTGGAAGCCAGGGTGGAGGTCTGTTGTGTTCTCTTATGAAAGTTGGTTCTGCCTCGCTGCCAGTGGTAGCTATATGTTGGTTAGAAGGAGGCCAGTTGAGTGCCTGCAACCAGCCTTTGTGATAAAGACACTGGACTACAGCTGGAATTATCGTCTGCGGTGCGATTTCATATGACAGAGGGAACGCTCTCGTGGTTACCCCACGTACACTGATTGCAAATTTGTACGTAGTCAGCTGATTCGTCCCGTTGTTCTGCCATTCATGAAGAGCATTACAAGGGGTGTTTTCCAACAGGATAACGCTCGCCCACATACCGCTGTTGTAACCCAACATGCTCTACAGGATGTCGACATTTTGGCTTGGCCTGCTCGATCATCAGACCTGTCTCTAGTCGGGCACATATGGGGCATCATCGGACGACAACTCCAGCGTCGTCCACAAGTAGCATTAACCGTCCATGTATTGACCGACCAAAGGCAACATGCATGGAACTCCGTGGCATAAATTGACATACAGCACCTGTACAACACAACGCATGCATGTTTGTATGCTTGTAGTCAAAATTTTGGCGGTTACATCGGTTATTTTGGTACCAGCATTTCACATTTGCAAAGGTTTATCTTGTGCTTACTTTAGACTCTGATCTTGCAATTTTAATCACTTAAATATGTTACCTCGACAAATGTATTCATGAAATTTGATTATTCTACGTTAGTGAGTTATTGATGTTGCTATTTTTTCCGTCAGTGCACATAACTACTCTGCTGTTCACACGTAAGTGCTAGACAAAGCGTTTATAGAACCATTTTCAAACTATTTCTAGACCGTTCCACTATCGAATAGCACTTGAGAAAACAGGACACCAGAGTCTTTTCGTGTGAGTTCTGAATTCCTGAAGAGTTGTCACCATAATGAGAAACGCTTTTGTTTTAATGGCTGCCATCCCAACTCGCTAATTATATGCTTGACACTCTATCCCTTATTTCACGATAATACAACACGAGCTGTCTTTATTTGAACTTTGACGAGTCCTCCGTGAATCGTATCTGATAAGGATCCTATGCCGCGTAGTACTGATTTGGGAGATAACGGACATACTTAGCATAGGCATTCCAGTAGATTTTTTGCATCTGCCAATCGCAATAAAAGGCAAACTTTAGTTCGCCTTTCCTACAACATTTTCTATGTAAATGTTATAATTTAAGAGTTCCGCAGTTGTCATCCCTAGGTACACGACTGGTCATTAAAATTGCTACACCAAGAACAAATGCGGATGTTAATCGGGTATTCATTGGACAAATATACCGGTATTATACTAGAACTGACATGTGATTACATTTTCACGCAATTTGGGTGCATAGATCCTGAGAAATCAGTACCCAGAACAACCACCTCTGGCCGTAATAACGGCCTTGATACGCCTGGGCATTGAGTCAAACAGAGTTGGGATGGCGTGTACAGGTACAACTGCCCATGCGGCTTCAACACGATACCACAGTTTATCAAGAGTAGTGACTGGCGTATTGTGACGAGCCAATTGCTCGGCCACCATTGACCAGACGTTTTCAGTTGGTGAGAGATCTGGAGAATGTGCTGGCCAGGGCAGCAGTCGAACATTTTCTGTATCCAGAAATGCCCGTGCAGGACCTGCAACACGCGGTGGTGCATTATCCTGCTGAAATGTAACGTCCACTGTTCAAAGTGCCGAGACGTGTAACCAATGGCACCCCATACCAATACGCCGGGTGATACGCCAGTATGGCGATGACGAATACACGCTTCCAATGTGCGTTCACCGCGATGTCGTCAAACACGGATGCGACCATCATGATGCAGTAAACAGAAGCTGGATTCATCCGAAAAAATGACGTTTTGCCATTCGTGCAATCAGGTTCGTCGTTGAGTACGCCATCGCAGGCGCTCCTGTCTGTGATGCAGCGTCAAGGGTAACCGCAGCCTTGGTCTCCGAGCTGATAGTCCATGGTGCTGCAAACGTCGCCGAACTGTTTGTGTAGATGGTTGTTGTCTTGCAAACGTCCCCATCTGTTCACTCAGGGATCGAGACGTGGCTGCACGATTCGTTACAGTCATACGAATAAGATGCCTGTCATCTCGACTGATAGTGATACGAGGCCGTTGGGATCCAGTACGGCGTTCCGTATTACCCTCCTGAACCCACAGATTCCATCTTCTGCTAACAGTCATTGGATCTCGACCAATACGAACAGCAATGTCGCGATACAATAAACCGCAATCGCGATAGGCTTCAATCCGACCTTTATCAAAGTCGGAAACGTGATGGTACGCATTTCTCCTCCTTACACGAGGCATCACAACAATGTTTCACCAGGCAACGCCGGTCAGCTGTTGTTTGTGTATGAGAAATCGATTGGAAACTTTCCTCATGTCAGCACGTTGTAGGTGTCGCCACCGGCGTCAACCTTGTGTGAATGCTCTGAATAGCTAATCATTTGCATATCACAGCGTCTTCTTCCTGTTGGTTAAATTTCGCGTCTGTAGTACGTCATCTTCGTGGTGTAGCAATTTTAATGGCCAGTAGTGTATTTAGTTTAATCTACAACTTTTAAATTTGTGTAATTTATCTTACAACCGAAATTTGACGGATTGATTTCGATTACTGATGAGTGACCTCACAGTTTTATTGTGTAGAGTCAGTTATCATTTTTCGCAGTATACAGATATCGTGTATCGTGTTTTGATCTTCTGAAAACTTTATTAGTCCGTAAACGATAGGAACATATGCAGACAATCAATCTGGGCTGCTCATATTGTCTTCTAACTCTTCTATATGCATTATTGACAGCAGTGGTCTGTAACGCTTCGGTGGGGGAAACATAGATATTACTTCCGTTTCACTTAATGATTTCCCGTCAGTCACTACGAACTGTGACCTCTCTGACAGGAAATCACGAATCCAGTCACATCGGACAAGATACTCGCTAGACACGTAGTTTGATTAAAAGCCGCATTTGAGGAATCCTTTCAAAAGGCTTCTGGAAATGAAGAAATTTGGAATCAACTTGAGGTCTCCTGTACATAGCACTCATTACTTCGTGTGAATAAAGAGACACCAGTTCTGTCTCTCAAGAGCAATAATTTCTGCAACTTTGCTGGTGAAGTCAAGAAATCGTTTTCTTTTTTAGTACTTACTACTGACAACAGTAATGCCCACTACTCTTCGTCCTGATGGTTCAAATGGTTCAAATGGCTCAAAGCACTATGGGGCTTAACGTCTGAGGTCATCAGTCACCTAGACTTAGAACTACTTAAACCTAACTAACCTAAGGACATCACACATACCCATGCCCAAGGCAGGATTCGAACCTGCGACCGTAGCAGCAGCGCGGTTCCGGACTGAGGCGCATATAACCATTCGACCACAGCGGCCGTCTCTTCGTCCTGAATCTTATGCTCAGTACTGCTTGCTTCTGTCTCGAGCGTGTGTTTCTGGCAGTGTTAGTTGCGCGGTAACAAGGGTACACAGCAGTATGAATACGTTTAGTGATGAAGAGTAGGCCAATATGCACTTCGTATATGGTTTCACTGAATGTTATGTGGGAGCCGCACAACGTTGGAATGTTGAGCTCTTCCAGCAGACACATCAGCCACAACACAATACTTTTGTAGGTATCTGAGGGTTACTTCGTGTTTTGTGTTATATGTTTTGGTGAGTTGATATTACAGCCTTTTACATTGTTGTGAAGGCCTTACACCCACAAACAGAGGTAATGGGATAATAGACCGATTAAATCCTAATCACACAATTCCTCTGTAACGAACTACGGGACACCGCAAGTCCTTTACCAGTACCAAATCTCTTGGCAAATAACCCTGAACAACCTCCGAAATTTTGTCATTGGAGTTAGTGTTGTTGTTACTGTGGTCTTGAGTCTGCAGACTGGTTTGATGGATCTCTCCAAGCTAGCTTCTCTTGTTAACATCTATGAATAACTTCTGCAGTCCATATTCGTTTGAACTTGCTTACTGTATTATTTCCTTTGATCCTTCCTACAATTTTTAACCCACACACTTCCCTCCATCACCAAAATGATTATTCATTGATACCTCAGGATGTGTGCCATCAATCGATCATTTCTTTAAGTCGAATTGTGCTATAAATCTCTTTTCTATCCTGTTCGATTCGGTACCTCCTCATTAGTTACGCCATCTAGCAAACTAATCTTCAGGTTTTTTCTATAGCACCACACTTCAAAAATTTCTATTTTCTTCTTGTTTAAACTGCTCATCGTTCACTTTTCGCTTGCCTACATACCTACACTCCAGAGAAGTAGCTGGAGAAAATTATACCAAACACTTAAACTCATATTCTATGTTAGGAAATTCTTCTTTTCCACAAAAGATTTTCTTGATACGTCCACTTTGCGGTTTGTGGCTACTTTCTTTGGCCATCATTATTTTGCTGCCCAAATAGTAAACTCATCTTCTACTTTTAGTTTCTCGTTTTCGAATTCCCTCAGCATCGCCTGATGAAATTCGACTACATTCCATTACCGTTACTTTATTTATGCTGGTGTCCATCTTACAACCACTTTTCAACAGACTATCCATCCCATAACTGCTCTTCCATGTCCTTCGCCATCTCTGAGGGAATTACAATGTAATCAGTGCGCTCAGTCGGGAACCGCGCAACTGCTACGGTCGCAAGTTCGAATCCTGCCTCGGGCATGGATGTGTGTGATGTCCTTAGGTTAGTTAGGTTTAAGTAGTTCTAAGTTCTAGGGGACTGATGACCACAGAAGTTAAGTCCCATAGTGCTCAGAGCCATTTGACCCATTTGTAATCAGTAAACCTCGAAGTTATTATTTCTTATCCACAAACTTTAATCCGTCTCCATATTCTTCCTTGATTTCCTTTACTGCTTGTTCAATGTACAGATGAAATAATATCGTGGATTGGCTACAACGTTGTCTCATTCTCTTCTCAACCGCTGCTGCCCTTCTTGTCCTTTCGCTCATACTGCAGTATGGTTTTTGTCCAAGCTGTGAACAACTTTTCTCTCCCTGTCTTGTATCCCTGTTATCTTGAAAATTTCGGAGACTCCAGTTCATTCAACACTGTCAAAAACCTTTCCTAAACCTACCAATGCTATACACGTAGGTTTGTCTTTCTTCAATCTATATTGTATCCTCTTCGTATTCAATCTGTGTTTTGTGCATTCCCTCGTCTTCTGTATACAGATGGACAAGGTACAACTGGTGTTTCCGTACACGCGGTCAAAGCACGGTATAACGTTCTGTGCGCCCTGAATTACCTGTGGATTTGGGTCCGCAACAAGCACCGGTACATGTCGTGTGCTGCGGGCAGCGTCGTGCCCCTAAGTACAGGCACCGCCGTCACTTCGTAATATACGACGCTCATAAGCATCATCTGTGATTCAAAAATATACTTCGCCTCAGGTGCTTCTGTGAGTATTAAGTACGGTCTAGAATTAACTGTTGGTACTGTCCACTCTTTATCTAACAGTGCAGAAGATGCTGCATCTGCTTGTTTTGGATAAACGTTTCAAGGTTTTACTGCCGCGTCAGATTTGTTTTTATACTCAAACAAGGACGCTCCACTATCATCTATTTTTCAAAACATCGATGTTGGGAGTTTAAGACCCGCTTTTAGACATCGATAATGAAGTGTTCTAGACATTGACGTTGTAGGCAAAAGATCGTCGTTCGATGCTGGCAAAAAAAACAGCCTGTTTGTTACCAATGTGAAATTTTTTTTTTGGTAAATTTACACTAATCTTTTTGTAAAAGTGTCTCATACTAACACTTTTGCTACTTGTCAAACGTGACACTGCGTGAAGGTGACGGAGAGAGGGAATCACTATCTTTGAGCGAACTGAGGCAGGGACATTCGCTATTGTGGCAGCTACACGTGGACTAATGCTATTTATTGTTCATTGAGTTCAAGTTTTCGTGGTATCAAGTAGTGTGTGGCCATATCACCCATATTTCTAAAAATAGTGCTACCAATTGTGTAAGTACATTTTCCTTTTATGATATGAAGATAACATTTTATTCAAGGTAAATTAAGTGCTTATATAAAGGAAAATAGCATACTCATTATCATATCCAAAATTAAGATCTTTCTAATGTTTGTGTTCTCTCAGATCTGATGCTTGTTTTTTGCTTTTCGATTTGTTACTTTGAAAGGCGATTTTTGCGAGTAATAAACGCTTTCAGAAATCATTTATTTTTCACGTGACCTATGTTAACACAGCAGGAGTTTACTAAACGATACGTCCGTGTAGAAAAATCGCATTCTCCGATGAGCTATGTAAGCAGTCCTTCATATTTTGTATTTCATTTCTTAGCATTTATGTTAGTACGAAAGAAACTAAAAAAATTAAGCATTCCGTGTTACGTTAAGTTTAGAATGAGAAGTAAGAGTCAATTTATACCTAGGTCATTACTGCAATTACCAACAGCTTCTGAAAGACTGTCCTCAAAAGCAGAATACGTTATCTGTAAACAACGCACTAGAATGAATGTGAAACTTTTTTTTAAATATATATATTATTTATACACACTGAAGCACCAAAGAAATTGGAGCCATTCTGTAGCAATTCTGGACGTGTGGGGTGTCGCATTGTCCTTCTGGAATTGCCCAAGTCCGTCGGAATGCACAATGGACATGAATGGTTGCGTATTCAAACACAGAGATATGGAAACAGACAATACGGTGCTGTGGTCGGCAACTCTTATTTAAGACAACAAAAGTCTCGCGGAGTTGTTAGATCGATTACTGCTGCTACAATGGCAGGTTATCAAGATTTAACTGAGTTTGAACGTGGTTTTATAGTCGGCGCACGAGCTTTGGGACACAGCATCTCCGAGGTAGCGATGAAGTGGTGATTTTACCTTACGACCACTTCACGAGTGTACCGTGAATATCAGGACAGAAATGCAACCCTTCCTCAAACTACTGCAGATTTCTCATGTGCTCCTGATAACTGCACGACACAAAGCTTTACGCCTCTCTTGGGCCCATCAAAACCGTCATTAAGCTGTTGATCGCTGGAAACATGTTGCCTGGTCAGACGAGTTTCTTTTCAAATCGTGTCGAGCAGATGGACGTGTACCGGTATGGAGACAACTTCATGAATCCATAGTTGCTGCATGGCACCAGGTGACTGTTCAAGCTTCTGGAGGCTCTGTAATGGTGTGGGGCGTGTGCAGTTGTAGTGATATGGGATCCCTCATACATCTCGATACGACTCTGACAGGAGGTACGTAATTAAGCATCCTGTATGATCACCTGCAACCATACATGTCCATTGTGCATTCCGTCGGACTTGGGCAATTCCAGAAGGACAAAGCGACGCTCCTCAAGTCCAGAATTGCTACATAGTGGCTCCAGGAACACTCTTCTGAGTTTAAACACTTCCTATGGCCACCAGACTCCCCAGTCATGAACATTATTGAGCATATCTGGAATGCCTTGCAAAGTGCTGTTCAGAAGAGATCTCCACCCCCTCGTACTCTTACGGATTTATGGACAGCTCTGCAGGACTCATGGTGTCCATTCCTTCCACCACTACTTCAGACATTAGTCGACTCCATGCCATGTCGTGTTACTGCACTTCTGCGTGCTCGCGGGGGCCCTACAGGATGTTAGGCTGGTGTACAACTTTCTTTGGCTCTTCGGTTTTTAAAATTACAGTCTGGGATTTATAATGGTAATTATTGTTGTACCTATTGATTAATAAATGTGATATTAGTTGTATTTGTATATTTAAATAACATTCATCAATGTTTTAAGATCGATTGATATCGCTCATCGATGCTTAGACGTCGATGATAAAATAAAAATCGGCATGGATGATTTAACAACATCGTACATCACTATACTTGAGCTTTCAGCGATTTCCTCTGACGTCATCGTCAGGTTTTAACTATATTGTTTATAGGTCGAGTCCGAATTATGTCATGTAGATGTCATGAAGTCGCGGAACATCCACAGCCTATTAGAGGTTATGTCAATGTTTCTTGTGAGGGAACGTTCGTGGCAGAGCTCAGTTCGTTACATGTCCGACAAGTCAGCTTATCTCTATGTAGTCCGTCATCATCGATCACCCGTTTCCACGTACCAGGAAAGGATGGCCGACGTGGCAGTTGTTGCAAATTCTTATCTCAATGGCTTCTTTGATAACGGTACTCCAGTAGATGGATGCAGAGGATAAAATTTTCGATTCATTAAACATAATGATATGTTTGTTATGTGTAGCGTTCTGCAGTTTTATATATAGACTGACCATTATAAATGACAATGCAATCACAAAGAATTGTGTAAATCATAAGAACACTAAAAAGAGAATGGTCCAGCTCAATTTGTCGGAAACTACCCTGAAATTTTTTACACAGGAAGAATACACTGCAAAAAATGGACTGCAAAACTTAGGTGCTAAGGCGCACTGCAAGTATTTAAAAAAATGTTAAAGTTACTTCGTCCTAAGAACAAAAAAACGGTTTGTACAGCGCTTCCCTCCTACTGCGCGAGTCAGCGAATAAGCAGACGCGTTCATGGCTGGTGCTGCGTAGCGCAAAGTCCACAGTGCACACAAGCGAATTTTAAGCACTTACATCTTACCAAAAATGTCTCACAACATTAATTTTTTGAATAATTTGCAGTTCATAGTGACAGCTAAACTACTGCAGATGTAATTCTCACGCAGCTGAATAGCTGAGGAAAGAAAATCAAGACAGTGTGTGATATCTCATTACAGACTACTTCCCTAAATCGAGACTTTAATTTGTTACCATTACGTATTTTACAATAAATCCTGTAGCACAGTTCTTATGACAGTGTTTGAATAATGTATATTTTTCTAACAATGAAACAGTCCCTTGTTTATTTCCTTTACTCGTCACAATCATTTTCCTTACAACAGAGACATCTGATAAAAGAAAATTTAATGCATTCGAGCAATTCACTGTAATTACTAGTTTTATTTAGACAGAATTGGGATGGAGTAAGAAATGCTCGTAGCCGTTGTTCTGCATATTGTGCTGCGTACCAGTCATACTTGATCAAGTTCATAAAATGCGGGGTAGCAAACTGAAAATGCAAAAATGAATGAAGTTTAACCGTACTGTTCCGCTGATAACCCTGAAATGGAGCTCTTGGAAATTATATTGAGCGACAAATATCTGAAAAACGCTTTACGCTGCTGAAAGTTTCTTTTTTATCGAGAGGTGGAACCACCCTATGAATTCAGGGTGGAATCCGAATTATATTACAAGTCTTTTCATCGTCCTCTTACAGACGGAGGTGTCGTTATGACCAGACCAAGAATCTAACAAAAGCAATGAATTATTCTCTGCAAATGACAAAAACACATTTCTATGTAACACTGAAAATTATGCCCTCTCATTTTTCCAGATTTTTCTTACGTCGATTACAATACTTTTGCTAGCGACTTTTTTTAACTTTTAGTCCTACTTTGCCTTGTTGTTCCTGAAGGTAGAGATAAATATTGTCATTGACAATGTTGTATAAGAAGGCGTTATAGCATTCATCGACTGCACACACCAATCTCCCTTATTTTCGCCCGAAATGACAAAGTGCAGTTTGCACGAAAGCTGAGTTACTGGCTTTGTACTTAGCTTTTGGCGGATAACAAGAAGCCTCCTCTTCATGTCAGCTTCGAATTTCAGTCCTAATTTCCCTTGATGTTCTTAAAGAGAGGAATAAAGCTGAGAAAACAGTAATGCACTTATTTCTGACAATGTTATAGTATTCATCGACTGAATAAGCCACTCTGCCTTTTTTAGCCCGAAATTATAAATTGCGGTTTGCTCGAAACGTGACTGATTGGCTTTATGCGCAGCTTTTAGGGACTAACAAGACGCTTCGTCTTCATGTCAACTACGAATTTCTCTATAGTATTACCTGTTAATGACATTTCCTCTACAGGTTTACTTGAGATAACTTTCGTAATTTTGCGACTCCCTATTCCATACAGCTTCCTGAATCGGTATGATGAGGTCTAAGAAGCCTAGAGGTCAGTAATGTTCATTTCACTTACAATTCAGAGCACCCAGTCAGAGCATTGACTCTCACAAGCAGTTCTTTTACTTCACCCTTTTTCGAGTTTCATTTTGTTGCATGTTTTGTACCTCTTGTAAATCTTTCTTCCATTTATACAATTCAGGTTCAGATTTTACGAAACAAAATCGACTTTGCACACTGCTTTTCTCTCTCCTCCGTTTAACCAAAAAATTTACAGCCTTTTTTTGTCACTGAAAGTTATTACAGTACATGTTTTGACTGGGCTTTGAAGATATTCTGTTTTTTTTCTTCAATTAGCACAACGATTATCGCTAGAACCACAATTCAATGAACTGTCCTAGGTATTTCCTATTTCTTCTAATATTCTGAGAATAGCGTCATCATCGCAATGTATGTCCAAGAAATAGCAAGCAGAAACTATAGCCGTAATTTTTCTAAAGGTATTCAGCTCTACTGTATTGTAAAATGATGGCATCCTCTTGGGTAAAATATTTCGGAAATAAAATAGTCGGCCATTTGGATCTCCGGGCGAGGACTATTCAGCAGGATACAGTCAGGAGAAACAAAAGTGGCATTCAAAGCATCGGAGCGTGGAATGTTACATCCCTTAATCGGGCAGGTAGATTAGAAAATTTAAAAACGAAAATGGATGCGTTGAAGTTAGATATGATGGGAATTTGTGAAATTCGGTGACAGGAGGAACAGGACTTCTGGTCGTGTGGATACAGGGTTATAAGTACAAAATCAAACAGGGGTAGTGCAGGAGTAGGTTTAATAATGAATAAGAAAATAGGAATGCGGGCAAACTACTATGAACAGCATAGTGAACGCATTATCGTAGCCCACAATAGTACAACTTTATATGCCACCTAGCTCCGCATATGATGAAGAGATTGAAAAAATATGTGATGAGATAAAAAAAATTATTCACATAGGAGACGAAAATTTGTGAGGGGGAACTGGAATTCGATAGTAGGAAAAGGGAGAGAAGGAAAAGTAGTTGTGGATGATGTGGTAAAGTGGCCACTCTAAGTGAAATTGAATTTTCATGAAACAGTGGCTATTAACAGAAGCTTGTGGCATATACATCTTGGATGTACATACTGTAAGATATGACACCAATTATTTGTAGCTAAGGTAAAAGTATGTTTTATAGGACATATAAACGTTTTTCTGAATGCTGACATAGTGACCACTTTTCCCTGTCTAATAGGGTAACGTGGTCAGTCCTTTGCCACCATTCCCAAATAGACTGTTTAGTTTCAAAAAATGGTAGGTTTATAGTTTTATTTCATCACTGATTAATATTAGGAGAACTGCGATACAAATGAGAAAGAAACATGTTTCAGCACATTGTTGGCACAAAAAGATCAATAAATGAGAAGTATTAATTGTTCCTAATAATGTAAATAATGATCTCAACAATTAACTGTGGGTTACTATTTCAGTCCAGTTAATTCACAATTAACCACTCGGAAACAATATTAAGTCATGTCCAAATTCGCACGTGAAGCTGTCAACCTCCGCATCACATCCAGCGCACAGTTCATGAGCCCAGCGTTTACGGCTCCGACATCTTATCCATCCTTCATTTTCTTTAGATCTATAAAAGGTTTCCTTGGAGTAAGAGCAGTCTGTGTCACTATCCTCGTCAGGGGAATTTCTTTCGTCTACTTCTTCTTGAAAAAGTTTCTTTCCAGCTGAAACTCTCTTAGTGTTTGGTCCCACTTTTAGCTTCTTACTTTTGTTTAATGTTGCTTTGCATAGCAAAATATTGGCGTTAGCTGTTTGCTTTTCTCGGAACTTACTTTTTTTCATTACAGACTCCTCGTCTTCCTCTCTCTCTTAGCCTCAGGCAACACTTCTTTATAAGGGATTGAAGTGATTATGGCAGTCTTTCCTTTTTACTCCTAGTTTGTCTTTGATTCACACTTTGTTTCTTAGTCAACGATTTTAGATCCTTTGGGCTTATATGGATATTATAGGAACGCCCTTCAATGGTCGAACGCTGAGGGGAACCTTCTCTTGGAGAAGGCAGTCTGCACTTGAAGGCAGCTAACAAGTTGGTTCTGGAAATGAACCAGTAGGCCTGTTTGAAGAAAACAGAGGGACCAGCACTTGCAGAAGACTCAGCAGCTTCGCGATGAGAAGAACCAATATCTGAACAAGGCAAAAAAATAGTTTCCCTATCCAAAGGAATATCAGCAACGTCAGCTGCAGTATACTCTTCATCGGTAAACACGTTAGGATCTAGAGAAAAAATTCCACAGTTTCTAAAGCCATTGATAGCTGTCATTGGAACGGCTGCAGGAAGAAAGGCCCAAGAGTGCACATAAGTGCCAAAGGGGTAAGGAATACCACCCAATCCATGATAGGAAGATTGCAGCAGCGCACTGATACCAATGGTCATCACTTCGAACACCTTCTGTAAATGGACGGTCTTGCCACTTTTGTGACCTACGTTGACCTTCAAAGACCTTACTGTTACATAACATTGGATTCGTCTCGATATTCGTTATCAGAAAATAAGTATCAAAGTATAGCATCCCTTTTATAAAAACAAAGTTGACCTTCATATCTCTGACGCGACCCCACCTAGCAACAAAAAACCAACGTCATAGTAAGGCCTCCATTGTCCCCTGCAACATTTGTCCCACAAATGTTTCAGCTACTATCATACTTTCTGAGTTATTCTAGGTGGCAATAGTTAGTGACTCACCCTGTATAACCGCTATTACTTTCGGACATGCCTGGAGTGCTACAAACGACACTAGCGTTTAACATGGACTTTTATACGAATACGTAGGCTTCTATAGTCAGTGTCAGTTTGAATGAAATCCTTTTGAGTATTAGGTCGTCTCTTAAAAGATAAAAACAACTAAAATACTGACGTTTCAATTGATTTTGCTGCAGTCCTCTTCAGGACGAGTAACTGAAGAAGAAAGGCCGGCCGCTGTGACCGAGCGGTTGTAGGCGCTTCAGTCCGGAATCGCGTTGCTGCCTGGGGCGTGGATGTGTGTGATGTCCTTAGGTTAGTTAGGTTTAAGTAGTTCTAAGTCTAGGGGACTGATGACCTCAGATGTTAAGTCCCATAGTGCTTAGAGCCATTTGAACCATTTGAAGAAGTAAGTGAGATTGAGTTTAACGCCCCGTTGACATCGAGCTCGTTATGGACAAAGCACTGTGTCAAGGATGGGGAGGGAAATCGGCCGTACTCTTTCAAAGGAACCATCCCGGCGTTTACCTGGATCGATTAAGGGAAATCGTGGAAGACTTAAAACTGGATGGCCGGACGCGGGTTTGAACCGTCGTCCTCCCGAATGCGACTCCTGTGTGCTACCACTGCGCCACCTCTCTGCGAAACGTCGGCAGTGTAGTTGTTTCAAAGTTTAATAATGACGAGGCGTAATACCCGGAGTGATTTCATTCAAAGAGGCTACGTTGATAACAGTTGGAGCTGCTCGCGATGAGTCACAGGCGGCCGCTGCTGTCGCTACATCGCAGCGCACACGCTGACGGGACCACTGCGCACACGTCAGCTGATGGCTCGACGCTGCGTTCCTCGACACGTCACCAGCAAGCCGTCCCCTTACTTCCCGCACGGAATGCCTCCGCACAGGCGATTACCTCACGCCACGTTGTTCGAGCGTCTGCCTAGGCAACAAAATTTCTTAGAAATACGCGGTGACGATTAGAAAATTCACGTTATACATATTCTACCAAAGTTACAATTGCTTCATGTTCCACAGCAAACAAAAGAGTAATTACTTATGAATACATTATGGGCGTGACAGTGATCAATGTGTTACAAATATTTACTATAAAAACAGTCTTGATCACGATTTATTTATTAAGGTGACCGGTTTAGACCACTACTGTCGTCATCTTCAGACTAATGAGTAGGAACCTCTTTCTGCTGGAGAAATATTTTATATTAAATAAACAAAAAAGTATCTTCTTGTAGGAACTAAAGATAGCTTCAAACTGTCAGTATAAAAATATTTTTTGAGATCATTAATATATTTTAATGTCCTGGACAGGTGAGAGAAAAGATCGTGTCGTAATATTTCGGTTACCATTTGAAATGTTTTATTCAACAAGTATCCTAAGAAAAAATATTCAGTAGGGCAGTCTAAAAAGTAAATTTTCTAGGTGAAAGAAGTTGTGGACTTCAAGGAATTTTGTCAATGAACTGCGATACGATTCTGTGATCATAATGGCACTAATTATTATAACGTAATGTCATGATTATTTTTTATTTTTACAGAGAGTACATTTCGCATTAAGCCATCATCAAAAAATTGCATTAAAAGTACATCGATACCTAGTACCCCGTAATGCTCCTACGCACGAGAAAATACCATCAGCTACTTGCCAACTGTTTGCGGAGGTAGTCTGCTATAAATGAAACAAATTCTGGCTGAGGGTCACGAAGAGACACTGTTTTCGTTGCAGGAGTGAAATATGAAGCAACTGGCAGGTTGGTAGAATAGATACGAAGCAAAGAGTACAGTGGTTATTTTTCTTCGGTGTTCAGCCAAGTTATTGAGATAAGAGAGGTAGCGGTGGAGACGTACACTCGTACAGGGTGGCGTGACCTAATTGCCTGTGCTGAGCCATATCGTGCCGGAAGTAAGGAGAGGCTTCCCGGTGACGTGTCGAGGAACGCAGCGTCCGTCAAGCCACCAGCTGACGTGTACGTAATGGTCCCATGAGCCACAGCGCCGCGCTGTAGCGCTGGCAGCAGGCGTCTGTGACGCAGTGTGAGCAGCTCCAACTGTAAACCACTGCAGAAAGTCGTCAAATAGTCACGGTTTCAACTTCATCGACACTTCTCCGTTAGACACTAATAGTGATGGGAAAACCGACTGGTTTCAACAAGCGACTACCCAGTGGAATGGAACAACCGAATGAAACTAGTTTCTGCCTTCAAATCAGCTATATGAATGTTTTTCACTCACTATCCTGGTTTGAGTGGTTTCACTTAATGTCAGACAACCGGCTGTAACAAGTCTCTGACGGTTACATTTGTTATATGAAGTTTTCACTCAATTTCCATGTTTGAGTAATATCACTTACTTATTCTTTTCAGCCTTTTCGCTATACATTATCCGTGACTAGGGTCGCCAATGTTTTTAGAGGCAGTTAGCGAGTCTTGTTTCAAGGACAGATCAATAAAAAGTATATTTCTGAAAATGAAGAATATTTTTAAAATTTATTATTTAGTCTTATTTACTTAAATGCGAATTTTCGATACTTATGTCATTAAATATGGATTTTTGGTTGTTTTAAAAACTCTTATATGGTTCAAATGGCTCTGAGCACTATGGGACTTAACTTCTGAGGTCATCAGTCCCCTAGAACTTAGAACTACATAAACCTAACTAACCTAAGGACATCACACACACCCATGCCCGAGGCAGGATTAGAACCTGCGATCGGAGCGGTCGCGCGGTTCCAGACTGTAGCGCCTAGAACCGCTCGGCCACCTCGGCCGGCTAAAAACTCTTATATTCAAGATCTATATTTCAATAAATGAACAATTACTTTGTTTTAAAATGAACATAAACAGCCTAGACCGCAAGAAACTTTTTTTTCAGTTACCGATTTCCGTCCGTTTTAGATCATGTTCAGATCTCATACCATGATGTAGGCGATGGCGGTGGCGGTGAACGAAGCAGGCGTTACGCTAACTGAAATTCAAATTGTGATTAACTGAGTTATTATGGTTGCTTAGGTGAAATGCTATTCTAGAATACACCATGTTTGGAAAATGGTGTCATCAATGAAATAGGTCGGTAGTTATTGACATCTCTCTTGTCGCCTTTCTTAAAAAGAGGTTTAACAACGGTATATTTAAATCTCTCTGGAAAAATGCCTTGATTGTGTGATGCATTACATATTTCAGATATGACTGGACTTAATATATGGGAACAAATCTTTGATACTCTATTGAAAATACCATCAACATCAGAAGAGCTTTTGTTTTTGGAAAAATGTGTAAATTTCTTCTTTTCAGAATCAGAACTTGGTGAAACATTCATATAACTGAATTTTATAAGAGCTATTTTTTCAACATACTTCTGTGATTTTTCTCATGAACTTTCTCCCTATACTTTCTACTTTATTTAAGAAATGATTAAGAAATATATGTGCTACCTTTGACTCATCATTCATAGCCCTTCCATTTAGTTAGTTCGGTTGATATCCTTCTCTTCTGTGGCTGGTTGTCCTGTGTCTCGTTTCTCTGCTTTCCATAGAGCCTTACGTCTGTTGTGGGAATTACTGATTACTGAATTATGTGCTTGTTCCTTGATTTTTAAATATCCTTTCATAGTAATTTGGAGTAGTTCTTGTAGGGTCTCTATTTGTTCTTGCCATCAGATACATTTTGCTTTTCCTTTCACAAGACACTTTAATCCCTCTAGCGATCCATGGTTTATTACGTGGCAGTTTTATGTCCTTTTTGATTAGAATATGCGGAAAACTATTTTCAAATAACAATATGGAACTATCATGGAATAGATTAAATTTCATGTTAGCGTTTGATTCATTATTAATTTCATCTCAAGTCGTCTCATATAAAGTACTCTAAGAATATTTGTCCTAGAGTCGTTAATTATTCTAATTGATTTCTACTGAGGAGTATTCATAATGCAAGGTACTATGTTACTTACCCTAACTAACTGTGCATCATGATCAGAGAGTCAAATCATTTACGCAAATTTCCTATGTTCGCTGTTACCTGGCTAAGGCTAGCGCTTGTCTTCACAATACTAGTGACCAGGTACTCCGTTCCTAATTTGTCCTTAGCATCTGGCCTACACCCTTCACATGGCTACTACCTAGAGACAAGTCTCCTTTCTTCCTACCCTCTTTTGTTACCGACCTACACTGAGTTTCTGTGTTAGAAGTCTGTTGCACCTTATTGTGACCTGCAGCTGGATGAGGTTCTTCCCCTTCTACTTCATGCAACAAGTTAAATTTGTTTGATACTGTAAGCACAAATGTAGATGAAGTTGGAGAGCTGTTCCCCTTTCACCCAAAGCTTGTTACCTTTACCAAGTCCCCACGATCCTTTTCCCCCTTCAACCTGATGTTGTGGTCTTTAGTCCAGAGACTGGTTTGATGCAGCTCTCCATGCTATTCTATCCTGTGCAAGCTTCTTCATCTCCCAGTAACTACTGCAACCCACATCCTTCTGAATATGCTTAGTGTATTCATATTTTGGTCTAGCTCTACGACTTTTACCCTCCACAATTCCATCCAACACTGAATGTGTGATCCATTGGTGCCACAGAATGTCTCCTATTAACTAGTCCCTTCTTTTAGTCAGGTTGTGCTACAATTTCCTCTTCTCCCTAATTCTATTCAGTACCTCCTCATTAGTTATGTGATCTACCCATCTAATCTTCAGCATTCTTCTGTAGCACCACATTTCGAAAGCTTCTATTTTCTTCTGGTCTAAACTATTTATCGTCCATGTTCCACTTCCATACTTGGCTACACTCCATACAAATAATTTCAGAAAAGACTTCCTGACGCTTAAATCTATACTCGATGTTAACAAATTTCTCTTCTTCAGAAACGCTTTCCTTGCCATAGCCAGTCTACATTTTATGTCTGCCCTACTTCGACCATCTTCAGTTATTTTACTTCCCAAATAGCAAAACTCCTTTACTACTTTAAGTGTCTCATTTCCTAATCTAATTCCCTCAGCATCAACCGATCTATTTCGAATATATGCCATTATCCTCGTTTTGCTTTTATTGATGATCATCCTCCTTTCAAGACACTATCTATTCCGTTCAACTGCTCTTCCAGGTCCTTTGCTGTCTCTGGCAGAATTACAATGTCATCGGCAAACCTCAACGTTTCTATTTCTTCTCCATGGATTTTAATTCTTACTCCAAATTTTTCTTATGTTTCCTTTACTGCTTGCTCAGTACACAGATTGAATAACATCGAACATAGCCTACAACTCCGTCTCACTCCCTTCCCCACCACGGCTTCCCTTTCATGCCCCTTTGCTCTTATAACAGCCATCTGTTTTTTTCTACAAATTGTAAATAGCCTTTCGCTCCCTGTATTTTACTCCTACCATCTTCAGCATTTTAAAGAGAGTATTCCTGTCAACATTGTCGAAAGCTTTCTCCAAGTCTACAAATGCTAGAAACGTAGGTTTGCGTTTCCATTACCTATCTTCTAAGATAAGTCGTAGTGTCAGTATTTCCTCGCGTGTTCCAACATTTCTACGGAATCCAAACTTTTTCCCCCCAAGTTCGGCTTCCACAAGTTTCTCCACTAGTCTGTACAGAATTCGTGTTTGTATTTTGCAGCCATGACTGATTAAACTGATGGTTGGGTAATTTTCACACCTGTCGACATTTGCTTTCTTTGGGATTGGAATTATTATGTTCTTCTTGAAGTCTGAGGTATTTCGCCTGTCTCATACATCTTGCTCACCAGATAGTAGAGTTTTGTCATGGCTGGCTCTCCCAAGGCTATCAGTATCTCTAGTGGAATGTTGTCTATTCCTGGGGCCTTTTTTTAACTTATGTCTTTCAGTGCTCTGTCAAATTCTTCACGCTGTATCATATCTCCCATTTTATCTTCATCTGCGTCTTCTTTCATTTCCATAATATTGCCCTCAGGTACATCGCCCTTGTACAGACCCACTATATACTCCTTCCATCTTTCTGCTTTCCCGTCTTTGCTTAGGACTGGATTTCCATCTGAGCTTTTGATATTCATACAGGTGGTTCTCTTTTCTCCAAAGGTCTCTTTAATTTTGCTGCAGGCAGTATCTATCTTATCCCTATTGATATATGCATCTATGTCCTTACATTTGTCCTCTAGCCATCCTTGCTTAGCCGTTTTGCACTTTCTGTCGATCTCATTTTTGAGACGTTTTTATTTCTTTTCGCCTGCTTCATTTTCTGCATTTTTATATTTTCTCCTTTCATGAATTCAACATCTCTTCTGTTACCCAAGGATTTCTAATAGCCCTCGTCTTTATATCTGTTTGATCCACTCGGCCTTCACTATTTCATCTCTCAAAGCTACCCATTCTTCTTCTAATGTATTTCTTTGCCCTGTATTTGTCAATCGTTCCCTAATGCTGTGTCTGAAACGCTTCACAACATCTTCTTTCAGTTTATCCAGGCCCCATATCCTTAAATTCCCACCTTTTTGCAGTTTCTTCAGTTTTAATCTACAGTTCATAACCAATAAATTGTGATCAGAGTCCACACCCACCCCTGGAAATGTCTTACAATTTAAAACCTGGTTCCTAAATCTCTGTCAACCTACATTGCTCAATTTTCATGCGACCTAATTCAGCTTGAAGGGCACAAATCTTTGCCTCCTGTTCAGCGATTCTGTTGCCTTTCTTGCAGAGCCTACAGCTCTGTGTGAGAACTTCGCTGAGTTCCTCGTTCAGTTCACCACTATAGTCATCCCAGTGTAATTGCAGCCCACAGTCTACACGTATACTCCGCCTCCGACTATCCTGCGGCAACATCCACGCTTATGACGCATTGAAACACAGATTACAGTCTTAAAAATAGAATTAAATCACTTTACGCTGTACGAATTTTCGTTATTTACGATCCGCATAAAAGTAATCCTACAGGTCACCGCTTCATGTGTATGATATAACGTAAAAAGTTAATTATTTCTGCTTAGAACAAGAGCTCAGCACTCAGTTAACTGCAGTGTCTATTAATTAAGTTAATCGCAATAAAATATAGCTTTCAAGGTAATTTTTAATCTTTGTAAAGAAACTACTAGTGCGAAGGTTTCTAAATCAAACAACTTTAGATTACCCTACTTTCTGGAAATATGAACTTAACAATGAATCGACACTCCCCATTTAAATTGTTGGAAAGAAAAACAGAACAATTAAATTGGATTAGACCGCCGCTCGTGGCCTCGCGGTTGCCTTCTCCCTTCCCGAGCACGGGGTCCCAGGTTCGATTCCCAGGGGGTCAGGGATTTTCACCTGCCCCGAGATGACTGGGCATTGTTGTGTCGTCTTCACCATCATCATTCATCCCCATTACGGGCGGAGGAAGGCAACGGCAAATCACCTCCATTAGGACCTTGACTATTACGGCGGTGCGAGTCTCCCGCATCGTTCCCCTACGCTCTGTCAAGAAGCATGTGATTTCATTTCCACTTAACTATGTCACAACATAATCAGAAATACGACTTCAATCAGACATTAGGATTTTTTCGTGTTTTCTGCACTAATACATAAAGGAAACAGATATCTTTAAATGTAAGCCTATAAAACGCAACAATACCCGTATTTAATGAGTAATTCGTATTAAATTAACTGTTATTGCAATCTAAATAACTTACGTTTATGAGAGAAAAAACTTGGACGTCTTGGCTGGCACAGGGCTGCTAAGCATATGTTGGAATAGCAAATCTAAAGGCTTGCCTCTTTTAGTTTTGCTGTGTCTAAGATATGTAACACATAGAATACCTGACGTGGCACCCCGGACTTTACCGATCGCCAAGATAATTTGCAAAGTTAAAGTATATATATAATCTGATGAGTAGCAATATGCAACAATTTGCTGATGACGTTGTGGTATACAGCATCGTATCGTCGTTGAAAGTCTATATGAATGGTGGCTTGCTCTATACGTGGAAAAATGTTAGTCAGTTTGATCAACACGCGAGTATTACAGAAATGCTACATAGAACTCAAATGGTAATCTCTGGAAAGAAGAATATGTTCTCGCCGGCCGGTGTGGCCGAGCGGTTCTAGGGGCTACAGTCTGGAACCGCGCGACCGCTACGGTCGCAGGTTCGAATCCTGCCTCGGGCATGGGTATGTGTGATGTCCTTAGGTTAGTTAGGTTTAAGTAGTTCTGAGTTCTAGGGGACTGATGACCTCAGATGTTAAGTCCCATAGTGCTCAAAGCCATTTGAACCAATATGTTCTCGTCTTGATACAATATTGAGAAAGTTTAGAGAACCTGCGTTTATAAAAGAAACTACAGAAAGATTCCACTGCCACCAACATACATCTCCCGTAAAGACCACGAAGTGAAGATAATAGAAATCAGGGCTCCTACGAAAGCCCCCTCGATCCATTTGCGAATGGAACAGGTGACTACAGTGGTACAAGGTACCTTCGCCATGCACCGTATGATGGCTTGCGAAGTATGTATGTAAATATAGATGTAGATGAAAGTTTAAGAGGTATTCTTTTCTTACGAAATCTCTAACGTTTTTCTAATGTTTGTTAATCACAAATCCATTGCATCTGCATCTAAGCTTACCAGCAGTGCGACATAATGATGGTGATGGCAGGGATATACAGAGGCATACCGACAATCTTTCTTTCCACGAACAATACGAGACTGGAATAGAAGGGAGAACCAATAGAGGTGCTCAAGGTACCCTCCGCCACACACCGTCATGTGGCTTGTGGTGTATGGATGTAAATGTAGATATTGTGGCTGTGTACACGCTACAGCAGAGCTCGTACCAAACGTGAGCAAAAGATACCAAACGTGTGCAAAAGTGTGTGAGAAGAAATGATAAAAGATGAACATTCACTGGAATAGTATTATAGCACATCCTTTAAAAAGTCTTCAGTTGTAAGTCACACGCACACACACAAACACACACACACACACACACACACACACACACACACACGCACACACACACACACAAACAACAACAACAACCACACGCACACACTAACACACTAAAGAAATTAAATATAGAACAACACAATCATGAACAGAGACGTACAATTACACGATATGAATGCTGATATTCCACCTTTTACCCCCTCCAGTTGTCGCCGTTCCACAACGGTTGTACGATATCCACGTCGACAAACAACAGTGCCCTAGAGCTCAGCATCAAAGACACCTCGGATTACTCACAGATATTTTTGCTAAAGTCATCTGTACTTAGATTGGTTTAATGTACTGGCTTTTTCATCTCTGCACCCGACATCAGCTATGACTTCTAAAGCACATTCTAGTACTCATCTATCCCTACAGTAAATCTCCTCTAGCGCTTTTCCAGCTCCAAGTTATATATTCCTGAACGCTGTTGCAGATGTCCCACAAAATGTGGTTCTCCTTTGGTCCTGCTAGTTCCTCCAGGTTCCCAATGGTACATATTTGACTTTCATGGGATATAGTGCTCTATACGTACACATCCAGGAATATCCTTTCTCCTGTATCATTTAAGAAGCCTTTTTTTTCGCCTTTTCCAGTCTACTTACGTTATATTCCTTGCTTCGGCAATTCTGTATAACCTTTCTCCCTAGATCAAACACCGTCCGACCAGGCCTTGAAGAGTCAACGGTACCGACCGGCCGCAGTGTCATCCTTAGCCCATAGGCGTCACCGAATGCAGATATGGAGTGGCCTGTGGTCGGCACACCACTCTCCCAGGCGTCGTCAGATTTCGCGACCTCTGCTGCTACTTCTCAGTTAAGTAGCTTGTCAATTGGCCTCACAAGAGTTGAGTGCACCCCACTTGCCAACAGCACTTGGCAGACCCGAACTGTGACCCATCCAAGTGCTAGCGAAGTCCGTCAGCGATTAACTTCGGTCATATGACGGGGACCAGTGTTACCACAGCGGCAAAGCCGTTGGCTTGCTTGCCAGATAGGAGAATTTTTTAACTTCGTTCAGTTATGTGCCATTCCCAGCTTTCACATTAAGGAAGTCTTCATGTTCTCTGTTGTTCTTGGTACACTGCCTGGAAAAACAAAGTGTAGCATCCAGAACGGGACGAGGAAACGAAATGACACTTTGTCGGTTGAGAGCGTATTTGAAGTTATTCCAGTGATTATAATTTCGAATCAAAATTGCAAACAACTTGGCAGTGCAAGCCTAATTAAGATCAGTATGACGTTGAACTCCCCTCGGCCTGGATGTATGAACTGATTCGGTTGGGAAGGGCGTCATAAAGCCATTTTATCGTCTTCTGTAGGAAGCAGGTCCACAGCTATTGTAACTGGTCCTTGATATCCAGAATACCGGGACTGGAATGGAGTTGACGCCCGAGCTGGATCCTCGCATGCTCTATCGGGGACAGATCTGAGGATCGTGCTGGCCACGAGAATTCCCCAGCATCACACAGACTGTTCGTAGAGACACGTTACTTGGTTGAACGAGCATTGTCCTGTTGAAAAATGGCACGACGGTAGTGTCGCATGACAGATACAGCAAGATGCACGAGGTGGATCCTCGCATGCTCTGTCGGGGACAGATCTGGGAATCGTGCTGACCACGAAAGTACCTCAGTATCACACAGACTGTTTGTAGAGACACGTTCCTTGGTTGAACGAGCATTGTCCTGTTGAGAAATGACACCACGATAGTGTCGCATGAGAGTTACAGCAAGAGGACGCAGACGTACCGCTGAACCATCAGAGTTCTCTGTCACAGAGTTCTCTGTCATACTCGATGGCTTTCCACACCCCAGGAGTAATATCGCTGTGCCTCTCCAAAAATGCTGGAAAATGAGACCTCTCTGCATGTCGCCGCCGTACTTCCCGACGATGGTCGTCCAGGGCAGTGCAGAACCGCGAATCATCACTGAACTCAAATGCGACGCCGTCTATCTGCTGTCCCTGCTTCCCGGTCACGTCATCACTGATGCGGTGCAAGCAGAGCTGAGGCTGTGCCTCCGTGAACAAACTAAAAAATTCTACAGTGATGGTATCAACATGGATAAAGATGCAGAACGTTAATAACCGTTGTTCTGTTTAAAAAGCTTTAGGAGTTTCCCCATACACTACTGGCCATTAAAATTGCTACACCAAGAAGAAATGCAGATGGTAAACGGGTATTCGTTGGACAAATATATTATACTAGAACTGACATGTGATTACATTTTCACGCCATTGGGGTGCATAGTTCCTGACAAATCAGTACCCAGAACAGCCACCTGTGGACGTAATAATGGCATTGATACGCCTGAGCATTGAGTCAAACAGAGCTTGGATGGCGTGTACAGGTTCAGCTGCCCATGCGCTTCAACACGTTACCACAGTTCATGAAGAGTAGTGACTGGCGTATTGTGACGAGCCAGTTGCACGGCCACCATTGACCAGACGTTTTCAGATGGTGAGAATCTGAAGAATGTGTTCGCCAGGGCAGCAGTCGAACATTTTCTGTATCCAGAAAGGCCCGTACAGGACTGCAACATGCGGTCGTGCATTATCCTGCTGAAATGCAGGGTTTCGCAGGGATCGAATGAAGGGTAGAGCCACGAGTCGTAACACATCTGAAATGTAACGTCCACTGTTCAAAGTGCCGCAATGCGAACAAGAGGTGACCGAGTCGTGTAACCAATGGCACCCCATACCATCACGCCGAGTGATACGCCAGTATGGTGATGACGAATACATGCTTCCATTGTGCGTTCACCGCGATGTCGCCAAACACGTATGCGACCGTTGTGGTGTCACCGTCAGACACCACACTTGCTAGGTGGTAGCCTTTAAATCGGCCGCGGTCCGCTAGTATACGTCGGACCCGCGTGTCGCCACTGTCAGTGATTGCAGACCGAGCGCCGCCACACGGCAGGTCTAGAGACACTTCGTAGCACTCGCCCACAGTTGTACAGCCGACTTTGCTAGCGATGGTTCACTGACAAATTACGCTCTCATTTGCCGAGACGACAGTTAGCATAGCCTTCAGCTACGTCATTTGCTACGACCTAGCAAGGCGCCATTATCATTTGCTATTTATCTTGTGATGCATGTACCGTCAGACCGATGTTCACCAATTATGGATTAAAGTTAAGTATTCCAGAAACCTTTTTTTTTTGCTAGTATAATTATTTTACCTGTTCCAGACCTCACGCCAGCCTGCGTGAGCTTAAACGCGTGCCTTTCGGCTTCCTCATAGTGGCTTGGCTGTCTTGCCAAGTCACAAAGACCGTCATGATGCTGTAAACAGAACCTGGATTCATCCGAAAAAATGAAGTTTTGCCATTCGTGCACCCAGGTTCGTCGTTGAGTACACCATCGCAGGCGCTCCTGTCTGTGATTCAGCGTCAAGGGTAACCGCAGCCATGGTCTCCGAGCTGATAGTCCATGCTACTGTAAACGTCGTCGAACTGTTCGTGCAGATGGTTGTTGTCTTGCAAACGTCCCCATCTGTTTACTCAGGGATCGAGACGTGGCTGCACGATCCGTTACAGCCATGCGGATAAGATGCCTGTCATCTCGACTGCTAGTGATACGAGGCCGTTGGGATCCAGCTCGGCGTTCCGTATTACACTCCTGAAGCCACCGATTCCATATTCTGCTAACAGTCATTGAATCTCGACCAACGCGAGCAGCAATGTCGCGATACGATAAACCGCAATCGCGATAGGCAACAATCCGACCTTTATCAAATTCGGAAACGTGATGGTACGCATTTATCCTTCTTACACCAGGTATCACAACAACGTTTCACCAGGCAACGCCGGTCAACTGCTGTTTGTGTATGAGAAATCTGTCGGAAACTTTCCCCGTGTCAGCACGTTGTAGGTGTCGCCACCGGCGCCAACCATGTGTGAATGCTCTGAAAAGCTAATCATTTGCATATCACAGCATCTTCTTCCTGTCGGTTAAATTTCGCGTCTGTAGCACGTCATCTTCGTGGTGTAGAAATTTTAATGGCCAGTAGTGTAAAATATTCAGAGCCATTACTTTTTCAACACGCCCTCGTATTAATCTACATCAACTTCATCATTGTCTCGTTTTGCCCTATACTTGAGGCATATTCTGTGCTAACAAGGGAAACTCCCCATCCTATCCCCCCCTCCGCCCCCCACCCCCCCACCCCCCCCCGCCGCCGCCACTCTCAGCTCAGTGGTAAGATGCTTAGTGGATAGCTCGTCAAAAACTGAACACAGATCAAGCAGGAAAACAGGTTCAAAAATAGCTCTAAGCACTATGGGACTTAACATCTGCGGTCATCAGCCCCCTAGACTAGAACTACTTAAACCTAAGTAACCTAAAAACATCACACACATACATGCCCGGGGCAGGATTCGAACCTGCAACCGTAGCAGCAGCGCGGTTCTGGACTGAAGCGCCTAGAACCGCTCGCCACAGCGGCCGGCGGGAAAACAGGAAGAAGATGTATTGAACAGTGAGGGAAAAAAAGCAAAATAGAAATTGTTCCGGCGTAACGACAAGTGCCGGCAGTCTGATTAAGGACGGAAGAGCAGAGAGGGCTGTGAGACGACGTCAGCCAATAGTACGCTCTCTAGGAAGACACCAAGACAGGAACGGCCTCTCTACGAAGAGAATATAAGAGCCGCGCCGCATACTCGCGGCAGAGTGGAACACCGGGCTCATACAAATGCTACAGCAGTGACTTATGAACTGTATTGTTTTGCTTGCAATGAAATTGTACATACCGAAGGACATTGATTTTTTGCATGTCGCCATTTGCTTGCGCCACATATATGCAAAATTAAGTATTGTCAATTTAACTTATTGTAATAAACTCCATTAATACGATTTTCTTGAATTGTTGTCTGGCGATCCGAGGAAACAGCTTCCTAGGCACCTATACGAGTGGACAGGATACGAAAGAAATAGTGAACGACTGAAGGACAAGAAGCAAAACATAGAGCAGGCGATAAGAGCAACAGCGTCAGGGCTTAGCCGGCACAGTAACAGCGTGTTTGGTCAGAGGACTGGCTGCCTTCTGTAATAAAGAACTGAGTGAATCAATCAGTGATGAACCTGAACGGCTGTCATCTGACGTCTGCACCGCCCAAAAGCAACGAACAAAAAGAGAGCACAAAAAAAGAAAAAAGTGGTCATGGTGTTAGACTGCCGTGCGGGTGAGCCGCGTTCAAATCTCTCTCGTGCCTTTCATTTTTACTTTTTCACAACATTATGAGTTGTACGTCCGGTCATGAAATGTTTTTTCTCTTTATGTAGTCTTGGCAGTTGTCATTCTATACAGTGGTTATGGAATATAATAGATGTGATAAGAATACGTTACCGTCGCTAGTAAACGTGATGAATAGTGAGAGCAGGCGAGATACCACAGAGACGTCTGAAAGAAATGAAAACAACAAATACACGGGTGTGAACTATGTTACAACAAAGGAATTCAAGAGTAAAAACTTCCAAAACGGAGCGCAACTTCAAAAACGTTGCAAATATACTATTTGACAGAGCACAGGAAAAGAAATCCACTACTGTACAGCTACACTATTGATGACAAACAGCTAGAGACAGCGTGTGCCGTAAAACATCTGGGCGTAACTACCCAGAGCGACCTTAAGTGGAATGACCACATAAAACAGATAGTGGGAAAAGCAAACACGAGACTCAGATTCATCTGAAGAATCTTAAGGAAATATAACTCATCCACGAAAGAAGTGGCTTATATGGCGCCTGTTCGCCCGATTCTTGAGTATTGCTCATCTATCTGGGGTCCTTATCAGGTAGGACTGACAGAGTAAATAGAGAAGGTCCAACGAAGAGCGGCACGTTTTGTCACGGGGTCGTTTAGCTGCCGAGAGAGCGTTACGGAGATGCTAAACAACCTCCACTGGCAGACGTTACGAGGGACGAGTTGCGCATCACGGACAGATTTACTATTGAAATTTCGGGACAGAACTTTTCAGGAGGAGTCGGACAACATATTACTTCCCCCCACATACATCTCGCGTATTGACCACGAGGAGAAAATTCGAGAAATTAGAGCCAATACAGAGGTTTACCGACAACCCTTCTTCCCACGCACTATTCGCGAGTGGAACAGGGTTGGAGGGACCAGATAGTGGCACTGAAAGTACCCTCCGTCACACACCATTAGGTGACTTGCAGAGTATGATGTAGATGTAGATGAACACAGAGAAACTGCGTGATTGTGAAGCTTTTGCGTTCATTTGTTGCAGCTTAATATGACAAACTAGTCCGCTTTCATCGTTTCCTCGAGAGTGATCACATCACAGTCATATAGACACATAAATCGGACAAGGAGGCGTATCTCACTCACTTTCCAGGCGTAAAAATTAGTTGCGTCTGGAAGACACACGTACTGTAACTAATGCTGTTTATGACACACCAGACGAGTTTTCCGGTGGACGACTTGGTAGACTTGTCGCCTTGTCATCAAACATTTGCGGTTCCCATTCGAAAGCCACTTCCTTTGGGCTGCTAATAGAGTAGTTATGCAGAATCAACTGTCATTATAGATCCCTTCCTTACACCTCGCTGTTGGAAACGTACGTTACACCACGACACAGAGACAAATTTGAATACAGTGAACACTGGAAAAAAATTTGACACGGCTCGCCCGCATGACAGTGAAACACTATGACGGCTTTTTCTTTTTTTCTTTTTCATTGGTCCTTGCATTTTGTCGGGGCGGACGCTCCATGACCCTTGTTCAAGTTCGGCATTGACCCATTCACTCAGCTTTTTTGTTACACAGTGCCGCTAACCCTCTGACCGAATACGCTGAGCTACCGTGTCGGCGACCACTAACTCACGACACCGTTGCCCTGTTACGCCGCTCTATATTGTACTGCTTATCCTTCGACCATTTACTATTGCTATTTTGCTTTTTTTCCCAGTTCAGTACACCTTCTTCCTATTTTCGTGCTTGACCTGTGTTCACCAAATCTGAGGGGGGTGCGATGGGGAGTTTCTCTTGTAAGTATGAAGGAAAATTTGAATACTTTCTGGAAGAAGATAAGATGGGCTGTAGAGAGGGAAAAAGATCAGAGAAGCAATTGTTGCACTGTGCTTAGTTATGGAAGGCAGAGTGAAAGAAAATCAAGACATGTTCCTAGCTTTTGTCGTCGTAGGGAAAGACTTCGACAATATAGGGTGAAATGAGATATTGCACCGTACTTAGGAAAATGGGGGTAAACTACAGAGACAGACGAATAACGAATAAAATCTAAAGACGCCAGTGAGAATAACGAAAGTGGAATGTCAAGAAAGGCAACTTCGTGTCGAGAAAGGTGTATGGCAGGGTTGCAGCTTACCGTTAATGTTGTTCAACCTGTACGTCGAAGTAGCAGTCACGAAAGTAAAAGAAAACTGCAGAAAAGAACAAAAGTGCAAAGGGGACGCCAAAACTGTCCTGGCGGTTGAAAACAAAATCCAGATCAGTTACGAGAAATGGGCAGAATACAAGATGAGCATAAAGTATTTCCCTGATTACAAAAAAATGGTTCAAATGGCTCTGAGCACTGTGGGACTTAACATCTGAGGTCATGAGTCCCTTAGAACTTAGAACTGCTTAAACCTAACTAACCTAAGGACATCACACACATCCATGCCCGAGGCAGGATTCGAACCTTCGACCGTAGCAGTCGCGCGGTTCCGGACTGAAGCGCCTAGAACCGCTCGGCCACCGTGGCCGGCCCCTGATTGCAAGAGGTTATTTATGAATAACTGAACTAGATACAGTTACATGTTCTGTTGCAGACTGCATCTTAAGTAATAAGTTTCTACGGCTACACTCCAGCATGTCTTGCAGATTTTTGCAAATCATAGCTTAACTCATGAAAATCTTACGAATACACTTGTACTATTTACGTTGCACCTAAGTTACAGGAAATTCAGCCATGGGTAGTGATTCAAACAGTTAGTGCACTTACACACTGGTGGTTATTTGATTAACCAGATCTCGGATGAAAACTTTGCAGATAGACAGACAGATCGGAAGAGACGGTCCAACATCACCACCACCACATCCTCCACACATATCCCCTCATGAGTTTTTTGTGGGATCACTTCAAGGATAAAGTGTTAAATTCAGCAGTTCCTTATGTGGAACCCTTTACGGCACGAATACGGGAAGCTGTGGAGGCGATGACGGAAGAAATATTGGCAAACATGGGGAGAGAACTTGGGTGTCGGCTAGATGTTCTGCGCGCAAAGAAGGAGGACATGTGGAAGCGTATCCATAAAAAGCTTTAGTAGTTACGCTACGATCTGTAATGTAGCACATACCTGTATATGGTATAGTTTCTTGGACATAAATTTCTGTTAGCAGGGAAACTTACGAGTATATACTAAGGTGACAAAAGTCATGGAATACCTCCTAATACCGTACGGAACCTCCTTTTAACCGCCGTGCTGCAGCAACACGACGTGGCATGGACTCAAAAAGTTGTTAGAAGTCCATGGCAGAAATATTGAGCCCTGCTGCCTGCTGCTTCTATAGCCGTCCATAATTGCGAGGTCTCAGTGCAGGATTTTGTGCAGGAAGTCACCTCTCGATTATGTCCCATAAATGTTCGATGGAACCCGTGTCGGGCGATCTGGGTGGACAAATGATTCATTCTAATTGTCTAAAATGCTCTTCAAACCAATCGCGAACATTTGTGGCCCAGTGACATGGCACATTGTCATCCATAATAATTCCATTGTTTTTTAGAACCATCAAGTTCATGAACGGCTTCAGATGGACTCCAAGTAGTCGAATATAATCATTTCCAGTGAAATGTCGGTTCAGTTTTACCAGAGGACCCAGTCAATTCCATGTAAATATACCCCTTACCGCTTTGAAGCCACTACCAGCTTGCACGGTGCCTTACTGATAACTTGGATTACGGCTTCGTGGGGTCTGCGTCACACTTGAACTCTACCGTCACCTTCCCAGCTGAAATCGGGACTCGTCTAACCAGTTCACGACTTTTCAGTCATCTGGAGTCCAACCGATATGGTCACGAGCCCAGAAGAGGCGCTGCTGATGATGTGCTGTTAGCAAAGACACTCGAGTCGGCCGTCTGCTGCCATAGCCCATTAACACCAAATTTCGCGTCACTGCACAAACGGATACTTTCACCGTAACCCTGACAATTCTACCCAAACACCGCTCCTCTCGGTCGTTAAGTGAAGGCCGTCCGCCACTGCGTTGACCATGGTGAGAGGTAATGCCTGAAATCTGGTATTCTCGGCACACTTTTGACACTGTGGATCTCAGAATACTGAATTCGCCAACGATCTCCGGAATGGAATGCCCAATACGCCTAGCTCCAACTACCATTCTGCGTTTCA
Source organism: Schistocerca piceifrons (assembly GCF_021461385.2). Lineage (NCBI taxonomy): Eukaryota > Metazoa > Arthropoda > Insecta > Orthoptera > Acrididae > Schistocerca > Schistocerca piceifrons. The sequence continues at coordinate 872,509,303 of NC_060139.1, forward strand.
GGTCTGTTAATTCCCATCGTGCGGCCATAACTACGCCAGAAAACTCTTCAAATGAATCATCTGAGTACAAATGACCGCTACGCCAGTGCACCGCCCTTTTATACCTAGCATTCTCGATACCATCGCCATCTGTATTATGTGTATATCGCTATCCAACGACTTTTACCACCTCAGTGTATACCCACTCTGTGATTAGCACAGTATATGGCTTAAAAATAAAGAAAGCAAAGACGAAAATCATGAAGAAGAGAAAAAAGAAAACAAAGACTTGCTGAAAATAAAAATCTGGAACGACACTGTAGTGGAGAAAGTGAATGAACTGTCGTTGCTTTTCTCTTTTCTAGTATCATCAATCATCTGACTGATTTGATGTGGCCCATCACGACTCCATCTCCTGTGCCAACCTCTTGTCGTTGCATTTCTCTTTTTCTGTATCCTCAGTCATATGACTGGTTTGATGCGGCCCATCACGGCTCCATCTCCTGTGAAAACCTCTTCATTTCGTAGAAGCAATTACACCCAACATCCTGAGTTGTCGGTTAGATATATTTCAATCTCTGTCGCCCCCTACAGTTTTTACCCTCTACAGCTCACTCAACTACTATGTAAGTTATTGTCTGATGCATTAACACATGTCCTATCAACCTACCCCTTCATCCTTGAGTGTTTTCGACATATTCCCCTCCACAACGATTCTGCCTAGAATCACCTCATTCCGTATCTCATCAGTCTGATTTTCAACATTCGTCTGTAACAACACATCTCAAACATTTCGATTCCCTTACTTTCCGGTTGTTCCACTATGCACTATTCACTACCATATAGTGCTGTGCTCCACATGCACGTTCTTAGAAATTTGAAGCCCAATGTTTGATACTAGTAAACTTCTTTCGGCCACGAGTGCCCTCTTTGCTTGTGCTAGTCTGCTTTTCATGTCCCCTTTACAAGGTCCGTCATATATTCTTTTCCTTCCAAGGTAAGAGAATACCTTCGCTTCTCGTATCTAGAAAGCAAGACTAGGCAATATGGCCGAGCCGGGGAAGGAATCAAAAGGACACTGGCGCAGACAAAAAGAGCCTCTCAGCCAAAGAGTAGTATTAGATATTGTTTTGGCACTTAGAAAGAAGTTCCTGAAAATATACGTCTGGAGCATAGCATTGTAAGGAAGTGAAACGTGGGCCATTTCAGATCCTGAGAAAATGTAATTGGAAGCATTTCAAATGTCGTGCTACTTATGAATGCGAAAAATTTAGTTAATGGATAAACTGCTAAAAGAAGAAGTGCCACAAAGAATAAGCGAGGAAAAGTGATCAGATAGCTCCCACAACCGACGGCGTCACATACTCGTATACGCAACAAGCACACTGCTTCGGGCACGAGATACGTGACGTCACAGGGCGTGATCCAGTGGTCTCAGCTAAAGCTGTCTACGCAGTGATAACAAGGCACCGAAGTATTCAGCTTACAGGCTTGCAACATGTGCAACAGCTACCCTCTTGTTGACGACGTACGTCGCGAGGTTTGAGTATATTTGGTGTTTGACTCTGGCTGGATTTCTTAGAACAGTACGGCGGACCTGCGCTTTGTTCGCAGTCCTGGAGTATTTCAGTGCTCATTCTTAGAATAACCGCAGGCAGTCAGACTTTTGTGTTGCGCACCAAACTCTCAACCTGCACCTAACTCGTAACTAGTATTTCTGTTCAAATACGTGGAATGGAAGCAACGTTCGTCCAAAGTATGACGAAGTAACTGTTATAAAGCTGATTAACATATGTACAGATTGTGTGACGTGCTAAACAGCCTAGCGAGTGCTGATTTCGGTCTGTTTATAGAGACTTTTAGGAATTCTTCCCCCAATGACTTGTACAAGAAATATCTCAAACACTGTACTGTTCAAAACATCTGTATGGCGTTTCTTTAGTTATGGTATATGGAAACGGCTGCCCTGGCTGAAGGATGCCTATGTAAAAGACAAGATACTTGACGAAATTACAGCAATCGACGTCTGTGCAGCTAACTTAGATCAGACAAAATGCATCAAGTCTTTTATTGTGTTGACCATCTTTTCCGTTGAATTTTTATCTCCTACACATTATAGCACTGTGTTCTTTCTGTTCTAGATGTTCCTTGAGCGTTCTGTAGCTGAATTCCAAGTTACTACTACGTCCGAAGAATGCAGTATCGTTGACATAGTTGGCGATATAGAACGCAGCAATGCCATTCGGGTAGGCATGTGCTAGAATTGACCCTTGTGGAATGCCGACGACGACTGCCTCCATACTGTTGCGAAATACGTCACATCTATAGACTAGTGAAGGAAAATGGTCAACCGTTACTATAATGAATCGTGGATAGCCTGTACCAAGTAGTCTGCATGCTATACATCAATTTCAGGCAGGATAGGAAGCCTTATCTACTCACAGAAAAAACATTCCCCTTAAGGTGACTTACATCCTTGGCGCAACAGGGAGCGCTGGAATATCGATTTATCGATGCAGAATATGAACTGTTAAGAAAGAGGCAAGTCGTTTTCAGACAACAATTTCCATAAAAGATTATGAAATTGCTAATTTTGAATTAGGAACTTATTGTTTTTCAGCCTGTTGGGACTGTCCTAAAATTTATAATTTTGTTCTTCCTTTTCTGATGGATGTTAAGAGGAAGAAGGTGTAAATCTCAACGACATAATTTTATTGCTTTTAAATAAAGCTATAGTATCGTAACGTGAGAGACGTGTTTTATCAACAGTCATGGGAAAGTCACAGAGATGATGTCTGTTAATAATATAAAACTGTATGACGTGGGAGACAACGTTTCGAAATACATCGATGTAAAGCCATTTGATGGAGTACGGTATGTCGCATGAGTCGCCCGAGAAATATATGGAGGAGAAAGAATTCAAAGTCGAAAGCTGACACGTCAGCATTCCCCACCACGACTCCTTCATGTTGGGGAACCAAGTTGTCATGCCTCCCCACTACCATTCCTTCAAGCTGAAGGCACGATGTTTCGTCCAATCAGAATTAGTCGTCGTGAAGCCGGTCAGCTGTTTCCCCCACCACGGGTCTAGGAGTAGCAAGGGTGCTGGAGGCTACTGTTCCCCTAGTCTGCCAGCAGTTGCTACTTGTTGCTCGGCGCAGGAAGACAGAAGGCGAACCACTACCTGTCATCGGCTTCACTTTTGGCGTTGGACTTGGCAGCGACTCGGCCGTTGCTGACTTTCAGCTCTTTTCCTAGGTAAGTTCACCACCTTGCTGGTATGCTACGCTCAATATCGTCTGTCTAATATTTTTTATTCAGCTGTAAACAGGAGGTGCTGAAGAGAAATTCTGATGTGAGCAGAAACTGATGGAAAAAGTCTTGAGAAATCTGAAAACGTAATGTAAACTTTCAGACATTCTCGCACACTGAAAAATATTTAGACATTAAAATAGCCATAGCTTGTAAAGCACCAAAGAAATAATTACAAATATTTGGCTCCAGCTCGACCTTTTTATTTCTCTGCATTTTCTGTCCTTGTCTTGACTTTAGATAATCTACTGAATGCATTGCTAGTAAGATATGTTTTTAAATTTATCTTTAATTTACAGATATTTCTGATTTCTTGGTTTACGTTGATCAGTAGGAGCTTCACTACCCCTGCACCGGAATACAGAACTGCAAAGCTAGATAGCAAGGTACGTGTACTCTGAATATGTATTGTGGTTGTGTGATTGTCAGTTCATTGTAAACTAATTTTTTTTGTGTGTTTAAAGAGGAAAGCCAATGGTGATTGTAAAAATTCGAGAATTTTTGAAGAGATCTCAGCAATGTGGAGTTAATTAATTTGCTCAGTGTTCTTATTGCTGGTTTGTGTTGAATAAATATTTTATTTACGTTAGATAAATTCCTCCCGAAAATAATTCCACGGGACAGGAGGAAGTGAAACTAAGCAAAACTAGCTAGCGTTGTATGTTGATGAACAGAATAAGTGTTACTTCTGTGTTAAAAGCACGCCAAATGACGAATAATGTGATTAATTTCTTAAACTTTCCAGGTGTTGATTTGATTTTAAATTTTTTCAGATAGACACCATAGAAATTTTTGGCATGGTGTTCTGTTTAGTGTATGATTATTAGTGGGGTTCTAATATAGCCAGTTTATTTTTACTCCATTGAAACTAAGAGTTCAATTATTTACTATGGATCAAATGTATGACCAACTGGCTATCATCACCACTGTGTCTGATATGTTTGCCCTTTACTCTTTGGATAATCTGCGTTCATCATCAGCTAACATTACTTCATTTGGTCAGATTAAGAACAGGAATCAACCAGGCATTGAAGTTTGTGAGACTTCCTGTTTCGTACTTGCACACTTACGGTGTGGTGCATTTTCTTAGGCTGGCGGCTTTCTTCTCTGCAGCTAGGCCCTTTAATAGCTTATCCCATTTTTGTAACCCGGATAGTTCCCCCCCCCTTCCCCCATCCCGGTCGGAGGTTCCACTACTCTCTCGGGCATAAGGGTATGAGTGTGTGTGTTGTCCTTAGCGTAACTTAGTTTAACTTAGATTAAGTAGTGCGTAAGCTTAGGGACCGATGACCTCAGCAGTTTGGTCCCATAAGACCTTAACACAAATTTCCGAATTTTAACCCGAATAAAATTTCATAGTCCACATAATTTAAGGATTTGGCAAAATCACAGAATACATCAACATGATATTTTTTAATATTAATTTTGCCAGGAGATATTTCGTGTTTGTTTCATTTTCTCTCTACAGAATTCTTTTCGGTAACCAAACTGCGAGGAAGTGAAATTGGGTCAATATTCACCTCCAGGTACTTATCAAAAAGGTTTGAAAAACGGTGACTTGAATTTCATTTCCTTATCTAAATTTTCCATCTTTCAGTATTTCAGTGAACCTGCTTTGAGACTATGACTGATTATGAAGGAATCCGAAATGTTGTCCAATCAACATAAAATCATTAGAACCTGCTTTTAACACCACCTAACCAAGAATACTTTAGCGATATAATCTCTGTATATAAAAGGTAATGTCCTGACTGCCTGACTGACTCATTATTGCCCAGCCCAATTCGCTAAGGAAAGAAACTTGGACCTTAGAGAAAGTATGGATCTTATACTTTAGGCGTCGTTTAAGGAAGGATGTTTCGAATTCCCACCCTCAGAGAGCGAAATAGGGGATGAAGTTGTTTTTTTTTTTGAAAAATTTCGCTATTAAGGGAATTTTGAAGCTAGGCCTACGAAAATTAGTATTTGATTTCTCGATCAGAAATAAAGAAACACGCGTTTCAATATTTCTGGAAATTTGATCTATGGGTGTGAAATAGTGGGTGAAAGGTTTTTTTGAGAAGGTATCATTATTAAAGAACAACTAAAGTATTTTTTAAAACTGTAGATATGAATATCAGCATTTGAATTCTCAGTTACAAGTAAAAAAATACATCTTTCTGTGTCTTTGGAAATTTAAGCCTTAAGGGGCTGAAATAAGGGATGAGGTCGATTATGAAAATATTTTATTTTGAAAGGATTTTTAAAGCTAAACCTATGAAAATTTAGATTTGGCTTGTAATTAGAAATAAAAAATATGTGTTCCACTGTTTTTGGAAATTCAACCTCTATGGGGGTGAGACGAGGGATGAAAGTTTTTATGGAAATATTTCACTGCTCAAGCAGTTTGGAAGGTAAAACTATGAAAATACGTGTTCGGTTGCTCTATTGTAAATCAAACGTATGCATGTCACTATTTTTGGAAATTCAACCCCTAAGGGGTCGAAACAAGGTGTGAAAAGTTTTATGAAAATATTTCACTGCGAAAGGATTTTTAAACCTAAATCTATGAAAATTGGTATTTGGCTTCTCGGTTAGAGATTATAAAATACGTGTCTCACTGTTTTTGAAAATTCAATCACTAAGGAGTAAAATAGTGGGTGATAATCTTTTTGGAAATAAATAATTTCTAAAGAACTACAAATGATCTTTAAGGTTACATCTTTGACAACTGGTAGTTGAGTTCTCGGTGAGAAATAAATAAAAATACGTGTTTAAATGTTTCTGGATATTTAACCCCTAATGCAGTGCAACAAGGGTTGAAGAATTTTAAGAAAATGTTTCGTAACCTTTTAAAAAAATTTAAAACCAAGCTTATGAAAATTGGTATTGCACTCATATGTTAGTTATGAGGGAACATTTGTCGGGGGTTGAAAGTTGTTATGGAAATATCTCCACAAGAACGCAAAAGGCATGACTAATAAAAACTATCGACTCCACCTACCAGAATCGCTTTTTGGTGGGAAGTACATTCGGAAAAGACCGTGCTTATATGGCCTCAATTATCGTGGAAACCTTAGAAGATAGTGCAATTTGTGTACAACATAACAACTTTTAGTGCAATTTGTGTACAACATAACAACTCGATTGAATAAAGACAAAACAAACAAAGTCTACAGGTCACAGAATCTATGCGAGCAAAGCAGGAGTTGAGCTCCTAAGGGGGTGAGATAGGGGATGAAAGGTTTTTTTGGTTATAATCACTGTCAAGGCAGTTTTGAAGCAAGACATATGAAAATTAGTATTTGGTTCCTGAATCGGAAATAAAGAATTGTGTATTTCAGCATTTTTGGAATTAAACCCCTCTAGGGGTGAAATATTGGGAAACAGTTTTTTAGATAGAAATTATTATGAAAGAAGTACAAAAGTATTTTTAAAGCTACATTAATGAAAGTTGTTATTTGATTTTCCAGTTAGAAATTAAAAATTATGCACTTCAATGATTATGAAAATTTAACCCATGTGGGGGTGAAAGTTTTAATGGAAATATTTCACCATTCAATCACATTTTAAGTTAAATCTATGAAAATATGTATTTGGCTTCTCTGTCAGTAAAAACAAACATACATTTCACTGATTTTGGAAACAACCCTAAAGGGAATAAAATAGGAGGGAAGAGTTTTATGAAAGTATTTCAAAGAGAAAACATATTTAAAGAAAAATCTCTGGAAACTGGTATTTTTCTCTTTGTTGAAAATAAAAAAAATCGCCTTTCATAGTTTTTGGAAATTTAATCCTGAAGGGGGTGAAGTAGGGACAGACTGATTCACTGACTCATTAGTACCCATCCCAAACAGCTTAGGATAGAGACTTGAAACTTGGAGAAGCTGTAGATCTCACACTGTAGACGTCGTTTAAGGAGGGATTTTTCGAAATTCCAACCCTAAGGGGGGGTGAAATAGTGGATGAAGTTTTTCTAAAAATGTCGCTATTAATGCAGTTTTGAAGGTAGACCTACAAAAATTGGAATTTCGTTTCTCAGTCAGAAATGAAGCAATACGCGTTTTGTCATTTTTATAAATTTGAACTATGTGGGTGAAATTGTGGGTAAAAGCTTTTTCTGACAAGATATCATTATTACAGAACTACTTAAGTATTTTTAAAATTACAAGTATCAACATTGGTATTTGACTTCTCACTTACAAATAAAAAAATATATGTCTCTGTTTTTGGAAGTTTAAACCTTAAGGGGCTGAAATAGGGGATGGCATCGTTTATAATAATATTTTATTTTGTAAGAATTTTTAAAGCTAAAACTATGACAATTTAAATTTTATTTGTAATTAGAAACAAAAAAAATATGTTTCGCAGTGTTTGGAAAGTCAACCCCTATGGCGGTGAAAGGGAGATGAACATTTTTATGGCTACATTTCATTGTGCAAGCATTTTTGAAGCCAAAACTATGAAATATGTATTTGGCTTCTCTGTTACAAATAAAACGTATACATCTCACTGTTTTTGGAAATTCAGTCCTTAAGGGGGGGAAACAGAGGGTGAAATGTTTTATGAAAATATTTCATTGTGAAGGCATTTTGAAGCTAAATCTTCAAAAGTTGGTGTTTTGCTTCTCAATTACAGATGATATGTGTTTAACAGTTTTTGCAAAATTCTACCCCTAGGTGGTTAAACAAGATCATACTGATTCACTGACTCATCATCGCTCAGCCCCAACCCCTAGGATAAAATCTTGGCGTTTGGAGAGAGTGTGGATCTTACACTGTAGGCATCATTCAAGAAGGGATTGTCCGAAATCCACTCCTAAGGGGGTGAAACAGGGGAATACTTTTGGAAAATATGCCGCCTGTAGGGGAATTTTGAAGTTAGAACTACTTAAACTGAGATTTGATTTTTCACTCAGAAAGTAAAAAATATCTATTTTTGGAAATTCAATCACTAAGGGGGTAAATAGCAAGTGAAAGCTTGTCTGAAAATAAATAATTGCTAAAGAACTACTAAGGGTTTCTTAAGGCTACATCTATGACAATTGATAAGAGACTTCTCGTTTAGGAATAAGAAAAATACATGTCTTAGTGTGTCAGGAAATTCAGCCACTAAGGGAGTGTAACAGAGTATGAAAATGTTTAAGAAAATTTTTCGTAACATTAAAAAAATTTTGAACCTAAACTTATGATAACTGGTATTCACTTGTCGGTTAGTTACCAAGAAATACTTGTTAGTGGGTTAAGGTTGCTATGGATATATCTTCACAAGAACGGAAAAAGGCGTAATTAATAAAAGCTTTGGACTCCACCTGCCAAAATCGCTTTTTAATCAGACGTACACTCGTAAAATATCGTCCTCACATGCCCATAACGAGCGTGACTGGCGTAGAAGGTGTTGCACTTTGTGAACAACAGAAAAATTCGATAAAATAAATATAAAAAAATCGGTACAGGACATACAGACTACGTGAGCAAAGCAAAAGGCACTGAGCTAGTCTGTGTATACACTGAAGCACCAAAGAAACTAGTATAGGCAGACGTATTGAAATACAGAGTCTCGTTGCAAATTGTATCGAGTGGATGGACGTGCACGGGTATGGAGACAAGCTCATGAATCCATGGACCCTGCATGTCAGCGGTCAACTGTTCAAGCTGGTAGACGCTCTGTAATGGTGTGTGGCGTGTGAAGTTGGAGTGATATGGGACCTCTGATACATCTAGATACGACTCTGACCGGTGTCACGTACCTAAGCTTCCTGTCTGATAACCCGCATTCATTCATATCCGTTGTGCATTCCGATGGACTTGGGCAATTCTAGCAGGACAATGCGACACCCGACACGTCCAGGATGGCTAGAGAGTGGCTCTAGGAACATTCTTCTGGCCGCCAAACTCCACAGACATGAACGTTATTGAGCATATCTGTGATGGCTTGCAACGTGTAGTTTAGAAGAGATCTCCATCCCTTAGTACTCTTGCGGATATATGGACGGCCCTGCAGCATTCATGGTGTCGATTCCCTTCAGCGCTACTTCAGACATTAGTCGAGTTCATACTCCATGTTGTTGCGACCCTTCTGCGTAATCCAGTAGGAGGAGGGGGGGAGGGAGGGGGGGACTACATGATATTTCTTTCACTCTCCAGTGCATTAAAGACAAGGCTGACTCATTCAATGACTCATAATTGCCCGAGCCCAAATCGCTAGGGTAGAAACTTAGAACTAGGAGAAGGTATAGATTTCGTACTGTAGACGTCGCTTAAGATGGGATTTTCTAAATTCTAACCCTAAGGGGCCGAAATAGGGGATTCAGTGTTTTCTTCGAAAAGCGTTTTTAAAACTAAATCTATGAAAATTTAAATTTGGTTTTAGAAATAAAAAATATGTGTTATAATGTTTTTTGAAATTTAATCCCTATGGGCGTGAAATCGGGGATGAAAGTCTTTATGGAAATACTTCACTGTGCAAGTATCTTTGGAGTTAAATCTATGAAAATATATATTTTGCTTCTCTGTTACAAATAAAATGTATGCGTGTCACTGTTTTTAGAAATTCAGTCCGTAAGGGTGTGAAACAGAGGATGAAAAGTTTGATAAAAATATTTCATTGTAAAGGCGTTTTCGAAACAAAATCTTTGAAAGTTGGTGTTTGATTTCTCGGTTACAGATAATAAAAAACGTATTTCACTCTTTTTGGGAATTCAGCGCCTAAGGGGGTGACGTAGCGTTATACTGATTCACTGACTCATCACTGCCCAGCCCAAACCTCTGTGGATCTTATACTGTGGCCATCGTTTAAGAAGGCATTGTCCGAAATTCTACTCATAAGGGTGTGAAATAGGGGATGAAAGGCTTTTGTAAAGTATGTCGCCATTAAGGAAATGTTGAAGCTACAACTACGGAAACTGATATTTCGTTTTGAAATTTGCAGAGGGTGTTGATCTTATATTTCAGGCATCGTTTAGGAAGAGATTTTTCACAGTTGAGCTCCTAAGGGGGAGACACAGGAGATGAAACGTTTTTTGAAAATTAATTGCTGTTAAGGCAATTTTAAAGCAAGACCTATGAAAATTGGTATTTGGTTCCTCAATCGGAAATAAAGAAGTATGTACTTTCACATTTTCGGAAATAAGCTCCGCTAAGGGTGAAATTGTGGGTGACAGTTTTTTTAAATATAAATTACTATGAAAGAACTACAAAAGTATTTTTAAAGCTACATTAATGAAAACTGGTATTTGACTTTTCACTTACAAATTAAAAATTATGTATGTCACTGATTATGAAAATTAAACCCCTATGAGGGGTTAAAGTTTTAATGGAAGTATTTCATTATGCAATCACTTTTTAAACTAAATCTATGAAAATATGTATTTGGCTTGTCTCCCAGTAAAAAAGAAATATGCAGAAGAATTCCAACATATGTCCTCAATTATTTGTTAGATGTATTGCAATCTCTGTCTTCCTCTACAGTTTTAGCCCTCTACAGCTCTGCATTTTGCTTCTATGTGAGTGAAATATGGGATGAAAGCCTTTTTGAAAATATGGTGCTATTAAGGCAATTTTGAAGCTAGAACTACGAAATTTAGTACTTGGTTTCTCAGTCAGATATAAAAAATACAGGTTTCAACATTTTTGAAAATTCAGCCACTAATGGGCTAAAGTAATGGGTGGAAGTTGTTTTGAAAATAAATCACTATTAAGGAACTGTTGAAGCTACATCTGTGAGAACGAGTATTTGACCTCAGTTAGAAACAAGAAAATACATGTTTCAATGCATTTGGAAATTCAGCCCTCTAAGGGCGTAAAATTGATGATGAAAAATTTTATGATATTATTTTATTACAAAAATATTTTCCGAGTTAAATGCACGAAAATTTGTATTTGGCTTCTCTGTTAGAAATTAAAAAATATATGTGTTTCACTGTGGTTGGAAATTCGATCAGAAGGGGCGAAATTGTGGATGAAAATTTTTAAGAAAGTATTCCATTGTATTAAAAAGATCTTAAAGCTTTGAAAATTGACATTTCACTTCTATATAAATGTGTATTGTACGATGAAAGTTTCTGTGGGAATATCACACTAACGCAAGAACCCCGATTAAGAAAACCTTGGTCTCCGTACCAGAATCGCCTTTTGGTCACAAGTACATTCAGGAAAGAAAATGCTTCTATGGCCTTCATTAAAGTGAAAAATTAAAAGGTGTTGCAATTTGTGAACAACAAAAAAATTCGATTAAAGAAAAACGAAAAAGTTATGCAAACGAAAAAGTTGTGTATGAAGTAGTGGGCAGTAAGCTAGTGATTAACATAAAAAACTTAAACTGTTGCTTCGAATAAACATGCAAGGAATCAGATGCTTAGGAGGTAAAATAAAAAATTACTGATGATGCAAAATGTTTCTGGAATAATTTTGGGGAAGAGACCAGTTTTTCATTAGATCCACATCCTCTTGCAATATCCTGCAGTGTGGACACTGTAAACATGTAGCGCATTGTATTTGTAAAGACTTTTTTTTTTTTACAAAACTGCTTGTCTTTGGCAGAAAATTATGCGGCACGTGCGCTATTTACTGTCGCAGGTTTCTGCTGCAACTGAAGGGAGTCCAACGCCACTCGTTGACCTCTGACCTTGCGGCAGTGGTAGCTGGTGGCTGCTCACCACTTCGGTGGCAGTCATGGGGGACAACCAGCGACTCCAGTAAGCAGACCAAGCGTTCATATTTCTACACCATACAAGTACATTTAACTCTACTATGGTGTTTATTTGGAATACACTTAAGGTGTCTGGGTCAAAAAAGACCCGTTTTTTCTGTTTCCTTTTATGCATTTGCGTACTAAAATCATAAATTAAGTTATAATTTAGATGGTTTAATGTATTAATCATTCAAATTGGATAATAGAACAGTACAATAATGCAATAAGCGAATATTATAATTGTATGTATGTTGATTTTACTACACTCTGCCTAGCTTTGACTAATAGTTTTTGTGTGTGTATGCAAGATGTTTGCTGCAAGTGAATTTTTTGTGTTTAATACATTTCACTGTTGTTATCAGTTTTCCCAGATAGATGAGATCTGTCTCGATTCTTGCTCCTGGGATATTATCTTCCGAAGTGGAAGGTGCAGACTCAAACGACGTTCTTCTCTACAGGTTTCTCCAGTCCACAGCTTCTCTTGCAGCATTTCCTCTTGAAAGATGTCCTTGTCTCTTGATATCCCCATAAATTAGCTGCTGGTCAATGATTTCTAGGAGTATTCTTTTTCGCTGTAGGGTGTTCGCTTTCCACAAGGGGTAATTTGCCTTGTGTAGCACATAAGAGTTATATGCACATATGTCGGCGATATTTGAGAACGCGTCAATAGGCCATCTGCTTATCTTCTTCTTTGCTGTACAATTCACCATCATTTTGTCAGTGTGCCCACAGCTCCTTTCGTAGCGTTGTAGTCTATAATAATCTGAGATTTTATGTTGGTCCTATCACTGACTTCTGCACTGCGGTGCAGAGTACTTTGCATAATCCCTTTGGAATGTATGTACAAGAGATGTGTCGTTTCTGAAACGAAAGGTTGATGTGTAATTAGGATTCCCCCTGGTTGCCATTCTGTTGGTGGAATGGAAGGCTTGTTTTTTCACACTGTTCCAATCATTGTGGTACTTGTCCAGACCAGCATTTGTCACAGCTCGTGGAAAGTGAAGAAAATGTCGCAAGTAATGTTACGCCCTTCCAAGCCATAAGACAAGTGAGTTACAACCCTTAGTCCCTGATTCTTTTCAGAGGCACTACCTGATCGTTTCCCAATGTATGGCTGAATACTCCATACATAACTTGCTTCATTGTCATAAAGTATTCAAAACTTGATTTCATACTTTGCTGGTTTAATAGACACATACTGGCGGAAAGTCTAATTCCCCAAAATGCAACAAGTCGATCGTCTGCTATAAAAAAATATTGGTATTGTATAATTTAAGTAATATCAGTACTCATTTCTCCCACATAGGTGCAAACTTCTCTTGTTCACGTCTTTGCAGTCACGTCTCTCGTTCATCAGATCGAATAATCCTTCATACCTTTTCAATAGTTTCTAATGACAATGTAGCTCTGAGAACTGGGCTACCTTTGTACTCATCCCATAAACTTTCTGTAGACTCATTATGTCAATAAACTCCTGCTAATAACAGCAGACCTGAACATTAATTTTTTCCACGTTCTCCATGAACGCATTCCGTCAGGTTTAGAAGGGGTTTGTATAATGTTTTGAGTTAAGGAAGGTAGTAACAATTTGAAAGCTAAGTATTCATTTGTAATGCGAGAAGTAGTGTACCTTGTTGGTCCTGGACTCAGGTGAACTATATTTCATGCTCCATTCAGATAATTTATCCTTCAACATCATAATTGCACTGCTTCCTGTTTACTGTTCTGGTTTGTCATCTGCAGCGTCTACTAAGGATGCAGCGCTGCATTCCGAAGCATGATTTTCACTCTCTGAAACTACTTCATCACTATCAGATATGTTCACCAGTATGTCTGCTATTTCATCATTTTGTAAACAGCGCATTACCTTTAGAAAAAACTCAGAAAATATACGAATTGTAAACGGAGAAACCTACCGACCTCAGTAAAAGTGAATCAGTTTCCCCCAATTCCCACAGAAATAAACATTTCATTGTTAAAAATAACAATGACTTCACTTATTTATACCCACCTTACCGCACCCATAAACATTCAGTTATTGGCAAATTGAATATTATCAGAATTTGAGGTAATAACGAAGGTTTATATTCACAGGGTCTAAAAAGACCTGAACTGCTTGAGAAGTACTATTTGTGTGGAAGCCGAAGCAGGGCTCCAAAGCAAATTGTTTCCTGTCAGAATGTAATACACTGAGGGGCAAACCAAGTTAATGTAGGCAATTTATTAAAAGCAGACATTTTCAAAATAATAGACCAACAAAAATCCATGTGGATCAAAATAGACCCAAAAGCCTTACAAGGGTTCTTCTGTCCCTTTATTGTCTGTTCAGTTTCCTACATAGTAGGTTCTTCTTCCTATGAATGCACTGGAAATCTAGTTTTTATTTCTCTGGTGCACATAAAATTCTCCTGTATTATGGTGCCTTAGTATTTGAAATATTTTACTTATTTATTTATATCCTGTGCTAATATTGTCGTCCATGCCTTTGTACCAATGACTACACTGTTGGATTTATTACTATTAATCCTTGTCTCATATTCTTGGGGAGCTACAATCAGATCTACCATTCTGTCAATTGTCAGTACGTCTTCAGCCAAAAGCACCTGTTAGCATCAAATTATATGTATTCTATCGTTTTTCCCATGTTTAGATACACTCTCGTCCCTTTCAAAATACTGCTTTACAATTTCCCCCAAATATATATTGGAAAAGGTGGGAGAGAGACAGTATTTTTCTCTGATCCCTCTACCCAGTCTTCATTTTGAGCAATTTCCAGTGACCCCAGGACAGAGGAATGAACCATTCTAACTTTACTGACTTCTTGCACAGCTCATTAGTTTCCCTATGGATAAGTCAAGAAGTTTTGTCTCATACTAGGCTTGTTTGGGTTTTGCGACCTATTCCCACACAGTCACGCCTCTGTGATGAAATCCATATCACACCATGGTTCAGACATAAGATTTACCTGGGCAATGTCTCGGAAGTGAGAAGTACAGACCTGGTTGATATTGTAAATTAAATTCTTCAGATATCTGCCCTAGATTATAAATTGTTAGGCTACTTGGAGAGCATGGGCGATTCCTCACCAGCTTGACAGAATATAGAGCCGCTACATTGAAGAAGGGTGTGAAGTCGCTCTTCCTTGAAGTGTGGATGCACGGATTTTCCTATAAGCCTATCTGCACACAGTAGACTAACTGACACTTTGTTTATAGATATATGAATGATTTCTTCACTTACCCTTGAATCTTCTCTGGACAAATGCATAGATTCAATACGCATTTTTCATGTACATTGTCCTTGCTACATGCATCTGTGTGTTTGAGTGAGGAGAATGATTGATCTCCACATCACACGATGAGTCATCAGATAATCTGTAAGAGAGGTATCAGGAGGCTGCATTTTGTGTTGCATACCTAGCATATTATTCAGAACAAAGATTAACTGCTAATCTCGAACGTTTTGCCTGACTGAGACCGAATTGGTTTTCTGTGATGTCATTGCTGACTTAGGTATAGAATCCTTTAAACGCAGCACATCTAACAAAGAGTTCCACAGAGAAATACTGTTGCATTATAGTTGGTCGAGTAGTCAGTTTCCAAAGCTCTCTTGATTTCATCTTCATGAGGACAACTGCACAGTGACAGAAGGTTATGCATGATTAATGTCGACACTGTGAAAAGGCTGGATACTAGTCTGAGGAGCCTAGCCACAACTGCATGTCTGATAGTTTCCTTTGACTTCTGTCGTATATTAGTGCATGAATTACACGTTAAACATAAAACATATAAACACGAATATTCTAGTTTGCTTCATTTTTTTATTCTCAAGAACTATAGTAACAATATCACTGATAACATAGCATATTAATATGTTAAATTAATAATAGTTATAGATATTAAAAGCTACAAATAGTAATAATTGGTATGATACGATAATTTAAAGATAGTAATCAACAGAAAGGAGTGGATAAGGTGATGACAATGGAGTGTCGCCAGAAACCATCATTTTCATTTACATAATTTGGGAAGACAACTGAAAAATAAACCATGATAGCTGCATCGGCTACAAATTCTGAATGACCACTGGAGTCAATATTCCCCCCACTACAGTTTTTTAGAACTCCAGTAACATCTGTCACATTTAAATAGGCACTAATTTATAATCCATTTGGCACACCAACCCCATAACTTATATCTTACCTGGGCGTATCAGGACCACGTAGCTGACATTCAAATATTATTTGCATTTGTTTTCTGAAAGTTTCATATTCAACTCACATAGTTGTTTCTCTCAGATTCGCTAACAGAATTAAGTGAGGTTAAGAATGTAGAGCCTCCTTAATACAACATATTAGTACCAATGATTTGACACATTATATTCTTATTTCAGATTCAGTTTGAGAGTTATATATTCTACTGACATAGCTGATTCTCTGAACATCCCTAATGGCAATCAATGAGTGGTGAACAAAGTCTCCCTATTTTAACCACTGATTTGATGCATTTTATTCCCTTAGGATTTTATTCTGAGAGTCATATTTCTCACTGACATTGCAGATTCTGTTAGCCTCCTTAATAGCATTTCTGAAGATGATGGCTATGGAATTCCAAATGAAATGTGTTACAACAACTGATATGACACATTCTGTGCTTCTTAGATTTGATTCGAAGAGTTCATTTTGTACTGACTTGGACGATTATCTGGCCTCATAAATAGCGTTTTTTAAGGTGTTCGTTATTACCCCTGGGGATTATACATCCTTCTATCTCAGCTGGTTCTCTAAACCTCTGTAATAGTATTTTTTTACACAACAGATATTTGAGACAGTTCATTCCTATTGGATTTCATTTTGAGAGTTACATTTCCTAGTATCAGGTTCTCTAATAGAATTCCTTGAGGTGATGGAGGCTTATTCTTCTGAACATGTGTTTTTCCCACTGATTTGATACATTCCATTCAATATGGATTTGGTCATTAGTTATCCAACTGGTATAGATCATTCCTGTGACAACTCTCACAGAAAGTCTTAGAATGATTGATGTAGTCTTCCTATTAAAATCTTTTAGGACACTGGTTTGACACATTTTAATCCACTTTGACTCGTTTCTTGGCATCATAATTTCTACAGACATAGAGAACTCTCTCAGCCTCTCTAATAACATTTCTTGATATGATGAATATAACTTCCCTAATAAGTGATTTAGTTCCACTGATATGACACATCTGCTCTCTTTAGATTTTCGTCTTGGAGCTACATTTCCTAGTCTCATAGCTGATTTTCTCTGCCTCCTTAATTGTGTTAATTGAGATGAGAAATAGATTTCCTATTGACATCACAGATTCTCTCGGCCTCAGTTACAGCATTTCTTAAGAATGCATCTATTACCTCCGTAATAGAACTGTAAGCCTCTGAACTGCCTTATTCTAATACTTCACGATTCGCTTCTGAAACTTATACATCCTATTGTCATAGCTAATGCTCTTAGGCTTCTTAATAGCATTTCATGACTGATGGCCATAGCTTTCCTAATATAAATGAGCTGATATATTCTGTTTTCTTTTGATTTTATTTTGAGAATTGCATATTCTTCTGCTGCAGCTGATTGTCTCAGCCTTCATAGTATCATTTCTAAAGAAGAAGGACACAGTCTTCCCAATAAAATGTTATAAATCACAGAATTAATTTTCCATTCCCTCATAAATTTTATTCTGATACTTATTTACCTTAGTGACATATCTGATTCTGACAGTTTTTCTAACAGAATGTACTGGGAGGAAGGAAACAGTTCCCTCTTCAAAATGTGAAATGACAATTGATTTTTTATATTCCTGTTTGCATTTGTTTCTGAGAATTATATTTCCCTCAGTTTCTGTAATAGTTTTCTCTACGGCGATGCACATCGTCTTCCTAAGAAAATTTGTTACTATCACTCATTCGTACATACAATAGTACTTAGATTTTATTGTGATAGTTATATAGCCTACTGACATAGCCAATTCTCTCAGCCTTTGTTATATCTTGAGATAATGGCCCAACCCCCCCCCCCCCCCCCCCCAAGTGAAATGTGTTAGGACCACTGATCTAGCAAATTTTCGTTTTTTGGAAAACTATTGTTGGCACACAGCTGTATTGTCACTTTATTAAACGACCAGGAACAGTCACAAATCAATCATCCTCATATATACAGCGAGATTATAATCAGATGTATGATACCATAACTGTTAATCAACATCATATCATAAATCAACTTGTTAATGCAGCTATAAAGCTGGAACACATATACCATTCAGTAAATTTGCAACAAGGCACTTGGAAAGACATTTCATTTACTTTAAATTTCTTTCTGAGAGCTATGTTGTCTACTGACACCACAGATTTTTTCTGGGAGCATAGTAGCATTTCCTTACATGATGGACCTAGCATCCCAAATGAAGTGCATTATGGCCAATTATCTGATACATTTAATTTTTAAGTGATTCTAAAGGTGGCATTTGCACTGACATAACGGATTTTCTCTGATAGCATTCTTGAGCTTATGAACATTCCATTCATAAGAAAGTGTGATATCATTGATGTAATTAATTCTCTTCTGCTTGTATCTAATTGGGAGGGTTACAGATGCTAGTGACACATTTAATTCTACCAGGCTCACTAATAGAATTTCTTGAGATGATGCATTGAGCCTCTTTAATAAACTGTCTTATGGCCACCAATTTGACACATTCACTTGGAATTTGACAGTTAGATATCCAACTAACAAAGCTAAACATATCAAGTTGCCAAATATAATTTCTTAGGATGTCAACATAGTACCCCAATCTAATTTGACACATTACATTCCTTTTGGGTTTTATTTTGAAAGTTAAACTTCCTTCTACCAGTCTCCCTAACATTTCTTCAGTTGAATGACTTGAAAAATTCTACTCTCTTTTGATTTAATTCTTAGTTATATGTTACAGACTATCATAGCAGACTCTTGCCAACTCCATTTCTTGAGGTAATAGGTATAGTAATCATAGTGAATAGCATTGAGTCAGTACTTTAGAACATTTCAGATCCTAACGTTTTGATTATAATAAACCCAAATGACATACAGAATTTAGATATGATTGACAAAGCCTCCCTTTTAAAATTGATTAAAATGCTTACTAGGCACATTTGTTTCTTTACATTTCATTCGAAATTCCATAGTGGATTTTCTCAACTCCCTTCACAGCATACACATGAACGACACAGTCTGTCTAATAAAATAGGTGAAAATCACTGATCAGGAACACGCTCTTTCTTTGGATTTTTTTCTGAGAGTCACTTGTTCTTATGTCATAGGCGATTCTCTCAGCCTCCCTAATAGAATTTCTTAAGCTGATGGACAAAACTTCTCTGATAAAATATGTCAGTGTTTATCAAAATAGACTTTCCAACTTTGAAAATTCATAAAAACATATTCATAGGACTTACAAACTTATCCGTGTTGTCATCTTGAAGGAAAATAGAACAGGTCTTGTCTGTCTATTAAAACGTATGGGTGTCCACTGTCCATGTAAGTACATGTGCCAAAGTCTGCCAATTGTGTAACCCCTACAGTGACTTGACTTGACACCTCTTGACTTTTTCTTTTGGGGAATTGTCAAGGGTGCCTTGTTTGTTCCTCCCTTATTACCTTCTCTGTCAGAGCTCAGAGCCAGAATCTGCCTCACAATGAAATGAGCCATGCCTGACATGCTGCAGTAAGTTTGGCAAGAAAAAGACTTCAGATGCAATGTTTGTCACATAACCAATATAATTTGCTATTAACTGCGTAGGTATATTGTAAAACTCTTGGTGTATTTCACTGTAAAATGACACAAAAACCATTTCTCTAGGTAAAGTTAGTAAATCAATACTAGTTTTCAAGGTTTTAACGTCCTTTTTGATACACACTATATAGCTCTCCAAATAAAACGTGTTAGTGCCACCGATCTGAAGTAATTCATTTCCTCAGCATTCCTTGTGACAGCTACATTCTCCACTGAAAATGTTGGATTGTCCGGTTTCTTAATAGGATTCTTGAGATGATGGACATAGTCTCTCCAGTGAAATATCTCAGAACCACTGATTTGACACATTCCATTCTACTAACTAAGAATTCACCATTGTATGTCCAATTGAAGCACCTTGCTAAGTGTCTCATCTTATTAATACAGTATCTAGGTATAAGTGATACAGCTAGCCCCAAAACGATATTCATGATTTGATACAGAGAGTTACATTCCTTTGTGTCACAGCAGTCTGTCACATTCTCTTAACACATCTGCTAGAATTAATGGGGATGATGGACATAGCTTCATTGTTCAAATGTAGTAGGACCACTAAGTGGCAACACTCTATAGTCACAGGATTTGATTAGCAGATTTACATACACTTCTTTCAATGTAAAGCTCTCAGTCTACCTAAATGGACTACTTGGATGTGCCCTTGATAATAAAATGTGTCAGAACCATTGAATTGACACATTCCATTCTGTTCTCTTAGTATTTGACCATTATGTTTCAAGTTGATGGACCTTAATCTCTCAGTGCCCTAAAGGGTACATTAGGTATGACTGACATAGCTAGCAAATTGAAATGTGTTAAGAATCTAATTTCATATACTTCATTACCATTTAAATTAATTCCAAGAGCTACATTTCCAGCTGTCATAATGGATTCTCTTGTTAACATACATTTCTGTCATACCTGATTTCAATGTCTCCCTTATAAAATTACTGGAGTTTTAGGCACTGCCTCTCTAATAAACTGACATGATTACTGATACAACACATCCCATTCTGTTCCCTTAGAATATGACCATACGTATACCAACTGACTGCAGTAGCTATGCCATGAAACGTATTAAGAATCTGGTTAAGTACATATTGTTCCCTTTGAATTTGATTCAGTGAGTTTCATCCTATACTGTGTTAGCAGCTACTTGCATCATAGATTTTCTTGATAGATGGAAGACAGTCACTAGTAGGACCAGTAGTAGTAATGTTAGGACCAGTGGTGTGGCACATTCTGATTCTTTGGATTTGATTCAGACATTTTCACATAATCCAGTTATACATCACACTTTCAGTGTACTGAATAACAGTTCTTGAGATTATAATTATAGCCACTCCAATGAAGTGGGCGTGATATTTGGAGAGCCCTTCTACTCTTTTTCGATTTGGCCAATACATGCCTGATTCAAATAATTCAGTCTCTTAGCTTTGTAATACAATTTATGTATATGATTGATGCTGATAACCAATTGAAACGTATTAAAATGTGATTTGACACAATCCATTCTCCTTTAATTCAATTCACGAATTACAAACCCTACTGTCATAGCCGATTCTTCTACCATCCCTAACATTATTGAGTGAGATGATTGATGTAGCTTCAATAAAAGAAATGAGCTAGTAACTAAGATGTGCCACATCCTATTTAATTTTCATTTGATTTGGAGATTTATATTTAAATGTCTTGAACCCAATACCCTCAGTCATTTCTGTAGCAATTGCTGAAATGATGGGTATATCATCTTAAATAAAATTGGTCAGAATCACTGATTTCACACATAGTGTTCTATACCCTTCGGATTTAACCATTATGTTCCAACTGACATAGGTAACTAACTTAGTCTTCTAATACAATTTCTAAGTATGACTCTTATGACAATGAACGGTAATGTTCTAAGCATCTGATTTCACAATTTCCATTCCCTTTGAATATGATTGTTTCATACTTCGCCTATTGTCGTACCTGATTCCTTGAACCTCCCTAATAGAATTTCGTGACATGAATGACGTAGTTTGATTAGTAACATGCTTAAGGACTACTTATACGGCACATTCTATTTTCTTTGGATCTGAGCAGAATTTTACATCTATGTAATTTTGTCATATCTCATCCTCTCAAGTTCCCTTAATAGGGTTTCATGAGATGATGAAAATTTCCTTTGCATCAAAAATACTCTGGACTCTGATTTGACACAATACATCCTATTCTATTAGGATCTGACAGTTATGTGGCCAATTGTGATAGTTTCCTAATATAATTTCTAGGTGTGATCGACACAGGCACTATCTGAAATCTGCTTACTACCTGATTTGACATATTTCATTTCTTTTGAATTTGAGTGAGAGTCTCGCATTGACTACTGATTTTCAGATTTGGAGATTAACGTTTACTTGCATTCTAGATTTGACCAAGAGACCAATACGTTTCCACTCCTTTAGTGTGAATCCGCATCTTCACTGTGGATACACAATTTTGTTCGACCTCCTGTGGGAATCTCGAAGTAGCGGGCAGGGAGGACATGGACGTGAACAGTGGATAGGTGGGGCTAGGTGGGAATGTGGTTCAGTTGAGAAGCATGCCCAGATATTCAGCGCAGTTGTGATAAACACTGTGTCCAGGTGGTGCAGTAGTTAACACAACTGCCTAGTAATCCAGAGATCCCAGATTCGAATCCTGTTCTGGCAAACACTTTCATTGGTCGCTGCTGATTCCGTGTAAAGTCCTGATGCAGCTGATATCAATAGTTCCTTCCCTTTCCTCTCTTTACTCATCCCTCCGCATTCAATTTACCAAATGGCAGATTATTTCAGCATCCATAATTTATTACTTCAGACTGTTTGACATACCTTCACTAGTGAAATATTTTAGGATCACTGATCATCCAAATCCTATTTTGTCGTTATTTTAACACTATCTGTCTCCAAAAAAGGTTATCTTGAGATGCTGGATGGAGCCTTGCTAATAAAATATGTCAGGACCAGAGATTGGACATGTTACATTCTATTATCTTAGGATTTGATCATTATGTGTGCAGTTGATGTACCTGTACCTCTCAGCTTCCTAATAGTATTTCTAGTTGTGACTGACAAAGACACCAATCAAATGTGACAAGAATCTGATGCGACACATTCCATGTGTTTTGAATTTGCTTGGGAGAGTTAAATTCCAAACAATCATGACTGATTCTCTTATTCTCTCAACTTCCCTAATAGTATTTCTTCTGATGACTGGTGTACTTCGCTAGTAAATTGTTTGAAGACTAGTGGAGGATCACAGATTGGTGCATTCCATTCTATTCTCTTAGGATTAGACCATTAAGTCTGACATAACTATTGAGATAAACACTTCATCAAACATACTAAGAACATTATTTCATGTGTATTTGAATTTCGTGGAGAGAGTTACATTCCCTTCTGACTTAGTCGGTTCCACAAAATGTTCACTAGTAAATGTGCTTTGGCACCTGATGTGGCAGACTTGATTAAGAGGTTTACATATATACACTCAGTGCCCTGGATAACATTTCCTGAGATGATGAATAAAGCCTCCCTTACTTCATTCTGATGTCTTAGGATTTGACCATTACATAATCAATTGTTATAGCTGAAATTCTCAACCTTCTAGATGTGATTAGCTTTGACACCCAGTTGAAATGTATTAAGAATCTAATTTGACACATTCTATTCCCTTAGATCTGATTCAGAGTCTTACATTACCTGCTATCATAGTCAATACTGTCAACTTCTGTAGTAGAATTTCATGAGATGTATGACATAACTACATTAGAAAAATGTGCAGATACCTTTGATATGTCATATCCTCCATTCATTACGTTCCCTACACCTTACTGGCACAAATGATTCTTTCAGCCTCCCAAATATATACATATATATCAAATTGCTAAAACATCTAATAAGATGCTTTAGCACCCACAGGTCTTGTAGCGACCATCACATCGTGAAATATGTCCATTGTACCGCTGGACAGAATTGTGATGCACTTCGGTGCCAATATGACATTTTTAACCCACCTTGTACCTCACATGAACTTCTGAGGTGTGGCCTTTTTCTCGCATGCGTCGACACATTGCTGTTTGAAGCGTCACTGAGCCCGACGGTGACGTTCCAGTTTGCTACGCTTTTACACCGTTACAGAGGAAGGTAGTTAGCAGCTTTGAGCCAAATTTCAAACTTCTGCGTTGTATTTGGAAACAATTGCAGGGTTTCGAAGAAAGCGTTCCTTTAAGTGTGTGGCGCAGTGTAATTAGTTTGCGGAGCAGTTTTGGAAAAAAAACTGTCTCATAATACATCCTAGATCTGTTGTTGCTACCAGAGGTGGGAGCTCTATATACTTCGCCGAGGCGACAAAGTCGTGGGGTAGCAATATTCACATATACGGATGGCGATGCTGTCGCGTACACAAAGTTCAAAAGAGCCGTGCATCGGCGGAGCTGTCATTTGTAGTCACGTGATTCATGTGAAAAGGTTTCCGACGTGATAAAGGCCGCACGATGGGAATTAACAGACTTTTAACGCGGAATTGTAATTGGAACAAGACCCATGGGACATACCATTTCCGAAATCTTTAGGGAATTCATTATTCCGTGATCCACAGTGTCAAGAGCGTACCGAGAGTACCAAATTTCAGTCATTACCTCTCACCCCGGACAAAGCAGTGACCGACGGCCTTCGCTTAACGACCGACATGCGCGACGCTTGCGTAAAGATGTCAGTGCTAAAAGACAAGCAACACTGCTTGAAATAAACGCAGAAATAAAAGTGGGACGTTGACGAACGTTTCCGTTAGGACAGTGTGGCGAAATCTGGCGTTAATGGGCCATGGCAGAAGACGACCGATGCGAGTGCCTTTGCTAACAGCACGCCATCTCCCGCAGCGCCTGCCCTGGGCTCGTGGCCATATCGCTTAGACTCTGCTTGACTGAAAAGCCATGGCCTGGTTAGATGAGTACCGATTTCAATTGGTAAGAGCTGATGTTAGATTTTGAGGGTGTCTCAGACCCCACGAAGCCATGGACCCAAGTTGTCAACAAGATGCTGTGCAAGCTGGTTGTGGCTTCATAATGATGTGGACTTTGTTTACACAGAATGGACTGGGTCATCTGATCCAACTGAACTGATCATTGACTGGAAGCGGTTATGTTCAGCTACTGTTTTTAGCCATTTATGGACTTCATGTTCCTAAACGTGTCACTGGGCTACAATTCTTCGCGATTGGTTCGAAGAACACTCTGGACGATTCGAGCGAATGATTTTGCCAACCAGATCGCCTCGCATGAATCACATCGAACATTTATGGGGCAGTTATGGACGGTTATAGTTGCAGCATCGCTCAGTATTTCTTCAGGGGACTTCCAGCGACTTGTTGAGTCAATGCCACCTCGAGTAGCTGCACAACGCCGGGCAATAGGAAGTCGGAGACGATATTAAGAGAATCCCATGACTTTTGTCACCTCAGTGTAAGATATATACGCAGTACACCATCTAATCAGTTACAAATGGTTCAAATGGCTCTGAGCACTATGGGACTTAACATCTTAGGTCATCAGTCCCCTAGAACTCAGAACTACTTATACCTAACTAACTTAAGGGCATCACACACATCCATGCCCAAGGCAGGATTCGAACCTACGACCGTAGCAGTCCCGCGGTTCCGGACTGCAGTGCCTAGAAGCGCACGGCCACAGCGGCCGGCAATCAGTTACAAATTTCATCATGTAGCCTTGTTTCTATACTGTATACACAAAATAAGGGATATTTCATTATCTGTTTACTTCTTAGTATTCCAATTTTGCTGGACAGTATGGTATCTCTGTACTTCCAGTTGGCGACGTTTCTGTATGAATTGGATCCCATCAGGCTTCAGTAGTCAACCATTCACCAGTTCCTCTGTTGCTCTCAAACACGTGCTTTGTTAGTGAGAATATTTTGTGACCAGTCATTTTTACGTACATAGTAGCTCCACTTAGAACTGCATCTCGAGTATGGTGTCAAGAAACACCTGCTGTGTCTTGGAGGATATTTTGTGACCGGTCAATGATTATACATACATAGTAGCTCCATTTAGAGCTGCTTCTCGAGTATGTGGCCCACTGTGGCCATCTATTCCTCCTCTGCTGTGGTGTCAGGTGTTGCTGTCGAGAATCACCAGCTTTGTCTTGGAGGATATTTTGTGACCTGCCAGTGGCTATACGTATGTAATACCTCCACTTAGAGCTGCTTCTCGAGTATGTGTCCCACCGTGGCCATCTGTTCCTCCTCTGCCATGGTGTCAGGTGTTGCTGACAAGAAACACCTGCTCTGTCAGTGAGGATGTTTTGCGACCAGTCAATGGCTATACATATGTAGTAGCTCCATTTAGACCTGCTTCTCGAGTATGTGACCCACCGTGGCCATCTGTTCCCCCTCTGCCGTGCAGTCAGGTGTTGGTGTCAAGAAACACCTGCTTTGTCAGTGAGGATATTTTGTGACTGGTCAATGGCTATACATACCTAGTAGCTCCATTTAGAGCTGCTTCTCTAGTATGTGGCCCACTGTGGCCATCTGTTCCTCTTCTGCCGTGATGTCAGGTGTTGCTGTCAAGAATCACCTGCTTTGTCAATGAGGATATTTTGTGACCGGCCAATGGCTATATGTATGTAGTAGCTCAATTTATAGCTGCTTCTCGAGTATGTGGCCCACCATGGCCATCTGTTCATCCTCTACTGTGGTATCAGGAGTTGCAGCGTACATTATCGTTGCAGGCAGCGGTACGAGCGCCTCCTGAGGGAGTGTGCAGCCGCCAATGTGATGGGAGACGCCGCCGCCGCCAGGGCTCAGGCTGCGGGATACGAGGCCAGACACGGGATCGGCGCCAACCCGGAGTGGTGAGTCTTTACCTCGGAAGTTTAGGTTTAACTTTCTTCCTTTATTCGTGATTTAATAAATTCATTTATTAACTGGCATGTATAATATCATTTCGTGCTATTCATTTTTGCTGTTGCAACAATTTGCTTACTAAATTGGCCAGAATTTATCTTGACCTCGTTATTGAATTCTCCTATGAAGAATCACTGAAAATCTGATGGTTATTCCTTATTAATATTTTCAAAATAGTAATAATCCAAAGTTTACTTGAAAACAATTCGTTTGGTTAAATTCTCTGACGTCGTAATATTGACTTTATCTCTGTGAATCTTAAAATTCGAAAAGAACTTCTGAACAAAGGAATGTGATTGTAGGTTCAATTGTAATTAATGACTGAAAAATAATATTGCCGAACTTGGCAACTGAAATTAGTTCCTATATCAAACGAAAATCTTCCGTATTTAAATATTTCACTTTCTGTCACTATTATGAATTTCTCTCTTTGATAAAAATGGGAAGGAAGTTTTCAGCTAAGTAGTCACCATATAGTTAACTAAGTCATTTTAATTACTTCAAGCCGGCCGAAGTGGCCGTGCGGTTAAAGGCGCTGCAGTCTGGAACCGCAAGACCGCTACGGTCGCAGGTTCGAATCCTGCCTCGGGCATGGATGTTTGTGATGTCCTTAGGTTAGTTAGGTTTAACTAGTTCTAAGTTCTAGGGGACTAATGACCTCAGCAGTTGAGTCCCATAGTGCTCAGAGCCATTTGAACCAATTACTTCAAACACTGATAAACGCGAGAGTACTTCACGGTTCACATGAATAAGCAATATCCCTTCAGAGACAACCTAACAGCGAGGCAAGACAGCAATAGAAATCCAGTGCAGTGCAGTGGAATGGCGGATATCGCCATCGTCTCCTCTTTATACAATTCCGCAAAGAAAAATTAGTACACCTGCAATGACACTGATAACGGCATATGCCATCTGGGGGACAGTAGATGTAGTTTCATAGGGATAGTTTGATCGTCGTCCGCCAACAGATAGCGTAGGGGCATAGCTACCAGAGCGCCATCTGTGTCTACCTTTTAATAGGGAATTGTCATAGTCAGAAGTCTCAGGCGAAGCAAGCAAACAACCCTGCCAAGGAGACGCACTAGCGCTTCCTACAGCCATATCATAGAGTTTCAGATAAATCAAATCGTGGCTCTCGAGATGATGAGATGGTCCTTTTAGAGAATTGCCACACATGTTGGACGTGAGGCGTCAGTTGTACAACGATTCGGTATCAGTGGTCACGTGAACATTTAACACCTGTAGACTAGGTTCTGGGCATCCATCTGGGACAGACTCCCGTCAGGATCGTCGTATTTTAAGGGCAACAGCGACACATCGTACAGCTACCAAGGCAAAGGTCGGAGGGCTTGTGATCGCAAACGTGTCAACACGAACTGTCGCGACCCAGTTATTAGCAGGTGGACTACGGGCACATACATCTCTAGCCCGTCGTCCATTTACGTCACAGCACCCCAGCACGGCTAGACTGGTGCCGTCTGAGGTTCACTTGGAAGATGGAATGTTCCGCCATGAAAGCAGACTCTGCCTGCAAGCAAGTGATGATCGTTTTATGTAGACCTGGAGGGAGCTGTCCTGTAGAGCGCATTCGTCCAAGATATACTGGCCCTAATCCAGGCCTTATGGTCTGGGGTGCGATAAGCTACAACTCTCTTTCAACTTTGGTATTTCTGGAGGGGACGCTAACCAGCGCTCGGTACGTATAGAATATTGTTAGACCTATTCTTTTGCCATTCTAGCAACATGAAGGTTATGTGTTGTTCCAACAGGATAACGTTCTACCAAACACTGCCCGTGAAACTCAACGTGCCCTGCAAGACGTGTAGTAATTTTCCTGGCCATCACAATTTCTGAACTTGTCTCCAATCGAGCACATGTGGGATGTGATTGGACAAGAAGTGACTCGTGTGGCTCATCACCCAACAACTCTTACAAAACTATGCGAACGCGTCGAGAAGGCGTGGATAACGTAATCCAGGACAGTATTCGCTATCTGTACGAGCGACTACATCTCAGGGTCATCCCTTGCACTGCCACCCATGGAGGCTTCACCACGTACAGTTGTCTCAGCATTGGTCGATATCTGGCACCTCAGAACCGCATGTGCTATTGATTTGTAAATGTGATCATTTCATCTACTCCATATACACTATTGCAACAATAAATCTTGAGCGTATTGGAAACCTCTACAAGAGAGTACTAACTTTTTCCTGTCAGTGTACAATACACGATACATGAGGATCTTTGTAGTCTTTCATTTCATTACAGTGATAGTACAATGTTCATAAGGATCACTGGTCTTTCACAGTCGACAAACATTTTGTACATGACTTACTATGTCACTTCATATGTATATGACGCTTTCATAACTACATTAATGTTTTGAATAAAAATCAAGGGGGAAAATGCCTTTCATTTCGCTATGACGATATAAGTCCACGTGATGCTGTTTCTGGTGCGCCAGTCACAGCGCTGCATACACGTGAAAAGCCGAATGAGCAGATTCATTCCTTGTCGGCCCCTATCCACGCACTAGGGCCGTACCGAGAGCGTGGCGTGATAGTCGAACACCATGGGCGCAGGCAGAGAAGGGACGTAGAAACTGACCGAAAAAAGAAACAAAAAGAAGGGCGGTCTAAGAAGTAGAAAAAAACGTGACTTTGGCTATACGCTGTCGGAAAACTCATGAGCGAGCGGAGCAATTGGTGGCAGATGTTGACACGAAACAGAAACCCTCTCTAACATTAATCCTACTACAGATAACCGTGCTCACTTAGGGCGGGATGTCTGAAAAATACATAGATACAGATAAGCTAGAGTAGCTTTTACTGTTTTAGAGATAATGCAGCCAAATTTTGCGTATCTCAGCATTATGTTATTGGCTACAATCTTGATCTTTTCCAATGATTTGTCAAATAATCCGATCAAGACGTTGCCAGATACTTTTAGAACATTTACTATCACATGAGAAACATTTTATGAACGGTTACTTAACTTATTAGTGACAGATTATTCTTAGTAATTAGATAACCAAATCAATGCAGCACTTCTTAATATCAGTCTTAGAATTCTCACAACATTTTCTTAAATTTATGTGTGTTACACCCAGCAGTTTTTTATTTCACATAAATTTAAGTAAAGTTGGTAACACACTCTGAAAAATTTCCTATCACATGGAGTTGTGTTTTAGTATTTACAAAGCCTGTACCAAATTTCACTTCTTAACTGTAAGGGGTTATCAGAAAATGTTCATTATACACTGAAAAACGAAAGTTGTTCAAAATGCAGAGAAAAGATTTTACTATCATTAATGTAAGGAACAAGTATCTTAATGCTGGTCAGAACAATAGATTTGGTCGTCTTGGTCTTCATGCAGCTTTTTTCTTCTAGTCTGGTCCTTGTGGTGTGCTCTTTTGGCACTATCCTTCACTGAGACTTCAGTACCTACATAATCAGTCTTCTTCAATAGGATTGTAGTGAAACAACATGCATCAAATCATAGCCTCATAAGGGTCCTGATTCTTCCAGTGTTATCATCATTGGAAACCAATCATATGAGGAAATTTTTAACAAGTGTATAAGTGAAAAATGTTGTCTTTGAACGTCGCTTCTAGTTGAGGTTATTAAAGTTTTGCATTCCACAATGTGTGGGGTTACTTTAATAAATTGTAATTAATCAAATCGTAAAATAGCTCGCAGCCTCATATACTCTACAGATCTCTTCTCTGATAGCAAGAAATGATAAAATTTCGCAAACAAGAACAGAAAAATATAGAAAACCGGGCGTAGTACCGTGCATTGGTTGGAACAAGATCGTTTTAGTATCTTCCGTAGCATCAATTATACTCTGAATATTCGAGGCAATATTTTTAACATTCTATGGAACTTTCTGATGCAAAAAAAAATTTCAACGTTTTTTAACCATTTTACATACATCATCCCATAGTAAAAGTGGAGAAACCCTGATATATGTCTCATAAAATATATCCAGGATGTCATATACGTCAATTTTGAGGTAGATAAAGCCAGAAATATTTTGACTTTTCCCAGTAATAATTGTTAAACTCAGCTGGATTGAACTGATTATTAACCTTTGCCAATCAAGTAGGCAAGACCATGCAATGGCTTAGAATACCGTATCGTGAGGAATACTGATGTGTTAATAAATGCAGTGCAACATACATCTGTTAAAATCAAATCTTTCCTATGTTCTAAATACTTCACCACTGGAAACAGACTTACTATATGGTGTTTGGCAACAGCCCGCCAACTTAATGGCGGACACTTCACAACACGCATATTTCTTTAATGCACGGCAATGAACAACAAATAATTTAACATAAAAACTGATCAATGTGTAAACACGGGAATGACACAAAAACAGCAAATGTAGGTATTTATATGAACAAAAGAGCTGTAGAAAAGTAAAGATTGAAAAATTTTGTATCACTGTCAATAAGAGTACTTGTGAAAGTGGCAAGAACGAGGACAGTATCGAAAGATGAAAAATCTACAAAAATATACGAGTATATATGTATATAATATCTGCAATAAAAGTTGTTTAATGAACGAAATTTGTGATGGTTTTAATTTTGAAAGTGAGTGAAAATATTATTCAAAATTTTTTGGAACTTCACTTACGTGAAAATAGTAAAAACGCGAAACGAAAACAGGCTGAATATAAATTTTATTATAAAGTTCTTTCCAAAAATAGTTTGCTGGATTTGAACTTCCTCACGTTTACAAAATCAATCACCACTTAACTGATGTTGTCGGCATGTCATCATTCATGTTGCTGATCCACAGTCCAGGACTGTGTTAACCACGTAATAATAGTTGCTGTGTTTGTCCTCTTGATCATGACTGCTCGTCCGTGCATGCAGAAGGAACGTGTGATGTTTACATATTCGTTTTCATTAACGTACCTGCAGCTGCGACGTAAATCAGACAAGCTTAACTCAGTTAACACATAGCACAGCACTTGTTAACAACTTCCAGTCCCCGAACAAATTTTGTAGCTTCCAGTCCGATTACGACATGAAACACTTCAGGTACCTCAGTCCACATTAAAATATTTGTTTTAGTTTGGCAGACCGTGTCATGCATCAAACTACTTCGTGATATTCACACTGGCTGCCATACACACAGCAACTACACGACTTAGGGATCTGCATATCGTATTTTCAAAATTAATTTGGTAATGTAAGTCCATAATGAGAATCAAAGTGACACGTTGAGTTATTAGCTTAGTTGTTCGCTTCGAGGCTTGGGATCACCAGATGAACAAATTCCTCGCCCTAAGTACGAAGCTCTGAACCGTTCTTTCGCAATGACCACTGCAAGAATCTAAGAATAATATACAAATAACTCCCTCACTGGGAAACAGAAAACCTTTCAAGTATCTTTGAACCTGATCAGACGTATGTTTACCAGATTTCGATGCTGTCACAAGGATATTCGGGGCTTCAAAAAGAGATTCTCCAAATCTCGGTCCAAACGCAACATTAGTTTCTTTTAAAACTATGAAAAGGCGGGTGGCCAGTGTGAAAAAAAAACTGTTTTGAGCGTCGTATTGGAGAACAAGAAACATCAGTGATCCCAAAGTGCTCGATGGCACCGGTACAGCCACGAAACGTTACGGCTTTTGAGTTTCGAAGAACTTTGTGAGACGACTTGCAGATCTAGTTCTGCAGAATGACTATGACGTCAGTCTCCAGTTTATAGACAATACAGTCAAGCGGCAGTGACTAATACGAAATTAATTCTCTTCGTCAAGTTTTACAAATATACTGACATGTGCCTAATAGAAGTCAGGATATTTAGAGGATCACCTGTGTCAATTTGAAATCACACTGAATTTTGTTTTATATCGGCTTCTCTGTCGTATGGATTACATGAAGAAATTTTATTCATTTTATGTGTATGGTGTAAAAAAAGTTATGTTACAAGCATTTCCTTACAGATTATAACTATTCTAATTATTTTCTGTCATAATAATGAGTTACTTCTCCATGATCAATTAAGATCAGAACACCAGCTAACCAAATTCTTTTAAACTTAGTGCTGGTCTGGGTCATTTACAGTCAGCAGAGAACTTACCAAGGAAGATACCATGGTAATTGTGGGTGGGCCACTCAACAGTATTGACAGCGATCCTGGATACAATAGAGAGTGTGACCTGGTAAATATTGCATCAACATCGAGACATACCAGTGTGGGATTTGCTTCTGTTCTGAGGCGCCATCACCAACTTCATTTGAACTCTTCTGTCAGGAGAGTTAATTTGTAGTTGGAAAGCTTCTTCGATGGGTGGGGGGTCACATATTGGATAGGTCCTGTTGATTCTATCAGTAGGTGGTTTGTACTAGGAATGGCCTACATCTCAACAGGAAATGAAAGGGTAAACTTGCTGGGCTAATAGCAGGAAATTTAAGAGGGAGGGGGGGGGGGGGGGCACTATCATGAGTTTTAAAATACCAGTGGCTACAAGTGTTGGAGGAGCACATTGATTTCTGCGGCTGCTTCTTGCAGTCTCGCTTGTCTGTTAGCACTGACAACTCTAGGCAAGTGCCACTGCTCTCGGTCGTTAAGAGAAGGCCGTCGGCCTAGGCGATGTCCGTGGTGAGAGGTAACGCCTGAAATTTGGTGTTCTCGGCACACTCATGATGCAGTGTATGTCGATATATTGATTCCTTAGCGATTTTAGAAACTGAATGTCCGATACCCGTAGGTCAAAATCCGTTAGTTCCCGTCGTGTGGCTATAATAACGCCGGAATCTTTTTCACGTGATGCTTCTGAATAGAAATGACAGCTCCGACGCTACACTGCCCTTTTACATTTTGCTTACAGGATACCGTCTTCATCTGTTGTTGTTGTTGTGGTCTTCAGTCCTGAGACTGGTTTGATGAAACTCTCAATGCTACTCTATCCTGTGCAAGCTTCTTCATCTCCCAGTACCAACTGCAACCTACATCCTTCTGAATCTGCTTAGTGTATTCATCTCTTGGTCTCCCTCTACGATTTTTACCCTCCACGCTGCCCTCCAATACTAAATTGGTGATCCCTTGATAACTTTGAACATGTCCTACCATCCGATCTCTTCTTCTAGTCAAGTTGTGCCACAAACTCCTCTTCTCCCCAATTCTATTCAATACCTCCTCATTAGTTATGTGATCTACCCATCTAATCTTCAGCATTCTTCTGTAGCACCACATTTCGAAAGCTTCTACACTCTTCTTGTCCAAACTATTTATCGCCCATGTTTCACTTCCATACATGGCTACACTCCATACAAATACTTTCAGAAACGACTTCCTCACGCTTAAATCTATACTCGATGTTCACCAATTTCTCTTCTTCAGAAACACTTTCCTTGCCATTGTCAGTCTACATTTTATATCCTCTCTACTTGGACCATCATCAGTTATTTTGCTCCCCAAAATAGCAAAACTCCTTTACTACTTTAAGTATGTCATTTCCTAATCTAATTCCCTCAGCATCACCCGACTTAATCCGACTACATTCCATTATCCTCGTTTTGCTTTTGTTGATGTTCATCTTATATCCTCCTTTCAAGACACTGTCCATTCCGTTCAACTGTTCTTCCAATTCCTTTGCTGTCTCTGACAGAATTACAATGTCATCGGCGAACCTCAAAGTTTTTATTTCTTCTCCGTGGATTTTAATACCCACTCCAAATTTTTCTTTTGTTTCGTTTACTGCTTGTTCAATATACAGATTGAATAACATCGGGGAGAGGCTAAAACCCTGTCTCACTCCCTTCCCAACCACTGCTTCCCTTTCATGTCCCTCGACTCTTATAACTGCCAACTAGTATCTGTACAAATTGTAAATAGCCTTTCTCTCCCTGTATTTTACCCCGCCACCATCAGAATTTGAAAGAGAGTATTACAGTGAACATTGTCAAAAGCTTTCTCTAAGTCTGCAAATGCTAGAAACATAGGTTTGCCTTTCCTTAATCTAGCTTCTAAGATAAGTCGTAGGGTCAGTATTGCCTCACGTGTTCCAATATTTCTACGGAATCCAAACTGATCTTCCCCGAGGTCGGCTTCTACCAGTTTTTCCATTCGTCTGTAAAGAATTCGCGTTAGTATTTTGCAGCTGTGACTTATTAAACTGATAGTTCGGTATTTTTCACATCTGTCAACACGTGCTTTCTTTGGGATTGGAATTATTATATTCTTCTTGAAGTCTGAGGGTATTTCTCCTGTCTCATACATCTTGCTCATCCGATGGTAGAGTTTTGTCAGGACTGGCACTCCCAAGGCTGCCAATAGTTCTAATAGAACGTTGTCTACTCCTGGGGCCTTGTTTCGACTTAGGTGTTTCAGTGCTCTGTCAAACTCTTCACGCAGTATCATATCTCCCATTTCATCTTCATCTACATCCTCTTCCATTTCCATAATATTGTCCTCAAGAACATCGCCCCTGTACAGACCCTCTATATACTCCTTCCACCTTTCTGCTATCCCTTCTTTGCTTAGAACTGGGTTTCCATCTGAGCTCTTGATATTCATGCAAGTGGTTCTCGTTTCTCCAAAGGTCTCTTTAATTTTCCTGTAGGCAGTATCTATCTTACCCCTAGTGAGACAAGCCTCTACATCCTTACATTTGTCCTCTAGCCACCCCTGCTTAGCCATTTTGCACTTCCTGTCGATCTCATTTTTGAGACGTTTGAATTCCTTTTAGCCTGCTTCATTTACTGAATTCTGATTTTCTCCTTTCATCAATTAAATTCAGTATCTCTTCTGTTACCCAAGGATTTCTACTAGCCCTCGTCTTTTTACCTACTATATCCTCTGCTGCCTTCACTACTTCATCCCTCAAAGCTACCCATTCTTCTCCTACTGTATTTCTTTCCCCCATTCTTGTCAATTGTTCGCTTATGCTCTCCCTGAAACTCTGTACAACCTCTGGTTTAGTTAGTTTATCCAGATCCCATCTCCTTAAATTCTCACCTTTTTGCAATTTCTTCAGTTTTAATCTACAGTTCATAACCAATAGACTGTGGTCAGAGTCCACATCTGCCGCTGGAAATGTCTTACAATTTAAAACCTGGTTCCTAAATCTCTGTCTTACCATTATGTAATGTATATGATACCTTCTAGTATCCCCAGGCTTCTTCCATGTATACAACCTTCTATACATGTGCATATCGGCCTCACATGACTTTTGTTACCTCAGAACATGTATATTAGAGAGAGGACACAAGCTGGGATTAAGAAATGAAATCATTGCAAAGAAACCATACCAGCATCCTTCTTAAGCCGTTTAGGGAAACCACGGGAAATCTAAAGCCAGCTGGCCAGATGAGGATTTGAAATACCATCGTTGCTGACGCAAGTTCACTTCATTACCCAGATTGTCACACTGCTCACTAACAGCTATTACAGCGTAGTATAGGTGATGGAGGACCAGAGGGCAGCAGTGCTAAACTTTGAGCTTAGAAGAATATCAACATTTTCATAAGTGAGAATAGGGTGGATTATGGTCACGGCACTTTTTTCCTATGTTCAGTGAATTAGAAGTCTTAGTTTAATTTATACTTTCTAATAGACAACATGTTTTGAACTAATGGCTCCACTCTAGAAATGTGTTGGTATTGGTGAATAGGTATCCGCCATCATTCCGTTTGGCTTCCACTGAGCAACAGCCCTTGGTGATTAACCCAGCTCCAGTTGAGGCGGCGATTGCTATGCTTTCAGAGGGACATTACACCAATCTGTAAGTACTCCCAATAATACTTTGCCCTGCTCAGTAACTATACTCAGCACTATGTAGTTGAACTCGCGACACTGTTGTCTATTGCTCAGTAAGTACTCCCGCTATTATTTTTTTTCTGCTAAAAAAGAATTTCCACCACTATTGTGTTCTGCTCAGTCAGTACTCCCACCACTATTTTGTTCTGATCAATATGTACTCCCACCTTCACTTTGCTATGGTCCCTTCACTATTTTGTTCTAATACAATTACTATTTTATTTTAGTTCAATCATCTTTTTTTTAATCCCACCACTATTTTATTTAGCTCAGTCAGTACTCTCATCACTGATTCTGTTCTGATTAGCATCATTTTATGCTGCTCACTCACCACTCTCGCCACTATTTTGTTCCGCTCAGTAAATACTTCAACCACTGTTTTTTCTGCTAAGAAAGTATCCCCACTGCTATTTCTTTTTGCTCAGGAAGTAATCCCACCCTAATATTTTATTCTGCTCAGCCAGTATCCCCACCACTTCTTTGTTCTGTGCAGTATGTACTCCCACCACTATTTTTATTATTTTTTGATTACTAGTCGCCAAGGAATTCTAATCAGATGAGGTATCCTACCCAAGCACTTAACACTGTCTTGATTCACTTTACTCACAAACAATAGCTTCATTTCATAATAACATGGGTAACACAAGTACTCGGTGTATGAATGGCAGGAGCAATGTGGCACCTGATGGTCATCACATGTTTCAAAATTTCTATAGATTACGAGTGAGTCCGTTCGTCAGTGCCTCTCTGGATGACACTTCCTGCATTCACTTGAAAGTGTTAAACAATTCGCGAATTTTAAGGCGCTAACAGCGACGTGAGATTGAGGCTGAAGTGTTAAATATAGCATGTGATAAAATTAAATATCTGGTCCTGTAATTTTTATTTGTAAAGAGGATGCCGTCACGCATGACGCATTGTGGTATCACCTGCAATGTTTTTATGCAGAGCAGCATAATTTTTAATTGTAGGTTCAACATTTCAAGGATAGAAGTGATGAATAGGAGACATCAGATGATTAGTCTGTTTGCATAATATACACTCCTGGAAATGGA
The DNA here is from genome assembly GCF_021461385.2 of Schistocerca piceifrons. NCBI lineage: Eukaryota > Metazoa > Arthropoda > Insecta > Orthoptera > Acrididae > Schistocerca > Schistocerca piceifrons. The sequence continues at coordinate 872,546,840 of NC_060139.1, forward strand.
AAAAAAGAACACATTGACACCGGTGTGTCAGACCCACCATACTTGCTCCGGACACTGCGAGAGGGCTGTACAAGCAATGATCACACGCACGGCACAGCGGACACACCAGGAACCGCGGTGTTGGCCGTCGAATGGCGCTAGCTGCGCAGCATTTGTGCACCGCCGCCGTCAGTGTCAGCCAGTTTGCCGTGGCATACGGAGCTCCATCGCAGTCTTTAACACTGGTAGCATGCCGCGACAGCGTGGACGTGAACCGTATGTGCAGTTGACGGACTTTGAGCGAGGGCGTATAGTGGGCATGCGGGAGGCCGGGTGGACGTACCGCCGAATTGCTCAACACGTGGGGCGTGAGGTCTCCACAGTACATCGATGTTGTCGCCAGTGGTCGGCGGAAGGTGCACGTGCCCGTCGACCTGGGACCGGACCGCAGCGACGCACGGATGCACGCCAAGACCGTAGGATCCTACGCAGTGCCGTAGGGGACCGCACCGCCACTTCCCAGCAAATTAGGGACACTGTTGCTCCTGGGGTATCGGCGAGGACCATTCGCAACCGTCTCCATGAAGCAGGGCTACGGTCCCGCACACCGTTAGGCCGTCTTCCGCTCACGCCCCAACATCGTGCAGCCCGCCTCCAGTGGTGTCGCGACAGGCGTGAATGGAGGGACGAATGGAGGCGTGTCGTCTTCAGCGATGAGAGTCGCTTCTGCCTTGGTGCCAATGATGGTCGTATGCGTGTTTGGCGCCGTGCAGGTGAGCGCCACAATCAGGACTGCATACGACCGAGGCACACAGGGCCAACACCCGGCATCATGGTGTGGGGAGCGATCTCCTACACTGGCCGTACACCACTGGTGATCGTCGAGGGGACACTGAATAGTGCACGGTACATCCAAACCGTCATCGAACCCATCGTTCTACCATTCCTAGCCCGGCAAGGGAACTTGCTGTTCCAACAGGACAATGCACGTCCGCATGTATCCTGTGCCACCCAACGTGCTCTAGAAGTTGTAAGTCAACTACCCTGGCCAGCAAGATCTCCGGATCTGTCCCCCATTGAGCATGTTTGGGACTGGATGAAGCGTCGTCTCACGCGGTCTGCACGTCCAGCACGAACGCTGGTCCAACTGAGGCGCCAGGTGGAAATGGCATGGCAAGCCGTTCCACAGGACTACATCCAGCATCCCTACGATCGTCTCCATGGGAGAATAGCAGCCTGCATTGCTGCAAAAGGTGGATATACACTGTACTAGTGCCGACATTGTGCATGCTCTGTTGCCTGTGTCTATGTGCCTGTGGTTCTGTCAGTGTGATCATGTGATGTATCTGACCCCAGGAATGTGTCAATAAAGTTTCCCCTTCCTGGGACAATGAATTCACGGTGTTCTTATTTCAATTTCCAGGAGTGTATTTTCCAATTTATTAATGGGCTACGCCATTTAGCTTTGGTTAGACTAGCGTTGTGCTACGGTGCTGTGGCACAGAAATTAAAATGTGCACCAGGACTTGAAGCATGTGATTATAAACAAACAAAAATTTAATTATGTAATTTTTTTTTTGAGATAATAACAATAACCTTATGGGTACCCCTCACTCTCAAGAAGAAAACAGCCAAGATGGAAGACGAAACGATTTTATCCTGTGAAATGTTTTGCCAACTTGGTCTGCGAGCAGGATGTAGCCTTCTTGCACAGCTCTGCTTATCCATATTGCAACCATATCGGCTTTTACTCTCTTGTTTCCTTGGCAAGTACTTTTCTAAATCATCTTGAGCTTTCCATTTGAATGCTTGACATCATCATCTTGGCTACTCAGCTACGACTGCACGTGTCATATTGGAATGTTGGCCGCCCACAGAGAGTGGGTAATAGTGTAGCAATGGAGGGGTATATGTCTGCTCATATACGTTGGAAGAATAGGGGGAGGTAGCTTCCACAGATGGTTGATGTTTATGTCTGGCCACTCCCCACAACAATGAGGTTCACCTGGCGACAGCAGATCTCCATAAAAGTGTGATAATGCTGTCCGGCTTTACTCAAGATATGGCGCGCGGAAACAGAATAACGCTGCAGACGTGCTAGCGACTAAAGTGACGTCACTGCTAGTGGCATACTGCATTGGCACTGGCGTTGCACGTCTGAACAGCCAATTTTCGTAGCATGAATGATGTGGGGCCGCTTTCTGCCATTCCACTACAATTTAAAGTCGGCTGCACTTAGTGCCGACACTAGTCTTCCTCCACCGTTAATTACCACAATTCGGCTTCTCCATGGTAGTGGTACTTCGGAACATCAGCACTCTGTCCCAGTTTTCACGGAATTATTGCTGGTGTGGTCCATCCCCCTACTTAGCTGAGTGGTAACGCGTTTGCCTATGATGCAGTAGGCCCGCGACTCCCGGCCGACTTGGATATTTTCTCCGCTCGTGGAGTGGGTGTTGTGTTGTCCTCATCACCATCTTATCATCACGTACGCACAAGTCGCCCAGTGTGGCGTCACTTGAAACAAGACTTGGAATCCGGCGCCCGAACTTCACCGAATGGGACCTCCTACCCATCAATGCCACACGATCATTTCATTTTTTTGCTGTAGTGCGTTCGATATCAGCAAGTTTTCATTTTCTTACTGTAAAAAGTAAACAAAATTGTTGACAGTTATAATTCCGCAGCTGGAGCGATGGAAATAGCGACTTGATATTGCTGTTTAATTTTCTGTATTGTGGTTTGAGTGACCTAGCACTGTAAATATTGTGGATTGTATGTGGGAAATAGTCCCCAGATGTGATGTGTCAATCGCAAAAGTAAAAATTAGAACTATTCATAATACCTTCGTTGTTGGTGTTGTGGCCTTCAATCCAGAGACTGGTTTAATACAGCTATCCATGCTCCTCTATCCAGTAAAGCCTCTTCATTTCCGAGTAACTACTGCACCCTACATCCTACTGAATCTGCTTTGTGTATTCATCTCTTCGTCTCCCATTCCGTTTTTACGCTCCACACTTTCCTCCAATACTAAATTGGCGATCCCTTGATGCCTCAGAAAGTGTAAACCAACCGATCCCTTCTTCTAGTCAAGTAGTGCGGCAAATTCCTCTTCTTGCCAATTCTGTTCAGTATCTCCTCATTAGTTACGTGATCTAATCATCTAATCTTCAGCATTCTTCTGTAAAACCACATTTCTAAAGCTTCTATCCTCTTCTTGTCTAAACTATTCATCATCCATGTTTCACTTCCATACCTGGCTAGACTTTCTGACACTTCAATCTGTACTCTATGTTAACAAATTTCTCTCCTTCAGAAACGCTTTTGTTGCCGTTGCCAGTCTACATTTTATATCCTCCCTACTTCGACCATCTTCCATTATTTTCCTTCCCAAATAGCAGAACTCATCTACCACTTTAAGTGTCTCATTTCCCAATCTGATTCCCTCAGCATCACCTGATTTTTTGGTGTTCATCTTGTATCCTCGTTTCAAGACCGTCTCCGTTCCGTTCATCTGCTCCTCCAGGTCCTTTGCTGTCTCTAACAAAATTACAATGTCGTCGGGAAACCTCAAAATTTTTATTCCTTCTCCATGGATTTTAATCCCTACTCCAAATCTTTCTTTTGTTCCCTTTACTGTTTGCTTATTATACAAATTGAATAACATCGGGGTAGGCTACAACCCTGTCTCACTCCCTTCTCAATCACTGCTTCCCTTTCGCGCCACTCCACTCTTATAACTGCCTTCTGGTTTCTGTAAAAATTGTAAATAGCCTTTCGCTCACTGTATGTTACGCCTGCCATCTTCAGAATTTGAAGCAGACTATTCCAATCAACACTGTCGAAAGCTTCCTCCAGATCTACAAATACTAGAAACGCTGGTTTGCCTTTCCTTAACCTGTCTCGGGAGTCCTAAGGTCAGTACTGCCTTGCGTGTTCCAACATTTGAAGGCATACATCCTGATCTTCCCCGAAGTCAGCTTTTATGAGTTTTTCCATCTGTCTGTAAAGGATTCGTTTTAGTATTTTGCAACTGTGACTTATCAACCTGATAGTTCGGTAATTTTCACACCTGTCAACACCTGCTTTCTTCAGGATTCTTCTTGAAGTCTGAGGGTATTTCGCCTGTGTCATACATTTTTCTCACCAGAGGGAAAAGGTTTGTCACGGCTGGCTCTCCCAAGATTATCAGTAGTTTTAATTGAATGTTGTCTACTCCTGGGGCTTTGTTTTGACTTAGTCTTCCAGTGCCCTGTCAAACTCTTCACGCAGTGTAGTATCTCCCATTTCTTATTCGTCTACTTCCTCTTCCATTTCCATCATACTGCCTTGAAGTACATCACCCTTGTACAGACCGTCTATACACTTCTTCTACCTTTCTGCTTTCCCTTCTTTGCTTAGGGCTGGTTTTCCATCCGAGCTCTTGATATTCATTAACGAATATAATACAGTTGTAAACTGTAGGGGGATTGGTGTGTCTCCATGTGGTATCTGCAAGCCAACTGTTGAATGGTTTGCCATAGCAGACAACTTTTTCATTCTCGAGTGTTATTTCTTTATTTATTGCGTTTTTTGGTCCAGTTGTACTCCTACCACAGCTCTAATGCCAAACCAAACCCTCCACCATTATCTCAGCTGTTACCATACTGAGAACTGTGCTGTTATGTACATCTGTGGCGACCTGTGTATTCCACGAGTTACTGCGTCCCTTCGATTGGGTTTCTGAACACAGCTTAAATCTCATCCCATTGCTTGGTGGTTTCATGGGAAAATCCATAACTGGGCAACTTTCTAACGTCACAAAAACACATTGTAGAAAATTCTGAAAGTCCAATACTGTTGATTTCATTTGCCACCACCAATTTTTGTCACAGCTGCAGCCATTCAGAAATGTTAAGGTTTTCAAGCTGAACGAATTGCTGTCGTTGGGCAGGACTCCACAGCCGGCTCACCAGGCTGCCGATGCCACGCGAGGTGCCAGAGCTCGCTATGGGGTGGCAGCACCAGCGCCAGCAGCTGCTGCACCATCAGCAGCAGCAGCCAGGCATCCGGAATCCCAGCCTCTCGACCTGTAAGTAGACCAAACATATACTAGCTGTGCCCGAGAGCATTTCCATTTCTCTATGCTCATACTACAAACTGATCAGAGATGGCTGTAACATTTCCAGGCTCCACGACGGTACTTTCGCCAGATGTTGAAGTTAACTTCGCAAGCTAATTCAGCCCTAGTGTTCAAAATAATTATTGGGATGTTACTTTTGATCTACGATTTACCATTAAAATCCTTGACAGTGTCACGAATTTCAAAATGGATATCACCACCAATAGTAATTAAAGATAAATTGGTTTGTCTAATTTCAGAAACATCTTCCTGACGTAATTTTTGTTATTTTTAATTCAGAAAAAGATATTTCACAGTGAAGTACTGCGACTGGTAATGTTAGGGGATAGATAAGCCTGTTGATAAAGTCGAAAATATTGAAATTAAATTCAGAAGATAGATAAATCAGTACGTCCAAGATGGTTATACAATCACAAAAAAAGATTGCCTAAAGTTGTGTGGCATTAAAGAGATCAGTTTCATTAGTTAATTATGAAATATATAAATAAATAAATCAACATTTTCCCTGAAAAACAAATGCTGATTATACATTTACTTAAATTTCATCTAATATATAAAAATAAATGTTTGTTTGTATGTCTTCTGTGCCTTCCTATACCATTCATCCAATTAAAAAGAAACTTTGGTGAGGTATTGTGCGCATGCCCATGTAGGTTTCCAAATTAGTACCACTCTGCTATAGGTGAGGCTGGGACTGGGATTGAGAACCCATAGTATGCAAAAATATTCGATAAAGACGGATAGTATTATCGAATACATAGTCTTCAGGAATGCTAGGGTCGTTGGTGACAGTTCTGATGGCGTTATGCACCTAGAGACGGGGAATGGGCCGTGGAAAGACAGTGAGATATCAGCATATGTCTGTTATGCCTGCAGCAACTTCTACGAAACGTGGATAAATATTAAATTCCAAATGGAAAAAAGTTGCTGGAACACCCAAAGTAGCCCTATTTCTGAGGTTGGTGGTGAGAAGGGGTGACAGAAAGGTATAGCTCAGGAAAGCCAAAACTGGTATACAGGCGCAATTATTTGCATAAAAGTGTTATGGGAGTAAAATATTTCCATTACCCCTAGGGGCAGAGGTGCGGTTTGTGAATGGGTGACATGTATAGATATTTGAAAACAACCTGTTGGTATTTATTTCCTGTACTTAGCTGACTTGCAATACTTAAAAAGTGTGAAGCACATGTTGTGCTGTGCATTGCTTCAACCAGATAGCGGGAATGAGCACTGAAGCGAGTGGTGAATATCACAATCACATTAAATTTCATCTTTCGAGTCTCATTTTATAAAACAATAAAGAACCAGAAAGTTTCCTCAGGATTTAGATGAAACTGCAGGGAAAAATTCGCTGTCGATGTATAACAACATGTGCCAAATATTTTGAAGTTTACGAAATAAATGTACATGTAAAATATTTATGATGTATGTGTACCTATGTGAAGCTGCAGAAAAAAAACTAGTAGTTTACAATTATTGTCCTTCTTGGCAGGTTCATTGCCTGCAAGTGTGCCAGACCTGTTGTACTCCCGTGGTAAAGTATAGCTGTTTACTTCCAGAATATGTAACTGTTTGCACGTAAATCATATACTACGCTTTTTAATCTCCTGTGACTGTATAATGTTGCTAAAATGTAATTTATCAGAATTTATAGTATTATTTTAGTACAGGAGCGCTTCAGAGTGAGACAGCAACCCAGAAATTAATTACAAAGAATGAAACACAAATTATTAAAAATAATGTAATTGTGGAAATGCTTTTTCCGTAAAGAAAGGCTGATGCGTATTCATTCTAACATGCTAAGGGCAACCTTGGAGAATTCGACATATTGTTACTTTGCCAACCCTGTATATCTCACCACATGGTGTACATTCCATGAACCAGAAGCGCCATTTAACAAAAAATCGTAAGAACATCCAGCATTTTTTGTGGTATGCATTGAATACATACCAGCGACACAGTATATACTATACCAAAAAAGTAATGCATGTAATTCATTTGGCACGAATACGTGCTACCAATATTCCATACGATGTTCGTTACGTGTGTTTAGATTGCAAACGCTTGCACACAGGTCACGTCAGACATCGCAACATCGGAGAGCACTCGGCCAGGGTGGTGCAGCCTTCGCAGGTCAACCCCAGGTTCACAGTGCACACGCTGCTGGAAGCGCTGCCCCGTACATACTACCTGCTGTAACATCACCTACGTATGCACCACGTCGTAGAGATTCTCTGTTGGCTCGAGCTACTGCATTAACTGCTACATACTCGCAAGCTACCAGAGTCACTTCTCAAGCTCCCAGAGCCCCTCCTACATATCGGCCGGCTACTGGACCGTCCACTGCTAATGTTCAACCAGCTGGGAGCTATGCCTCGTATGCTCAGGTTGCTGGACAGCCACCCACCTACAGGCCAGCACAGAGGTAAGGCCACCTCATGCTAATGTGACACCTCTCTTAATGTCATGATAAATCTTTCACAAAGTTCATGAACGCAACGATAGATGCATATTCTTAACTTTTTTTTTCGCTGTCACTTTGACAGCAGTACTGCGTTGTTAGACCTTAACACGAGGCGCTCCTCATGAGCATCATGCTGTCCATGACGCTCGTAAACTAAGTATCCAAATGGATTTAGACAACCAGCTGAAACTGTAGCTGTATACAAGGCTATATCAAGAATTATTGTCCATACATAATTCAAACATTAACTGATAGCTGAACATACATAATAATTTTTTAGCTCGATTTGCGCGCTTTTACTCAGCTAATAGTACTTAGAACCTCTTCATTATTATCGCACTGGTTGTGGCACTTGTAGACTCCGTGACTGAATTTGCTAAACACCCAGCAGAAATTGTAACCATTCGTGAGTCAATCTTAGGAGGTAAGGGCTGACCCAAAAAGATTGGGTGTCCCCTTCTTAGCAGTTTATGACTGCTTCTGCCACAGTCGGGCTGCATGCTGTTACGTGGTTCGAATGGCTCTGAGCACTATGGGACTTAACTACTGAGGTCATCAGTCCCCTAGAACTTAGAACTACTTAAACCTAACTAACCTAAGGACATCACACACATCCATGCCCGAGGCAGGATTCGAACCTGCGACCGGAGTGGTCACGCGGTTCCAAACTGACGCACTTAGAACCGCACGGCCACACCGGCCGGCTTGCTGTTACGTGACAAAAGTTTTACTAGAAACGGTTAATGAAGCGTCTGATGGCACATTCTGAGTCGTTTGTTTTCTCTTGTCATAGTTGCCCGTCTACCACAATCACACGACATCACAAGACTCATAAACGACTCATCCTCAAGATTCCCAGTATTAAAACACTGGCCTCTCAGTGTACATTTTCTTTAACGTCGTTTGTTGTTAATGTACTACGGTTTTTTTTCAAATTTCAGGGAGAGTCGATTCTCAGAAAACCACTTCATAATTCTTTGGAGAACATCATTTGTCACCTTTTTCTCTAATGGGATTTATTATAATACTAGTATCGGCTACAGAAAGCACGAATTTCGCTCCTTCAATTTTAAGTGGAAGGTCATTAACACAATTTACTTTGTTGGTTCACTTTATAGGAATTACCTGAAATTAGTTATATGTGGCGACTTCAATATTAATTTTGTATATGACTGTACAAGACAAAGGATGTTGGTATATCTCCTAACTCATATGATCTGATGCACACTGTTTTTTCCATCTAGAGTGCAGGGGAACAGTACTACAGCCGTAGACAATATTTTCATTCATTCTTCATTACTAGATGGGCATTCTGTTAGTAAAAGAGTGAATGGCCTTTCAGACCATAATGCACAAATTTTAACACTAAAAGGCTTGTGTACTCAAATAAACGGCAAGTATAATTACAAACTATGCACGAAAGCTAATCCAACAGCAATACAGAGTTTTTTTAAACCTCGTGAAGGAATAAGAGTGGCAGGAAGTTTATAGTGCCAATAACATAGATAACAAGTATACTGCTTTCCTTTAACACATTTCTCATGCTCTTGGGGAGTTGCTTACCATTAGAACGTTCTAAACGGGGTACTAGCAATAAAAGGCACCCTAGATGGCCGACTAGTGGGATATGGATATCATGTAGAACAAAGCGGGATTTATATCAAAATGTTAGAAGTAGTCACAATCAAGCTACAGTTGCTCATTACAAACACTATTGTAAAGTTCTTAAACATGTTATTAGGAAGGCAGAGAGTATGTGGTACGCAAATAGAGCAGCCAATTCACAGGATAAAATTAAAACCACATTGTCAGTTGTGAAGGAAGTGTCTGGTTAGTAGCACAAGGTCGACGATATAAAGTGAGTTCGTAGTAAAAAATTTCTGTTACTGAAAAGTCAGATATATGTACAGTATTTAACTATCATTTTTTTGAGCATAGCCAGTGAGTTAAATAAAAACTTAGTTTCTACAGAGAATCATATAACTCTCTTGGAAAATGCCTTTCTGAGACCGATGTCTGAAATATTCCTGTGTGACACTGACGATGGGGAGACTGAGTCAATAATTAAGTCATTAAGGACTCTCATGGATATGATGGAGTGCCTAGCAGAATATTAAAGTACTGTGCTGCTCATGTTAGCCCTGTACTTGGCCATTCTTGTAATTTTCCTTGAAGAATGGTCAGTTTCCTGAACGATTAAAGTATTCAGTAGTAAAGCCGCCCCCCCCCCCCCCTCTTAGGTTCGAGTCCTCTCTCGGGCAAGGTGTGTGTGTTGTGCTTAACGTAAGTTAATTTAAGTAGTGTGTAAGCCTAGGGACCGATGACCTCAGTAGTTTGTCCCATAGGAACTTCCCACAAATTACCCAATTTCCTGCAGCCGTTTTATAAAAAGGGAGAAAGGGATAATGTCGACAATTTTAGACTTATTTCTATACCATCAGTGTTTACTAAAATTACAGAAAAGGCTGTGTTTGTAAGCATAATTGATCATTTTATATCACATACTTTGCTATCAAATGTACAATTCGCCTTTAGCACGTCGTTTAACAGCTGAAAATGCTATATTCTCTTTTCTCTGTGAGATACTGGATGGATTAAACAAAAAGTTTCGAGCGATAGGCATATTTTTTTATTTAACTAATGCGTTTGATTGTGTTGATCACAAAATATTGCTCCAGAAGTTGGGTGTTGACGAAATACAGGGAGTAGCTCACAATTGGTTTACCTCTTACTTTAACAACAGACAGCAAAAGGCTATTATTCTTCGAACTCACGAGTGATTCATTACCTGATTTCATGCGACTTTTTTACAGCCACCCTCCGCCAATGCTCGACGACAACTGTCCGTCACTCTGGCAGATATTAGTTTAACTGTGACTGTTATATTTCACAAGCAAGTCACCAGCTTCTTACTTTAGCAACAGACAGCAAAAGGTCATTATTCACAATGATGAGAATGGCTGTGATGTGGGGTCTGAGTATGGTACAGTCAAATGGAAGGTTTCCCAGGGATCAGTCTTGGGGCCACTCCTGTTCCTTATTTATATAAATGATATGCCCTCTAGTATAATTCTAAAATATTTCTGTTACCTCATGAAACTAGCTTGGCAGTAAAGGATGTTGTGTGCAACACTGGCTCTGTTTCAAACAGTGCAGTTTATGACATAAGTTCATGGCTTGTAGAAAATAGACTAATGTTAAATCACAGTAAGACGCAGTTTTTACAGTTTCTAACACGCAATTCAACAAAAACCCGACGTTTTAATTTCACAGAATGGGCATATGATTAGTGAAACTGAACAGTTCAGATCTCTAGGTGTTCAGATGGATAGTAAACTGTCGTGGAAAGCCCATGTTCAGGATCTTGTTCAAAGTCTTAATGCTGCCATTTTTACCATTCGAACGGTATCTTGAGTGAGTGATCGTTGGACACGAAAATTAGTTTGCTTTGCTTATTTTCCTTCGCTTATGTCGTATGGTATTATATTTAGTGGTATCTCTTTCCATCTCTAAAAGGATATATTCGGCTCAGAAACGTGCAGTTCCGGCAATACGTGGTGTAAGTTCGAGAAACTCTCTTCGGCACTTGTTCGCTAGTCTGGGCATTTTGATATTGCCCTCTCAATGTACGTATTCTTTAATGTCGTTTCTTGTTAACAATGCCAGCTTATTCCCACTTCATTAACTCTTGCTCAGAAGGGTGTACAGTATACTGCTGCATCCATTTTCATTAAGCTACCACGAGAATTCAAAAATCTTGGCAGTAATCCATGCGCTTTCTAATCGAAACTGAAAATTTTCCTCATGAGTCACTCCTTCTATTCTGCTGAGGAGTTCCTTGAAAAATGAAGCTGATTCTTATGTTACATTGTTGATTGCATTTAATTAAACGTATGGCTTGACTTTTTTGGGTTCATAAGCATTTTATTTTATCTGTCATTACTCATATGTTGTAATTTCATGTACTGACACGTTCCATGACCTTGGAGATTTGCTCCTTGATTTGGTCCTTTGGAACTAGACGTGTAAATAAATAAATAAATAAGTGTGATGAATAGCAGTTGACCCAAAATTGAGCCCTGTGGGACGCCTTTAGTGATATTTGTTTCACCACTCACTCAGATATAATTATATCCATTGCATTTTTAGGACTTTTTCCTCAAATTAGATCATCACCTACTCTTTAGGTAAATGTTATCATCATCGTCATTGGCTATTTGACATCCGCTGCTAGATAAAGGCCTCCTCTATCCTGTTCTACGCATTATCGACTTCATCTCCTTAAAGGCGTACGTTAGGTCTTTTCTTGTCTCTTGTAATCCAGTAAAGAGCTTCCTCACTTCATTTACTGTCCATTCGCCTCGCCACGTCTCCTGGCACCACTCACTTAATCTTCTTTGGCCACAGTTATGTCTTCCATTACAATCTGTTCCCTTTCCTAAATTTGTTTGTTTTCTTGCCACTACTACTTACTCCCAACGTGAAAGTTTCGATTGGCCTGTGAGCGACTCGTAAGTTGTGTTACAGCTTACGTAACTGGCGCAAATTGAAACCGGTAATACGCACTGGTTGTAAATTTTTCATTTAACACGTATTAGAAGCTTAGTTTTGAATATTCTATCTACACAGCTATCCGCAGTTGGTGTATGTGAAGGGCGACGGAGGGAGGGGTTGAGGGGAGGGGGTAACTGGGGACATCTGCACCATACCGCCTCCCCAGGTATCTAGAGTACAGACTTTTTACTCTTACATTGGATATAAATATATCTAATTCTCTGGGATGTAATAAGTTTTTTGCGTCACATACGAAATTTAGTTATTGTGGGATGATAAGTCTCGAAACTGACTAAGTCATTTATATAAAAAATGATAGTTTTAGAGTCTTGACTCCACTCACACCTCCCACCACCACCCTGAAAACAATGCTGTGGACGTCCATGACTATTTGCTTTAACAACGTCACACCAGGCGATCTACATATACATCTACGTGATTACTCTGAAATTCACATTTACGAGTTCCTGGCAGAGGGTTCATCGAACCACTTGCACACTATTTCTCTACCGTTCAACTCTCTAACAGAGCGCGGGAAAAATGAACACTTAAATCCATCCGCGCAAGCTGTAGTTCCCCTTATTTCATTACAATTATCTTTTCTTCCTATGCAGTTGGGTGTCAACAAAATACTTTTTCATTCGGAGGAGAAATTTCGTCTTTGAAATTTCGTGAAAATATCTCACCGCAACGAAAACGCCTTTGCCTTAATGAGTGGCACCCCAATTCGCATATCGTATCCACGACACTCTCCCCAATTTCGAAATAATAGCAAACGAGCTACCAATCTTTGAAATTTTTCGATGTCCTCCATCAGTACTATCTGGTAAGGATCCCATACTGCACAGCAGCATTCTAGCAGAAGACGGACAAGCCTAGTCTCTCTTTAGTAGACCAGTTGCATCTTTTAAGTTGGCTGCCAATAAGACGTATCTTTGATTTGCCTTTCCACAACATTACCTATGTGATCGTTCCAATTTAAGTTATTTGTGATCTTAATTCCTAGGTATTTAGTTGAAATGATAGCCTTTAAATTTATGTGATTTGTCGTGTAACCGAAATTTAACAGATTTCTTTTCGTACTCATGTGGATGGCCTCATATTTTTTCTTAATCAGAGATAGTTGCCACTTTTCCCACCTTAGAGGTATCGTGTCTAAGTCATTTTGCAATTGGTTTTGATCTTCTGGCGAAATTACTAGACGGTAAATGACAGTAGCATATAAAAATAATGTATGAGAGCTGTTCAGATTGTCTCCTAAATTGTACATACATGTTACGAACAGCAGAGAGCCTATAACAATTCTTCGACAAACCCCAATATCTATTCTGGTTTACTCGATGACTTCCTGTCAGTTACTATGAACGTTGATCATTACGACAGAAAGGTCTTCTTTTTATTTTCTTCACTGTCCAATCTGCCACTGTATTCAACTGATGCATTACGGGGTCATTGTGTTATTTACTTTTACATGTGTTGCTTGTAAAATATTGTAGTGTTATTATAAATTTTTCATGCCAATAACTATTTCTATTTACTTCAGCATCGAGGTCTGCCGAACACTTGATCACCTTCTTATGTCGAGAGATTGATTATCATTGCGCAATCTCGTAATTTGGTAGTCAAAATTTTTATCGTGAATGTTTATTTCCATCGTTTACCACGCTTGAGTCTACCTATTACGTCACTTGAAAATTTGAAGGTATCCCAACACCCTGAAATACGAACTGAAGTAGTGTCGTGGTAAAGATTATTCTTATTGTCTCTCCAATGGCATTAGGAATATGCATTGCGTTTTGAAACATAGTTACTTCAACGAAAGCTTAAGTAGGCTACCAGCTTTGGTATAAACACTTGTTTGAAACCAATTTCTTGTCTGCAACTAAAATGTCCAACTGTCTGTAGTGCAAATTTTGTTCAAACTATTTTAACACTGTTTTAATAGTGACAGGTCCACAATGATGAATCTGATAAACGTTTTATTTGTGCACTGATGGTCTTTGCGAAGAGAAGAAGACTTTATTTTCATACCACGTCTTTTGAAATGTTGAAATGGTATTCGTTTATTACAGATTGTTTCTTGTTTCTTAGTTGTTTTTGGTAATCCTGTTATATTGCTTGTGCACAGAAGATTCAAATGCGAGTAATATCGTCTTCTGTTAATGATGATTTCAGTCAACGAAATAAAAAACTAATTCAACTGACATTTTTAATTATTTTAATATTTATGTATTAATATTTAACAGATTTCATACCCACTACGTCCAAACGATTTGTGTCCTTCTGCAGTTATATCCAGTTTCACTCAACGATAGTAACATTCTTGGCATAAAGTAAATCTGTTACCAATTTAAAAGTTTGTTTGAGCACCACAGTACTCCATAATGGCATAGCCTTGCTGGGGGGTGGTATGACTTGTCCTTTTTCTGACTTTTGAACTGATTAAACAAGTAGTTACAGGCGCACCTACAGTTCTAATATGGTCTTCGAATCATGGCATATTTTCAGATTAACAAACAATGGCAGAAGTGGAAGATAACGCCATGTTGTGGTCATCAGTCCAGAAACCGATTTGAGGCATTCTCCTTGATGATCTCTCCTGTGCAGCCCTTTTCATCTTTACGTAATTGATCCTGCATGCTACATAATTATACCCCTAACGCTTCTCTCTGTTACCAAATTTACGATTTCTTGACGCTTCGGGATGAACCCTACCAACTAATCCTTTCTTTTATTTAAGCTATACCATATATTTCTTTTCTCTCGAGTTCGGTTCAGTATCTCCTCATTAGTTAAATGACCTCCCCATTTAATCTTTAGCATTCTTCTGCAGCACCACATTTCAAAAGTTTCTATAATCTTCTTGTCTACATCGTTCATCGTCTACGTTTTGCTTTCATACAAGGCTACACTCCGATTACTTTCAGAAAATACTTCCTAATAATTATATTTTTATTTGATTTTAAAGTGTTTCTCTTTACGGATATTCTTTTTTTCTTTGTTGCTATTGTCAGCCAACATTTATATCCCTCTACTTCAGCCATCGTCAGTTATTTTATTGTCCAAATAGTAAAGTCCCTCTACTACATTTAGTGTCTCACTTTCCAAACTTAGTATCTCAGCATTGTCTGAGTTACTTAGACTACATTACCTCTATTCATTCCATCCACCTCATAAATCCTTCGCAGAATCTCAATGTCCTTTTCACACTCAAATTTTTTTTCTTCTTCTCCCTGAACTTTAATTTCCTTTCCAAATTCTCTCAGCTGCTTTCTCAATGTACAGATTAAATGACATGGGGGTAATCTACAACTCTGCCTCACTCCCTTCTCAATAATTCTCTTTCATGCCTTCGACTCCTGCAAGTCCAGTCTGGTCTCTCCGACGGAAAAAATCCTAGGACGACAAGGAATCAAATCCTGAACATTTGGATTTTTAGCCGCCTCATACCCACTGAACCGTCGAGACGTGTATGGAAGTCAAAACAGTTTATTTTTCTCCCTCCCTTGAAAATATATTTTAAACTGTAACAGAACAGGATTAAAAGATTATCAGATTAATTTTATTAATATCATTTCATGTTTGTGATTCAGTGATTAGCGTATCTGTAGTATCTGACTCTGCAGAGTACATTAAACAAGACGCCAGACGATCAAAGTGCTTGCATTTTTACAGGGCAGACCATAGGATGAGGGACAGCTCCTTTGATACTCGTCGAGATCCTGCCCCAGTCTATTACACTGAGCGTCCATCAACATCTACACTGTACCACGTGTACTACGAATCGCAGATGGTCACCCGTCCCAACCACCAGCGCCCTCTTGTCAACACTGGATCCAGCGAGAGGCCCTATCCCTGGGTTGGGTATCCTCGAACATCGTCATCCAGTGCCGGTCCCAGACAAGGCCAGACTGTCCGACGCTATACAAGCGGTGGACCACAGGCTAATCCTCCGACCACATGGTACCAGCAGTACTGGCCAGCCACAAGCAAGCACCATCCAACATCGACACAGAGCCACCAGCCGGGACCCTCTCTCCACAGGCCAACCAAGAGGGCTACTCCCGCCTCCAGCCAGCCCATGCCTTTCCTGCCGCCTCGCTATCACCGATCAGTAAAACCGAGCACTGCGTCATCACAGGTACAAGTGGGCGGAGGCTCATCTACAAGGCAGCCTTTATCACACAAGCCTGTCAAAGCACCTTCTGAGGCCCAGTCATCGGTAATGAAGTCAGACCCTCTCAAGTATGAAGAAGTCAAATCTCTGGAAGCGTCATCAGTGCAAATGAAACGGAAAGACCAAGGATTTGACATACCGATACAGAAAAAACCAGTGGAAGAAATCAATGAGAAGAAAGGCGTTAATCTTCGACAAGATGACGCAGGTATTAAACCAAAGACAGAAATTAAACCAGTGGCGGTTGTCGATCAAGAGGATGATGTTGATACAGACGAATACATTGATGAAGAGGAAATAGACCAGGAAGGAGAAGAGATCGATCTTGAGGAATATGAGGCAGAGATAGAGAAAGATATCAAAGCAGCGGAGGAGTCTAGCTGTCGCGATTTAGAGTCTGAGCAGCCAGGTGATGGAAAACTATGGCTACAAGAGGTAAGTGAAAATCTTGTACCACATAAATGTCTTTTCTCTTTTTTTTATTTAGAGAAAATGAAAGAAACTTTAATTTCCACTCAGAACTGATTGCTGCAGTCTGTCTTACTAAACACAACAACTCAAAATGTATCTAAGGTTGCTACGTTCAGTTTCACTTCTGACAAGAGGGGTGGGCAGTGTTCTAATTTCTGTCTTCCTCTACAGTTTTTACCCTCTACAGCTCCCTCTAGTTCCGTGGATGTTATTCTCTGCTGTCTTAATAGATGTCCTGTCATAACGTTCCTTCTTCTTATTAGTGTTTTAGACATGTACGTTTCCTCACCGATTCCTTATTCCTTATCTTATCAGTCCACCTACTTCTCAACATTCTTCTGTAGCACCCGATCTGAAAGGCTTCGATTTTCTTGTGCCGGTTTTCCCACAGTCCATGTCTCACTACCATACAATGCTGTTCTCCAGACGTACATTCTCATAAATTGCTTCCTCAAATTAAGACCTATGTTTGATATTAGTAGACTTCTTTTGACCAGGAATTTTCTTTTTGCCAGTGCTAGTCTACCTCCCATGTCCTCCTTGCTCCGACCTTCTTGGTTTAATTTTGCTGCGTAGATAGCAGAATTCCTTAAATTCATCTACTTCGTGATTCCCAATTCTGAAGTTAAGTTTCTCACTGTTCTCATTTCTGCGACTTCTCATTACTTTCGTCTTTCTTCGATTTCCTCTCAATCCGTATTCTGTACTCGTTTGAATGTTCATTCCATTCAACACATCCTGCAATTCTTCGCTTTCACTGACAAAGGCAATGTCATAAGCGAATCTTATCATTGAGTTCCTTTCAATTGAATGAATTTTAATCCCACATTTGAACGTTTCTTTTATATCCGTCATGCTTCCTTGATGTATAGATTGAACAATTGGTGCGAAAGACCATACGCCTACGATACACCTTTTTTAATTCGAGCACATCGTTCTTGGTCTTCCAGTCTTATTGCTCCCTCTTGGCTCTTGTGCATGTTGTGTAATACTCGTCTTCCCCTATAGTTTACCCCTGATTTCCTCAGAATTTCGAACATCTAGCACCACTTTACATTGTCTAAATGCTCTTTCCAGGTCGACAAATCAGACAGGAAACAATAAGTGGCTAGTGATTTACGAAGCTTCTGGAGGTGCCTTTTGGAAACAGGTGTACACTTTTAACGCGCTGATTTCACAATCCAAACTGAAATAAGAGTGTATGAGGGCATCCCCAAACGGATCCTGCACTACTTGGGACATCATCCAGCAAGATCCGAATGGCGTTCATGACGTATATGGCCATCTCGAAATTACGGATTGACTTGTGCCCAGTCAAAGACGGTTTAGGGCTCGGTGTCTCTGGTGTTTATGATACACTATGTGAATGTGGGAAATTGGTAGTTACTAAAATGTTGACATTGACTGCTTAATAGATTGTCGATAGGGGCTGTTTGGCGTCAGTTGCTCTGCTAATTCGTGTGGTTGGCCATTGTTTTAATGGTAGATGTGGGTTCTATGGAGATATATTACCATAATTACTGTGTCTGCGAGTCACTGCAGTAAAAGCAGTCCCTACTGCTTATGTGTCGAAATGACACTTGCAGGTGCAAGGCTTCAAACACACTGTCTGTGTTACCAAAATACATTTCATGTATTTAAAAAATAGGAAGACAAATGCAGGTACGAAATCAAATGAAATACTACGAGAGATAACAGGTCCTTATTCCAGAATACACCGCTAAAAAACTCTTAAATTTTGTGAGTGGAATTCGGGTCGACACAATATTTACGCATAAGTTATGGCAGTGCTAAGTACATGACATTCAATGGCAGTGCTGCCGTGGATACAACATTTCTCGTCACATCACTGAAGTTAAGCACCATCGGGCATAGTCGGCACTTGGTTGGTGACCGTCCTGGCCGCCATTCGCCTATTGGGGTGCACGCAGCTGATCAGCTGATCGATACCAACTGAGGAACTACGTGATAGAGTAGTAGCAGCTCCAGGTCACGAAAACTGACAAAGCTGGGAGAGCTGTGTGCCGACCTCACGTCCCTGCATGTCTGAATCTGATGATACCAGTTGATTGAGAGTGACAGGTGGTCGATCGATACCGTAGGACCTTCCAAGGTCTATTTGGACTGAGAGTTTAAGTACATGACAGGGGTCATATACAAGAGTGTTAGAGGATACTTGTGGCGGTAGATATTGGGGGGGGGGGGGGGCTGCTGAAGTCACTGTCGGCCATATCACGGCAGTAAGGCGGCGCTGCATCTGCTTAGTAAAGCGAGCGATCAGCTCTCATTCACCATCACACGCAGCTCGATCTCACAAATCTCTGAACGCAACTCAGTACACAAGTGGCTCTCCCGGGGTGCAGACCGATCATGGCAGTTTGCTACAACACAAAACAGCGCGAGACGAATAGGAAGAGCATTGAACCTGCGCGCACATTAAGTTCGTGGCCTATGCGCATCTATGGGAGTCACACGCGGCGTGTAAGCCACGGATCATTTTTGGCAACATCCTCCAAACTACTGGAGGAGGACAAAAATGTGGAAACACCAACAGAAATGCATGCTTCAGGATACATGTGGATGCTAGCCAAGCCTTCAGGTTGCACCGTTGTATTTTACCACGATAGGCACCTCTGTAGTGTACTGAGTTCGTTGAAAGTGTCAGCTGTGGTCAGAATAGTGTTCTGTGTAATTTTGAGCGCATTGTGTCGGAGCTCAGTGCATTCTAATATCAGAAAATTGTTGTTCCTCATGTAGTGGGTACTTCCGTACCAAGGTAGTAGCAGCATCTGGTGTTTCAAGAGGCATCGTATCGAAGACTTACTCCGCATACAAGGGAAAGCGGGAAAAGATTGCCCGCTAAATCGCAACGCGGACGGAAGTGTGTGTTGAGTGATCGTGAATGACGGTCATTGAACAGAATTGTGACGAGAAATAAGAGAATGACAGTTGCAAAAGTGACTGCAGAGATGAGTTTCGCAATATCGAACTCTGTCAGCACCAGAACAACACGAAGGGAGCTTCATTAGCAGAGAATTGCAGGGGGAAGCTAGAATTCCAAAACGACAAATCGGTGATGAAAATGCCCGTAACAGGAAAACATGGTGCCGCAGCCATAAAAACTGAATTAAAGAGCTATGGAATAATGTAGTTTGCTCTAATGAGTCTTTTACTACACTGTTGTCCTAAGAATGTAATATGACACGGATTCGGTAATGATTTGGGCAGCCATATCGTGGAATTCCATGGAGCCTATGGTCACTCTTCAAGGCTACATTACTACCAAGGATTATGTGACCAGACTGGCTGATCAGGTCCATCCTAAAAATGTTTGTTCCTCAATGGTGGTGGTGCGTTCGAAGACGAGATGGTCCTTGTTCACTCGCATCGTCCGGGACAGGTTTCGTGAGCACAAGGCTGAATTTCCGCATCTTCCCTCGTGGCCACAGTCACCAGATTTCAATGTTACTGAGTCTTCGTGATCTTTCTTGGAGAATGGTGCGCGATCGCTATGCATCTTCATCATCATGAATGTTGCGGGAAAATTAGTATAACATTTCCTTGAGAAACGTACAGGGCCTGTATTTACCTATTCCGAAACAATTGGAAGCTCTTTTGAACCCTAAGCGTTTTCCTACACCGCATTAAGCACAGTAGGCCTGTTGTATTGTGTTGCTGTTGTTTCCGTAGTTTTATCCAACCCCTGTGTTTGGAGTTCATTCACGCTGTCTCTCGCACACCGCGGCCGAGTAGAGACCACTTGGACTGCGGACGCACCTTCAGCACTTCGCCGAGAACCACTGCCTCCCCTGCTTGTCCCTCTTTCCCTCCCCATGTTCGCTTGCGTAGAGAGGCCTTGGAGGAGCGGAGTGTGGTGCACGGCTCGTGCTGTTCTTGGGGCAGGTGCCGCTGCCTCCCTCAGAACCGTGGGCGCCATTGGGAGCCGCCAGTGCCCCCCGCGGACCTCGCCCCAACGCCTGCAGGCTGTGCGGTCGCGCCGCCTTTCCTGGCCTGCTTTGCTTCAACTGTTGCTGGTAAGTATAACGTCCACTGCTCTATTCACCTGCGTGTCTCTTATGCCACTACATTTACTCCCCAATACTGGAAGGAAGCAATCATTTGCAGCGTCTACCCACATGGATATAGCCGCGCGAGTTAGCACGTAGCTTCTGGTATTCCGGCAGGCGGGTCGGCCCTGTATCGAATCCAAGAGACCGGTGTGCCGTCCAGCCCGGTTTTTCTCTTTTTGGTTGCTTCCCACACTCCACTTGCTGAGTACCGGGCTCGTTACACAATTCGCGAACATTTGGAATTCATTTGCACACATTCAGATGGATAACACTACACGCAGACGGTTGGAATACACAAATTCTGTCCCACGGGTTAAAAAGGTGGCGACAGGAAGGGCATCCAGTCAATCTCTAACTTAATGATGCCACTTCCGATAGTAGGCAAGCCGCTCCCGTGTATTATGATATTTTTGAAGGCTCATGGTTTGGCATAATAACCTTATTTCACTTTATTAAAATTACCAGTTAATTTCAAACGACATACCATATTCAGGAACCAAAAAATGTTAAATTCAGATGCATCCCGTCATGATCATTTGTATCTACACTGAAGAGCCAAAGAAACTGGTACACCTGCCTCATATCTATCAGACCAATTGTGTGATTGGATTGAAGACTTCCTAGATAACAGAACGCAGCATGTCATTCTCAATGGAGAGAAGTCTTCCGAAGTAAGAGTGATTTCAGGTGCGACGCCGGGGAGTGTCATAGGACCGTTGCTATTCACAACATACATAAATGACCTTGTGGATGACATCGGAAGTTCACTGAGGCTTTTTGCAGATGATGCTGTAGTGTATCGAGAGGTTGTAACAATGGGAAATTGTACTGAAATGCAGGAGGATCTGCAGCGAAATGACGCATGGTGCAGGGAATGGCAATTCAATCTCAATGTAGACAAATGTAATGTGCTGCGATTACATAGAAAGATAGATCCCTTATCATTTAGCTACAAAATAGCAGGTCAGCAACTGGAAGCAGTTAATTCCATAAATTATCTGGGAGTACGCTTTAGGAGTGATTTAAAATGGAATGATCATATGAAGTTGATCGTCGGTAAAGCAGATGCCAGACTGAGATTCATTGGAAGAATCCTAAGGAAATGCAATCCGAAAACAAAGGATGTAAAACTTCCTGGCAGATTAAAACTGTGTGCCCGATCGAGACTCGAACTCGGGACCTTTGCCTTTCGCGGGCAAGTGCTCTGCCAACTGAGCTACCGAAGCACGACTCACGCCCGGTACTCACAGCTTTACTTCTGCCAGTATCTCGTCTCCTACCTTCCAGACTTTACAGAAGCTCTCCTGCGAACCTTTCTTTCAGGAGTGCTACTTCTGCTAGGTTCGCAGGAGAGCTTCTGTAAAGTTTGGAAGGTAGGAGACGAGATACTGGCAGAAGTAAAGCTGTGAGTACCGGGCGTGAGTCGTGCTTCGGTAGCTCAGTTGGTAGAGCACTTGCCCGCGAAAGGCAAAGGTCCCGAGTTCGAGTCTCGGTCGGGCACACAGTTTTAATCTGCCAGGAAGTTTCATATCAGCGCACACTCCGCTGCAGAGTGAAAATCTCATTCTGGACAAAGGATGTAGGTTACAGTAGGCTTGTTCGCCCACTGCTTGAATACTGCTCAGCAGTGTGGGATCCGTACCAGATAGGGTTGATAGAAGAGATAGAGAAGATCCAACGGAGAGCAGCGCGCTTCGTTACAGGATCATTTAGTAATCGCGAAAGCGTTACGGAGATGATAGATAAACTCCAGTGGAAGACTCTGCAGGAAAGACGCTCAGTAGCTCGGTACGGGCTTTTGTTGAAGTTTCGAGAACATACCTTCACCGAGGAGTCAAGCAGTATATTGCTCCCTCCTACGTATATCTCGCGAAGAGACCATGAGGATAAAATCAGAGAGATTAGAGACCACACATAAGCATACCGACAATCCTTCTTTCCACGAACAATACGAGACTGTAATAGAATGGAGAACCGATAGAGGTACTCAGGGTACCCTCCGCCACACACCGTCAGGTGGCTTGCGGAGTATGGATGTAGATGTAGATGTAGATATCGCGTAGGGCCCCCTCGAGCACGCACAAGTACCGCAACACGACGTGAGATAGACTCGACTAATGTCTGGAGTAGTGATGCAGGGCTGCCCATAAATCCATAAGAGTACGAGGGGTGGATATCTCATCTGAAGAGCACGTTGCAGGGCATCCCAGATGATCATAATAATGTTCATGTCTGGGGAGTTTGGCGGTCAGCTAAAGTGTTAAACTCAGAAGAGTGTTCCTGCAGCCACTCTGTAGCAATTCTGGACTGTGACGTGTCGCTTTGTCCTGCTTTAATCGTCCAAGTTCGTCGGAATGCACAATGAACATGAATGGTTGCAGCTGATCAGACAGGATGCTTATGTACGTGTCACCTGTCAGAATCGTATCTAGACGTGTCAGGGGTCCCATATCACTCCAACTGGACACGCCCACACCTTGAACAGTTCCCTGCTGACATGTAGGGTTCATGAATTCATGAACTTGTCTCCATACCCGTACACGTCTATCCGCTCGGTATAATTTGAGACGAGACTCGTCCACCCAGGCAACATGTTTACAGTCATCAACAGTCCTATATCGATGCTGCCGGTCCCAGGCGAGGCGTAAAACTTTGTGTCGTACAGTCATCAAGGGTACACGAGCAGGCCTCCGGCTCCGGCAGCCCATATCGATGATGTTTCGTTTAATGGTTCACACGCTGACACTTGTTGATGGCCCAGCATTGAAATCTGCAGCAATTTCCGGAAGGGTTGCACTTCTGTCACGCTGAACGATTCTCTTCAGTCGTCGTTGGTCCCGTCATACAGGATCTTTTTCCGGCCGCAGTGATGTCGGAGATTTGATGTTTTACCCGATACCTGATATTCACGGTACACTCGCGAAATGGTCGTACGAGAACGCTGTGTCCCATCGCTCGTGCGCCGACTGTAATACCAAGTTCAAACTCCCCTAAATTTTGATAACATGCCATTGTAGCAGCTGTAACCGATCTAACAACAGCGCCGTATCCTGCCTATTTGCGTATCTGTGTATTTGAATGGCCATGCCTATGCCAGTTTCTTTGGCGATTCAGTGTGAATCAACGTTATATATCAATTGCGTCAAAATTGTAGATTGCCGGAAAGTACATATTTAATATATTTGGAAACTTATCAGTAGTACTCCTGGCCTTGAGCCTCGCTCTCGTAACAACTCACCTAATGTATTTCTTGGTTACTTTCCTTCATTCTACAGTTCTGACCTCCAGTCAGCTAATATCCATTTTTTCCGTTCTTTGATCCAATGAATAAGTGCAGCTTCATATGCCATTATGAGGAACGGCCTCCAGCGAGTAACCTGACCTCAAAAGCCCACTGCATGCAGTTCCCTTCCCAATGTTCGCTCGGGAACTGTTTGAGGTGGACAATGACAGCTGCTATTAGAGACGGTTTTGAAACGGATTGTCATTGACGAAGCGCTCGCCGCCAGTCGCTGTGGTTAGCATGTTTTTACGACCACAAATGTTACACCGTGTCTCGTGGGTGCGACTGGTATAACATTTCTCGTAGACACGTTAGATGCACCAACAAATGGGGTGACTTAATTCACGGTGATGTCGTTAGCACATCCAAATACGATGACTTGATTCTGCTATTCTGTCACCTGTCCACGTTGATCCATTTTATTGTTCTGGCCCCATGTATACAGAGACTGAAAACTGACACATTTCAACATAATTTCTTTAAACATAGTGTAAGTGACCCTCTTACACCCCCCCTTCCTCCTACGCAACATGCAAGTGACTAAGTGACAAGGGAGACCTTCGTATATTTACAGGAAACCAACACCAGAAGATGGACTCCCCGAGTCAACGTTTACTGGTCTTATTCTGATGCCCAGGTGAGATGCATCATTTTTTAAATGTTTTGTTTATTGACTTTTGATGGCTTAGGCATACATCCGTAAGTTACACATACGAGCGAGAATTAGGAGTTTTTAATTACCGCCTCGACGAAAATAAAGTCACGCAATTAACTTCTTCGTCTGCAGCTACATGCAGTGCTTGTAGACACTGAAACCCTACGCCACAGTCCCATAGCATGTCGCCAGGACAGCCAAAATAAAATGGCGCAGCTCGTATCCACTTTATCAGCGGAAAGCGCAATTTTATTTTGGCTCCTCTGCTCGCCTGCATCGATACTGTGGCGTGTGGATTTCAGCGCCTATCATCAGTAGTACCTGCAAACAAAAAAGTTGGTGATCTAACTTCACTGTTTTCGAGGTTTGGCTACCCCACGTATTAAGAGAAGTTGTTCTGTTTTGACTATTATTTATGTTCAGTGATATACACACCAAGATAACAAATTATTGCTGTTCAAATGGTTCAAATGGCTCTAACCGCTATGTGACTTAACATCTGAGGTCATCAGTCCCCTAGACTTAGAAACTACTTAAACCTAACTAACCTAAGGACATCATACGCATCCATGCCCGAATCAGGATTCGAACCTGCGGCCGTAGCAGCAGCGCGGTTCCGGACTGAAGCGCCTAGAACCGCTCGGCCACAACGTCCGGCTGCTGTTATAGAAGACAAAATTTAAGTAATTTACATTATAATGGGTATTATTTTATCAAAGTTTTAGTAAAATCACAATTAACGCCAATATTTTTAACTTAGATTTTACCGTAACTTAAACTAGGAGATAAAGGTGTCATCAGCTTTAAGGTCAGTTTGAACACTATACTGCTTTACTATTTACCTATTCGAGATGGTATGACATTGCCTTCTTCCAACCTCTCGACCGACTTAGCCAGCCAGTTATCTGGAGACCAACAGTTTAATGTGGACTCCGAAGCACTGCTCTAACTCGGCTTTTTCACATTAACAAACGCTGCCAGAGGTGACTGAAATGATAAGTGACGGATAAAAGATCTAGTTCTTCCCATTACGCGTTGCGTGGAAGTGTCCATCCGTCATGAGATGGTGGCTTTATTGCAATTAAAATCACATGGACACTACCTATGTAACTTTTTTGGACAACCTGTAGTATTGTCTGGCAGGAGAAGACAAAAAAATTAAATGCAAGGCAACACACACACACACACACACACACACACACACACACACACACACACAGACGGTTTACTTGACGGTTTTCTAAGTATTTATCGCAAAAAATCTAGAAAATCCTTCAACGCAACTGCCGTTCAGTTTGTACTACCTGCCTTTATGTTGCAGTGGATCGCTGCCCCAGTTCTGTGTGGCTTTCAGAAGCCCAGGAGCCGCCACCAGCAAACAACCTGGACAGCCAAGGTGAGTACAACACAACTGATATCTCCCCGCACTCTTGTACTATATTAGTTATACAATCGCAGTTTAGTGTTGAATAAATAAAGGTTCTCCCTCTGTAATGCGAGGTGTAAACCCCCTTAATAAACTCAATGTTATCCAGTCGAATTAGACAATTGTTCGTTTATGATTTCGGCATTTTGTGCTCTCAAAACATCGATTTCCGATGTTTCATTCTTAGGAATGAACTTCCTGAATATATATAAGAATATATAGTTGTTCTGTTGTATTTGATTTATCCTAGTCTCGTTGAATTTGTTTAACGACAATATTCTCGCATGTATGGATTGTAAATCTCCCAGTTGCAATTTCGGCTTTAAATTATTATCCAGTGACTTAGTTGCCAAAACATGTCAACTTTTAGCATGTCTACAGGAAATGACATTGATCTGAGCATTAACGGTTCTGGTCAGCGTTCGTTGTATACGCTATTGATCAAAAGTATCCGGACGCCAACATGTGATACGGAATTGACCACTACATGTCACAACAGTCTGACACGCGAATATAAAAGAGGCGAGGAGAATTGTCTTGTCAGTAGAGACACTGTAAAGCAGAATGGGTCTGTTAGGGCAGCTCAGTGACTTGGAATGTGGAATGCTCATTGGATGTCACCTGAGTAACAAATCTATCAGGCACATTTCAGCCTATCTAAAACTGACCAAGTCGACTGTTTTTATTTTTTATTTACATGTCAAGTTGCGTAGGACCAAATTGAGAAGCAAATCTCCAACGTCAGTACATGAAATTAGAACATAAAAGTAATAACAGATAAAAATAAATGTTCATGATCCCGAAAAAATCAGTCCATAAGTTTAAGTAAACGCAATCAACAATACAACAATAATCAGCTTAGTTTTTCAAGGAACTCCTCGACAGAATAGAAGGAGTGATCCATGAGGAAACTCTTCAGTTTCGATTTGAAAGCGCTTGGATTACTGCTAAGAAGTTTTAATTCGATTGGTAGTGTACTGAAAATGGATGCAGCAGTGTACTGCACACCTTTCTGCACACGACTTAAGGAAGTCCGATCCAAATGCAGGTCTGATTTCTGCCGATCATTAACTGAGTGAAAGCTGCTTATTCTTGGGAATAAGCTAACATTGTCAACAAGAAATGACAGTAAGGAAGATATATATTGAGAGGCCAATGTCAAAATACCCAAACTCGTGAACAGGGTCGACAAGAGGTTCGTGAACTTACACCACTTATTGCCCGAACTGCCCGTTTCTGAGCCAAAAATATCATTTTAGAATGGCAAGAGTTACTCCAAAATATAATACCATACGACATAAGCGAAGGAAAATAAGCAAAGTTGACTAATTTTCGTGTCGAACGATCACTCACTCCAGATACCGTTCGAATAGTAAAAATGCCAGCATTAAGTCTTGAACAATATCCTGAACGTGGGCCTTCCACAATAGTTTACTATCTATCTGAACACCTACAAATTTGAACTGTTCAGTTTCATTAATCATATGCCCATTCCGTGAAATTAAAACGTCAGGTTTTTTTAAAATTGTGTGCCAGAAACTGTAAAGACTGAGTCTTACTGTGAGTTAACTTTAGTTTATTTTCTACAGGACATGAACTTATGTCATGTACTGCACTATTTGCAACCGAGCCAGTGTTGCCCACAACATCCCTTACTACCAAGCTAGTGTCATCAGCAAACAGAAAATTTTAGACTTACCTGTAATACTAGAGGGCATATCATCTATATAAATAAGGAACAGGAGTGGCCCCAACACTGATCCCTGGAGCACCCCCTACTTGACTGTACCCCACTCAGACCCCACATCACAGCCATTCTCATCATTGGGAATAATGACCTTTTGCTGTCTGTTGCTAAAGGAAGAGGTTGGTGACCTGATAGTGAAATGGAACAGTCACAGTTAAACTAAGACCAGGCAGACCTGATATAGTGACAGACAGTTGCCATCGAGCATTGGCGGAGGGTGGCTGTAAAAAAGTCGCATGAAATCAGAGAAGGAATCACTTGTGAATACGAAGATACTCCCTGAAGTTCAGGTTTCAAAATGGCTGTGCGTAGCGTGTAAAGAACAAGGGGAACCAATGATGCAGCTGTTTCTCATGAGCAATACATTTCTATTGCTAATGTCAGCGAAGTTAGCGACGCTTTCGGTGGTGTAAAGAGCGATGCCACTGGACAGTGGATGACTGGAAACCAGTGTTTTACATTGATGAGTAACACTGGTAACCAGCTTCGATCCTACAGAAGGCTTTGGATTTGGAGAATGTTACTTGTCATCACGTGTAGTGCCAGCAATAATGTACAGAGGAGGTAGTATTTGGGGTATGGGGATGTTTTTTTGTGATTTGGTTGTTATCCTGTTACTACGATTAAGAAAACACTATAGTGGTATGATGTGGACACATTTACAGTACTGTGCTCAACTTCGTACTGGTCATCAGCATCCAACATCACTATTGTCTCTACTTTCCCGTATACACCCTCTCAGGAGAAACAAGTGTTTTTTATTTCTAACTGAGCAATTACATACAAAATTTCATAGATTTATTTGTAAACATACTTTAAAAATGAATAATTTTCATAGAACTTTTCATCCCTTATTTTATCTCCTTAAGGTTTGAATTTCCAAAAGCACTGTAACACGTATGATTTTATATCGAACTGAGAAGTCAAATACCATTTTTCATACCTTCAAAATTGCTTTAGCAGTTCTTTAATGCTGATTTATTTAAAAAGAACTTTCATCCAGTGTTTCACCGCAGTAAAAGTTGAATTTCCCTTTTCTTATTGCCGCCCGAGAAACCAAACCATCTGCGTAGTAATAGCTTCAAAATTGGTTTAGAACTGACTGAAGTTTAAAAAACGCTTCATCCCTTATTTCACACTCTTCTCGTTTTAGGTTGGGCGATGATGAGACAGTCAGATATGTAGAATGTTAACAAATTTCAGTTCTTGAGAAGCGTTCTTCTTGCTATTGCAAGTCTACATTTTATATCCTCTCTAAATCGGCCATCATTGTCTCATTTGCTAGTAAAAGAGCAAGTCATATCTATTAGTTTTAATGCGTTTTTTTTCGAAAGTATTTCCTCGAGCATCGCTTGATTTCATTCAACAACTTTCCATTACCATTGTTTATAACATTTTTTCGGGATGCTTTCCGTTCCGCGAAAGTTATGCTAGAAGTCCTTTGCCATCTGTGACAGAATTACAATGTCACCGGCAAAGCTCAGAGTTTTTATTACCTCCCCTTAGAGATTAATTTCTAAACTTACCCTTGCTTCTCTTTACTGGCTGCTCATTGTACACGTTGAATGACATCCGTAATGATTATAAGTATCTTATTCCACAAGGTGTACAGAGTTTTCAGTTCATCTTGACCACCCCAAAAAACTTTTTGTCCAGAAGCAAAACGAAAAAAATCTGCGGAGCAAATGTTTTTTAGCTAGGAGGGAGAAATTAGTCCCCATGATTGTCCTTCTTTGTTCATTACGAAGGTATGAACAGCAGTACGTCTTTTCTTAACCGTTAACTTCCTCACCTTAAGATCTGTTCAAAAATGCACCACAGTGTATCATTCACGTAAACATTACCTTATTAGAAAGGTAACACAAAACTGACGTTGACTCTCCTGTGCCAGCACACACAGCAGGCAGCTACGATAACATAACTAACTCATCCACTTGCTGGAGTTGACAATAAGGAACATGGAACCCGAGGTAAACACACACTGGTTATTACTGCTCTGTTAACTTACATTCTCCACAGATGAGCAACATTTCTACCTTTTCCTCGTTGATGTTCACAAATATCCAAGCGAAGACGATTAACTGAATGACCGATGTGCATTTTCCTTTTGTTTCCTATTAACTCCGGCAACTGGACGAATTACATTACCCTGGGTGCATCGGCTGTGTACCAGTAGAGGAGAGTCAGTGCTGTGTTAGGTTTTTAATAACGTAACATTTACATAAATGGTAGACTGTGATACATTTTTGTACAGCTTTTTGGAGAGGAAATGGATTACAGAATAAAAAATACGGGTAGAAAATGGTATTTAAAAAAGACTCCCTGTTGTTCATGTCTTCCTAACGAACGAAGCTACAAGAAAGGCAGCCACTCTGGTTAACGTCCTTCTGGAAACTAAATACTATTTGCCCGATACAATATCGGTTTTTATTTAACTTTTGGAAAAAAATCCGGAAAGAAAAGTGGTCGGTGTGTCTGGCTGATAAACGGAGGAACGGGATTCAATTCCCGATATTGCTAGTGTTTATCCTCGGGGGGATGACTTGAATGGGCCACTCTCAGTCTCATGATGCGATCTGAGGATCTACTTGGATGAAAAGTAGCGGCTCCAAGGTCAAGGAGACCGGTATGCTGACCCCATGCCTCCCTGTACTGCATCCGTATAACGCCATTGGCAAAGGATGGCACAGCGGTCAGTCTGTTGCGACTCGCCAATTTTTGCGAGAGTGTAGAGATTAGCTTTGCTTCTTTACGGACAAAACGTTATTTTCGGTGCTCAGGATACATGGTACACCCTGTCTATCCAGAAGGATGTTTGTCAAATCTATTTGTCAAAGGTGTATATTTGTGTGTGTGTGTACAGGACCTCTGACTCGAGCGTGCAGGTGAACATGGACTCAGAGTCGGAGAGTGAATTCTACACCACCGACGGCGACGAAGAGATGGAAGAGGAAGAAGACGAGAATCTGGAGGAGGAAGAACAGGAAGATGTGGAAGAAGAGGAAGAGCAGCAGGAAGAGGCAGCGAAGCAACGCAAGAACCCACATGACCTGCCACTCCAGGAAGAGGCCCGCGGCGCCTCAGCTGCGCCAGAAGCGCGCGAGGAGGACAAGCATGAAGGGCAAGGCGACGAGGACGGGGGGCGTTAGTGTGGAGGGGTGCCAGCCGTGAAGCCATGTGCTGTTACCCAGCAGCGCACGCGTATTACTTTCTGGAGAACATCCCATCAGATACTCTACATTACAGACTCTTGCAGTGACAGATGGCTTTTTCTAGTGTTTAATGTTAAGTGTTTAGTGTTCAGTGTTTAATGTATAGTGTTTAATAGGACTTTTGACCATTAATTAGAATAATTAGAATTAGATTACTAGGACTTTTGTCTATGAACTGTTAAGGTTTAGCTCTGGGGACAGCGTCAGGTTCGTGTCTCAGGGCCAAAGCATTCAGCATGGAAAATCTTGCGTTCTCTTTAGAAGTTTATTGCTGTGTATCATAAGTGTGAAGATCAGGCTTCGGGTGTCTCTTTCTGTGAGAGTGCCACACTGCCTATCTTCAAATTTGTCACCGACATTCTTGAGGAAGAAGGTCAGTGTTGAGAAACACTATTGAGTAGACCTCCCCAAGTACCGAGAGTAGTGCAAATACCTCTATGGATTGCCTCATAACAATTCTTAAATAAGATCTGATGAAACGACTAAAATCTACGACGACTCTTCAAAAATATTTCCAACACATTTGTGACTTAAATGGCGGACTAGGAGAGTAGTGACCACAGCGTCCCTTCTCATGTCAGCTCCCATAATATTTGAGAGAGTATTAGAAATATCGAAGCCAAGTCGTCGACGAGTGACGCTACATTAAGAAGTAAGAGCATAATATTATTACACTTCATTACTTTTGCATACAAACTTCTCACAATAAAGGCGCATTTTTAAGACGAAAGCTTTTGGCACAATGCCATATTCCCTACCACGTGATCGCTGGCTAACGAAGCGAACTCTGGTCTCAGTGGCACTTCTTCAAAACTTTCTCGCTTGGTCTAGCAAGAACTTAAGCAACGAACTGCACCGAGCTTCATATCCCTGTACTCATATCTGCAAACGTTTTCGACTGTCTTTTAATGCAGTATATCATTTCATTTAAAAATCAATAATTGCTTCATATCAGGTAAAGACAAACCATCACACACGTTGTATTATTAGATTCGCTCTGACAACGAGAGCATCTTCCAACATTTGTCACCTGATAGCAACATGCCAAACGTTTCAGGGCTACGTTCGACATTATCACGAAACATGGTGACGTAATTTGGATCCAGCTAGTATTGAGGTAGATCCAATATACAGCAGTTGTCTTTCGTGATGATATCAAAGGTGGCCCTGAACATTTGACGTGTTGCCATCAGGCAATTAACATCGCAAGATGCTCTCATTGACTGAGCGAGACTAGTAATAATAATGACAATAATAATACGCGGCGGGTATGAGACAGTTTTATCTGTACAATAATACCTAAAGGTCGCTGTGTCCCCGTAAGAGCATTGCCTTTAATATAGTTGCCACTCATATAGTGAACACGTGGAGGGGTTTGATGTTATTTATCGAAAACATCACAAACATTAAATACCCAGCACATGGACATGTCAGATATTTTCGCACTACATATCTCGTACTGGACACAGTAAAAAACTACAATAGCAGATTTTATGAGTAAATACTTTTAAAGTCAAAGGTGGCCACGACACTCTTTAAAAAACTTTATTTCGATTTTTAGAATTCTGTCCGTGTTGCATAGAACAAACTGAATGGAGGCTTCATGATTTGGAATAGCTCCAGTGGAAGAGACTCATAAAATATCGTCTTCTTCATTTGAAACTAAAGTATTACCTTCCTTCTGCTAGCAAGAACACTAAGGATTTTCTCCAATGCATCTATTAAAAGTTTCTAGTTATCCCTATTTATAATATTTTTTAACCAAGAAAATAACACGTCATACTGAACAGTTCTGTACGAAATAAGTTCTTCAGGTAGATTGCGGGGAGAGAGAACATAAGGAAAAACTGTTTTAGGAAGGAACAAAACTTTGAATATCAAATCCATTTGTGTGCTGCTATAGTGTGTCAAGTTCGTAAAAAGTGACTAATTTGAAAACTTTAAATACTAAGGACCACAGAATGTAATACAATAAGTGCCCAAACGTACGATCAGTAACGTAATTACAATCAGTGTTTGGTATCAGTGCTTGTGGAACTTCTTCGAAGAGATTTCAGTGGTGACGGGAATTGTAACGTGAAGATCGCATGCTGGACGAATGCGTATGCCGTTAATGAAATGTTTCAAGTGATCCACAAGGAACTCGAAGCAATGTGGACAATTTCAGTGGCCAGCTAATCGATCCAGACATCTGTTTCCAAAACTGTTAAGCAGGTGTTTTCTCACATACTAGATAGCTGTCATTAGGCATAAGGAATTCGTTCATCGTTCCCAGTGACACTCCTCTTATGAAAGTAAGGAACGCTATAATAATTTTAGATTTCTTTATACGCTCACATCAGCACTCTGAAGCTCTTTATCATCAAAAGCATGATGATGAATCTCTGCACTTTAATAGAAGATTAAAGAGACATTCCATCACTGAACTGTTAGGGTATTAGCTCTTGTGACTCTACATGTCGAATGTGAGTTAAACCTGGACTCTCGTCTTTTGAGTGTCGTCATTCACAAGGTCAAATCCTTTTGAGGGAAAGAATTTGTCAACGTATGAACACTTAAGACTATGTAGTGGCTCAGTGGTATGTCGTCGATGCAAATTATTGGTCCCATTTTCTCTAAGACAAATATTTTCCTAGGTAGCTCTGTATTCTCAGCACAAAAGCTGAAGTACTTCGAGCTGTTAGGATTCATGGCCTATGAACAGACACAGTATTCTTCACGTCCTGATGTGCATAGACTGGGAATTAAGCCCATACTACTTGCATTACTGACACGATGGAAAACTAGCCGTCATACAGTGCTTTTCTGAGGTCTGAGTATCTTAAGCTATAACAATGCAACGTGCAAAGCGAAAAAACTGAAGAGCATGGAATATGGAAATGAACTATGAATACAAACATGTATTCTCAGTTGGAGAAATGTGTGAAGTCAGTAGTTGTACTATTAATAGAAGAACAGTTATACTACTAGTGGCAATAGTCTTAGATGTAGAAATAATTTAGTGCTAGTGGCATTATTATTATTATTATTGTTATTACTATTATGATCTGCAGCATGTCCTGATATTCATCTAATGAGAGCTTTATCCATGATCCTTGATTCACTGACACACTGATTAAACGAGTCTTTCCTGCAGTGTATTTCTACTGTATGAGCACATCTAAATGTAGCTAAAAAGTTCTTCCAGCACATGTCCATATTTTATACATTTAATTTACTCCTTTTTAAGTTCCTGGTAGGTTTTTGAGGTTGTAAATGTCTCCAAAGCCCGACCACACGGACTTGTTTTCTAAATTTATGTAAGTAAGTTGGCAGTGGGAAGAGAGGGCTTAAAAAACTCAGTATTATGAAAATTACCATTATGGTCTCATTGCACCATAATACAATCTCTAAATAATGTTGTACATGGGAGTGAAGACATGAAAAAACATGTATTCTGAGTGTGACTGAAGCAGCATTAATCTATTACTAGTGATAACACTAGTTGTAGTAGTAGTAGTAGTAGTAGTAGTAGTAGCAGTTGTTGTAAAAGAAGTAGTTTGAGTTGTTTTTACTGTAGCAAGAGTGATTATTATAAGTAGCAGTAGTAATACTAGTGCTAGTAGCTGTAGGAATAGTGTTAATGTCAGTGGTAACAGTAGTAATAAGGATATTACATATCCGCAATGGTAGTAGTAATATTTTAGGACTAGTAACATTATTATCATTATTATTATTATTATAGTGACTATTATTATTATTATTATTAATTTTATTATTATTATTACACTAGTAGTAGTAGTAGTAGTGATAGCAGTAGTAGCAGTTGTTGTAATAGTTATTGTTGTTGTAAAAGTAGTAGTGTGAGTTGTTTTTACAGTAGCAGGAGTGATTATTATAAGTAGCAGTAGTAATACTAGTGCTAGTAGCTGTAGGAATAGTGTTAATGTTAGTGGTAACAGTAGTGATAAGGGTATTACATATCTGCAGTGGTAGTAGTAATATTTTAGGACTAGTAGCATTAATATCATTATTATTATTATTATTATCATTATAGTGACTATTATTATTATTATTATTATACTAGTAGTAGTAGTAGTAGTAGTAGTGAAAGTAGTAGTAGCAGTTGTTGTAATAGTTATTGTTGTTGTAAAAGTAGTAGTGTGAGTTGTTTTTACTGTAGTAAGAGTGATTATTATAAGTAGCAGTAGTAATAGTAGTGCTAGTAGCTGTAGGAATAGTGTTAATGTTAGTTGTAACAGTAGTGGTAAGGGTATTACATATCTGCAATGGTAGTAGTAATATTTTACGACTAGTAGCATTATTATCATTATTATTAATTTTATTACTATCGCTGTAGTGACTATTATTATTATTAGTAGTAGTAGTAGTAATAGTAGTAGTAGTAGTAATAGTAGTAGTAGTGGTGTTGGTGGTAAGGTAGTATTAAAGTAGTGGTAGCAGTGGTAGTTGTTGTTGTAGTTGGTGTTCTTGGTGGTGGTGGAGGTGTTGTTCTGTAGCATTAGTAGAAGCATTTTTGCTATTAGTAGTAATAGTAGTAGTAATATTTGTAGCAATAGCAGTTGTAGATATTATAGTGGTAGTCTTGTTCTTGTCATTATTGTAGTAGCAGTAAGAGGAACTCTATAAGTAGTAGTGATACCAATTCCTGTAGTGAAAGTAGTTACTATTGTAGTATCAGTAGTAGTCATAGTAGTAGTAGTAGTAGGAGGAGGAGGAGGAGGAGCAGGAGGATGTAGTAGTTATAGTAGCAGTATCTACCTGTATTAGTAGTAGTTGTTACTTTATTATTATTATTATTATTATTATTAGTAGTAGTAGTAGTAGTAGTAGCAGTAACAGTAGCAGTAGAGGAAGAAAGTGCCCGAAATTGGACCTCCACTTTAATTTTCATTTTTAAGAAACAGAAAATAGAAAAAAATTTTAGAAGGATTCTTCATTCTTTGAACAGACTTCCCCATTAGGCTCTTGGAATCTGCAGTAGAACTCCAAGAGAATAAGAGTGTGTACTGATATAGACAGACTGTAAACATGAAAAAGTAGGAGGTCATTTTAAGCAACTGAATGTGGTCCAGTTTATGCGACTACAGCCTATATTTTGTTCATTTTTAGCCAAACATCTAAGTGATGCTCTTTAGTCATAAACATCGATCTTCAACCCTGCTGTTCAATAACATATGTCTGTTGGAAAGCTTACCTGACAATATCTAGGGGAAATAACGGGAAATGTAGGATGATGTAAAATCTTTTTCCTTTGTCAAAAATGTTTGAGGAATTGATAAGTAACAACTGAAACGAGGGATTTCCGCACTCTGCAATAGAGTGGTACAAGTCTAAACTGTCATTTACCCTTGTTTCCATTAGCTTTGAGGAACATACAGAGTCAGGGACCAGGAGGTCTGCTTTACAGGGGGTAGTCCAGGTTAGGGCACTTTCCTCTAGTTATAGTGGCAGTAGTGGAGGAAGTAGTAATAGTAACAGCATTAATATTGGAAGGAGTAGTTTTAGTCATATTAGTAATAGTGGTTAAAGCATTATTATTAGGAGTAATAATAGTTTGAATAGTATTCGAATATGGTAGTAGTCGTACATATGATTAGCAAAATAATTTTTAAAAATAATGAAAGCAATGTTATTGACATTAGAGCTGCTAGTTGTTTAAATCAGCTTATGACGAGATGCAGAATACAGCAACAACAGCTGTAATCAATGTAAGCGTAGGCTTCTGCGGCCGTTGTCTTCTTCAATAAAATTCTTCAGGGTATCAGACCGCATCGTCATAATTTTAAAATGCGCCAACGTTTCGGCCAGCGTTGCAGCTAGCCTTCATCAGGGCCATACGTTAACTGAGGCCCTGATGAAGGCTAGCTGCAACGCTGGCCGAAACGTTGGCGCATTTTAAAATTATGACGATGTGGTCTGATACCCTGAAGAATTTTATTGAAGAACTGTAAGCAACTTTTCAATTGTTTCTAAAATATTATCTGAAGTTGTAATCAAACATAAAGGAGCGTGACACAGGAGAAGCAAGTCAACAGACTACAGAAAACTTCAGCCCTAGCAGTGTAATGTCGTTGATACACAACCTATTCAAAATTATAATGTTCATTAACTTAATAAGAAATAAGGATCTCCAGAGTAGTGACATCAGTTCTTAGTAGAACAAAGCAGAAGCATTCAAAAAAATAAAATTAAAAAATCTGTATTTAGTAACATTTTGTTATTGCTTTTATGTGGACATTTAGTTTCTGTAATCAAGAATTAAATGTAGTTGTTTTCTACCTGTTGTAAACATTCTAATGTAGATGGCCGTCAATAAACGTTTTGCAGCTATTGCTTTCATTAACCTCAGAGTGTTTCATTCAGTTCTTCCTTAAAACCATACCGATTTGTTTCCTATATTCCTCTGTTGACCTAATTATACTCATATGTGAGATTTTAATTTGCATACGAATATTAATTACATTTTCTTCATCGTATATATTTGACAAAATAATATTACAAATTAATATTGAACACAAGAAATGTAGTAAGCTTTTATTTAGACCATGTATAACTAAATGTGTGTTTATATCTGATACATATTTCATCTTGTGTGTCAGTTTTCTAAAATCTGTTTAGACAACAATGAAACGAAAGATACTGTAGTGCTCTTGCAAGAAGTCTTCATCCCTTACAAATATCAAAAGTTTAATTGCATAGATACTGGGTCTTGACAGTTTCACATGATACAGATATTTGCTAGTCAAAGATATTTAACATGAATTTTCATCAGTTTACACACAATTTTAAAAATACTGATAAGTGCACAAAGCACTGTTAATTTAACACACAGAAATGTAATACATTTGAGGCATCTCAGAACATGTCCATTACGAGTCTGTGAAATTTTCTTGTATAGCTACAGCAACTTCTGATGCCATGGATTTTATTCTCAAAAAATTGATTAAATTGTCTCCGTACATATGAACATATGTGCTACTGATGTAGCAGCATACAGAGGGCACTATCAGAGCTTCAGAACAAATTAAAAATGGATTAAATGTCAGTACACAGGGCAGCATTTAAAATGAAACAAGAAAGCAATAAAAACAGAAAATCTTTATAAATAAGGTGCTGGCAAACTTCAAACTATTTAGAAGCTCCTAAATAACAGGTAATTCATTTTCACTTAAATATTATTATACGACATCACACTTTAGATGTAATATTTTAAATACAGTTATTAACACCATACACAAAATTACATTCTTTATTCTACAAACGTTGACATTTTCTCTACACTGTTTCACCTAGCCTAAAGGTTCATTTTTGCCCATGTTGAAGTCACAGTCTAGAAAAAATAAGATTCACTTTATTTGACTTCAAAATGAATTCCTTTGCTCACCTGCTTTCTTGTAATTGGACCACAGGATATATCTCTCAAGTTGAAAATCGGATCTGAACAACCTTCCTAGTCCACAGTTCACGCGTAATTATTCACACTATGAAGGCATACTTAACTGTGAAAGCGCTGTGGAAATATATAATTGGACACAGGATGAGCAGATTTATTAGAACTGCTGATTAGTTGCCAGTACGAATTCGAAAGCCAGTAGTCAATGCCTGTGGTAACTTTCTGACACACTAATATGTCATTGCCCTAGTACAAGCACCAATATCAACATAATAACCTTATGAATTCAGCCACATTATTGTTGAAACCAGTTTTCTTCATATTTTTCATCGTGAAAGAAATGTTCATTAGCGACCATTATATGATTAAATTCAGTTTTGTGGTAACGACACAAAATGAAGTGCTTGTTATTGAAAACTCAGAGAAATGTGATAGTTCTAGCATTCAAAAATAACAGATTTAATGGTGGCATGTAAGCAAATTATTAATTTTTAAGCTATATGTAGTGCACTGTTCACTGAAAATCCTTGATATGTTCTATTGAAATTGAAAACAACACATGGAACATGAAGAATTCATCACTGCTGTATATAAAAAAGAAATTTCTCTTTGAAAATTGCCTACTCCTAGTACTCAAATATGATACATTGTGTGCTGTACTCCATGTGACAGAAAGGAAGTGCTGTAGAACTAACAAGTGGAGGATACGACGTCGGGATCAGAGATTTACTTCAAACTTTGTACACCTTTTGTAGGCCATTAGGTGCTCTACCCTGGAAATTTCTAGGATATCGTAAGAGGAGTCTTACACGTTTATTATGTAACTCATTTATCTGTGCATAGGTTCTGGGCGGTAGAGTTCATGGTGGTCATGTGGATAGCATTTGAACCTCGTAAGACAAACGTGTAAGAGGCGACCGTTCAACTTGCGCTCAGACTTAATTTTATCCCCTATTTTTTTCATCACTGGTCATATTATTTAATTTATGTGACATTTGAGAGGTAACATGATTTAAAAAACCGCGTCCATTTGCATGATTGTTACTTGACTATTTACTATTTTTAATTAAATTTGGTTATTGGAACAAACACATTTATAACTATCGACAAGTGAATGAAGAAACGCATAGAGTTTTCCTGAAAATGTATGCCTGTCCTGATTTGCGAAATCCCTTATACATGCAATCTGGTAAGGTAAGGTACCTGGAACTACTTTGCACCTCGACGCTTCGAGCCGCAGACACTGAGCCAGGCCTCATCTGGCAGCCAACCTGCATAGCAGTGAGACGTTACTCATGTAGCAAGAATGAATAGTGTAGGTGCAAAGTTTTTGAATATCACAGAATTTACGCTCGTGCTAAAAAATGAATGTTAGAGCGAGAGTCGGAGCGTCACCTTATACTAGGTCGTCTTATGAAACTCGAACGCTAACCACTTGACCACCATGGACTCCAAAGCACGGTACCTACGTACAGGTACGTGAGTTGCATAATAGACGGGTAAAACTTCTCTTGTGAATTTCTCTAAATTACCACAGTTGTGCACCTTACTACTTGCTCTTTATGTTGTTTGAATGGCCTGCTAAAGGTGTACAAAGTTTGAAGTAATTCCGTGGTACCAACGTCGTGGCCTCCCTTTGTAAGTAAAACTCGAAGTCACTAAATTGGACATTTTTTTGCCAATAAAATTTCAAATATAGTTCCAAAATAAGAGTCATAAATGATAGTCCTCAATTTGTCGTCACCAACGTAATTCAGTCGTTTTTCACTTTATAAATTTCAACTAAAACTCACACATGTTGCAACATTGAGAAGAGCTTAGACTGCTGTCAACACTATGTATTAGATAAAGGCGAGGAAAATGAAAACCGAACCAAAACCTAGAGATAATCCCTTGAGACTGATAAATATATGCATTTAGGTACTACAACAAAAAGCATAAGGGCATAGAAGCTCACAAAAATGAATTGAAAACAGAGAATATTTATTCGATGGAAAAACTGCCGTATCGTCATACTTCCGAAACGAATTTTATGTTTAATTTGCTTTATAATTTTACTAAATCGAGAACAGATGACATGCTCTGAATACCTGTGCAACAACGTTTTTGACTTGTCAGCTTCTTTTAAATAAGTGACATTATCATAGGCTAATGCTAGATATCCCTTAATACTGAACAAGGAATAAAAGATAACGTTCATACTTTACCTGTTCTTATTGTAAATATATGAAAATCATAGGTCAGATGAGAAAGGGTAAGGAATATGTTGTATTTCCACCCTCACACAGTGTTTAAAGAGCATCAAAGCGAAGAGAAAAGGAAGGTACCTGATTTAGGAAATTTTTGGATGTAGACTACAGACATTGTGCGAAGATTGTGAAATTATTCTGATATAGGATTTTGAGTCCTTGTTCTTTGTCCAGCTTCACGTGTAGTCCATTAGCTTACAAGACATCAAGATGACAAAATAGTAACAAAACCCTATAGAAAATTCTTGAAGGCTCTGATAAATTTATACACAGATGCCATGAAATAACAAGCCTTGGGCAGGTACAACAGCCAGTATGAGTGTGACGTTTCAGCCAAGGTGGTTAACAATTCGTGATGTATATTGTTTGATGTTTCTGCACGCTATACTACTCAAAGGGTTGACTAATATTAATGGTTCAGGGGCGTTTGATAGAAGTTGCATACAGGATGGCCCATACCATCGTGAGCCACGGTACCGAATTACTACAAATAAATGACCGCTCTTGAATTGGCCACTCGTGTATTAAGCGCCTTCTAG
Organism: Schistocerca piceifrons; assembly: GCF_021461385.2. Classification (NCBI taxonomy): domain Eukaryota; kingdom Metazoa; phylum Arthropoda; class Insecta; order Orthoptera; family Acrididae; genus Schistocerca; species Schistocerca piceifrons. The sequence continues at coordinate 872,588,184 of NC_060139.1, forward strand.
GGTTAGAGACCTGAAAGACAGTAGCCTTCTAGGACGTCTGCTTGCTGTAGGTACGCTGATCCAGCGGTTCTAATCGAATTACGTTTTCATCATGGCGCCGAGAGCTACTAAATTCAGCACCTAATGATGCAAGGTGTCTGTGTGGTAGATCTCCAAGGTTTTCTCAACGAAATTTTGAAGCTATCAGAGTGGACGAGCGACCTCTTGTCGTCATTGCCCACAGCAGGAACTCTTGGAAGTTTTATAGTTATAATACCCATACTTCGTTCGTCTAAATTGATTTTGACTGTAGTTCCGTGTACTCAATACTTTACTTAGGCTTCAATTCCGATTTATGTTAACCGAAACGATATGGAAAAGTGTTCAACGAATCACCAGAGTGGTGATTTAAATGCTCTTTATGTAAAACTTAACTAAACATCTCGTAATTATGAAGTCCAGTTTAGATTGGTCAGTAGTGAAAGCCTTCTTTTGATATTTTTTGCTTTGTTGTAGGGAGAAAGATTCACGTAGGATGTTTTCTTAATACAAAGATTCAGAACGCTATGAAAGGATCAACGACAATGTGAACCAATGACGGTACTTATTTTGTCTGGTGGTTGTAACGAAATGAGGTCCTCGAAAAGTCGAACAAGTGACTCATACATTCAAAAGAAAAACAGAAAGGTTATGGGAAACAAACATTGTCGCCCTCGAGTAGCAGTCAAATTCAAATAGTCCGTATTGCCAAATGTTCGACCAACAAGATGTGTTCGACTGCACGCATATGGAATGAGTCCGACCAACGCATCTTCGGAACAAATAGATGCACGTATTTTGTAAAGACCGACATGATATCGCACGTATTGCGAACTGAACGCCATCAGAACATATATTTAAGAACAAGCTCCAAAAACACTGGGAAAAATAACAAGTTCCACTCACTTTACCCTTCCTTCCACAACCCTCCATTCACGACAAAAGCTGCCAATGGCTTCAGCTTAAATCGACTTAATTGTAATCTGCCTTTGCTGTTCTACTTATCATGAAATAATATAAACTCTCTTCTTTTTACTATAATTATTAATGCTTTGCTTCTAAGTGGCACTTCTAAGATTTGTATCTGGAAATGCTCTCTTGCTGCCTGGCAAAGAAGTGAGATCCAGAACATATGGTCAGATGTTAATGTAACTTCGTACGCCCTTGTTTAGTGTTGCTATCGGGCTTTGTAAAGTATATATACAGCATGAACAGCGTCACATGTTGAGTGACCATTGTGAAGGATATGGAGATGACCTGTACTCTTGTGAGATGGCTTTATCAGCCACTGACAGAATATTAAAGGAATTCATTGTTGATCTCCATTTGACCGACTGGATGACTCGAGCAAATCCATATTCGTGACACATTCAGATATGATAGTGGCCAATGCTGGACTGCATGGGAACCAAAGGGCAGGCAGACCTGTCACCAAGGTTCTGGGCAACCATGTCTAACTGACACAAAGGAGGATCGTCGTATTGTGCACCAAGCACCTCATGACACCCTTCACAACTGCTCCCCTCTTTCGAAAACAAGTAATGGCCCCCCTGCAAGATTCTGCGTCACCCCACATCATTGGTCGGTTACTTGCAGCAGCAAGACTAGAGAATTACCATAATGCGTGCATTCCGCACAAAAAATTGCGTTTGGAGTGATACCGTGACTGGTAAGTATGGACTGCTGATAATTAGGGTTGCGTAGTGTTTAGTGATGAATCGTGGTGCTGCTTCACCCTGGATGACGATCGTCAGGGAATGTAGCGGCGATCTTGCGAGAGGTCCCATTTTTCCATTATTTTGGAGAGGTACAGCGGTTTTACTCCTGGTGTATGAATGATGAGCATTAGGTATGAGATCGGGTCACAGCTGGTGGTGATGCAGGGAACACTCTTCAGACAACAGTCCATCATGGATATTCTGTGTGTCCATGTGTTACCTCACATGCGACAGTATATTGATGGCATTGTTCAACACTACAATGCTCGTTCACCCATGACCCGTCGAATCTCTATCAACCGTCTGTGTGATGTTGAGGTACCCCCACGGCCTTTATCTGATACATAGTGTTGACAGCAGTCTAAACTCTTCTCAATGTTGCAACATGTGTGAGTTTTAGTTGAAATTTATAAAGTGAAAAACGACTGAATTACATTGATGACGACAAATTGAGGACTATCATTTATGACTCTTATTTTGGAACTATATTTGAAATTTTATTGGCAAAAAAATGTCCAATTTAGTGACTTCGAGTTTTACTTACAAAGGGAGGCCACGACGTTGGTACCACGGATTTACTTCAAACTTTGTACATCTTTAGCAGGCCATTCAAACAACATAAAGAGCAAGTAGTAAGGTGCACAACTGTGGTAATTTAGAGAAATTCGCAAGAGAAGTTTTACCCATCTATTATGCAACTCACGTACCTGTGCGTAGGTACCGTGCTTTGGAGTCCATGGTGGTCAAGTGGTTAGCGTTCGAGTTTCATAAGACGACCTAGTATAAGGTGACGCTCCGACTCTCGCTCTAACATTCATTTTTTAGCACGAGCGTAAATTCTGTGATATTCAAAAAATTTGCACCTACACTATTCATTCTTGCTACATGAGTAACGTCTCACTGCTATGCAGGTTGGCTGCCAGATAAGGCCTGGCTCAGTGTCTGCAGCTCGAAGCGTCGAGGTGCAAAGTAGTTCCAGGTACCTTACCTCACCAGATTGCATGTATAAGGGATTTCGCAAATCAGGACAGGCATACATTTTCAGGAAAACTCTATGCGTTTCTTCATTCAATTGTCGATAGTTATAAATGTGTTTGTTCCAATAACCAAATTTAATTAAAAATAGTAAATAGTCAAGTAACATGAAATTCACTGAAGCTTCATGCAAATGGATGTGGTTTTTTAAATCATGTTACCTCTCAAATGTCACATAAATTAAATAATATGACCAGTGATGAAAAAAATAGGGGATAAAATTAAGTCTGAGCGCAAGTTGAACGGTCGCCTCTTACACGTTTATCTTACGAGGTTCAAATGCTATCCACATGACCACCATGAACTCTACCGCCCAGAACCTATGCACAGATAAATGAGTTACATAATAGACGTGTAAGACTCCTCTTACGATATCCTAGTAATTTCCAGGGTAGAGCACCTTACTACTTGCACATTATATTGTTTTAATGGCCTACAAAAGGTGTACAAAGTTTGAAGTAAATCTCTGATCCCGACGTCGTATCCTCCATTTGTTAGTTCTACAGCACTTCCTTTCTGTCACATGGAGTACAGCACACAATGTATCATATTTGAGTACTAGGAGTAGGCAATTTTCAAAGAGAAATTTCTTTTTTATATACAGCAGTGATGAATTCTTCATGTTCCATGTGTTGTTTTCAATTTCAATAGAACATATCAAGGATTTTCAGTGAAAAGTGCACTACATATAGTTTAAAAATTAATAATTTGCTTACATGCCACCATTAAATCTGTTATTTTTGAATGCTAGAATTGTCACATTTCTCTGAGTTTACAATAACAAGCACTTCATTTTGTGTCATTACCACAAAACTGAATTTAATCATATAATGGTCGCTAATGAACATTTCTTTCACGATGAAAAATATGAAGAAAACTGGTTTCAACAATAATGTGGCTGAATTCATAAGGTTATTATGTTGATATTGGTGCTTGTACTAGGGCAATGACATATTAGTGTGTCAGAAAGTTACCACAGGCATTGACTACTGGCTTTCGAATTCGTACTGGCAACTAATCAGCAGTTGTAATAAATCTGCTCATCCTGTGTCCAATTATATATTTCCACAGCACTGTCACAGTTAAGTATGCCTTCATAGTGTGAATAATTACGCGTGAACTGTGGACTAGGAAGGTTGTTCAGATCCTATTTTCAACATGAGAGATATATCCTGTGGTCCAATTACAAGAAAGCAGGTGAGCAAAGGAATTCATTTTGAAGTCAAATAAAGTGAATCTTATTTTTTCTAGACTGTGACTTCAACATGGGCAAAAATGAACCTTTAGGCTAGGTGAAACAGTGTAGAGAAAATGTCAACGTTTGTAGAATAAAGAATGTAATTTTGTGTATGGTGTTAATAACTGTATTTAAAATATTACATCTAAAGTGTGATGTCGTATAATAATATTTAAGTGAAAATGAATTACCTGTTATTTAGGAGCTTCTAAATAGTTTGAAGTTTGCCAGCACCTTATTTATAAAGATTTTCTGTTTTTATTGCTTTCTTGTTTCATTTTAAATGCTGCCCTGTGTACTGACATTTAATCCATTTTTAATTTGTTCTGAAGCTCTGATAGTGCCCTCTGTATACTGCTACATCAGTAGCACATATGTTCATATGTACGGAGACAATTTAATCAATTTTTTGAGAATAAAATCCATGGCATCAGAAGTTGCTGTAGCTATACAAGAAAATTTCACAGACTCGTAATGGACATGTTCTGAGATGCCTCAAATGTATTACATTTCTGTGTGTTAAATTAACAGTGCTTTGTGCACTTATCAGTATTTTTAAAATTGTGTGTAAACTGATGAAAATTCATGTTAAATATCTTTGACTAGCAAATATCTGTATCATGTGAAACTGTCAAGACCCAGTATCTATGCAATTAAACTTTTGATATTTGTAAGGGATGAAGACTTCTTGCAAGAGCACTACAGTATCTTTCGTTTCATTGTTGTCTAAACAGATTTTAGAAAACTGACACACAAGATGAAATATGTATCAGATATAAACACACATTTAGTTATACATGGTCTAAATAAAAGCTTACTACATTTCTTGTGTTCAATATTAATTTGTAATATTATTTTGTCAAATATATACGATGAAGAAAATGTAATTAATATTCGTATGCAAATTAAAATCTCACATATGAGTATAATTAGGTCAACAGAGGAATATAGGAAACAAATCGGTATGGTTTTAAGGAAGAACTGAATGAAACACTCTGAGGTTAATGAAAGCAATAGCTGCAAAACGTTTATTGACGGCCATCTACATTAGAATGTTTACAACAGGTAGAAAACAACTACATTTAATTCTTGATTACAGAAACTAAATGTCCACATAAAAGCAATAACAAAATGTTACTAAATACAGATTTTTTAATTTTATTTTTTTGAATGCTTCTGCTTTGTTCTACTAAGAACTGATGTCACTACTCTGGAGATCCTTATTTCTTATTAAGTTAATGAACATTATAATTTTGAATAGGTTGTGTATTAACGACATTACACTGCTAGGGCTGAAGTTTTCTGTAGTCTGTTGACTTGCTTCTCCTGTGTCACGCTCCTTTATGTTTGATTACAACTTCAGATAATATTTTAGAAACAATTGAAAAGTTGCTTACAGTTGTTGTTGCTGTATTCTGCATCTCGTCATAAACTGATTTAAACAACTAGCAGCTCTAATGAATCGAAGGTACCTACTGACCCTCAAAGATTCGCGGCCACAAAGCAGATCTTGTTTACATTAACGATGAGCCCCCATCGTAGATCTGCGCCTCAGAACTGTAGTAGCTTCATACAGAGTACATGGACGACATCTCTGCGCTTTTGTCTCCTTGATGGTGGACCATATCCCTCGGCTTCGTATGTAACGTCCGATAAGTGACAGGGGATACAGTGTGCTTAAGAGCGTTCAAATAGGCAGGAATGGAAGCTGTTTCTGGCTTTCCAGCTGGTCGAAATAAGCACAGGTATTGTAGCTCAGATTTACATATTAGTATTTATTCAAGACTACGACTAGGGTACGTAAGACACTGGGGTCTCAACCACTTGCTCAAAAGGGTAGTCATTATGACTGAGGATCCGGAACAGGCACACTAGAGTGGAGAAAGCACGTGCTAGCTAGTCAAGGGCCGCCACGCAAGGGACGGGAGTCACTAGCTCCGCTCCCTAGCACGACTGCGTCTCAGGCACCACGTGACCCTTCTACGCACCGCTGCTGGCCGAGAATCGTGATCAAGGCCCACCGTAAGGCAGCCCTTCTTCAGCAGTGCCACCGTCGGAGCAATGATAGCTAACCAAAACGTGCTAAAATCGTGGACAGGCTGCAACCGGTCTCTACGGCTTCTTAGCTTGCGACAAGTACTGTCAGTCTTTCAAGGAAATAAACTGGTTGTTATATCTCCCACGGAGAGATGTTCGATAAGAAATAATAAGACACGGGTAAACAAGAAGAAGGGTTAATTACGACCACACTAGAAAGATTTAATAACAAAAGAAAACTCTTCTCAATCAAAAATAACACTATTTCTCAGGGACTAACAGGTATACGCCTGGAACATAAGTGAATAAACATAATGGGACGGGAAGAGTATGCCACAGATAGTCCCTGACGACGGTGATTGAGCGCGGGTGTAGTTGGCTGACAGGTAGGTCTCGGGGTACCACTGGAAAGTCGTAGGCCTTGCTGCAGTGGCTTCCGACCGGGCTCTGGTTGATGGGCTGCTAAGAGCCAGCGCATGAATTGGCCCCAGAACTCCGTAGGAGTGAACCACCGGCGTGTTGGTTTGCACCGCCCTGTCTAGCCGAGGCGCGGAGGAATTCGTGCCGGCCCAGTTCCGCACACCTGACGTGGCTGAGGAAATAGATCCCAGGCATGGAGGACCTCTGATGGCGCTTGTCATGCCGTCTGCCGTCCTTGTGATCGACTTATGAAAACCCGTGATGCTTCAGTGTCAGAGGGGAATCGCTTTAGGTGAACAGCGGGTACATACCACTGGTCTCACTAAATCTTTAAAAAAATTTACGCCTTCCAAGGAGCTGGTCCCTTGTACATTGCTCCCTCTTCCGCAAGGCAATAGAACTCTGTACTATGAACGATGAAGTGTTAGAACTCCCTTGGACGATCGTGCTGAGGAGCCTTATAAACTAAGGGGGAGGGAATTACACTACTGGCCATTAAAATAGCTACACCATGAAGATGACGTTCTACAGACGCGAAATTTAACCGACAGGAAGAATATGCTATCATATGCAAATGATTAGCTTTTCAGACCATTCACACAAGGTTGGCGCCGGTGGCGACACCTACAACGTGCTGACATGAGGAACGTTTCCAACCGATTAATCATACACAAACAGCAGTTGACCAGCGTTGCCTGGTGAAACGTTGTTGTGATGCCTCGTGTAAGGAGGAGGAATGCGTACCATCACATTTCTGACTTTAATAAAGGTCGGATTTTAGCTTATCGCGATTGCGGTTTATCGTATCGCGACATTGCTGCTCGCGTTGGTCGAGATCCAATGACTTAGCAGAATATGGAATCGGTGGGCTCAGGAGGGTAATACGGAACGCCGTGCTGGATACCAACGGCCTCGTATCACTAGCAGTCGAGATGACAGGCATCTTATCCGCATGGCTGTAACGGATCGTGCAGCCACGTCTCGATTCCTGAGTCAACAGATGGGGACGTTTGCAAGACAACAACCATCTGCACGAACAGTTCGACGACGTTTGCAGCAGCATGGACTATCAGCTCGGAGACCAAGGCTGCAGTTACCCTTGACGCTGCACCACAGACAGGAGCGCCTGCGATTGTGAACTCAACGACGAACCGGGGTGCACGAATGGCAAAACGTAATTTTTTCGGATGAATCCAGGTTCTGTTTACAGCATCATGATGGTCGCATCCGTGTTTGGCGATATCACGATGAACGCATATTGGAAGCGTATATTCGTCATCACCATACTGGCGTATCACCCAGCGTGGTGGTATGGAGTGCCATTGGTTACACGTCTCGGTCACCTCTTGTTCGCATTGACGGCACTTTGAACAGTAGACGTTCCATTTCAGATGTGTTACGACCCGTGGCTCTACCCTTCATTCGATCCCTGCGAGCCGGCCGCAGTGGACGAGCGGTTCTAGGCGATGCAGTCTGGAGCCGCGAGGCCGCTGCGGTCGCATGTTCGAGTCCTGCCTCGAGCATGGGTGAGTGTGGTGTCCTTGGGGTGTTAGGTTTAAGTAGTTCTAAGTTCTAGGGGACTGACGACCTCAGCGGTTGAGTCCCATAGTGCTCAGAGCCGTTTGAACCATTTTTTGATCCCTGCGAAACCCTACATTTCAGCAGGATAATACACTACCGCATGTTGTTCCTCCTGTACGGGCCTTTCTGGATACAGAAAACTTTCGACTGCGGCCCTGGCCAGTACATTCTACAGACATCTCACCAACTGAGAACGTCTGGTCAATGGTGGCCGAGCAACTGGCTCACACCAGTCACTGCTATTGATGAACTGTGGTATCGTGTTGAAGCTGCACGAGCAGCTGTACCTGTACACGCCATCCAAGCTCTGTTTGACTCAATGCTCAGGCGTATCAATGCCATCATTATGGCCAGAGGTGGTTGTTCTAGCTACTGATTTCTCAGGATCTATGCAACCAAATTGTGTGAAAATGTAATCACATGTCAGTTGAAGTATAATATATCTGTCCAATGAATACCCGTTTGTCATCTGCATTTCTTCTTGGTGTAGCAATTTTATTGGCCAGTAGTGTATATGTTTTGTGAATCTTTGAATAACTGAGGCAGTCCTCAATTGGTTAAATCTGATAAGGGATACCATTATAAAAAGTAAGCGAAGAATTGGTAACAACTAAACTTTTATATTGAGATAAAATGTCTTGCTTCTGATCTCAGTCTGAATCCCTCGTGTCATGGCACAGTTTATGATGACCATATGACGTCGCCAGTCTTGCCTTGCGCAGAGAGGAGTGACCTGGTCGGTGCGAAGAGACAGGGCGTGCAGTGGCGGCGACTGAGAGTGTTGGGGGTGAGGCGAGGGCGGCGCAGCTGTGGCGGCCAGCAGGAAGAAGTAGGACTCTGCAGGTAGCTTCATGGCTACGGTCGCAGGTTCGAATCCTGCCTCGGGCAAGGATGTGTGTGATGTCCTTAGGTTAGTTAGGTTTAAGTAGTTCTAAGTTCTAGGGGTCTGATGACCTCAGAAGTTAAGTCCCATAGTGCTCAGAGCCCGTAGCTGCATGGGCGGAGAAGTGTCACCCCGAGCAAGGTCCTCAGGACTGTAACACTTTGTCTGCTGTGTCTTAGAAGAAGGCTCAGTGGCTATGCTCTTATGGAACATTATTTGTTACAAACAAAATTGTTGAATAGTAATAATCAATAATTAGGACAATAGTTAGTAGCAGAGCAGGGTGGGTTCCTGGCGTCATGTTACATATCTGCTGTAAGATTACACACTTGGGCTCCTTGGTGCCTCCACTCCCTTTTCCCACAGGAACCACTGGCAATTGGTCAAGGTCACCCAAGGGAACCATCCAGGCAGTTGTGCGAGTTGTATTGATGGTCATAACATAAAAATGGCGGAAAACAATTCTGTCCATGACTTCCCCTCCCTTCTGGACTAATCATGCACCCTCTGCACACCTTCATCTTTCATAGCTAGGACACTTAAGTGGGAGGGGTTACTTAGAGCTGGACGGCATAGGGAGAGATTTGGTCTGTTTGTTAATAATATATTACGCCACTTTAATTCTATTTGCTAATATCAATACTACATAACACAAGCAGAGACCGCATCCATGTAAGGACTCTAATTTTTACGTATTTCCCCAAATTTACATATATTTCACCCATTACATAATTTTACTTTTGTCCAACAACACTCTTTCCGACGTCGTGTCGACGTCATTATGCTCTCAGACAATCACAATGAGGAATGTGGCTGAACTAGATACCACTGCTACTGAAGCACACCTTCCCAACTCCACCTTTTATACGTGTGACACACTGCACCTGGGCACCGTAGGGATAAGCAGAGTCTGTTTGTTTATAACAAATTACGTTACACGAGGTCTATTTCTTAATAACATTTTAACGCTACGAGGCACCAGAAGATGCCACATTCAGACAAATATGCACAGAGTTCTAAGTACAGTAAGAGTGTGGTGGCGTTACACATAGGTAGTAAAAGATATCACCTTAGTTCTTTCACAGCCCTACAGAAAAAACCTTTGCCCTTCATGTCACGTCCATAAGGCATTACTTTACTTTGAGTTCTTGACCCAGATACACAAGAAGACACATAAGAGTAGCTTACACGTCGCATTTATCAAAGATGTTTGACGCCAACTGATAAACGTTGGTTGACTAACAAAAATGAAAAGTGAACACTTCAGGAGAACAACGATCAAAAGCACCACAGACGGCGCTAGGTACACACTATGGAATCAAGACTGGGAGACACGTTGTTATGTTTAGGAAATACGGTGCGAAATTGTGATTTAGTGTGTTTCAGTGCGTGATGTTCCAGCCTCACGGCAAACGGTGGACGAAGGCTGGCTGGCGCGTTATGCAGGTGACACAGTTTTGCAACAAGCGTCGGTATGTGTGTACATGAGCGGCAGGCATCAGAACGCAGCATTAGCAGAATTACGCAGGCACGGGCCGCGTGTGGCGCGGTTGTGTTAGCCAACTCATCGAGAAACTTCTAATAAACACGCCGCCGCGTAACCGGCGGATTCAGCAGCGGTCTGCAGTATTTAAAGGGCATCAGAGGTGGGCGTCGGCATTCGGTTCGACCGACTGGGCGTTCGGTCGCTGTCACGTCGTCATCATCAGTGACGCTGTCTCCGAGGACCGGTCGGCGGAGGGCGTTGCCTGCTGCTGCACCGGCGACTCCCGGCGTCGTCACGAGCCGCAGTGTCTGCAAGCTGCGCCGCGCCTCGTGCCACTAACCCCCTACCACCTGCACAGCCGCTGACCCGAGCGTAGTGTCACGTTCCCCGGACTACGTGCACCAGCTCGTCTCCACCACAACACGAGCGTTGGGGCTGAGCTACCGGAAAATGTATTGGGAGAACCAACAATAAAGAGGAAGATTGCTAAAAACAGCCATCTTCTTCTACCCAGCCACGCCTTACAACCCCAACCACGTGACCCGCTCCGGTCATCCCATTACAAGTGGTGTCAGTCGGGCAACCTGCGCATCACACATTCCTGTTACAACTGGTGACAGAAGTGGTCTTCTCCCTGGATTTGGAGGAAATTGTGGCTGGTAATCGACGAGGATATGTGGCACCTGAGAAGGGCAACAATGGATCAGCAACTCCTCCAACATGACAAGTAAGTACCAATTTTTCGTTTGGTAGTTTGTCTAAACCTGTAGTATAGTCTGTCTTCCCTTCCTGTTCTTCTTTCTGGGCTTACTGTAGTCTTTATTCGATAGCTGGTAGTGATGGAGCAGTCTGTGTCAGCAGAGGTGGCTATTCAGCAGCTACTTGAGCGAGTGTCGGAATTAGAGATAGAGCTTGCTCGGTCTAAAGAAGGGAGCAAGGAACGGTTTCCTGTTAATGCAGTAATTATTGACCCTAACGCTGCGTCTTTAGTCATCCCTTTCTCGGGGAAAGCTGGGGAGGTTGTTATGATTTTTTATTTTTTTTTTATTTTTTGAGAACCTTAGCACGGCCGCTAAATTGGGAAATTGGAGTTCAGAAACATTTTTGCATGTGGCTAAGTTGAAAGTAACTGGGGATGCCAGAGCATACTTTACATGCCACGAAGAATTAAGGGATGCTCAGACATTTGAAGTATTCAAAAAAGGTTTGCTGGAAAGGTATCGGAGGAAAAATACGTCTAGAAATTATCGGGAACAATTGAATAGAATGTACCAAAGGAATGGGGAATCAATAGAAGCTTTTGTAGATCTAATTCAAAAAATTAATTTTAATACCTATGAGCTAACGGATTCCGATAGGGTTAATGAAGCCATTCTGCAGGAAGCTGAGCAGAGGGCACTAGACGCATTTTTGCGTGGAATACAGCTCGAAACCTCTCGCAAGATTAGGATGGAATTCCCTAAGACTCTCAATGAGGCAGTCGGAATCGCTGTGGTGTTAGAGGAAGTCGAAGCAGTAACAAAGACGCGAGACAGGAAAGCAGTGTTTAATGAAGAAGTAAAATGTTTCAGATGTGGTCGGACGGGACACATCAGACGCGATTGCATGAAGTGCAGTGCAGGAACTGCAGACGTTGAGGTCTTCGGGAGCGTAATTGCAATGGGTCCTGGCACAATCATGATAGGAAACCGCAAAGTGGGCCTCACCCCTATCAGTTAAACGGGGCAGAGGGCGGTGTGTCCAGTGTGCAACACCCCCGGTAAGGATTAATGCTAGCGCAGTATCAGTGGCAGACCTTTTTCTGACCAGCTTGGTGAAGGGCAGACCGTGCAAATTTTTATTGGATACCGGGTCTCAGGTATCCGTGGCGAGTAGAAGTGTATTCGGTAAAGTTGAATTAAAACCACCACGCTGGGCGTTAAGTGGTGTGGGTGGGGGACAGGTGAAGTCACTCGGATCAGCAGTGTTAAACTTCTGAATGGAAATGAGGAACTTCCAGGTGAAGGCAGAAGTTATTCCAGTTGTTGGTTGCAGCTTTGATGTCATACTCGGATTGGATTTCCTGGTTGCGCATCACGAAAAGTTAACCTGGAACGGCGTACTATAGAACTGGACGGAATACAATTTCACCTAGATTCTGCGGCCGAAAAACCATTACCGTCGCAAGGAACCGCCCAGACGTCAGGTGGGCCACCTAAATTGCGTACAAGGTCCCTTAGGGTTAACTCGCGGGATACTATACCGAAGGGTACAGGGAAAATAATCTGGGCAGATGTTGGATCTAGCGTGCTGATAAATTCGTTGTGTGTCGTTGAACCTTTGTTGAGAATGAGCTGCTGGATAAAATGAACTGTTTTACGAGCCGTAGCGTGTCCTACGTGTGGGAGATAGAAGGGAAAAAGGTTGTGCCTGTCATTATTGATAATTTTGTCCTTGAAGAGGTGCAGTTGGCACGGGGCACCGTAACAGCGAATCTGGAGATAATAGGGGAAGATGAACTAGATAAGGATTTCACAGCAGATTACACAATTCCGAGAGAGTCTGTCAGCTGGTCCGCACTGAGGGGTAAAGTAGCACAGTTAGAAGGGCAAGACAGAAAAGTCATTGAGAACCTTTTGAGTGAATATAAAGAGTTATTTAATTCTCATGGTCCACTGCCCGCCACACCATTAGTTCAGCATTACATCCCCACTGGGAATGCAGCACCGGTGTATAAACATCCTTATCAGGTTCCAAAAAGTTTACAGCCTGTCATGGAAGAATTTATTAATCAACAGCTTAGGGATGGGATAATAGAAACCAGTAGTAGTCCTTGGTCCGCTCCTGTCGTAATAGTGGGTAAAAAAATCACCTCATGGGGGCAAGGCATATCGTTTTTGTTGTGATTATCGTTTCCTGAATAAAAAAAACTGTATCGGATGCATACCCAATGCCTAATATCACTGAAACTCTGGATAATTTTGGTCAGGGTCGGTACTTCACGACCTTGGATCTACGAAGCGGGTACCACCAGTTGGAGGTCGCCCAGGAAGACCCACCGAAGACAGCTTTTTCAACACCTACAGGTCATTTTCAGTATCGGCGAATGCCTTTCGGACTCAAAAATGCTCCGGCAACCTTCCAACGGTTATTAGATAGCGTGTTATGAGGGCTGAAATCTAATCAGTGTATGGTATATTTGGACGACATAATTGTTTTCTCAAAGGACGTGCAACAACATGTGCGCCGTTTGCGCGAAGTTTTCGATCGTCTGAAAACTCTTCGTATGGAAAAATGTCATTTTTTGTTGCAAGAAGTCCGTTATTTAGGTCATATTATAGGACAGGAGGGTGTCCATACAGATCCAGAACTTGTAGAGGCCGTAATGACTTTACCGACACCTACAAAAGTAATAGAGTTGCAGTCTTATTTAGGTCTTGCCAATTTTTACAGGAGGTATACTCCAAAATTTGCGGAAATTGCAAGGCCCCTGACGCAGTTGTTGAGGAAGGGAGCAAAATTTCACTGGTCAGCAGAATGCGAAGAGGCTTTTAAAAAGTTAAAAAATTTGTTAACATCTAGTCCAGTTTTCGCTTTTCCAGATTTTAGTAAACGGTTTATATTATCTTGTGACTAGCAGTTTTGCTTTGGGTATTGAATTATCTCAGGTAATAGATGGGCAGGAACACCTGATAGCATATGCTTCCAGACAGCTAAACAATGCAGAAAAAAATTACTCAACATCCGAGAAAGAGTTATTGCCATTAATTTTCGGAATAACCTATTTCCAGTGTTATTTGTATGGACGACATTTCAAGGTGATTACTTACCATGCAGCACTTAAGTGGTTGTTAGGGCTTAAAGACCCAACGAGTAGATTAACTAAGTGGACTTTGCGTCTTAGTGAGTACGATTTTGAAGTGATTCATCGACCGGGTAAATCGCACGGAAATGCAGATGGTGTCAGTCGTAAAGTATGCATCATGGAATGCACAGGAATAAATGAGAACGGTTGGGTGGAGGCACAAACCGCCGACACAGATTGTCAACGATTTACCTCGCAGCGACAGTTCGTCATGGAAGATGGGATATTATACCGTAAAACTAGGAACGGTCCACCCATAGTCGTACCAGAAAAATTGTGAAGCGAAATTTTAAGGCAAGCACATGATTCAATGTTTTCTGGTCATTCGGGACGAAGAGCACGTAAAGGAGGGTAGCACAGAGTTATTGGTGGTCAACGCGTAGGCAAGACGTCGATCAGTACATAAAGAATTGCATTCTGTGTGCTCAACGGGCGGAATTGAGTCATCAGAAAATTGTGTTGCAACGACTACCGGAAGTGGATAGACCTCTCCAATTACTTGGCGTAGACATCTTAGGACCGTTTGTGCAAACACCAGCGGGTAATCGCTATGTTTTAACAATAATAGATCATTTTTTGCGCTATGTGTCTATGACAGCTATTCCGGAACAGCAAACCGAAACAGTGGCTCACGCCATGGTACATCAATGGATATTGAAATTCGGAACACCTGAAACTATAATAACAGATCATGGGTCAAACTTTCCGTCCGATTTGATGGAACAGTTGTGCAAATTGTTGCATGTAAAGAAATTGAGATCGAGCGCGTTACACCTGCAGGCTAATGGTCAGACCGAGAGAGTTCATTGTACAATAGCTAAGATGTTAAGTTATTATGTAAACTCGCAATACAACGATTGGGATGGCGTTTGTAACCGCGGCGTATAACTCAAAAGTGCATGATAGTACAGGATTGTCTCCGTATGAATTACTGATCGGTCGGAAGATGCCATCTCCGTTTGAATTGCTCAAGACCCCACCAGGAACCGATATTTCGGCTGTTAAGGACATATCCACGAAGTTGAAAACAATCTGGCGGCAGGTGAAAAAAATGAACACTAAAGCGTTAGAGAGACAGGACAAAGTTCACAATAGAAAGGCGGCTTTACCAAATATCATATAGGACAATGGATGATGATGACTAATCTGTATGTGCCAAAAGGCAAAACTAAAAAATTTGTATCCCGTTATCAAGGTCCTTTCCAGGTGATCGAGATGACATTGCCAGTGAATGTAAAATTACAGCTTCCAACTCGTCCTACTATTGTGCACGTGAGCCGGATTAGGCCTTTAAAGGGGTATTTTTAGGAACTTCCTTCATTGTCTGCAGTAACTTCTAGTGGAGAGAAAGATGAATCTAAGAAAAAGAATAAGAAAGGAGTAGATAAACAAGAGAACCAAGTTAATTGTGGAAGCGATCAGACATGCTATTATACTCTTAGGCCACGCGTAAAAAGAAATAGCTAATGTGAGTTGTTTTTCGTTTGTTTCTCAGGAGGTGTGACGTTCTGGTAAGAACATCAGATCCAGTGTCATGGGTTGCGCTGAAGAGGGAAGGTGTGCACTATCTCTCAGCATAGTTACTCTGTTTTCTACATCTACATCTACATTTATACTCCGCAAGCCACCCAGCGGCGTGTCGCGGAGGGCACTTTACGTGCCACTGTCATTACCTCCCTTTCCTCTTCCATTCGCGTATGGTTCGCGGGAAGAACGACTGCTGGAAAGCTTCTGTGCGCCCTCGAATCTCTCTAATTTTACATTCGTCATCTCCTCGGGAGGTATAAGTAGGGGAAAGCAATATATTCGATACCTCATCCAGAAACGCACCCTCTCACAGCAAGTTACACCGCGATGCAGAGCGTCTCTCTTGCAGAGTCTGCCATTTGGTTTGCTAAACATCTCCGTAACGCTATCACGGTTACCAAATAACCCTGTGACGAAACGCACCGCTCTTCTTTGGATCTTCTCTATCTCCTCCGTCAACCCGACCTGGTACGGATCCCACACTGATGAGCAATACTCAAGTATAGGTCGAACGAGTGTTTTGTAAGCCACCTCCTTTGTTGATGGACTACAATTTTCTAAGGGCTCTCCCAATGAATCTCAACCTAGCACCCGCCTTACCAACAATTAATTTTATATGATCATTCCACTTCCGTACGAATACTCCCAGATATTTTACAGAAGTAACTGCTACCAGTGTTTGTTCCGCTATCATATAATCATACAGTAAAGGATCCTTCTTTCTATGTATTCGCAATACATTACATTTGTCTATGTTAAGGGTCAGTTGCCACTCCCTGCACCAAGTGCCTATCCGCTGCAGATCTTCCTGCATTTCGCTGCAATTTTCTAATGCTGCAAATTCTCCGTATACTACAGCATCATCCGCGAAAAGCCGCATGGAACTTCCGATACTATCTACTAGGTCATTTATATATATTGTGAAAAGCAATGGTCCCATAACACTCCCCTGTGGCACGCCAGAAGTTACTTTAACGTCTGTAGACGTCTCTCCATTGAGAACAACATGTTGTGTTCTGTTTGCTAAAGACTCTTCAATCCAGCCACACAGCTGGTCTGATATTCCGTAGGCTCTTACATTGTTTATCAGGCGACAGTGCGGAACTGTATCGAACGCCTTCCGGAAGTCAAGAAAAATAGCATCTACCTGGGAGCCTGTATCTAATATTTTCTGGGTCTCATGAACAAATAAAGCGAGTTGGGTCTCACACATCGCTGTTTCGCGAATCCATGTTGATTCCTACAGAGATTCTGGGTTTCCAGAAATGACATGACACGCGAGCAAAAAACATGTTCTAAAATTCTACAACAGATCGATGTCAGTGATATAGATCTATAGTTTTGCGCATCTGCTCGACGACCCTTCTTGAAAACTGGGACTACCTGTGCTCTTTTCCAATCATTTGGGACCTTCCGTTCCTCTAGAGACCTGCGTTACACGGCTGTTAGAAGGGGGGCAAGTTCTTTCGCGTACTCTGTGTAGGATGGAATTGGTATCACGTGAGGTTCAGTGGACTTTCCTCTGTTGAGTGATTTCAGTTGCTTTTCTGTTCCTTGGACACTTATTTCAATGTCAGCCATTTTTTCGTTTCTGCGAGGATTTAGAGAAGGAATTGCAGTGCGGTCTTCCTCTGTGAAACAGCTTTGGAAAAAGCTGTTTAGTATTTCAGCTTTACGCGTTTCATCCTCTGTTTCAATGCCATCATCATCCCAGAGTGTCTGGATATGCTGTTTCGAGCCACTTACTGATTTAACGTAAGACCAGAACTTCCTAGGATTTTCTGTCAAGTCGGTACATAGAATTTTACTTTCGAATTCACTGAACGCTTCACGCATAGCCCTCCTTACGCTAACTTTGACATCGTTTAGCTTTTGTTTGTCTGAGAGGTTTTGGCTGCGTTTAAACTTTTGCTTTCGCAGTAGTTTCCTAACTTTGTTGTTGAACCACGGTGGGTTTTCCTGTCCCTCACAGTTTTACTTGGCACGTACCTGTCTAAAACGCATTTTACGATTGCCTTGAACTTTTTCCATAAACACTCAACATTGTCAGTGTCGGAACAGAAATTTTCGTTTTGATCTGTTAGGTAGTCTGAAATCTGCCTTCTATTACTCTTGCTAAACAGATAAACCTTCCTCCCTTTCTTTATATTCCTATTTACTTCCATATTCAGGGATGCTGCAACGGCCTTATGATCACTGATTCCCTGTTCTGCGCTTACAGAGTCGAAGAGTTCGGGCCTGTTTGTTATCAGTAGGTCCAAGATGTTATCTCCACGAGTCGGTTCCCTGTTTAATTGCTCGAGGTAATTTTCGGATTGTGCACTCAGTATAATGTCACTCGATGCTCTGTCCCTACCACCCGTCCTACACATCAGAGTGTCCCAGTCTATATCTGGTAGATGGAAATCTCCACGTAAGACTATAACATGCTGAGAAAATTTATGTGAAATGTATTCCAGATTTTCTCTCAGATGTTCTGCCACTAATGCTGCTGAGTCGGGAGGTCGGTAAAAGGAGCCAATTATTAACCTAGCTCGGTTGTTGAGTGTAACCTCCACCCATAATAATTCAAAAACTATACATTTCTACTTCACTACAGGATAAACTACTACTAACAGCGACAAACACGCCACCACCGGTTGCATGCAATCTATCCTTTCTAAACACCGCCTGTGCCTTTGTAAAAATTTCGGCAGAATTTATCTCTGGCTTCGGCCAACTTTCCGTACCTATAGCGATTTCAGATTCGGTGCTTTCTATCAGCGCTTGAAGTTCCGGTACTTTACCAACGCACCTTCGACAGTTTACAATTACAATACCGATTGCTGCTTGGTCCTCGCATGTCCTGACTTTGCCCCACACCCGCTGAGGCTGTTGCCCTTTCTGTACTTGCCCGAGGCCATCTAACCTAAAAAAAGGCCAGTCCACGAGACACAACGCCTGCTACCCGTGTAGCCGCCTGCTGTGTAGTGGACTCCTGACCTATCCAGCGGAACCCAAAACCCCACCACACTATGGTGCAAGTCGAGGAATCTGCAGCCCACACGGTCGCAGAACCGTCTCAGCCTCTGATTCAGACCCTCCACTCGGCTCTGTACCAAAGGTCCGCAGTCGGTCCTGTCGACGATGCTGCAGATGGTGAGCTCTGCTTTCATCCCGCTAACGAGACTGGCAGTCTTCACCAAATCAGATAGCCGCCGGAAGCCATTCGGAATTTTACTGTAGGCGTTACACACGCTAGCAGATGACGTTCTCCGTGCACTCGCCATACCCACAACCTGCCATCGGATCGCCACGTTGTGTTCTGTGATTCGTCACTCCACACATCGTTTTCCCACTGTTCAGTAGTCCAATGTTTACGTTCTTTACTCTAAGGGCTGCGTCGTTTGGCATTTACCGACCGGATGCGTGGCTTATGAGCAGCCGCTCGAACATGGAATCCAAGTTTTCTCACGCTCCCCCCAAACTGTCATAGTACTTGCAGTGGCTCCTGATGCAGTTTGGAATTCCTGTGTGATGATCTGGATAGATGTCTGCCTATTACACATTAAGACCCTCTTCAACTGTCGGCGGTCTCTGTCAGTCAACAGACGAGGTCGGCCTGTACGTTTTTGTGTCCCTTCACGTTTCCACTTCACTATCACATCGGAAGCAGTGGACCTAGGGATGTTTAGGAGTGTGGAAGTCTCGCGTACGGACACAAGTGACATCCAATCACCTGGCCACGTTTGAAGTCCGTGAGTCCGTGGAGCGTCCCATTCTGCTCTCTCACGGTGTCTAATGGCTACTGTGGTCGCTGATGTGAAGTACCTGGCAGTAGGTGGCAGGACAATGCACCTAATGTGAAAAATGTGTGTTTTTGTTGGTGTGCGGATACTTTTGATCACATAGTGTACTTCGTGAGATTGTATCTATTGCCATTTTCCGTTTGTGTTGTTTAAATTTTTGATATCTTCATTATCTGCTGTTCCAAATACAGTTTTTCACTGTTTCCCGCGTACATCTAGCGAAACCCGTTTTCTCCGTTTTAACGTTCATGGTACGATATCTGTTAACTGCTGCACAGAGTCTTCAATTTTTCGTACTAGAGTTTTAATTCCTGAGAGAAAGGGTAGTGTCGATAATTGCCCCCCTCTTTCATGCAAGAACATAACACAGAACATGACAAGTAAAGAACATTAAGACTAACCTAAGTAACTGACGAATACCAAATGTACATTTACATTAAATTTACGCTATTCCCTAAACCTAATAGTCCATAACGTACGTTTCTCTGATATTCCTTTTTCCTTTGTAATTCTTCTTTTTCCGTGATGGTTGGAGGAATCTGTGCTCTTTGCGGGATACAGATTAGCTAGTAATATCCACTGTCCTGTTCTGCATTATGGAAATTTTCTCATTCATTGCCCAAAATGTTTTTTATTTTTCTAATGCATATGTTGGCACACTGTAACCTTTGCCAAATTTCTCTCAATTCCTTCGCAAAATTTTTCACTGGTTACCCTGTGGACCCAGTTTAGGTTGAACTACCGTAAAAAGGCGACGGCATTTTTCGCTCATGTATTACCTCGTACGGCGGGAGGTCAGTTCCAGTATAGACTTTTGAGTTACATGCACTGATGACAAAACTTACGTGTGTATCTCAATTTGAATGCTGTAAATTCATGAAATAAAGGACAGTGAACTCGTTCTATCCGTCCATTTGTTTGAGGATGGAACCGGCTGGTACACAACATCTTAACTTTCAATAAGTGGCATAATTGTTTCATTAGTTCGGATATAAAATTAGTACCCTGGTCTGTAATAATGGTTTCTGGCATTGCCAAGATTCAGTAACCAGTTGTTCACGTACGTCTGTCCTTCTGATCTGGGATGGCTACCATAACTAAATATCGTGAATAATAATCTAAGATCGTAAGGACATATTTATTACACGCTTGTGTTCTATTAAACGGCCTTAAAATACCCAATCGCAGCATATAAAATGGTTTTTCAGCTTCTGGTAGTCGTCGTAACTGAATTTTCTGTTGACTCAAACTTGCTCTTTGTGCACACAGGATGCAGTTTCTTGCATATTGTTCTAAATCACTGCGACGCGTTTTCAATCAAAATATTTCATATACATGCCTATTAATTGTTCTTTCCCCTCCATGATCTGGTAAGACATGGTTGTGTGCTTGACGGAAAACTTCCGTTCTCAATGCTGCAGGAACTTAAATGCGAAATCCGCACTTTGTCGACCTGCGCTGCAACCCTTCTTATTTCAAACAGAAGTTGTGTTCAAAACAATTGACACCCACTGTCAGCTGATTGTGCTTTCATCCAACCTGCCTGGTTTCCATCTACTACATGTAAAACTACTATCGTCCTGGCTAGAATATCAATATGCGTATGTTTGACCTCTGGCTTATGAATGACTTCATAGTCAAACTCACTTAATTCTAACGCCCATCTCGTTAATCCACTTGATGGATTCTTCAACCCCAACAATCATTTTAAACAGACGTTCGTTGTAATTACTTTGAAGTCATGACTGTGCAAATAGCAATGAGCATAAGAGATTCTGTAAAAAAAGCGGCTAACATTTCTTTTCAGTTGTCAAATAATTATTTTCAGTTTTATTCTGTTGTTTGGAGTTATTCCTAGGGAATGTTCTTTCCCAACAACATTCTAACTTACGATACAACACAAAGCATTGTTACAGGCATCAGACGCAAATATGAAATTCCGTTCAACGTCAGGCAGTATTAACATAGCGTCTGATATTTACATTCGTCACTATTTACAAAGCCCATGAAAGAACAACCCGTCTCTGCGTTAGTATCTGCAGTACTCTGACTTACTGGGAATGTTTTCCGACTGATGAAACACCCTTGTTGATGTTTAATGTTTCCCGCTGCTTATTTCTGTTACCCTGATGTTTATTCCCACACCACCGAGTGAGGTGGCGCAGTGGTTAGCACACTGGACTTGCATTCGGGAGGACGACTGTTCAATCCCGAGTCCAGCCATCCTGATCTAGGTTTTCGGTGATTTTCCTAAATCATTTCAGGCAAATGCCGGGATGGTCCCTTTGAAAGGGCGTGGCCGACTTCCTTCTCCATCCTTCATTAATCCGAAGAGACCGATTACCTCGCAGTTTGGTCTCCTCCCCCAAATCAAACCAACTCTATTCCCATACTCGTTTGACCTGTGGCCAAACTGCCCACATATGTAAAATTGTGGCTGATTGCATTGCCCCTTAAAATGTCCTTTCTCCCCACAATGATAATATTTTTTTTAGAAACAGAAATTCGCTTATGGTTGCGTACTCCTATCGCAATATCTATTTCCTGCAGTTGCGTGGCAACCGTTGTGCTGTAGACAAATCCTCTGGATTTTCCATTCGTACTCTTCGGGCGAATTCTGCAGGAGTACATCGCAAAACACATCGAAAGCTTTGTTTTCCGCTTCCCTGTGTATGATGTGATCCGCTTCTATTTTACTGTCAAATCAAATGGCTCTAAGCACTATGGGACTTATCATATCTCGTGGTCGTGCGGTAGCGTTCTCGCTTCCCACGCCCGGGTTCCCGGGTTCGATTCCCGGCGGGGTCAGGGATTTTCTCTGCCTCGTGATGGCTGGGTGTTGTGTGCTGTCCTTAGGTTAGTTAGGTTTAAGTAGTTCTAAGTTCTAGGGGACTGATGATCATAGATGTTAAGTCCCATAGTGCCCAGAGCCATTTGAACCATTTGAACTTATCATATGAGCTCACCGTTCCCCTAGACTTAGAACTACTTAAACCTAACTAACCTAAGGACATCACACACATCCATGCCCGAGGCAGGATTCGAACCTGCGACCGTAGTAGCCGCGTGGTTCCGGACGGAAGCACCTAGAACAGCACGGCCACCGCGGGCGGCTATTTTCCTGTCAACTCATTTATTTTACGGGTTCTGTCTGAAAAAGTCTCCACAATCTCATTTGCATTCTGTGTCAACCCATTCAACTTTTCTCTAAAAAAACTAGCACTATGCTGCTTACGGTGTCTCTGACGTAAACCTTCCATTCATGGTTCAAATGCACTTGCCTTGCTCAACGTTTCGTGATACATCACAAAGGTCTTGGTTCCACCCGTAATATGCAAATTGGGCATCCGCAGAGTAACTTGATCTGATAAATTACTTGTTCAGGCTGCACCAATACGTCACTAATGACCACCGTTATGTCCTCTATTGTTTTGCCGGAGATGACTGTGATAAGGTTAGCTACTGAAGGGTCTACTGAAACGTAGGATGTTGATACTGGCGATTTAACGTCACTCGAACCTGACTGTGGTTCTTGAGCATCTTGCGAAGATTCTAATTGAATCATAAATTCATTTGTTGAGCATTTTCCTCTAACAATTGTGGCGCGCTATCAGAGCGGTTTTACTGTTACTAGCAGCAAATAACCTTGTGTATAGTATTTTTGTGCAATTTACCTCTAACTTATATATATACTAAAATTAGATGCATCCAACAGAGCAACATATAACACACAAGAAAAATACAACCTACAGTATACGAAACTAGACTCAACTACTTCTTTTACCTGATTATCGTCCAGCGACCACTCACTAAACAAGTGTGCTGTATGTATGACCATATCGTCTACAACTAGAACAAGTTACTGGCACCAACTTGGACCATGGTATGTTAGGACCCATTAAATTAGAAATAGTACGTCTCACTGGTACCAACTATGTGTCTGTACAACTTCCTCTGAATTCTGTTAAGTCAACAGGTTCCACTGATTTCACAAAATATGCTTTGGACATGGCATGGTCATCAACATGCCTAAACTCTGCCATATCACAACCAAAAAAAGAGAAAGATGTTTTTTGTGCATATTGAATAGCGGCTACTGTTGCGTTGTGGGAATACTGTAGATGGAGACCAGTACCTCTGAATTCTAGGCGTTGTAATCGGACAATTACGATGCCAAGATCTTGGAGCTAAAGTGCACGCTTCTGGCACCAGGTTACAGAAGACCGAGCAGTGACATCTCTACATGAAGTCAGGATAGCTGTTGGGAACTTGTAAAGTGTCAACGGCGGTAGTAAAACATTATTAAAGTTCAGCCTTTTATTCACAACATTTACAGAGTTATCTATTGCTCATTCAGCTACGTGCTGGATTCTAGCTGACGTCTATTGAGTCAGCTCATCGGTTGCACAGCCAGGTGGTGATCTCAGCGATCTTGGCATCGTGTGGGCTCCCAGCCAGCAGGTGTGGCCCATCGACCAATGCGAAATGGTTCTTGCACTAGCAGCTTGAGTGTACTCTGTCTAACTCCAAATTTACAATGACCCATTTGCGACTTGTTAGTGTCAGTAGTCGTGTGGTCCGATGCTCTCCTCCCAATCCACGATAGGTGTCACCGCCCAGATTCTCCTGACTGTTAAACAGAAACTTGGACTCCAAGAGGCTTTGTTGCTAGATTACGTGTTTAAGTACAGTATTGGCAGCACCCTGGAATGTGGTGTGTCAGAAGGTAATCAGTTTCTCCATCAGCGGATAGCAGGTGACGAGCAGCATGAATTTCATCAGGTGAAGGTCATAATTTTGTGTACACCTTCAGCTAGTTGACTCTGAGCACTATGAGACTTAACATCTGAGGTCATCAGTCCCCTAGAACTTAGAACTAATTAAACCTAACTAACCTCAGGACACCACACACATCCATGCCCGAGGCAGGATTCGAACCTGCGACAGTAGCAGCAGCGCGGTTCCGAACTGAAGCGCCTAGAACCGCTCGGCCACTCCGGCCGGCTTCAGCTAGTTCACAGACTGTGTGAGAGTATCTAGGACACAGATTAACTACAATACTGTAACCATGGAGTCGAATGCTATTGCTGTGAATGTCATTGATCGCAATGATCAACTCATGATGAGAGCTGGAAAGCAAGCATATATAATGGGAGCTGGTGTGAGGCTGTTATGCAAAGCTCATTCGAAATGACCATATGTGTCCTTATTCCACTCTATTCACTTAACAGACTGTTAGCTGCTGTGTCATTTGCTCACGTATATGCTCTTATGAAAGAGGTAGAGCTACTTGCACTGTACCATACGAGCTAACGAATATGTTTGTCTCACTTCCTTTGGTTTTCTGTCGCAGTCTCCTCTCTTCAAAAATGGTTCAAATGGCTCTGAGCACTATGGGACTTAACATCTGAGGTCATCTGTCCCCTACACTTAGAACTACTAACTAACCTAAGGACATCACACACAATCATGCCGAGGCAGGATTCGAACCTGCGACCGTAGCAGCAGCGCGGTACCGGACTGAAGCGCCTAGAACCGCTCGATCACAACGGTCGGTGCCAACTCATTGATATTACAATGGCCGTAATACCACAATAAAGATAACGAATGTGTTAGACATTACGTTTTCTCTCCTTCATCATTCTTTATAGTCAAGATTGACATTTCTTTCCACAACATTCTAACGAGGAGACCCATCACCTGGTGCCCCACATTTTACTAGTCACTACCATAGAAGCTCTGCTTACACAGTTTGTAAACGTGTATCAATATTTAACTAACACAAGATATATAATAGAGGTTGGAAGGAAAAATATCACAAAATTAGCTGCTTAACATAATTACACTTTACAGTATGGATCCCTACGATCTAATACAAAAGCTTCCAGATGGCTAGTCTGGTGGCCCATTCTGCCTGAACTATCTCCTATTATCATTTTGGCGGTAGTGATGGTTGTGCCAGACTCCTGCTTGGCAAGGGTGGTTGCTGTTATATCCATTGCCATCTGACGTTGTATCCCTATATCTGTTTCCTCCTTCGTAACTGTTTCTCTTCTGTCAGGTGTTATTGATCAGGCCCACATCTTGTTTTCCTCGCACACTGTTCATCCAGCATGAATTCTAATTCTTGTAGGGTATTGTATCTTTAAAAGATTCAATATCGTTACCACATTCGCCAATCAATACGTTTTCTTTGCCCCATACTCTCTTCATCCTGCGTGATTTCTAATTCTTGTATTTTATCTTTAAAGGATACAATATCATCGCCATATTTGCCAATCCGTACTTGTTTGTGGTGTGGTGGCGGCTTCATATGGCAGAAGCATGTTTTTTTGGCAGATTATCAAGGAACTCGTTCTTTTTGAGAGGAGCCTCAAAGAATTTACAAGAATCTTAAATCTTGAGACAAGCAGAGACTTGCAAAGCATGATTTCATGTCTGATGTTTTCTTGTGTCTTGGTCGACCAGCAGTTTGCTAAGAAAGCATCCCTGAATTATTTGTGTGACGTCCATATTGCAGCGATCATATGCATTCTCTATGCAACACTCCCATCGAGGTTGCCACAGACAAAATCTAATTTACACTGGAGTGACCACTGTGGAGGTAGCGAGAGGTCGAACTGTGAGATGAAAATCTGGCAGTGCAAGGTGTTCCCTTTATGGTCGTAATTCTGATATTTCCGATCGATACAAAGTGTTTAAACGTAAATGTGTCGTCTGAATGTCTGTGCTGATTACATTTTCACAATACTAGCGTCACTTACTATAGGACTCGCCACATTGTTCATGTGCTCGTCAGTTCTGCATAGTGGTATGCAACTGTCTACACCACTCGGTTTTCGTTCATCTCACGATATCTGTTCCATGGGCTCCCATAATTTTGTAAAATCATTTGCAGTTTCGTCACAACTGACGTTCTATTTCATTCTCCCCTCGTGTATTTCTTTCTTTAACAAGCAGTGACACTGCTCTCTTAGCTCCTTCATCTCCATGTGAGCCCTCTTTGCCTCTATTTTCTCTGTCGTTGGTAACAATTTAGCCTCCTTTGATTCCTTCAAGGCATGCACATGCAGTGTTCGGGCATTTAGCCTTGCAGTTCCACTTCTATTCTAATTTTTTCGATCACAGGTTGTGCCCCTTGTGTTGCTCTTCCATCTGCTTCTCTTTCCTTCTGTGTTGACTTCCTTGTGCTTTTTCTACCTCAATTTTTAGTAGCTTCCTGATTTCTAATTCCCTCTATACTGCCCATTCTTTAATTTTCCTCAAGAATGTTAACAGATTGTCACTTCTCTGTACAGTTTCAATCTTCTTGTTGCGTGGAGATGTATGTGAATCTAGTCGTGAGACTAGTCGACTAGGTGTGCTGGAACTTGCTTTGTTCCAGGCCTCTCCATCCGGTCTGTGTCTTCTACACTACTGGCCATTAAAATTGCTACACCACGAAGATGACGTGCTACAGACGCGAAGTTTAACCGACATGAAGAAGAGGCTGTGATATGCAAATGATTAGCTTTTCAGAGCATTCACACAAGGTTGGCGCCGGTGGCGACACCAACAACGTGCTGACACGAGGAAAGTTTCCAACCGATTTCTCATACAAAAACAGCATTTGACCGGCGTTGCCTGGTTAAACATTGTTGTGATGCCTTGTGTAAGGAGGAGAAATGCGTACCATCACGTTTCCGACTTAGATACAGGTCGGGTTGTAGGATATCGCGATTGCGGTTTATCGTATCGCAACATTGCTGCTCGCGTTGGTCGAGATCCAATGACGTTAGCAGAATATGGAATCGGTGGGTTCAGGAGGGTAACACGGAACGCCGTGCTGGATCCCAACAGCCTCGTATCACTATCAGCCGAGATGACAGGCATCTTTTCCACATGGCTGTAACGGATCGTGCAGCCACGTCTCGATCCCTGAGTCAGCAGATGGGGACTTGCAAGACAACAACCATATGCACGAACAGTTCGACGACGTTTGCAGCAGCATGGACTATCAGCTCGGAGACCATGGCTGCGGCTACCCTTGACGCTGCTTCACAGACAAGAGCGCCTGCGACGGTGTACTCAACGACGAACCGGGGTGCACGAATAGCAAAACGTCATTTTTTCGGATGAATCCAGGTTCTGTTTACAGCATCATGATGGTCGCTTCCGTGTTTGGTGACATCGCGGTGAACGCACATTGGAAGCATGTATTCGTCAGCGCCATACTGGCTTATCACCCGGCGTGATGGTATGGGGTGCTATTGGTTAAAAGTCTCGGTCACCTCTTGTTCACATTGACGGCTCTTTGAACAGTGGATGTTACATTTCAGATGTGTTACGACCAGTGGCTCTACCCTTCATCGATCCCTGCGAAACCCTAAATTTCAGCAGGATAATACACGACCGCATGTTGCACGTCCTGTACGGGCCTCTCTGGATACAGAAAATGTTCGACTACGGCCCTGGCCAGCACAATTTCCATATCTCTCACCAACTGAAAACGTCTGGTCAATGGTGGCTGAGCAACTGGCTCGTCACAATACGCCAGTCACTACTCTTGATGAACTGTGGTATCGTGTTGAAGCTGCATGTGCAGCTGTACCTGTACACGCCATCCAATTTCACTCAATGCCCAGACGTATCAAGGCCGTTATTACGGCCAGAGGTGGTTGTTCTGGGTACTGATTTCTTAGGATCTATGCATCCAAATTGCGTGAAAATGTAATCACATGTCAGTTCTAGTATAATATATTTGTCCAATGAGTACCTATTTATCTTCTGCATTTCTTCTTGGTGTAGCAATTTTAGTGGCCAGTAATATACATCAACCTCGCATCCTGATGCGACCTCATTATTGTCATCACCTATGCTACAGTAAACTTTCGGGGCATCACCTTGGATCTGCTCCCATCAATTGCGTGATCGACACCCTCATTTGAGACTGGCTGTGTCTCAGGAATAACCATCTGATCTTCCCCTGTGTTTGCTTCACGTGATTATACGCACTGACTACTACATACACGATTTCAAAATCTGCGGCATGATGTAACAGAGTTGCCCAAGAACTGGTGACCATAAATTAACTAGATTTCATAAATGAATGGAGAACGATCACAATATCCTTACAAATCACAACGCCGATTTAACGTCGCCAGTGTGGGGTAGAACCTATTGAGCCAAAATACATAGCAAACTCAAATATATGAGAAATTGGTGAGAGCAAATTAAGAATAATCTAATTCTAGTGCGGTTCTAATAAAGGTTGCCACAGCTGGTCGCGAAATAGAAATAACAAAATTAACTGTACATTTAATGCACTAACTAATTGCGTGATAGATTATAAATTCGTCTGCCCACAGAATCTCCCAAAGAACTAATACAGAGCAGGGTTCGCCAATTTATACAAAACCCCCGCGGTTCGTGGTTGAGAAATATTGCCGGAATGATGGAAGTGCTTAGACTCCATCACATACCCCCGAAGACCTAAAGTTAAATTTTAAATGCCCAATGGAATCAATATCTCAAAAATGATCCTAATATGGAATCCTAATGCGTGGATCTGCTACAAAATTGTACTGAATGACTATTTTTTCCCAGTCCACTAATAAAAACAATAATAAACTGAAGGAAACTACAAGCTACTTCAAATGAATTAAAAATAATTTTAAATTAATTTTTTATTACATTAAAAGCAATGAAATAGCATAAGACTCAGTGAAATGCCTATTAGAAACAGTGATTGCAATTAAAAGGTGTGAAGCAATTGGGGGAAGGTGTATCATATACTAGCTACAGATTCTATCACCAACACAAATGCTAACCTCCAGATCTTTAGTAACTCCAGTGGTTGATTGAATAATGAATGAGAACGTTACTACCACTGGGACTGGGGTTTACAGTACTCTGGAAACGGTACGTCCTCTTTACAAACATCAACGCCCTCACGTCGCTGTTGCTGATGCATACTCTCGTCAGTCTGCTGTGGCGTAAGTCACCTGTGCTTGGTCGTTGTGAAGAACCAGAATCTCGAAAATGGTTCAAATGGCTCTGAGCACTATGGGACTCAACGTCTATGGTCATCAGTCCCCTAGAACTTAGAACTACTTAAACCTAACTAACCACAACACCCAGGCATCACGAGGCAGAGAAAATCCCTGACCCCGCCGGGAATCGAACCCGGGAACCCGGGCGCGGGAAGCGAGAACGCTACGGCACGACCACGAGCTGCGGACCCCAGAATCTCGCTCAGCAGTACCTGGACACGGTGAAGTCCCATCCACCATCTGAACTCAGAGTCCTCGACGACTAAAACCACCGACTTTCACCGTCACCATACAAACCTGCTCCCATCTCTACTGTTTGCGCGGCTACAACCGCAGTCGCCAAGCAGGAAAATGTTACTGTTTTCCGCATTTTCGTGAAAACTGCCACGTTTAAGAAATTCCAACCACAGAATGTCTCCAGTCGTGGGCCAATCGGAGCACATCTTCTTCGCTCTAGAAATTCCCGTTTGACTTCAGTAGACGATGACCAAACCAATGCGTTGTTTATACATTGCTAAATTTCGAGAAGCCTAACCGATGAGACAGCAACTCTGCGAGAGCTTCTCCTCCCACCGCGATACGCCAGACACATTCCAAGACTTGTGATTTCTCACCGCAATTTTTTAGATGGCAGCCAGCACTTGAGACTACAGCCTTTATACTGCCTTCTAGAGAGCCGAACCATGCCGAGCACCGCGAATCCCGTCTTAGCTTGATTGACAGTCAAGTTCTGTGAGCCTTCTCAGATGTGATACGTGTAAGCCGAACACAGCCTCTGAATGCCACGTGGTCTCTTCTGACTCTCTCATCGTTGCGTGCAAACTGAGCGATTCTCGCACATTCTGAGAATGAACTACAAGCCTCGACCGACAACCATTGCAGTATTACAAAACACACTGAAGAGCCACCGCGAGTAGGGCCACCGCGAGTAATCGGAAGTACCACAACACGATGTGGCACGGACTCGATTAATGGCTGACACCGTGAATCCTGCTGGGCTCTCCATAAATCGGTAAGAGTACGAGGGGGTGGGGATCTCTTCTGAACAGCACGCTGCAAGGCATCCCGGATATGTTCAATAATGTTCGTGTGTGGGGCGTTTTGCAGCTAGCGGAAGTGTTTAAACTCAGAAGACTGTTCCTGGAGCCACTCTGTAGCAATTCTGGACATTTGGGGTGTCGCATTGTCCTGGTGGAATTGCCCAAGTCCGTCGGCATGCACAATACACATGAATGGCTGCAGATTATCATACATACGTGCCACCTGTCAGAGTCGTGTCTAGACGTGTCAGAGGCCCCATGTTACTCCAACTGCACACGCCCCAACCATTACAGAGCCTCCACCAGCTTGGACAGTCCTCTGCTGACATGCAGGGTCCGTGGATTCTTGTGGTTGTCTCCATACCCGAACATGCCCACCCGCTCGATACAATTTGAAACGAGACTCATCCGACCAGGCAACATGTTTCCAGTCATCAACAGTCCACTGTCGGTGTTGACGAGCCCAGGTGAGGCGTAAATGTTTGTGTCATGCAGTCATGAAAGGTACGTGAGTGGGCCTTCGGCTCCGAAAGCCGATATCGATGATGATTGGCTGAATGGTTCGCACGCTGACATTGTTGATGGCCCAGCATTGAAATCTGCAGCAGTTTGCGGAAGTGTTGAACTATCACGTTGAACGATTCTCTTCAATAGTCGTTGGACCCGTTCTTCCAGGTCCTTTTTCCAGCCGCAGCGATGCCGGCGATTTGTTGTTTTACCGGATTCCTGACATTCACGGTACACTCGTGAAATGGCCGTACGGGAAAAGCCCCACTTCATCAATACCTCCCAACGCTCGTGCGCGGACTGTAACACCATGTTCAAACTCACTTAAATCTTGATAACCTGTCACTGTAGCAGGAGGAACCGATCTAACAACTGCGCCAGGCAGACACTATTTGTCTTATGTAGGTGTTGCCGACCGTAGCGCCTTATTCTGTATGTTTATATGTCTCTGTATTTGAATACACGTGCCTATACCAGTTTCTTTGGCGCTTCGATGTACATTACCCTGATTTAAATAGCCTCATGAGAATTTAGCCTGGTGACAGTGAAGTGTTACCAGTAGAGACAAGGGGCAGATGAATTTAGTATTTAAATGGAAGGAGGCAAGCCACACGGCTTGTAAACTTTCAGCTTCTATTGAAGGCACTGTCAGTTGCTTTCTCTGGATGGCGCAGTGTGTCACCAGGTCGGCTGTGGTTGTTTGACATCACAGGAGCTCTCACCGAGCGCGGCTGATGGGGAGCAGAAGTGTGGGGATACGCGCTTACGTTGGCTCAAGTGATGACCAAGTAGTGGCGGCTTGCTAGGGTGGGGGGTGGGGGGGGGGAGGGGAGTGTGGTAGTGGGAAAGGGGAAGGGAGAAGAGGGGAGTGCGAAAAAGTTTTGGAATGCGTCACGCAGCCTGATAAGAAACAGCCGTGCGCGTGAGGGCCAGAAGGGAAGTAAGGGGAAAGAGTAAGCTCCGCTTCTCCAAGATGGCATCTCATGTACGTGGCCGCCCGCAAATGCACACAACTGTCAAGTGTCATCCCTCCGCTCAAATGATTAAACGAAGTTAATGGACAATTCAGAAAAAGTTACAAAATCAAAAGGCTTAATAGGTATTTCCAGTTGCTTTCACCATGTTCTAGCTTGTCAGTGGCTTTAATTGTTGGAAGTTTTGATATTAAGAAGGTATTTGTTGCAAAGGGGAATATATATGTACATGTGTCCTTATTTCATTTCCATATTCATGTTTACAAACTTTATCGTATCTTACTACATAACAATAAATAAAGAGTGGTCGAGAAACCACACGGCTGGCAGTTCAAAAACCATCACACTTTAACCGGTTAAATTCCCAAGGGAACAACAATTCGAAATAAATAAAATGTTCTCGGGTTTCCAACCACGTCAATTGCTTAAAACTACACGAGCTTTCTGCCAAGCACTCCTTGGCCGAAAGCTCGTGTAGTTTTAAGCAATTGACTCGGTTGGAAACCCGAGAACATTTTATTCAATGTTATCGCTGCGAGGCTCTGCATTCATACAATTCAAAATAAGTTACTCAGGTAAGTGCCAGTGGAATATGCGGAATGGCACTAAACAGTAAGGGAAGAAAACAATTAAACTGTACCCTGCCATAACAACGGAACTCAAGGGTAAGAACTAACGGCTGTAATATGGAATGACAAAGATGTCAACAGCAACCATAGGAATTTGTACATCACTATACTGGTCGTGACTAGTGGACATAAGTCTCAGGCGGTTCTTATTGACTGTGAATTATATTAACTAGAATTATTCTCTATCATCCAACAGAACGTTAAGGTGTAAGAGTCTTAGTGGTCTAGGAAAGATCTGATGTTATCGGCTGCTCGAAGTGTTCGTAATTTAGATACTGCCCGGAAGTAAAGGCTCCATACGCAAAATTACGTACACTTCTAAAAAATGTCACACACTGAACTGTTCCTGGGAGGTAATAATTCAGCTTTACATTCTATGGACTAGGTAATTCATTGTCCTAGGACGCTCTGACATTATTCAACAACACAGTGTAGAATACTATAAATAATAACAGACGGATGTAACACGGAGGTTGTGGTAACATAACGGCAATGTAAACCATTATTTATGGTAAGCGAGGGGGGGGGAGGACGCACTGCTCACTCCAGCTCTGTAGTGCGGATAACCCTTATTTTAAACACAAACATAGTAGAAAGAAAAGAAAAGATATAGCATAAACATATAGCAAAATAGGTGCACACAAACGGGCGACATGGTTTGCGCAGCAGTGCACAGCAGCAGACAGCAGAACATTCACATTGAGGAAGGAACTGCAGAAACGACACTACGGCAGTTGGCAATGATTTATTGAAGCGAAACAAGCCTTACGGCTACGGATAGTGAGCAACTCTCTTTCGCGCAGCAGCTTAAAGCGACTTGTGTAAAAAAGGTGAGACATTGTACCCCCCCCCCCCCCCCAACGGCGATTTACATCTTTTCACTGACCTGCGTACTCTGGGTCAGAGTTACGCCAAGAAACCTTCATTTTCCTCTGCAACCTGTATGATTTCCTCTTCTTCCGAAATCCTACTTTCCCAGTACATTTCTACGCTAATACTATCGACCTCATCCTGCTCGTCAGCTCGTATTTTCTGGTTGAGCGGCGTGCGAGGACAAGGTGGATTGCCAGCATCTTAGACAAAGTGGATTTTGCTGCTTGGTGGTCCAGCTGGCCCAACAGATGGTGATGTGGTAACTGTAGCTGTAAATGTACGCTTATTCCACTTTCGATTTTTACTGGAACCATTCATACCATGGCGCAGGTAATCTGGTGTTACTGTGGGTGTTTTCTGCGTCTGGCCCTTGGTTTTAGCCCTGATTACATCTTTCGTTCCCTCGGTTTCCTCTGTACCTGGTTGGGGAATCGTGACCACTACTTTGTTGGTTTTGTGGCCGCGGTCAACGCATACTTAGGTGTCGTACCTGGTGGCAATTCGGGCAATAAGGTGCCTCATACCTGTTGACAAGGTGTCCGGAATGAACACAATGGCGACATTCTGCCACTTGTGTAAATACACGATGCTTTGGTTAGTTATTTCGGGTGCGAATATAAACGAACCTGTACGCCTCTTTCCACAGAAAGGCTATGTGCACTGCTTCGTGCAGGTAACTGGCGGAGGGCACCTTAAGTTGAACACGCGCTTTTGGATCAATTTCACGATAAACATATCTATAGCACTTGTTTCAGCTCCCTCTTGCAACACCTCATTTCAGATAGCATCGGTCTGCAAACATTTCCAATTCTTCACCTAGCTTTTTCCTCACAGTGGTAAAACTTATCGCGGTAGTAACTGGTCCAACGTTTATCTGAGAATCTCTTTGTCAATCCCTTTGCTAATACTTCAAATCTCTCGGATTTCGCAGTCTGTCGACATACTCCATATATGCTAGTATCTCCTGATAACTTAAGCTTTGTTACAAATAGTAAAAAGACATCTTTCCAATTACCAAAACGACCCATGTGAACTATTTTCTTCCAAAAGAAATGGACGTTTCCATCAGGTTTTCCCATAAATTAGGGGATAAAAGCAACTGCCGGAAAAGTATTGATTACATATGGGGGAAGCGGTGTTGATTCCATTTTTGCTACTCTCTGCTCTACCACAAAGTCCATAATTCTCTCTAATACTACGTCTAAACGGGTTGTTTAACTGTCTGCCTCGCTGACCTTGTTCGGTTCTGTACAACTAGTGGGAGGGACAGTGTCCTCGTCAATGGACACTTGAACATTGAATTTTACTTTTGTGGAAGTTGTTCTCTCAAGACATATCTGCGTTTCCTTATCTACTCTTGGAGGAGCAAGGATTTGCTGTTTCAGTCGCCCATGTTGCTTTTCCAATTCTCTACTCTCTGATACAAACTCATCCTTCTTTTGAGACCGTTCTATCCCTATTTCCAATTTTTCACTAAAATCTGGTGTCATTGCGGTAGCTTGACAGCGCAGCTGGTCGTTCTGACTGGACAGTTCCCTATTTTCTAGTAGCAATTTAGGTCGAAACTTCTTTATTAAAATATTTTACTTAAACTGCTTGGTGAAATTGAATGCCAGTGAACCTACTTCCTCTTTACCTTTTTTTATCGTTTCAACACTGACCCACAATATTTTAGTCCAACGAAATCTGGATGCTCAAAAAAATTGCCAGAAATCTTAACAATAACTGATAGATTTCATTTAGCACTTACCTCACAAAAATCTTCATTACGCGAACTATGGCAATACAGCGAGCGTCAATACTGCCAGCTAAATAAAAGATTCAAACTACTAAAGCCAGTAACTACTAATAGGCATGTGGTTAGCAAAGGAAAGATTTTGTTGCAAACCAAATAATGCATTTTTTACCTTAATAATGTGACATCCAGTTCAGACACGAATCTAAATCGTCATTGACATCCAGTACAAAGATATATAATCATGAATAATTTTCAATCTCCAAGTCCGATATTTCCAAGCCGTTAGCCTACGCTAACACTTCAGACCTCTAGCCTTCATCAGTGCTAACTTCGCACATTTCACATCCATCACTGCTGGCTGTTCACTTCCAACTGCCCAACAATACTTCCATCACTGCTGGCGACTAACTTCCAACTGCCCAACACTACTGGTTTCAATAGCGAGTCCAACCAGTCACAGAGTCTCTTACAAAGAAAGCGCAGTCAGAGCTCTAATGCAAAGCGCTACACAGCGCTGCCAACACAGAAGCAGCCCACTTACAAGGTATTCTCTCCTCTAATCTTTGGGTTTTTTGCTAACAGTTTCTCTGCTTGCCTTCGGAAGGATTCGGCTGGGGTTAACTACGGGCTCTCTGACAAGCTTTGTACTTGGGAGAGGGATGAATCACGCCAGACCATGCGGAGACACACAGACAAGTTTGGCATTGACTTTTATTCCGCAGAAGAATACACTACTGGCCATTAAAATTGCTACACCAAGAAGAAATACAGAAGATAAACGGGTATTCATTGGACAAATACATTATACGAGGACTGACATATGATTACATTTTCACGCAATTTGGGTATATAGATCCTGAGAAATCAGTACCCAGAACAACCACCTCTGGCCATAATAACGGCCCTGATACGCCTGGGCATTGAGTCAAACAGAGCTTGGATGGCGTGTAAGGTACAGCTGCACATGCAGCTTCAACACGATACCACAGTTCATCAAAAGTAGTGACTGGCGTATTGTGACGAGGCAGTTGCTCGGCCACCATTGACCAGACGTTTTCAATTGGTGAGAGATCTGGAGAATGTGCTGGCCAGGGCAGCAGTCGAACATTTTCTGTATCCAGAAAGGCCCGTACAGGACCTGCAACAACGGTCGTGCATTATTCTACTGAAATGTAGGGTTTCGCAGGGATCGAATGAAGGGTAGAGCCACGGGTCGTAACACGTCCAAAATGCAAAGTCCATTTTTGAAAGTGCCGCCAATGCGAACAAGAGGTGACCGAGACGTGTAACCAGTGGCACCCCATACCATCACACTGGGTGATACGCCAGTATGGTGATGACGAATACAAGCTTCCAGTGTCCGTTCGCCGCGATGTCGCCAAACATGGGTGCGACCATCATGATGCTGTAAACAGAACCTGGATTCATCCGAAAAAAAATGACGTTTTGCCATTCGTGGAGTCAGGTTCGTCTTTGAGTACACCATCGCAGCGCTCCTGTCTGTGATGCAGCGTCAAGGGTAACCGCAGTCATGTTCTCCGAGCTGATAGTCCATGTTGTTGCAAACGTCGTCGAACTGTTCGTGCAGATGGCTGTTGTCTTGCAAACGTCCCCATCTGTTGACTCAGGGATCGAGACGTGGCCGCACGATCCGTTACAGCCATGTGGATAAGATGCCTGTCATATCGACTGCTGACGGCCGGGGTGACCGAGCGGTTCTAGGCGCTACGGTCTGGAACCGCGCGAACGCTACGGTCGCAGGTTCAAATCCTGCCTCGGGCATGGATGTGTGTGATGTCCTTAGGTTAGTTAGGTTTAAGTAGTTCTAAGTTCTAGGGGACTGATGACCTCCGAAGTTAAGTCCCGTAAGTGCTCAGAGCCATCTCGACTGCCGTTGGGATCCAGCACATCGTTCCGTATTACCCTCCTGAACCCACCGATTACATATTCTGCTAACAGTCATTGGATCTCGACCAACGTGAGCAGCAGCGTCGCGATACGATAAACCGCAATCGCGATAGGCTATAATCCGGCCTTTGTCAAAGTCGGAAACGTGACGGTACGCATTTCTCCTCCTTACACGAGGCATCACAACAACGTTTCACCAGGCAACGCCGGTCAACTGCTGTTTGTGTATGAAAAATCGGTTGGAAACTTTCCTCATGTTAGCACGTTGTAGGTGTCGCCACCGGCGTCAACCTTTTGTGAGTGCTATGAAAGGCTAATCATTTCCATATCACAGCATCTTCTTCCTGTCGGTTAAATTACGCGTCTGTAGCACGTCATCCTTCGCGGTGTAGCAATTTTAATGGCCAGTAGTGTAGATAGTACCTCTACTGATCCAGACGACGGTGGTGCGGCAGAAATACGTGTGTGGTGGCGCGGGACGTATACGTGTATGAGCGCAACCGCCAGCGCCGGAATCTGCTGCTAAGGCACCCAGCCGCTCCATCCCCGTAACGTAACGGCTGCTGCCCTCGCCCAGGCGGCATCTCCAGCATCGTGTTCGACCGAGCTGGAGGACCCGCGTCTGCCCTCAGGAGCGCGGCTGGCTATTCCCTCAAGCGCTGTTCGTGGTCATCGTCCTGAACACCGAACGGCAACTGCCAGCAGCCAGCAGCCGTTGTTATAGTAGAGCCTCAGCGGCTCCCCTAGGGATTCTCGGTCGTTGATAAAGGACAGACTCGGACCCGGGAGGCCGCGATGTCGCGTCCTGGCTCCACCCTTGCAGACGACAGCCTGCAGACCGTCGGACAACAACACCCAGAGAGCGGAGGCTCCCCTTCACCCCACACCCGTTCAGCGCCACGGGCTGATTTGGTGGCTGATCCATCGGGATGTTGGCCGCCAAACTTCGTCACAAAATGGTCGTTGTGGTTGGTCTGCAATTTAAACAATTGACATTCTCACCGCTTCCACATGCGGACGGAATGGCGACATAACTGTTTACCTTGAGCCTCTGGGCTCCCTTACCTATCCTCATTTTCTTACACCTCTGACGTAGGTCCTCAGGTAGTGGTGGTGGGTTTGAGGTTGTAAGGGTCCAAACTGCATGGTCATCGGTCCCTTGTTCCATTGCACCAAGTATATGGGTTAAAATGTAAAACATACAAGAGACACCACAGGAGTTCGAGAGGGACAAAAGGAAAAGAAGCACACAAAGCTGAACACACCAGGGACAACAGAAGACAAGAAGAGCACAAAAAATGGTTCA
Source organism: Schistocerca piceifrons (assembly GCF_021461385.2). Lineage (NCBI taxonomy): Eukaryota > Metazoa > Arthropoda > Insecta > Orthoptera > Acrididae > Schistocerca > Schistocerca piceifrons. The sequence goes on from NC_060139.1 coordinate 872,626,764, forward strand.
AATGGCTCTGAGCACTATGGGACTTAACATCTGTGGTCATCAGTCCCCTAGAACTTAGAACTACTTAAACCTAACTAACCTAAGGACACCACACACATCCATGCCTGAGGCAGGATTCGAACCTGCGACCGTAGCAGTCGCGCGGTTCCGGACCGAGCGCCTAGAACCGCTAGACCACCGCGGCCGGCAAGAAGAGCACAAACATACAAGAAACAGGCAGAAGAGCTTAAAACAGTAGAGCAGATGACCCGGGCTGGCTGATCACGAGGATAAAAAAGGATGAGCCAGCCACTCTGCAACACATTAAAATCTCTAACCTAAAAGGACTAGGATAGAAAGCACGGGGAGACAAAAAACAGGAAATAAAATTTAAGCTGAAGGAAAAAAACCAGCATCACGTATAAAATGTACAACCAAGTTAGCCGTGGAGGTATCGTCTCCTAAAATAGAAGGAAGGGAGTCAGGGAGATTAAAATTCCATCTTAGGGCGGCGAAATGTGGACAGGCCACCAAAAGGTGGGCCACTGTCAAACGTGAGCCGCAGCGACAACATGGTGGGGCCTCACGCCGGAGAAGATAGCCATGCGTTAGCCAAGTGTGGCTGATGCGAAGGCGGCAGAGGACCACAGAGACCCTGCAACAAGCCCGCAGAGAAGACTTCCACTCATTTGTGCTCTCCTTGATGGGCTTACCAGTGGCCTGTTTGGCCAGGCTGTCAACAAGTTCATTTCCTGGGATTCCTATATGCCCCGAGGTCCATACAAGACTACTCCTCGACCAGATCGTTCGAGGGCATAAACCGACTCCTGGATGGAAACTGCCGGAGGATGGCATGAGTAGCACTGATAAATGGCCTGTAAACCACTCAGCGAATCAATGCATACCACGTAGGACACACCGGGGCAGGAACGAATATGCTCAAGGGCACCAGCTCGGCAGTGAAGACACTGCAGCCATCCGGCAAGGAGCGCTGATCGACATGGTCCGAGTGAGCATAGGCAAAGCCTAAGCGACTATGAACCAGCGAGTCATCAGTATAGGTGACTTCAGAACCCTGGGATTCGTCAAGGATGGATAAGAAGTGATCGCGGAGTGCCTCAGGAGGCACAGAGTCCTTACGAAAGCGTGATAGGTCCAGCCGTAGTTTCGGCCGAGGCATACACCATGGAGGCATTTGTGTATGGACCCGCACGAGACGCTGGAAAGGTAAGGACTCGAGTCCAACATCAGGGAACGAACACGTACAACGATCGTTATCCCTCGCTGGGGAACTGGTTGGTTTTTCGTAGCTCCTCAGTGCTCTGCGTTGCGTGTGATTACTCCACACCGTCTCCACACTTGTTTGTAGTGCCAGTCAGATCATGCTCTCTTGCCTGCGAGTGGTGTCGCAAACCTGCCTGCTACCCGGTGTGTCCATTGGTCCCTTAACTTCTACGTTCCGGCCATAGCTGCCCAAAATTTTCAAGAATTCCCCCAAAATTCATGCCTATGTTTATTCGTGGCACAGCAGTTCGGAGGCAGATCACCGGGGCGTCGGGGAGCGACACTTACAATATTTGGCGCCGTATGAAGACAGCGGCGGCGGTGAGGTGCAGATGGCGTCACAGACGAACGAACGTGGCATCAACGGCGGCGAAGACCACGGTTTCGGCACTCTGGACCCTTACGGTGACGACAGGAACGGCAAAAGGGAACACCGAACGTGGCCCGGCCTAGGGCAGTACAACTGCCGTATCGATGTGTCAGGCAGGAGCCAGGAGGCGAAGAGCAGCACCGCAGCTAGCGAGGAGGCAGTTCAGCTGGCACAGTTGGGCAACGTTAATCAAAATGTTAACTTCGATAATCGTTAATCCGTTAATAAATAAGTTAAATTCGTTAAACGTCAAAGCATTACTTTACAGGAGATTTATCGGAAGTTAAGGTTGGTTGGTTTTGGGGAAGGAGACCAGACAGCGTCGTCATCGGTCTCATCGGATTAGGGAAGGATGGGGAAGGAAGTCGGCCGTGCCCTTTCAGAGGAACCATCCCGGCATTTGCCTGGAGTGATTTAGGGAAATCACGGAAAACCTAAATCAGGATGGCCGGACGCGGGATTGAACCGTCGTCCTCCCGAATGCGAGTCCAGTGTCGAACCACTGCGCCACCTCGCTCGGTCGGAAGTTAAGGTTAATTGTTAATCGTCAACTCGTAACAGTGAACTTCATGTTGATGATGAAGTGAAATGAGCAAGTCAATCAGACGTATTACTGTTGCTTAAATAAATATTTTTTGGCTGGGGAAGTTTAGGTACGACATCGGAGATAAATCAAAAGACCATTTAATCATTTCACCGTTTAGTTTTATGATTATTTGGTAATCAATCTTAAATCGCGGTACAAACAATATTCAGGACAATCAGATAGTACCTGACATAAAGCGAATATTTTTCTCTTCATGAACATCAACACGTTAAAGTTTTCATGCGAGAGCGAGGCTCATTTAAGAGACAAAATGACTGTGCCCATAGAAAAAAAAGTCGTTCAACTACAGCACTTATGGACATATGAGTTTAATGTTTTTAACAGCTTTTAAAATGAATTCGATTCGACGACATGGAAAGGAATCATGTTCGTAACAAAAAAGGTTACTACGCACTGGTCCATGCTAGCTTGAGACACATCGCTGCATATTGCTGCAGTGTCAAAAGACTCTCCAATGCTTCTATCTCGTATTCTTTTAAATGAATTACTGCTGCCGGCTCAGCTGCCGATATGTGAATGCCCAAGATTGTTTTTTTTTTCTTATAGGCTTTCCTCAACTGGAGCTTGTCGCTCGGTAAACCAGCAAATTTACATCTCGTCCACAGGTCATTTAGGTGCAGAACTGAGTTGTGCAGCAAGCAAAATGGAAACTCGTTTGAAAGTTTCATTTCAACGAACGTTCCACCACCAGGACATCCATCTTAACAGAGTCAGCTATTTATATCTTGTTGCACTCACTGGAGTGAAAAGTTTTGTAATGGACATGGCACGTTGTGACTCACCCACCGCCTTCGCCGATTCTTCAAACTGTACGCACAACGATTCACGTACTTAAGTGTTGTTTCATATAGTTAATGTTCGAAGAGTGAACCTGAGGCGTAGCGCCGTACCGATCCTGCCTTGGAGGCGGTTATGTAGGAGATGGTGTCTCAGAGCTGGATAGTGACAGATGGTGACGCGAGACTGGACGCGCACGTAGTTTATGTTTCAGCCGATAGAGGACAGTACTGGATAGGTGACTGTGATTTAGTTTCGATTGTGCCCACTAGAGTGCACTAAAGTAATAGAATGTTTTTCGTAAACTTCTAGTATTTTCATAAAGTGTTATTATGTCTTTTTGTGTATGTAAAATGTTATAAATGTGTTTTAGCAGTATGAAAGATGTGTGAGTGTGGTTTAAGGTTAATATGAAGCTAATTGTTTGACTAGTAATGTAGTGAGATTTAGTGTGGGAACATTTCGAAGAATATGGATGTGGACAAAGGGGATTTTTGTAGAATAGATTTGTAAAGTAAGTTTATGGTAAAGGGGAAGTTAATTCAGGTATAAATAACAATAATGAATAACTTTATGCACAAACAAAACTTCAGCTTATTAGATAATTACGTCGGTAAAAAGCGCAGTCGTTGGTTTCACTATTTTGCGATTGGCTATTGATGAAAAGCGCGGACTGACGCGGGAGAATGTTGTTTTGCTATTGGCTGTTGAGTAAACTGACCAATGGTAAAGTAATATTCTTTCTCGCGCCTTTCTCTGCTGGTAGAGAAGACTTAGAGTATTCTAGAGAAGAGTCGGAGCCTAGCCATGAAACAGTTCGGACATGTGTAGCAGTAGTTCAGATGGAAATGATAAGTTGCCAGATCTAGCAGTGTTTCATACATCAAAAGTGTGGTAAAGTGCCGGCATAATTATTCCGATGGACGTGTAGAAATTTCGGAATTTTTAAGTGAATTTTGTGACGAGAAAAGACATTTATTCCGTGTGGCGTATTAAGCAGGTCGGTGGCTAAAAACTGTGACTGCATTAGGTACCGACAGACTTGATATTTATCGAGCATTCTCAATCAAAAACAATCCGTATTTTTGTAGCTATTACGTTTTCGGGAAATGCAACACCATAAACTTGCTAAGTTGAAGTGAAAGGGATTGTGAGTGACTGTGTTATGACTAGCACGGGCTTGGCAATGATACTTGTTCACCTAAGGTTCAGAATATATTAATTAAGGATAAAATTTCCAACCCTTCATTTCGTGTGAAAACTTTCTCCCGAAACGTAGATTAGTGACTTTAATTGCAGCCTGGTTTACGTCGAAGTACAGTAGGTTTCGCTCGGTTTCCCTACTGATGATCTGCTGAGACAATGTTCACAGGCAGGTGCAGGTTCGTCACAAAGGGACGGAAGGAACCACGCCGCCGCAAGCCCTAACTCTTGATTTTTTATGCCAGCTCAATTTACAATCGAAAAATATTTGTTCTCTCGAATTGGATACAAAATTAACGTAATCACATAAATGCGCCCACGGATTTTCATCACTTGTAAAGCTATGATCTGATTCCACGATTTAGTTTTGACGGTCAAACCAGTAACAGCAAGTAGTACTTAACGCGAACTCAGTAAATAGACAACGATAAACTGCCAATTACATCAATCACGAGCATCCAGGCGTAGCCACACACCTACATGACGCGAACTTGCCAAAACGTGATTTCCGAGGGTGGCACAGCCTCATTTTTGTCATAAATAGCAGGTACCTAATTAATGATTAACGGACTCAAAGAAAGTTTACGGGAGACAAAGGGTCCCTTAAAGTTTTTAAAAATTAACGTAAAACTTAATCCGTTACTCGAAAAGTTAACTTCGGTAGTTAATGGTTAACGGATTAACGGTGTTGTGCTCAGCAATGTCTGCCGGACGCGCTGTAGCACAGCAAAGACGCGCGCCCCCGCACGTGTTTGCACCGAACTTGCTAGGTTGCGCACTCGGCGGCAGAGCAAGGTCACATAGGCGCTGGCTAACATCATCCGGAAGCAACTGCAGGCCGCACAGGAAGTTGCTCTCGGCACTCGACCAAGCTAACACGAGATAACGGTGTCATCTAATCGCAACAAGCGACCACTCTTACAGGTCAGTCGCGAATTCAGATCACGTTGCTGACACTATATCGTTCGTGAGAGTGTTCGTCAGGGAGGCAGGAATGGAGGCTGTTGTGAGCTTCCCGGTAGTCGAAATCAGTACAGGTATCTTAGCTCAGGTTTACGCTTTAGGGTTTTCTCAACCAAGACTGTGACTAGGTATACATGTGGCACTGGAGACTCAATCCCTGCTCGAAAGGGTAGTCATTCTAACTGAAAATCCGCAACAGACGTAGTAGAGCGGAAAGGTACGTGCTAGCTGATCGAAGGCCGCCAAGCAGGAGAGGGAAGCCACCGGTTTCGCTTCCAGGCGCGACCACGTCTCAGGCACAAAGTGAGCCTTCTCGCCCACACTGGTCGATGATCGTGAACAATCTCCACCGAAGGCGTCCCTTCTTCACCATTCCTACTGTGGAAGAAATGATATCTCACCAACGCGTGCTGAAACTGTGGGCCAGCTGTAGCTTGTCCCTACAGCTTCTTAGCTTTCGTCAAGCACTGGAAACCTTTCAAGGAAATAAACTGTTCTCCGTAAAAATCATTAAAAAGGGATGCTTCATACCCCTTCTAGGCAGGTGGCCCCCTGTACACATATACCGTATATTGTGTACATGTACACGACTGCAAATTGTGTGAGCATGTAAATATTGTATATACATTAGCATGTGTGAGTTTTCTCTTTCATCTGATACCGCTAGTCCCCGTGTCCCATGTATATACAGTGTGAGCCACGAACTATTACTACCAGGAATAACTCCGAAAGTATGATAGTAGCTGAAAAGTTTGTGGGACAAATGTTTCATGGGACAATGGGGGCTATAATATGGTTTTTGGTGTTAAGTGCGGTCGCGTCAGAGATATGAAGGTCAACTTTGTTTTTTTAAATGGGATGCTGTAGTTTGGTACTTATTTTCTGATAGCGACTATCGAGCCGAATCCAATGATGTGTAACAGTAAGGTCTTTGAAGATCAACAAAGGTCAAAAAGGTGGCATAAACGTCCATTTACAGAAGGTGTTCGAAGAGATGACCATTGGTATCAATGCGGTGCCGCAAACTTCTTATCATGGATTGAGTGGTATTCCTTATCACTTCGACACTTACCGAAGCACATGCTCTGACAATTCTCTTTGGTATATCGTGCAAATAGTAAATATTCGCCGAATACGGCATATCCATCTAACGTGTCATTGACATGTGAACACCATTTGAAGGTTTCGCAATACAAAACTAACGGAATTCACTGAGAGCTAGAGACTTAACTGCTGAAAGATAACCTCAACATACTCACCCTACACGTTGCACATTTAAATATGTGTATGATAAATCGGTAGCATGGAGAGCTGCATCAAACCAGTCTCAGGACTGAAGATAACAACAACAACAACATGATAAATCGAGAAAAACTGCATCTTTAACGCATCGGAAACATATTGTAAGTAGGCTGTTTAGGTTTTTATGTTGGCAACGTCACGTAGAGCTCCGTATGAAAATCACTGACTGTGCTGTGTGCAGTCTGTGGCTGGTTGGCATTGTTGGAATATTCGCTATTGTAGTGTTGGGCAGTTGGACGTGAACACTGCGTAGCGTTGCGCAGTTGGAGGTGAGCCGCCAGCTGTGGTGGATGTGGGCAGAGAGATGGCAGAGTTTTGAGAGCGGACGATCTGGACGTGTGTCCGTCAGAAAAAGGAAATTTGTAAGACTGGATGTCATAAACTGATATTCTGAACACTATTAAGGTAAATACATTGTTTGTTCTCCATCAAAATCTTTCATTTGCTAACTATGCCATGAGTAGTTAGTGCCTTCAGTAGTTAGAATCTTTTATTTAGCTGGCAGTATTGGCGCTCGCTGTATTGCAGTAGTTCGAGTAACGAAGATTTTTGTGAGGTTAGTGATTCATGAAAGGTATAGGTGATCGTTCGTCAGGGCCATTCTTTTGTAGGGATTGTGAATAGTCAGATTGCGTTGCGCTAAAAAAAAAATAATAATTTGTACAGTTTAGTGTTGATCAGAATAAGTAACGAGAGGAATGTCTGAGTACCTTCAGTTTTGCTCAGCTGTTTGAAAATCAAATAACGTAGAGGTTTTCCAGTACTGTCATTTAAAAATTTTTCTAAGGGGATGTTTCAATATCAGGCAAAGGAAAGTTACTAACGAGGAAACGGAAATTGGTACTCTTGCCACAGAGGTTCGAGATCCCTTTCGTAAAATCGCAAGGGAATCTGGCATGAGCCAGAGTAGTGTTGTTCGTGTTCTGCAGTGCCATAAATATCAACCTTACCGTATCATCGGTCTCCACCAAGAATTAACTGGTACAGATTGTATGCGTCGCACTGAATTCTGCCGATGGGCTCAACTTCAGATTCAGAGGGATGACACATTTATTAATTTGCTTTTATTTACTGACGAGGCTACATTCACGAGCCATGGAAATGTTAATTTGCATAACATGCATGTCTGGGTAACTGAAAATCTATGTTGGCTGCGGGAAGTGGCACACCAAAAACTGTGGTCACTGAATGTATGGTGTTGGATTCTGGAGGAAATAATTATAGTCCCCTGTTTTATCGAAGGAAATCTGAATGGTAGAAAGTACATCACATTCCTACAAGAAAAATTAGGTCTGTTGTTGGAGGAAACAGTTTTTGGAACAAGGAGCAGAATGTGGTATCAACATGATGGGTGTCCGACACATTTTTCGCTGATGGCTAGAAACGAGTTGCACAGACAATTCCCAAAACGTTGGATTGGACACGGAGGAGATGTGTCGGGGCCGGCTCGTTAGCCAGACTTGACGCCTCTGGATTTTTTCTTGGGGGGATTCTTAAAAGACATTGTTTATAAAGACGTTCCAACTACACCTGAAGATATGCGAGAGAGAAATGTCAGAGCACGTGCTTCGACAAGTGCCGATGGGATAAGGAATACCACTCAATCCATGATAAGAATATTTCAGCACTGCATTGATACCAGCGGTCGTCACTTCGAACACCTTCTGTACATGGACATTCATGCCATCTTTGTTGATCTTCAAAGACCTTACTGTTACACATCATTGAATTCTTCTCGATAGCCGCTATAAGAAAATATGTAGTAAACTATACCATCCCATTTAAAAAAACAAAGTTGACCTTCATACATCTGAAGCGACCGCACCTAGCAACAAAAAACTAACGTCATCTTATGGCCCCCGTTGTCCCATGCAACATTTGTCCTACAAACTTTTCAGGTCCTATCATACTTTCGGAGTTATTCTTGGTGGCAATAGTTAGTGACTCACCCTATATATATTAACAGAAACAGAAGCATTGATTAAATATAAATTCTGTATATCGAAAGAAATGTAGATATCAAATGTAGAATGATCACAAAAAATATATAAATATTGTGAAAAGAATAAGGACTGTGTATAGAAACCAAATGGGAAACGTAATATTTAAGTTCCTTTTCTCTGCACTAGCTTTAGAGCAATAATATATCTGGTAGTCATAAGCCATCAGAAGAAAAAAAACTTTGCAAATAAAACCAACCTGCAGAGCTCGAAGATTAATGAAACCGACAAACTGCAGGAGCGGATTTCTGACGGGAAATGGAGGAAAAAAGGTCCTGCGAAGATATGTCCGGAAATGGACTGTGTGCTTGTAACAACAAAACGTCCCGGAACACAGTACAGATCTGTATCGCGTCCACGACATAACAGATATTCAAAGTGGCCTCCACGGGACTGGATGGATAGAAACGGCTGTCATGCAGGATACGCATCATCGTACTTTGGCAATACGTCATGTTGGCAGCCCCCTTACCTGGAGCTTGAACGAGGGTTCGTCTCAATGTCGTGCGGAATCCAGTTCTCCGCCGCCTCCCTGCGCGTTCGTCTGTCTGAAAGGACTCACGATTGCACAAAAGACCAAAAGGGGTTTCAAATGTTGTGCGACGTGGTTGGTGTCTGTGAAGGAACTTATTTAGGTACGACCGTGCGGCATCTCGACCGTTTGCATCTGTTTGGCCGTACACAAACACCATTTCGGTCTGTTTCCGACCTGAATACTGGACCACTCTGCCGCGCCAACCACACAGCCTGCAACATACGAGCAACACGCGGCACGTCATCGCCATCTACCGCGGCATTTCCGGACACATGTTTACAGGAATTGTTTTCCACTCACAAATCCGTCCCTGCAATTTGTCGGTATTATTAATGTTCACCCACTATGTCGCACCCCCGCAAGAACAGCCACACAGAAAATCGACTTAAGGAATTCTGTACAACTTATGCTGAAATATTATCAGCGTCCTTTAAATTTAAAGTAAGTAGTTTTGGCAGTAAATTCCATTATAGTGTACACAAGAGTAAAATGGATATGTAGTTCAGTTCTCATCGAATGTGAGGTGTTATCAGGTAATTACTAAGTAATTCTTTGAGTTGTGTGACTTTTCTTGATCTTCTAAAAACATTATTTTGTTATGACGTCTCATAAATTACTTGTAAACACAAATTATAGTTTAAATATAATACACTACTGGCCATTAAAATTGCTACACCAAGAAAAAATGCAGATGATAAACGGGTATTCATTGGACAGATATATTACTCTAGACCTGACATGTAATTACATTTTCACGCTATTTGGGTGCATAGATCCTGAGAAACCAATACCCAGAACAACCACCTCTGGCCGTAATAACGGCCTTGATACGCCTGGGCATTGAGTCAAACAGAGTTTCGATGGCGTGTACAGGTACAGCTGCCCATCCAGTTTCAACACGATACCACAGTTCATCAAGAGTAGTGACTCGGGTATTGTGACAAGCCAGTTGTTCGACCACCATTGAACAGACGTTTCCAGTTGGTGAGAGATCAGAAGAATGTGCTGGCCAGGGCAGCAGTCGAACATTTTCTGTATCCAGAAAGGCCCGTACAGGACCTGCAACATGCGGTCGTGCATTATCCTGCTGAAATGTAGGGTTTCGCAGGGATCGAATGAATGGTAGAGCCACAGGCCGTAACACATCTGAATTGTAACGTCCACTGTTCAAAGTGCCGTCAATGCGAGCAAGAGGTGACCGAGATGTGTAACCAATGACACCCCATACCATCTCGCCGGGTGATACGCCAGTATGGCGATGACGAATACACGCTTCCAATGTGCATTCTCTGCGATGTTGCCAAACACGGATGCGACCATCATGATGCTGTAAACAGAACCTGGATTCATCCGAAAAGATGACGTTTTGCTATTCGTGCACCCAAGTTCGTCGCTCCTGTCTGTGATGCAGCGTCAAGGGTAGCCGCAGTCATGGTATCCGAGCTGATAGTCCATGTTGCTGCAAACGTCATCGAACTGTTCGAGCCGACGGTTGTCGTCTTGCAAACGTCCCCATCTGCTAACTCAGAGATCGAGACGTGCCTGCACGATCCGTTACAGCCATGCAGATAAGATTCCTGTCATCTCGATTGATAGTGATACGAGGCCGTTGGGATGCAGCAGGGCGTTCCGTATTACCCTCCTGAAACCACCGATTCCATATTCTGCTAACAGTCATTCGATCTCGACCAACGCGAGCAGCAATGTCGGGATACGATAAACCGCAATCGCGATAGGCTACAATCCGACCTTTATCAAAGTCGGAAACGTGATGGTACGCATTTCTCCTCCTTACACGAGGCATCACAACAACGTTTCACCAGGCAACCCTAGTCAACTGCTGTTTGTGTACGAGAAATCGGTTGGAAGCTTTCCTCGTGCCAGCACATTGTAGGTGTCGCCGCCGGCGCCAACCTTGTGTGAATGCTCTGAAAAGCTAATCATTTGCATATCACAGCATCTTCTTCCTGTCGGCTAAAATTCGCATCTGTAGCACGTCATCTTCATGGTGTAGCAATTTTAATGGCCAGTAGTGTACTTACTGTAATATATTACGAGATTAGAACTTCCATGTGGCAAAATTAGTACTTAATTTAAAATAAAAAATGAAAAACATGTTAACATTGTTGTATTAGAAACATGAAAAGGACAGTTTATGAAAATTAATGCAATTTAATAAGGATCACCAATTAGGTACAATTTAAGTACCACAGTTTACGAAGAAACAGAATCATAGATGGGCTTATACAATGCAGGAATATTTTTCTCCGGGAAAAGGGGTTCAATACGATCTGGCCCTCCGTCACTTCTTGTACTGTTACTACGTTTTATTATGCAGAAGTCGCCAAGTTATTTCAGGGAGGACTTTGTCCAAAATTTCTATTTGCCAGCTGGCGATCTTTCATGAAATACCAGTTTTTACTTAATAATTGGAATATTTTCTTATTTAACATTTGCTTATGTGAGGAGCGTGAAGGCCGCAGGTCTATTGTTTAATAGAGATATGTAACTGTTATGTTTTTTCTAAAATTATGGGTATATTTTGTTAATGAATGATTTCATTAACAATATTTATTAATTTTTGAGTTGTGTGGTTTTTTTTTTTTTTTTTTCAAATAAATCTATATGAAAGGTAAAGGTCCCCTAATGCTCAATCAATCGTTCCGCCCCTTGACTTCCAGCTTCCTGTTACATTTTTGATAGCAGAGCGAGCTCGATTGATAGCGCGGGGGAGGATTATTCTTAGCGTTAATTAGTGGATATTGTTTTGTATTTTGCAGGATATCGCTTATCTGAGGCGAGATGTGATTGTTTACGACTTGGAGGGACGTGGGCTAGAACCAACAGGTACGGACAGGAGTACTTAAAGTACCCATACCCAATGAGGGAAGCTTCACCGCCGCCGCTATATGTGACGCACTGGTAAAAATCGTAGAAATTATTCAGGATACAAGCAGTTGTTTCGCGAGTCAAGTGCGGCGAGTGCAGGTTCACTTCGATCATTATATCGATAGATTGAACGACTTGGTCGGCGTTCAGGCGCAACAGGTGAGGGAAATACAGGATCATAGTGCGGCGATTAGAGAATGGTTTAAGGAAAATGATAACGTCGCGGGTGTGAATTCGGACAGTAATTTAGTAGTCCTTGAGGCGGATAAGGAGCGAATGGTTACGAATGTTCTGGTGTAACCACAAGCGCCGGAACGAAGAGGAAGAACGCAAGACCTGAAAAGGCGGTGAGGCGACGTCAACCAATAGCTCACTAACAAGGACCGCGCCGCGCCAGAAGCGACCTCTGCAAGAAATGATTATAAGAGCCGCTCCTGCCAATCTCGGGCGGGTTAGTGGACAGCATTAGTACTGCCTAGCAAAGTGTGCTACGATATCAGTTATTAGTGATCCATATCCATTGCTTATATGGGCATTGTCTGTAGCAAAGAACAGCAAAGACTCGGATTTATGTTGCATGTCACCCATCGCTTGCGACACCATTGTTCTTTTAAAGTTAAGTATTATCAGTCTGCTTTATTGAAACAAAATTACTAATGTTACTCGCTTGAATTGTTGTACAGCATTCCGAGAACGCAGCATCCCTTAGGCACCCTATACGAGATGAGTGGGCAAGACCCCACAAGGAATACTATGTTTACCGGGCTACAAAATCTGTTGCAAGCTGTTGTGGGTCACTGTGCTGGCAGTTCACTAGATCCGATCAGTCAAGATTAGAATTTTTGTATTTTTCTTTAGAATGCGAGTGGAAAGCCTTGGCGATGGAAATAGGTGATACGGAGGCTTTTAGGTTAATTGCTGGTACGTTAAAGGATCGGCCGCGCGAGGAAATGTTGAAGGCCATTCAACATAAGGAATTTTGACGGGAATGCAGGTTCGGAATAATTGAACTCACTCCAACTCGAGCATTGAGGGAAGTAATGTATTACTCCTATGAAATGGACCAAATTTTCAAAGAACTCTTTCTTAATTACGTTCGTCGTATTAACAGGAGTGTAGAAGCCCTGTCTCTTAATTACACGGAGGAACAGGTTGTAACACATCTGTTGGAAGGATTGAATTCTGAAAACATGCAGAGACACCTTTCTGGAATTCAATAAAATTGTGAGACATATTCAAGTTAGGGAGTACTTTGATCACCGCAGAGAGAAACGTGCGGGGAAAAATTTGCTAACTAAGAATGTTTGCACTTCGGAAAAATCCGAAGAGATGGGAGTACGATCAATTTTATGGAGGAGACTAGGTCGTTAAAATGCCATAACTCGGCATTGAAGCGTTGGAATTGTAATAAAGCAGATCATATAAAAAGGGATTGTATGGGAAGACCTTACAGCCAGAATTATGACACTTACTATACCAGGGACAGGACAAGTTCATACGTGTCATTAGGAATACGTCGAACAAGCAATAACCGTTTATTTGTATTGACTTGAATAATAAGCTAGTTTGTGCGTTTTTGGATTTAGGCAGTACGTCTCGGTAACTTATTATGACCGGTTCACCGAACATCAGGCACGCCGCAAAGGGGAAAGACTATAGGTGGAGAGGGTGCTGCTTATCACAGCAGGTAAATCTACTGTAACAGTCAAAGGAAGTTTGCTACTGAAAGTGGTTTTGGGGGATTTTACATGGAAAATTGATATGAAAAATGTGAAAAATCTGACCACAGCCTGTATACTTGGAGCCAGTTTTATGAAAAAGGTAGGTTTGACCTAGGACTGGGCTGGAGGAAATTTTCATTTCAAATTTAAACCGCAAACGCTCTTCAGGTTCTGACAGCATGGTGAAGGTGTTGCCGTGGTTATGGGCAAAGAGGAACCACAGGTAGACGGAACAACTGAACGGCAGTTGGGAACAGTTAGGTCATTTGGATATCTTTGTCAGGAAAAAGATTGAAGCTCTCTGTTCCGAGTTTTGTGAAATATTAACAATGGAACTGGGGTCACACAGACGCTGAAATATAGCATTGAGTTGGCGGAAGACGTGCCAGTTAAGGCTATGCTACATGCTACATGGGTTGTCCGCCCCCCTCCCCCATGATGAAGATATTAAGGGAAATGATAAATAAAATGTATGAACAAGGAGTCATTCAACCTTCTAAATCACCACTTACATTTCTAGTATCTAAGGCTAATGGAGAACATCGTCCGGTAGTTGACTATGGGGAGTTAAATAAAAAATGGTATTAAGGTCTGTACTCTTGTACACGCGCTTTGGGTGGTTTGAAGGAGCTCGGGTTTCTATCACGTTGTATCTTAACCAAACTTACTATCAGATACCATAGGATGAAAAACTCAAACCAATAACTGCGTCTGCCACCGATTGGAATTTATACGAATTCAATAGAGAGCCGTTTGGGCTAGTGACAGGCTCTGCTGTCCTATCGCAATTAATGGATGTCGTATTTTCTGATGTTAAGTTCAAGTTTTTTTACCACTATTTAGACGGCTTAGTCGTCTATAGTAAATCGATTCAAAAATATCTGGTACACTTGCGAGATGTCTTTGAACGATTACTAAAGGCAGGCCTAACAGTAAACCCCGAGAAGGTGGTTTTTGCTTCTCCGTCGAAGACGTTTGTGGGACATATTGTGTCTGGCGAAGTGTCTGCATTGGTACTGATAGTGCAAAGGTTTTCAGCCAAGTGCCCCGGCCACGAAATATCAAGCTGGTCGTAAGGTTCGTCGGAATGGCTAATTTCTTACGAAAATTCATCGAGGGGTTTGCTGACAACACGGCTCCTCTCAATCAGTTGCGTCGGAAGATAGGGAAACTTATTTGGGATCCTCCTCAGGAGGCTGCATTTTTAGCTCTTAAACAGATATTGCAATCGGCGCCAGTGTTAGCCCTGCCTGATTTTAATGAGGAGTTCATTTTGAAGACTGATGCTTCCGGTCAGGGAATTGGTGGAGCCCTCTTACAGGGAAGAGGTGGGAATCGGAGGGTCATTGCTTATGCCTCCAGAGGCTTGAATGAATTGCAAAAGAAGTACTCCATATACCACTTCGAAGCAATAGCGGTTTTGTTCAGGGTGGAGAAGTTTAAGTATTATTTAGAACATCGGAAATTCATGTTGGAAACGGATAATCAGGCACTGAGCCGGGCCACCAAAAACTGGGAGAATCGCGATGTGGGTAACTAGGGTTCTTACATTCCAGTTTAATGCCCGCAACATTAAGGGGTCAGAGAACGTGTTGGCGGATGGAGTGAGCCGCATATTTGACCTGGGAGAGGATAGTTGCAACGATCATTCTCCACAGGACGAATGGGAGCAGACAGGGCAGATCACTTCCACCCCAGATCCGCAGTCCTTTTAGGAACCTGAGAGTTCCAAGACTGAGACCCGCGTTTGGCGAGTATAAAGAATAGGATTAAAAATGGGGAGGAGATAAACCTGTACATACTCAAGGAACAAGTGCTGTGTTGTAAGGTATGGGGACAGAGGCACCTGAGGACCTGGTGCCTTTGTTGTCCAAATATTTCCACTAATCCCCTGTTGGGGGAGTGGAGGGGGCATTTAGATGTCTACTGGACCCGGTAAAAATTCCGACAGTTTTTCTTGTGGCTGAAAATGGACGCAGAAATTTGTGAGAGCTTAACCAGCTGTCAAGTATGTGCTATGAGCACGCCAGTTCGGGATATCAGGGTTGGTTACTTGGCGTCGAACCCTTAGAGAAATCTTTCCTAGTGTATATCGATTCAGTCGGCCTGTTACCAAGGTCTAAGAAAGGGAACAGATACATTTTGGTATGTACTGATGCGAATTTTAGATTTACGTGGTTGTTGCCAACCAGAGGTGCGGCGACCCGAGCGGTCACCCAGAATCTAACCAGCATTTTTGGGGCCTTCGGGACGCCACAGTTCATAGTCACCGACAACGCGAGCAGCTTTACTGCTAAGGGTTGGGTTGTTTCGGGGAGAAGACCAGACAGCGAGGTCATCGGTCTCATCGGATTAGGGAAGGACGGGGAAGGAAGTCGACCGTGCCCTTTCACAGGAACCATCCCGGCATTTGCCTAGAGTGATTTAGGGAAATCATGGAAAACCTAAATCAGGATGGCCGGACGAGGGATTGAACCGTCGTCCTCCCGAATATCACCACAAGGACCAGAGTGGGATCGTTCTCTGGCGTGGTTTACTATGGCATTCATTACGACACGTCACGAAACGCATGTGTCAACACCGGCCACGTTGCTTCTCGGGTACGAGGTGGCAACTCCACTGTGCAACTTGTGTCAATAGAGGACATGTTGCCTGAAGGAAAGACCCCACAACAGGTTGCGCATCAGTGGAGGACAGGCAGGTAATGCGTCTGAGTGACCAATAGAAAGGAAGCGATGCGGTACAATTGGGGACATTGGCCTAATGCTTACCAAGTTGGAGTTGAGGTATACGTTAAGAGTTTTCTGGGTGTTGGTATTTCAGTTGATAATATTACTAAGAAATAATTACCCCGGTATAGAGGGCCGTTCTTACTCAAAAATTTTTTTGCCCCAGTAAGGGTACTGCTAAAAGATCTGCACACTGGTAAGAAACTAAGAGCCCATCTCTCTCAGACTAAGCCGGGTGCTAAGGATAAAGGAAAAAAATTATCGGCTTCGATCGAGTTTTAGGGGGAGGGGACTGAGGAATCTTCGCCGTATCGGCACTAGTGCCGCTAGCAGCTCGCAGCCTCACATCCGGCGGGCATGGTGTTCGTGTCCGAGGCAGACAGAGGACGCAGCTATTCGCTGGCATGACTCTCGCTGGCGCACTTGAAGTGACACGGAGGCGTGCAACGAGGCGAGGAGGGCGGTGAAACGGTGCGCCTCGACCTCATAATCGTGGCGCCTTGGAAGAACTCGGACTGTTAATGTTTGACAAAAGATGGGCTGGAATATGCATTGTGGATTATGTGCCCGAACTGGGATTATGTCCAAGGGGATAGCAATACCGCCGAGGATGCTAAGTGTTTATGATATCGGAGATGGACATTTATCACGGTGTCATAGTGGCATTTTACTGCACTGTGTTGTTCCGCAAGCACTAAAGCAGATGTGTATGACAGTTTTATTACTGGCGAGAGTAGCAAGAACCAAGAGAAAAGAATGACGTCGTATGGAAATATTTGACTCCACAGGAAAACACTGATAAAAGGGAAGACACGTTGCTTTATTTCATTAAGTTCAGAAAATAGACATTACGTTTCAACCTTTGTTCGAAATATGCGTAAATGTGGAAAGTTTCCAGTGAGGAGACCTATATCCCGTTATTGGAACTTCTGGGTATCCATCTCTCGACTCACCGTTTACGTTGACTCGATTAATGACACTGCGTGCGAGCTCGTTTTAAACGCGACCAAACACCGACTCCATTCTCCTCACTTCGGCGTGATTAAAGACGAACATGCTGGATTAGCCATTTGAACTAATCGCGTGTTCGAAGTGTCATTCGAGGAACCTGCACAGCAAGTCATAGTGGCTTTTCGGCCATTCGGCGCTATACATTATCATAAAGCAGAACGCAGGTTTCAATTCCGCACATACCCTGTTCTTAACGGGGTGCGTCAGATCACAACTGATATGCGCAGACATGTTGCGTCTTATTTGACCGTCAGCGGTTGTCGAGCCATAATCATGCACGACGGACAACCTGTTACTTGTTCTGGGCGTGTAAAAGAGATTGGATGGTTGGTTGGTTGATTTGGGGGAGAGGACCATACAGGTACGTCATCTGTCCCATCAAACTAGGGAAGTATGGGGAAGGAAGTCGACCGTGCCCTTTCAGAAGAACTATCACGGCATTTGCTTGAAGCGATTTAGGGAAATCACAGAAAACCTAAATCAGCATAGCAGAACACTGGTTTGAACCATCGTCGTCCAGAAGGCGACTCCAATGTGCTAACCACTGCGCCACCTCGCTCCATCTAAAAGAGGGCCACATCAGATCTAAATGTCTCCAGCAAAGGATAACGCAAGGAGCAGTACTTCTTTGTCATCTACGATACTTCCTGTCACATATGCGACTGAATCCTGAGGGTCACATGAACAGCTGATGGATAGTGTTCCGATCTTTCCTGAGCCGGTTATGGACAAAGTGACTGACGATGTGACTTCAGTCATGTCCTCAGTTCCGGTGGCTGCTCCGAATGAGCCCGTGGCCGACGCTGACGTCGAAAGTAACTCCATTGTCGACTCTCTGGTTGTCCCAACGGCAACCTTTCTGCTTGACCGGCTTCAACTCCTTCGCGTCTTCAGACCCTGTCCGGGTGATACACTGACTGCTGAACAAATCAACGTTTCAGCGTCTGAGACCGTGGACGACGGCGTCGTCAGTGCGTCTGTGAATCGGAGGCCCTCGGTGACTATCGATCGACGCAACTGAATTTTAGTGCATCTGAAGTCATTGCCGAAGAAGGAACGATACCAGCCCCTCTGGCAGTGTCGGCACGATTTTGAACATATGCTCCACTGGCCATTAAAATTGCTACACCACGAAGATGACGTGCTACAGACCCGAAATTTTACCAACAGGGAGAAGATGCTGTTTGCTGTTTGCATAAATGATTAGCTTTTCAGAGCATTTACACAAGGTTGGCGCTGCTGGCGACAATTACAACGTGCTGGCATGAGGAAAGTTTCCAACCGATTTCTCATACACAAACAGCAGTTGACCGGCGTTGCCTGATGAAATGTTGTTGTGATGCCTCGTGTAAGGGGGAGAAATGCGTACCATCACGTTTCCGACTTTGATAAAGGTCGGATTGCAGCCTATCGCGACTGCGGTTTATCGTATCGCGACATTGCTGCTCACGTTGGTCGAGATGTCGAGATCCACTGACTGTTAGCAGAATATGGAGTCGGTGGGTTCAGGAAGGTAATACGGAACGCCGTGCTGGATCTCAATGGCCTCGTATCACTAGCAGTGGAGATGACAGGCATCTTATCCGCATGGTTGTAACGGATCATGCAGCCACGTGGCTCTACCCTTCATTCGATCCCTGCGAAACCATACTTTTCAGCATGATAATGCACGACCGCATCTTGCAGGTCCTGTACGGGCCTTTCTGGATACAGAAAATGTTAAACTGATGCCCTGGCCAGCACTATCTCCAGATCTCTCACCAATTGAAAACGTCTGGTCAATGGTGGCTCGTCACAATACGCTAGTCACTATTCTTGATGAACTGTGGTATCGTGTTGAAGCTGCATGGGCAGCTGTACCTGTACACGCCATCCAAGCTCTGTTTGACTCAATGCCCAGGCGTATCAAGGCCGTTATTACGGCCACAGGTGGTTGATTTCTCAGAATATATGCACCCAAATTCTGTGAAAATGTAATCACACGTCAGTTCTAGTATAATACATTTGTCCAATGAATACCCGTTCATCATCTGCATTTCTTCTTGGTGTAACAGTATTAATGGCAAGTAGTGTAGATACCACGGTGACAGAGCCACCACTGGCGTGGAGAGAGGATTTTGAAGAAACAATAGACCCTGTACGGGCATCTCCGCCATTAGGAGAGGCAACCTGCTGATGTCAACCTCTGCGCCGCCCGAGGGACGCCGGCAGTGCCTGCCAGCGGATGCACCCGCATCTTCATAGAAGCAACGTGTAGCCCACCATCACGGTCGGGCGGATCTCCTCGCAACCATATCACAAGGAATGTCAGATGCGTCCACGCGTCGGTCAAGATGCATCTCTATCATTCGGAACTAGACGTCATTGGGAACTGTTGTTGTTTTTGTGGTCTTCAGTCCTGAGACTGGTTTGATGCAGCTCTCCATGCTACTCTATCCTGTGCAAGCTTCTTCATCTCCCAGTACCTACTACAGCCTACTCCTTCTGAATCTGCTTAGTGTATTCATTTCTTGGTCTCCCTCTACGATTTTTACCCTCCACGCTCCCCTCCAGTACTTAATTGGTGATCCCTTGATGCCTCAGAATATGTCCTACCAACCGATCCCTTCTTCTTCTCAAGTTGTGCTACAAATTTCTCTTCTCTGCAGTTCTATTCAATACATCCTCATTAGTTATGTGATCAACCCATCTAATCTTCAATATTCTTCTGTAGCACCACATTTCAAAAGATTCTATTCTCTTCTTGTCTAAGCTATTTATCGTCCACGTTTCACTTCCATACATGGCTACACTCCATACAAATAGTTTCAGAAACGACTTCCTGACATTTAAATCTATACTCGATGTTAACAAATTTTTCTTCTTCAGAAACGCTTTCTTTGCCATTGCCAGTCTACATTTTATATTCTCTCTACTTCGACCATCATTAGTTATTTTGCTCCCCAAATAGCAAAACTCCTTTACTACTTTAAGTGTCTCATTTCCTAATCTAATTCCCTCAGCATCACCCGAGTTAATTCGACTACATTCCATTATCCTCGTTTTGCTTTTGTTGATGTTCATCTTATACCCTCCTTTCAAGATACTGTCCATTCCGTTCAACTGCTCTTCCAAGTCCTTTGCTGTTTCTGTTAGAATTACGATGTCATTGGCAAACCTCAAAGTTTTTATTTCTTCTCCATGGATTTTAATACCTACTCCGAATTTTTCGTTTGTTTCCTTCACTGCTTGCTCAATATACAGATTGAATAACATCGGGGATAGGCTACAACCTTGTCTCATTCCACTGCTTCCCTTTCATACCCCGCGACTCTTATAACTGCCATCTGGTTTCTGTACAAATTGTTAATAGCCTTCCGCTCTCTGTATTTTACCCCTGCTACCTTCAGAATTTGAAAGAGAGTATTCCAATCAACATTGTCAAAAGCTTTCTCTAAGTCTACAAATGCTAGAAATGTAGGTTTGTCTTTCCTTAATCTTTCTTCTAAGATAAGTCGTAGGGTCAGTATTGCCTCACGTGTTCCAACATTTCTACGGAATCCAAACTGATCTTCCCAGAGGTCGGTTTCTATGAGTTTTTCCATTCGTCTGTAAAGAATTCACGTTAGTATTTTGCAGCTGCGACTTATTAAAGTGATAGTTCGGTAATTTTCACATCTGTCAACACCTGCTTTCTTTGGGATTGAGATTATTATATTCTTCTTGAAGTCTGAGGGTATTTCGCCTGTCTCATACATCTTGCTCACCAAATGGTAGAGTTTTGTCAGGACTGGCTCTCCCAAGGTTGTCAGTAGTTATAATGGAATGTTGTTTACTCCCGGGGCCTTGTTTCGACTCAGGTCTTTCAGTGCTCTGTCAAACTCTTTACGCAATATCATATCTCCCATTTCATCTCCATCTACATCCTCTTCCATTTCCATAATATTGTCCTCAAGTACATCGCCCTTGTATAGGCCCTCTATATACTCCTTCCACCTTTCTGCTTTCCCTTCTTTGCTTAGAAGTGGGTTTCCATCTGAGCTCTTGATATTCATGCAAGTGGTTCTCCTCTCTCCAAAGGTCCCTTTAATTTTCCTGTAGGCAGTATCTGTCTTACCCCTAGTGAGATAAGCCTCTACATCCTTACATTTGTCATCTAGCCATCCCTGTTTAGCCATTTTGCACTTCCTGTCGATCTCATTTTTGAGATGTTTGTATTTCTTTTTACCTGCTTCATTTACTGCATTTTTATATTTTCTCCTTTCATCAGTTAAATTCAATATTTCTTCTGTTACCCAAGGATTTCTACTAGCCCGCGTCTTTTTAACTACTTGATCCTCTGCTGCCTTCACTACTTCATCCCTCAAAGCTACCCATTCTTCTTCTACAATATTTCTTTCCCCCATTCCTGTCAATTGTTCCCTTATCCTCTCCCTGAAACTCTGTACAACCTCTGGTTCTTTCAGTTTATCCAGGTCCCATCTCCTTAAATTCCCAGCTTTTTGCAGTTTCTTCAGTTTTAATCTACAGGTTATAACCAATAGATTGTGGTCAGAGTCCACATTTGCCTCTGTAAATGTCTTACAATTTAAAACCTGGTTCCTAAATCTCTGTCTTACCATTATATAATCTATCTGATACCTTTTAGTATCTCCAGGGTTCTTCCATGTATACAACCTTCTTTCATGATTCTTAAATCAAGTATTAGCTATGATTAAGTCATGCTCTGCGCAAAATTCTACCAGGCGGCTTCCTCTTTCATTTCTTAGCCCCAATCCATATTCACCTACTATGTTTCCTTCTCTCCCTTTTCCTACTGACGAATTCCAGTCACCCATGACTTTTAAATTTGCGTCTCCCTTCACTACCTGAATAATTTCTTTTCTCTCATCATATATTTCATCAATTTCTTCGTCATCTGCAGAGCTAGTTGGCATATAAACTTGTACTACTGTAGTAGGCATGGGCTTCGTGTCTATCTTGGACACAATAATGCGTTCACTATGCTGTTTGTAGTAGCTTACCCGCACTCCTATTTTTTTATTCATGATTAAACCTACTACTGCATTACCCCTATTTGATTTTGTATTTATAACCCTGTATTCACCTGACCAGAAGTCTTGTTCCTCCTGCCACTGAACTTCACTAATTCCCACTATATCTAACTTTAATCTATCCATTTCCCTTTTTAAATTTCCTAACCTACCTGCCCGATTAAGGGATCTGACATTCCACGCTCTGATCCATAGAATGCCAGTTTTCTTTCCCCTAATAGGAACTAGACATCACATTGTTACAGGAGGTGCATTTAGCTGCGCTGCCCTGGATAGCCACCTTGGCCATGGAGTGGCGGTCTATGTACGCGAAGGCATCCTGATTGACGACATCAGATATCTCCCGTCTGCAAGGAGTATGCCATTTATGATTCACTCCACGCATGTCTTTAATATCTATGCGCCTTCTGGTATCGGGCATCGGCGTGAAAGGATGTGATTTTACGTGGAGGAGATTGCCCCACTGTTCTTAGGTCGATATGAACATCTTCGCTTTGGAGTGTAATTTAACTGCGTACTCAGCCGATTTTTACAAAGTGCCACGACCTGCGTCTCATTGTTGGTGATCTAGCCCTGCGGGACACTTGGGAGATACGGAGCGCAGAAGATGCGTGATTCATGTTTCACCTGTGCCACTCAGCAAGTCGCTTAGGCAGCAATTATGTGTTGCATGGGCTGACTGATGCGAAGCTTGATATAGAGCGCTGGCCCTTGATGTTCTCCTACCAATGTGTGTAGATTCGTATACTGCTCCTTCCCTGCCAGAAGGTTTGCTTCTGCAGGATCCTTATTGTTAACAACATATCACTGAATCTTGGAGAACGTGCGCACGGTGTCTCTGATCCAATGCATCAGTGATGGAATGGTGGCTGGAATGTGCCATAACGACACTCGGTTGCACTTTCCTCACCTACACAAGAGATGTGAT
Organism: Schistocerca piceifrons; assembly: GCF_021461385.2. NCBI lineage: Eukaryota > Metazoa > Arthropoda > Insecta > Orthoptera > Acrididae > Schistocerca > Schistocerca piceifrons. The sequence goes on from NC_060139.1 coordinate 872,650,095, forward strand.
CGTTTGGCACAGGCTCGTCACAGACTTCTACTTCAGCGCCCTCTGCGACCTTGATGGCCAGCCGCCTTCCGTGAATATGCAGACCGAAAGCAGCTTGGTTAAGGCGAAACTAATAGCGATTACTCGACAGAAACTGCAGGAAACTGTGATGCGCACCTGCAAACCTGATGTGGTGTGGCGGGAGAATCCCTCCATGCATCATATTCTGCACACATGCATCATATTTGCACAAACACAGTCATCGCAGGCAAAACTTAGTCACTGAACTCGTGGATCACCATGCGCAGTGCGCCACCTGCCAAGTGGACATAGTCGACATCTTTGTTGAACGCTATGACCTAATCTACAGTGCCGAATATGGGGCCATCCTGAGAAGTTTATAGTTAGCTGTGCTGGAGGTTTGCAGTCAGTGAGCGGACAGTCTGGATGTGCGTCTGTCATGGAGATTTGGTGTTGGTTGGAAATGGATTGCAAAATGGAATTATTGATGATTGTTTAACTTTTGTATCTAGATGTCACATGAATAAGGTAAAATCTGCTAAATACATTGTTTGCTCTTCAACAAAATATATCCTTTGCTAACCACATGTCTATTAGTAGTTAGAGACTATAGTAGTTACAATCTTTTTATTTAGTTGGCTGTAGTTTCTGCTTGCTGTATTTGCTGTAGCTCGTGTCATGAAGATTTTCTGTGAGGTAAGTGACTTACGAAATGTATGGGTTATTGTTAGGATTTCTTCTGATTCAGGACCATTCGTTTGTGTTGACTATTTGCATTCAGATTGCGTTATCCTTGTATATTGTGGATAATAAATGAATAGAATAAGTTCCAGTTGTATTTGTGAGCGAAAATTCTGTAGGCCAGTGTTGAAATGAGAAAAAAACAAATAAAGAGCCCGAAATGCCTGAGCTAGCAGTACAGAGCGGATTAGGTTGTGGAAAGGGGCCAAAATAAGTTGCTGTCAGTTGCACTCAAGATACTAAGTTTATTTATCAACACACAATATTACAACAAGGATGCAAAACACTCAAAACTTTAATCGACCTCCTTTGATTAACTTTTGATTGGCTGAAGGCCACACTCAAAATCCAAGACGCAAGTCCTAAGCAAGAAATTGAAATACAAGGTACTTGTGGAGGTTTCGCTCAAAAATATTTTTAAATCTTCATTCTAAACAGGCTGAAGGCCTTAGCAATTTAATTTTAATGGAACTTGGCTGGAGGCCGCATATTAAGCAATAATAAGAGTTTCAATCAAAACGTAGAAGGACTTATCTTAAAATATTTCGTGCAAAATTGGGCTGAAGGCCCCATACAAAAGCATAATAATCTTATGCCTTATGAGCATGACAAGAACATTGATTCAAGAGATATTAATACTCGGCTGAAGACCACATATCAACAAAATATGTGGCTTAAGGCCTAGAAAAGAGTTTCAATTTAAAAGGCAGAAGGCCTTATCTTAAGACATCTCATGTAAAATTCGGCTGAAGGCCCCATGTAATAGAATAACAATCTCATGCTTTAAGGGCAAGACGAGAACATTCATTTAAGAGATATTGATAATCGGCTGAAGGCCACACATCAACCAAAAAACTAAAACCCAAATAGGGAAATGACTATGTAACATACAAGTAACGGTGCTCAGAAGTTTCCAGGGGTCAGCCTGAGACTGTGACACTAACGCCGTTTAGGTGTGACAGGCAGCCTGTCCAAAGCCTTCTTAATCTGAAGGCAACCCAACCAACAGATAGCCGACCGACTAATCAACAACATCAGTTCCACTCCACGCAACTAGTAAAACGACCACAAGATTTCAATACAAAGACAAACAGAATATTGGCGCCCACAACGACCAACAACACCTCAGCTGTCGAACTACACGCCACACTGGACAGCAATAACATGACGAGGAGAATATCCTACCGAAAATTACTTCAACAACCAGGGCAGGTAACCAGAACGTCGACAGCCACAAAGCAGAAGATACCGCTGGTCAAGTTCAATAACAGGGAATAAATTAAGTTAAACTCCAAAGGAAGATGGCTGGAATCTTAGCCGACTTGAATACACACACATTGTTGCTCGCGGGGATGTCCCAAAAGCGACAAGCAGGATCAAACGAAGAAATGTAAACAGTTGAGGCTCGGTAGTAGGTTAAGTGAGAACTCAACTTTCATGTCAAGATCGGTGGGCGACGAACTTTTTAGCACCCACAAGCAGCACCTCACATTCCAACTGTGTGTGCACACCGCCAGCCGCTCCGGCCGGAATCTGTGTGATGGAGACTTCCTCAGTGCTCCACATCAACTGACCGACTGCTCAGGCCAGGAAACAGTGAAAGGACCAAATATATGTCGGCCGATCAACCGAACGACCAACTAACAGCCGTCCCGCTCCAATCGCCCTCCTTTGGACAGTTCAAGTGTGTCGCCAGCGGTCGACGAGCACTGGCTGTCCGTGCCTCACCGGCGCTCCGTCCCTGACTTCACTGCTGCTGTGTAGCAACTGCACTGCTCACTGCTGGTCTGTCTCCCCCGACTGCCAGACACACGACGACCCAGAAATACTATCGGTCGCTCCAGAGATGGTATGACAGTGCACTTATCGATACACGCTGATGCAGCCGCTCATGGGCAAAGTAAGGCAGGAAGATAGTGACGACAGTAAATGGAACAAGAAAACGAGGCCGCATTACCGTAATAGAAGATGACAAACAATAAATGTCATGAACACGAGCTGTGCATGGCTCAGTGACAGTAGGTTCAGTACATTCAGTTGCATTCAGCATTCAGCTGTTTAAGTAAAAATGTAGAAGTTTCACCAGTAGAATTCAGCAGTTTCAGAATTAAACGTAGAATTTTCACAAGCGCCTTCACGGTTAAGGACTGGTTAACGTTAATGGAATCTTTCACCTTCAAGGATGTCCCTAACACTATCTTCAGGAGTGCTTTGTGCAAGTCACCAGGCATTGACGAACTCCCCACTGAATTTTATCATTCATTTCGTTGTCTTATGTCTACACGATGGACAGATAAGTATTATGAAATGATCACCTCTGCAGCTGCAATGCAATTCCGCCAGATTTTGTCGAGGGCGTTATTGTTTCCATTCATAAACCAACGCCTGGAATTTTTATGGGCCTCTAATGTCCTATCACCTTATTAAATACTGATTACAAGATCTTTGCGAGGTTATTGGTGGTGCGCTGCAGACCCCTCTTACCACGTATCCTCTCCACCAAGAAAACGACGCCAATGCACAGTTAACATGGAGATAGAGACTGCAGTCTGTCGCGATGTGATTGCGCTGGCAGAGGCTTGCAGAATTCATGCAGCGATTGTAGCCATTCAAAATAGTTCAAATGGCTCTGAGCACTATGGGACTTAACTTCTGAGGTCATCAGTCCCCTAGAACTTAGAACTACTTAAACCTAAATAACCTAAGGACATCACACACATTCATGCCCGAGGCAGGATTCGAACCTGCGACCGTAGCGGTCGCGCTTTTCCAGACTGTAGCATCTAGAACCACTCGGCCACCCCAGCTGGCATTATAGCTGTAGATGTTGACAGTGCGTTTGACTGGGTCATGTGCTACCCCCGGAAAATATGGCGCACCTGCCCTGTGACCAGCATCTGTGCTATCTTGGGACCACCTTTAAGTCGTCAACCCGCCGAACCTTGTCAGTCAACTTTCGTCAAGTTTTGAGAATTTCATGTATGTTGTTCAGTCACAACTCCCTACATCGCCTCGATCTTTTGTTGCGTGTTCTCTGCCTAATGCCTATGTGACATCCAGAATGGTTCATTTTGCGCAAGTTTTACCGGTGTTGATTAGGGTAGGAGATCGTATTCAAGTGGCATTCAGACATTTTCTGACGGCTTGATTTATCTTCGAAGTCCACTGTGGAAATGTACGTTACAAACGTACGTTGCCATGCTGCGGCACTTTGCATGGTCATTATGTATAAACACTGACAGAGTGGCGAGGCCTCTATTACGCACCATTTACTTGCCATCCTTGAGTCAGTGTCCCTCTCTCCACCGGTCCCAGTTGGTAGCATCATGCCTGCATTTGCACATATCGCAACATTCATTGTGGAACTCAGTTGTGCTGGCATCAAACTCCCATGATCAGAGTAAAGGATTTTTATATACTTTCCCTGCATAGTGTCACCTGTAATGTCATAGAACGCAAGTTCCCACTGTAGCGTGCGATGCCACTACCTGAATTTACTGTATTATTATTAGACCACGTGGCATCGGACTTCCAGAAAGCGGCTCTTGCGTGTAATAGGTTTGAATAGACACCCAATGGTGATCCAACTACTACACGGAATTTTTGGAATAAATAATGATAATGGCGCATAACAAATTCATTTTTACTTCTATAGTTGATTACTAGTAGCACTGATAATCTCTTTGAAATGACTGAACAGGGAGCACTTAATTCTGTATATTTGATATTGCCTAGCAGGAGGACATTATTCATTTAAAACAATACCACAGCCTGAAATCGTTTCACAATACATAAACACATAAGATAAACACTTGAACTTGATTTAGGTTAATGTAAACCACACATATTGTAATTACTGACTTTAACGTTATTGAGCTTGCATTGTGCTGAAGGCAGAAATTTCCTTGAACGCTTAATTAAAGAACAATATAGATCTGTTTGTCAATAAACACTCCTGGAAATGGAAAAAAGAACACATTGACACCGGTGTGTCAGACCCACCATACTTGCTCCGGACACTGCGAGAGGGCTGTACAAGCAATGATCATACGCACGGCACAGCGGACACACCAGGAACCGCGGTGTTGGCCGTCGAATGGCGCTAGCTGCGCAGCATTTGTGCACCGCCACCGTCAGTGTCAGCCAGTTTGCCATGGCATACGGAGCTCCATCGCAGTCTTTAACACTGGTAGCATGCCGCGACAGCGTGGACGTGAACCGTATGTGCAGTTGACGGACTTTGAGCGAGGGCGTATAGTGGGCATGCGGGAGGCCGGGTGGGCGTACCGCCGAATTGCTCAACACGTGGGGCGTGAGGTCTCCACAGTACATCGATGTTGTCGCCAGTGGTCGGCGGAAGGTGCACGTGCCCGTCGACCTGGGACCGGACCGCAGCGACGCACGGCTGCACGCCAAGACCGTAGGATCCTACGCAGTGCCGTAGGGGACCGCACCGCCACTTCCCAGCAAATTAGGGACACTGTTGCTCCTGGGGTATCGGCGAGGACCATTCGCAACCGTCTCCATGAAGCTGGGCTACGGTCCCGCACACCGTTAGGCCGTCTTCCGCTCACGCCCCAACATCGTGCAGCCCGCCTCCAGTGGTGTCGCGACAGGCATACGACCGAGGCACTCAGGGCCAACACCCGGCATCATGGTGTGGGGAGCGATCTCCTACACTGGCCGTACACCACTGGTGATCGTCGAGGGGACACTGAATAGTGCACGGTACATCCAAACCGTCATCGAACCCATCGTTCTACCATTCCTAGACCGGCAAGGGAACTTGCTGTTCCAACAGGACAATGCACGTCCGCATGTATCCCGTGCCACCCAACGTGCTCTAGAAGGTGTAAGTCAACTACCCTGGCCAGCAAGATCTCCGGATCTGTCCCCCATTGAGCATGTTTGGGACTGGATGAAGCGTCGTCTCACGCGGTCTGCACGTCCAGCACGAACGCTGGTCCAACTGAGGTGCCAGGTGGAAATGGCATGGCAAGCCGTTCCACAGGACTACATCCAGCATCTCTACGATCGTCTCCATGGGAGAATAGCAGCCTGCATTGCTGCGAAAGGTGGATATACACTGTACTAGTGCCGACATTGTGCATGCTCTGTTGCCTGTGTCTATGTGCCTGTGGTTCTGTCAGTGTGATCATGTGATGTATTTGACCCCAGGAATGTGTCAATAAAGTTTCCCCTTCCTGGGACAATGAATTCACGGTGTTCTTAGTTCAATTTCCAGGAGTGTATATCCTCCCTTCAAGACACCATCCATTCCGTTCAACTGCTCTTCCAAGTCCTTTGCTGTCTCTGACAGAACTACAATGTCATCGGCAAACCTCAAAGTTTTTATTTCTTCTCCATGGATTTCAATACCCACTCCGAATTTTTCTTTTGTTTCCTTTACTGCTTGCTCAGTATACAGATTGAATAACATCGGGGAGAGGCTACAACCCTGTCTTACTCCCTTCCCAACCACTGCTTCCCTTACATGTCCTTCGACTCTTATAACTGCCATCTGGTTTCTGTACAAATTGTAAATAGCCTTTCGCTCCCTGTATTTTACCCCTGCCACCTTTAGAATTTGAAAGAGAGTATTCCAGTCAACATTGTCAAAAGCTTTCTCTAAGTCTACAAAGGCTAGAAACGTGGTTTGCCTTTCCTTAATCTTTCTTCTAAGATAAGTCGTAAGGTCAGTATTGCCTCACGTGTTCCAGTATTTCTACGGAATCCAAACTGATCTTCCCCGAGGTCGGCTTCTACTAGTTTTTCCATTCGTCTGTAAAGAATTCGTGTTAGTATTTTGCAGCTGTGGCTTATTAAACTGATTGTTCGGTAATTTTCAATTCTGTCAACACCTGCTTCCTTTGGGATTGGAATTATTATATTCTTCTTAAAGTCTGAGGGTATTTCGCCTGTTTCATACATCTTGCTCACCAGACGGTAGAGTTTTGTCAGGACTGGCTCTCCCAAGGCCGTCAGTAGTTCCAATGGAATGTTGTCTACTCCGGGGGCCTTGTTTCGACTCAGGTCTTTCAGTGCTCTGTCAAACTCTTCACGCAGTATCGTATCTCCCATTTCATCTTCATCTACATCCTCTTCCATTTCCATAATATTGTCCTCAAGTACATCGCCCTTGTATAGACCCTCTATATACTCCTTCCACCTTTCTGCTTTCCCTTCTTTGCTTAGAACTGGGTTTCCATCTGAGCTCTTGATGTTCATACAAGTGTTTCTCTTATCTCCAAAGGTCTCTTTAATTTTCCTGTAGGCAGTATCTATCTTACCCCTAGTGAGATAAGCCTCTACATCCTTACATTTGTCCTCTAGCCATCCCTGCTTAGCCATTTTGCACTTCCTGTCGATCTCATTTTTGAGACGTTTGTATTCCTTTTTGCCTGCTTCATTTACTGCATTTTTATATCTTCTCCTTTCATCAATTAAATTCAATATTTCTTCTGTTACCCAAGGATTTCTACTAGCCCTCGTCTTTTTACCTACTTGATCCTCTGCTGCCTTCACTACTTCATCCCTCAAAGCTACCCATTCTTCTTCTACAGTATTTCTTTCCCCCATTCCTGTCAATTGTTCCCTTATCCTCTCCCTGAAACTCTGTACAACCTCTGGTTCTTTCAGTTTATCCAGGTCCCATCTCCTTAAATTCCCAGCTTTTTGCAGTTTCTTCAGTTTTAATCTACAGGTTATAACCAATAGATTGTGGTCAGAGTCCACATCTGCCCCTGGAAATGTCTTACAATTTAAAACCTGGTTCCTAAATCTCTGTCTTACCATTATATAATCTATCTGATACCTTTTAGTATCTCCAGGGTTCTTCCATGTATACAACCTTCTATCATGATTCTTAAACCAAGTGTTAGCTATGATTAACTTGTGCTCTGTGCAAAATTCTACCAGGCGGCTTCCTCTTTCATTTCTTAGCCCCAATCCATATTCACCTACTACGTTTCCTTCTCTCCCTTTTCCTACACTCGAATTCCAGTCACGCATGACTATTAAATTTTCGTGTCCCTTCACTATCTGAATAATTTCTTTTATTTCATCATACATTTCTTCAATTTCTTCGTCATCTGCAGAGCTACTTGGCATATAAACTTGTACTACTGTAGTAGGTGTTTGCTTCGTATCTATCTTGGCCACAATAATGCGTTCACTATGCTGTTTGTAGTAGCTTACCCGCATTCCTATTTTTTTTATTCATTATTAAACCTACTCCTGCATTACCCCTATTTGACTTTGTGTTTATAACCCTGTAGTCACCTGACCAGAAGTCTTGTTCCTCCTGCCACTGAACTTCACTAATTCCCACTATATCTAACTGTAACCTATCCATTTCCCTTTTTAAATTTTCTAACCTACCTGCCCGATTAAGGGATCTGACATTCCACGCTCCGATCCGTAGAACGCCAGTTTTCTTTCTCCTGATAATGACATCCTCTTGAGTAGTCCCCGCTCGGAGATCCGAATGGGGGACAATTTTACCTCCGGAATATTTTACCCAAGAGGACGCCATCATCATTTAATCATACAGTAAAGCTGCATGCCCTCGGGAAAAATTACGGCCGTAGTTTCCCCTTGCTTTCAGCCGTTCGCAATACCAGCACAGCGAGGCTGTTTTGGTTATTGTTACAAGGCCAGATCAGTCAATCATCCAGACTATTGCCCTTGCAACTACTGAAAAGGCTGCTGCCCCTCTTCAGGAACCACACGTTTGTCTGGCCTCTCAATAGATACCCCTCCGTTGTGGTCGTACCTACGGTACGGCTATCTGTATCGCTGAGGCACGCAAGCCTCCCCACCAACGGCAAGGTCCATGGTTCATTATATCAGTATGGAGCACAATACTTTTGCGTCCGACTCGCAACACATTCACAGAAGAGCAGCTAGAGAGCGGCGCGGCTCCCTGCAGAAGTAAAAATTGGCAATTGTTATATTGAAACATAGGTGCATCGTTTTTTTACTGATCGATAGCAGCGTATAACAGTTTATAGCTATCGTGATATTCTGCGCTTTTCAGGAGCGCGGCAAAGATATCTGGTTACAACATTCATTGGTATATGTTAAAAGTTCGCACATACTGACGCGAATACAGAAAAAAAAACTTTCACATGTTAAAAATCGCAGTGATAAAGGCTGTAATGTCACAATGCCTCCCATGTGAGGCATGATGATTCCGGAAGGATCATCAGGACTCACATGTAGTTTCAAGACATTACTGTGTTTTATCATCTGTTTACTTTCGTCCTAACATAAAATTGGAATGAGTTTGTCATCTAGTTATTTTATGCTTCCAGTACAGTTATGAAAACAAATAGTCTTTCAGTGTCTTTGTGCACTTTGGCACTTCTCTCAGTTCATTGTAAGGTGTCCTTGCACTGTTATCTTAATTGCTGTTACTGTGAAACAAAATATGACAAAAAACATTCTTAAGTCTAACACACACAAAGATAAATGAATAATACTCTATATAGAAAACAAAACATGTCAGTAGACAAACATACACAGATACATTGAAATAATTACTTAAACAGTCCTCTAAAATTGTCTGTGACCTGTTTGGTCTCGTAATGTTTTTTATCCGTTTCATTAGATTCTTTTAGAATGTCGTTGTTAATCAGGACGTTGCACTTGACACTACACTGTACACTTTTATTTGTCACGCGCTCACGTAACCGGAGTCTGGAACGTCTATTCTCGTTCGGTGAGGGGCGTCGTCCGAGAGGTCACGACCCTGGGTAGCGTCTTTTTTTGTGTTCGCTCGTGTTGCCTCTCTAGTGTCTCGCATCAAGCGTCAGGTCGTTTACATGCAAATAAACAGAAAGAAACCTGTGTTAGGTTCGTGGTATAATCTAGACTTACAGGTAAAGGTTTTATAGGATTCTGGACAGGATTGATAACCTTCCCTTCCAGTTAACGTTTCAGTACTCAGTAATGCCTTGTCTTTATTTAATTATATATCGTAAAATATCCGACGTGATTGATTAAATGGAAATTAATTTGAAGCTAAGACTTCTCTTTTTAGAGAATAAATAAAGTTCATAATTAAGTTTCACTGTGATAGCTTTAGCAATGTCTCTTGCGTAGTTGTGAGACGGAAAACATTCTAAGGTCAATGACACGCCTCCACAGCGCGCGCGTCGGTTGTGTTTCAAATGTTAATTGTTGAGTCCAACTGCAAGCAGCTCCGCGCTGTTGCCGGTTACTAGTCCAGTGCAACACGCGCTCGTGTATGCTCGTATGAAGTTTAACGTTTGTCACTCGCACTCTGCTAAAATGAGAACACGCGGAAAACACACGTCTAGTGTCCTTTCTCCATCGTCGATCGGCGTATCGAAAACTTGGGTAGAAAATACCACCGTCTGTTTCGAGGATTTCACACGACAGTCCCTGCGACCTGCCATGCTGCTTACACACAGGTAAGTGAAGCCAACGTTTTACATACACACGCCTGGAAATGGAAAAAAGAACACATTGACACCGGTGTGTCAGACCCACCATACTTGCTCCGGACACTGCGAGAGGGCTGTACAAGCAATGATCACACGCACGGCACAGCGGACACACCAGGAACCGCGGTGTTGGCCGTCGAATGGCGCTAGCTGCGCAGCATTTGTGCACCGCCGCCGTCAGTGTCAGCCAGTTTGCCGTGGCATACGGAGCTCCATCGCAGTCTTTAACACTGGTAGCATGCCGCGACAGCGTGGACGTGAACCGTATGTGCAGTTGACGGACTTTGAGCGAGGGCGTATAGTGGGCATGCGGGAGGCCGGGTGGACGTACCGCCGAATTGCTCAACACGTGGGGCGTGAGGTCTCCACAGTACATCGATGTTGTCGCCAGTGGTCGGCGGAAGGTGCACGTGCTCGTCGACCTGGGACCGGACCGCAGCGACGCACGGATGCACGCCAAGACCGTAGGATCCTACGCAGTGCCGTAGGGGACCGCACCGCCACTTCCCAGCAAATTACGGACACTGTTGCTCCTGGGGTATCGGCGAGGACCACTCGCAACCGTCTCCATGAAGCTGGGCTACGGTCCCGCACACCGTTAGGCCGTCTTCCGCTCACGCCCCAACATCGTGCAGCCTGCCTCCAGTGGTGTCGCGACAGGCGTGAATGGAGGGACGAATGGAGACGTGTCGTCTTCAGCGATGAGAGTCGCTTCTGCCTTGGTGCCAATGATGGTCGTATGCGTGTTTGGCGCCGTGCAGGTGAGCGCCACAATCAGGACTGCATACGGCCGAGGCACTCAGGGCCAACACCCGGCATCATGGTGTGGGGAGCGATCTCCTACACTGGCCGTACACCACTGGTGATCGTCGAGGGGACACTGAATAGTGCACGGTACATCCAAACCGTCATCGAACCCATCGTTCTACCATTCCTAGACCGGCAAGGGAACTTGCTGTTCCAACAGGACAATGCACGTCCGCATGTATCCCGTGCCACCCAACGTGCTCTAGAAGGTGTAAGTCAACTACCCTGGCCAGCAAGATCTCCGGATCTGTCCCCCATTGAGCATGTTTGGGACTGGATGAAGCGTCGTCTCACGCGGTCTGCACGTCCAGCACGAACGCTGGTCCAACTGAGGCGCCAGGTGGAAATGGCATGGCAAGCCGTTCCACAGGACTACATCCAGCATCTCTACGATCGTCTCCATGGGAGAATAGCAGCCTGCATTGCTGCGAAAGGTGGATATACACTGTACTAGTGCCGACATTGTGCATGCTCTGTTGCCTGTGTCTATGTGCCTGTGGTTCTGTCAGTGTGATCATGTGATGTATCTGACCCCAGGAATGTGTCAATAAAGTTTCCCCTTCCTGGGACAATGAATTCACGGTGTTCTTATTTCAATTTCCAGGAGTGTAGTTTGCAAAATGTTTTGCTGTGATCGCTGTCACTACCTGCACTTGCGTGTACACACGTCACTGCACACGTATTTTGTACACTTGATCACTCGCATTTTGTTTAGAACGCCTTAGGGTGTCTGTAAATTCACATCTCCCATCTGACATTGCGATTTCAAAGTTCACAGTTCAAGTTACTCACAGGTAAATACATTACAAGATTAAACAATGTCCCTAAATTATATACATACATACATACATTTCTTAAGTTTGCTTACAGTCACAAAATTCTGTTAACCTTTTCAGTCACGCCACGCCGGATTAGCGTATTGAATACCACTACTTGTGCATCAAGACACGATTATTTCGGTTATTCTCTCTCCCTTTTACAAAGATAAAATTTTTCTTAAAACAAATCTTTTAAGCAGCTTGTTATTTCGTTTCTCTTCAAAATTTAGTGTCACTGTTTATGTAGAGCACAGATTGAACAAATTCTGTCTCTGCTGGTCTAGCATACTCATGCATTTCTCTCCGGAAGATTCATGCTTCATAAAGTTACTGGCTGCAAGTACTACTCGCGGAATGTATTATAATCTCTCAACATTGCTACTGGCGATACGCGATTAGAACAAAACTTTCGCTAACGGATCTCTCCCACAAATTTCGTTTCCACTTCAATCGTCTAAAGAGCACTCAGATGAGCCTGTAAAATTCTAATCCTCACTTTTTTTTTAATGGGATAGGATGGGGAAGTGGAAGAGGAGAGGATCAAATATGAACATAAATACACTATATACATATACAAATTCTAGCACAACTACACTAGGATTTTTTTTGGTGACCTTAGATGCATGACATGCGTCACGTGTGCCTTCAAGTGGCTATTCTTTAATCTAATATCAGATCTTAGTTTTATTATTATAATGTGAGTCATATCTGGTGACAGCTTTCTAGTTTCTCACGCTTCCTTCTGGGCGATTGTCGGGCATGGCTGTGAAATAGCTAATTACTTTAGTGCATCTTAAATATTTAAAGAAGAAACGTTTACCATCAGGAATACTTCAGACTTGTCAGTACGACGTATATGTTTCCATGTAGTGGCACTCTACATGACCTAACAGCTGTTGTAAAACAGAATAAAGGAAATGCTTTGTTGCTTAGCTATTAAATCTTTATGAGGCTTACTGTTCGTAGATGATACTTTGAATCTGAGATTGAATCTCCTGAAAACTATCAAATACTACGTGATACTCTCTCTCTCTGTTATTTACTGCTTTTGACAGTTCAAACACTTGGCTACACAAATCTGTTTAATTCTGAAGATCGCGCTAACAAAAGGTATAATTCATGGCGGTGTTTCAATAACGCACAGTTTACACGCAGTAGGCTGTACTCTGTACACTTAAAGACTAACATTCCATCTTGAGGGCTGAAAAAGAAATTGCTTAACCTAATATTTCACATACATTCATTGGAGTTGGAAGGTGGCAATCTGCTACTTCCTTCCGTATCTCCTTTCACCAATAACCGCATTTCTCAATGCCAACAACCAATTTGGACTGCTTACACCTATGACTAACTTAAAACTAACTGAGAATCTATCCTCTCAAATGGAATGTGCTTTCTTTTTCGTACGCTATAATAAATCAAATCTTCAATTACCTCCATAGTTTTTCGCCAAAGTGTGAGTACTCGTATTGGTGTGTTTGAATACCGAAGTGTTTCACAGGTTAAACCTTAGGCTAATGTTCCTTTGCTTGATACTTTGCCTCGTTATACTTCTTGAGATCCTGGTGGTGATACAATCCTTTAATTCTGCCAGATGCTGGATCCGCTATTAGATAACATCCTGTATGTGGTTTTCTAATTACTACAAATGGTCCGTCGTACAATAGCCTCCATTTCCGATTTCTTTTCAACAACTTCGATGGCTTAAAATGTGTCCGTAAAAGCACCTTTTCATTAATATCATATGCAAGAGCCTTAGATACCTTCTTGTCATAAGACTTCTTGCGTAGATTCGTCTGCAGCTAAGGATACCAATGCTTGCCTAAGTTTTGCATCTAAATCTAATTCTGGTTCTACAATTTTAGGTATGGGATCTAACCATCTATTTCTTTCCCGATGACTCGTCATTAATTCCGCAGGTGTAAATCCAGTTGAGAAGTGTGGAAGATTGTTGACAATCTGCTCGAATGAAGATACAAAGTCAATCCAACGGGTTTGTCGATCAGGTATGTAGATTCGAATGAATCTATTGAACTCTTTGAAGATACGTTCGGTGGGATTAGATTGCGGTCTGAAACGAGATATAAGTATTTGTTTGATGCCATGTCTGGCAAGAAAATTGCGCCATTGTCTGCCAGTGAAATTCGATGCATTATCTGATAGAATGGCCTCCGGCTTGCCAAATCGAGGAAAATAGTCTTGTTCGATTCGACGGATGATCGGAAGTGCACTGGATGATTTCACTGCATAAAGTCTCACATGTTTTGTGAAAAGATCCATCAATGCGACTAGGTATTTCACCCCTCCCCTCCCTTGCGGCAGGGGGCCGGCGAGATCAAGGGCCAGAACTTGATTTGGTCTCTCAGTAATAATTGGATTCAGAGGAATTAGGTTCGAATGGTTGAAGGGTTTTGCCTTCTGGTAGATAAGACATGTACTTAACAACTTGTGGATTCGATGGTGCAAGTTTGGTACATAGCAATACGCAGAAATCTTTCGTTTGCATTTTTCAGGTCCATAATGACCCCAGGAAAGATGTGTGTACCAGATAAGGTGTTCAACGTATGCGTGTGGTATACACACACACCATCTACCAGAGAGGAGAGGAGTTCGATGGAATAAGACATCGTTGTGTAGTTTATAAAATTTGGACAAGTGGTGATCGGGTTTTGTTAGAAGAAGTTGTTTGACCTTACGCCATTTGGGATCTGTTTCTTGGAGTATACGCATCTGCTTGCAGAGCTGAAAGAAATACTTTCTATGTAGTGGGTCTTTCATTAGAAGAATTCGGTAGTTAGACATCTGCTCGATAAGTTCACTGGACTCGGGAAGTCCTTGTGGCATGCGTGACAAAGCATCCGCGATAATGTTGTTTTTACCCTTGATGTATACTATTTCGAAATCATACTCTTGCAAGAAGAGACTCCATCGTGTAAGACGAGGATGAAGAAGTTTACACGAGAGCAAGAAACTAAGAGCTTGGTGATCAGAAAAGACCTTAATTTTCCGACCATGGATGTAGTAATTGAACCTTTTAAAGGACCATACAACGGCCAGAGCCTCCAACTCTGTCACCGAGTATGACCTCTCACATTCTGTGAGAACCCTACTTGCAAAGCTGATAACTCTTATCTCTTCTTTTCCATCAATTACTTCTATTTGAAACAAACAAGAACCAAGCCCCTGAAATGAAGCATCTGACGAAATACAGAATTCTTTATCCATGTCTGGATGGAACAAAATATTGCTGTTAAGAAGTGCTTGTTTAATGCGATCAAAATCTGCCTGACACTCTGGTGTCCAATACCAGTGAGTATTTTTCTTTAGAAGATCATGCAATGATTGACTGTTCATCGACTGGTCCGAAATAAACTTTCTGAAAAACGAAGTCATTCCGAGGAAGCCTTTCAACTGGCGTTTAGAAGAGGGCACAGGAAAGTTTTTAATAGCTGCTAGTTTGTCTGGATCTGGGGTAATTCCCTGTGATGATACAAGATGTCTTAAAATTTAATCTCGCTTTTACCAAATTTTGACTTATGTAGATTAGCTGTGACTCCATAGTCAACAAACCTCTGGAAAACTTTGCTTATTATGTCTAAATGTTCTTCCCAAGATTTCGTAGCAATCAGTAAGTCATCAACATACACTGTTACTCGATCCAACAGTTCAGGTCCTAATACATGATCAAGTGCGGCTATGAATACGCCTGAACTCACATTCAAACCAAATGGAACTACTTTGAATTGGTATGATCTACCTGCAAATATAAACGCTGTATATTTTCGAGACTGTGATGTCATCTTGACCTGCCAGTAGCTCGATCTCAAGTCTACCGATGTGAGGAATTTTACTCCATGAAACATTTGTAATTGTTCATCCATAGCCTCAGGTCGAGTTCTTACTGGAATAATTATTTTATTTGTGTTTCTTGCATCCAAAACTATACGTACACTACCATCCTGCTTCAAAACTGGCAATAACGGACAACTGTAAGGTGAGTCTGACGGTTCAATGATCTCCCACGTAAGCATTTTTACGTATTTCATTTTTCACAGCCTCGCGCCTTGCATACGGGACAGAGTACGTTGTCTTGCAAAAAGTAGAATGGGGAGCGACCTTCATGTCATATTCGTAGTCACGTATTACTCCAGGTTTCGAAGAAAAGACATGAAGATACCTCATAAGTAAGTGCAGTAAATCTTGCCTTTGTATGTAATCAAGTTCACTTCATTCGCTTACTTTATTCAAAATCTCTTCTCTAGTCGGAAGTCCGTCATCAGTATCAAAATCCGTCCAACTGTTACCCTGTCTTGTCATGTGTGCTTGGTTCAAAAACATTCGCTGTACCAGTCTGTGTACCTTAACTTTGTGCTCAGTGTTGACTCTTTTGACCTTGCCGCGCAACAATTGCAGCGTTACCTCCTGTTCACCTACTCGGATTGTACAGATACCCTTTTCTATATCAATCACTGCCTTATTCTTCCTCAGGAACTCCATTCCTAATAAGCATGGCACTGACAAATTCTTAACTACTAGAAATACACACACGAAAGAAGTAGAATTAATCCTTATTGATACCTGAGCTTGCAAATTGACTCGCTGTGATAAAGATCCTACCGCTCCTGTTACTGATCAACCTTGTACTGGTAACGTTAAAATTTTCATCCCTGCAGAAACTTTCTTAAACATACATAGTGATAAAGCATTTACGTTTGCACCAGTATCAATAATAGCATCTATTGGTGTATTGGCTATGTAAATTTTAGTCGTTGCTTGTACTTCGTCTTCCCATACGTCATTCAAGTCTGTCTCAATATTTTCCTGCAACAAATCGTCTCTCAAGTCAGTGTCGCGATCATAACGTATTACGTTAAGTCGTTCAAGGTCGAGTTTGCCCCCATTATGTCCCGCAGCATCCCCAAGGAGGCGAAAAGGTGCTGCCTTTAGTTTTCCGCTTTCTTGTGATGCGACTGATTTGATTCTTCTGTCACATCACTTGACCATTCTCGCTGGTTTTTTACCCATTGTGTGTGTTGATTTGTATCAAACCCTTGTTGGTACTGCACTTGGTTACCAGGCTGAAAAATCGGTACATTACTTGCCTGCGTAAAATATACTGGTGGATTGTATTGTTTTCTTGGTTTATTGTTCTTGTATCTAAAGTCCTGTTGTGGTGGCGTGTACTGTTGTTGTTGCATGAATGGTTGTTACTGACCCGTGTATTGCTGTTGTTGCTGGTGTTGTGGCTGCCCATAGGGTTGTGGTGGAGGTAGCTGACCTCCGCAATTTTGATTGTTGCAACGTTTACCCTTGTATTTGTTCCCATTCTGGTAGAAGTTACTACCGTTATTGTTTGATTGGTATGGGGCATTCCCGTAATACTGTTGTTGCGTGTTGTATATTGGATTGTACCGTTGGTTGCCCTAATGCTTGTTTTTGTGTTTACCATTACGGTAACCATTGTTTCGGCCTCTATTGCGGTTATTGTACTGTTTGTTTCCGTATTGTGTTTCGTGTGAACCATTTCCATTACTACCGTTTCCATTCGAATACGTGCCTGCGTTGTTGTTCTTACGGTTAGCATTCGCACGCGCGTCTTCGTGTATAAGATCGAGCGAATCAAGGACGGATAAAAATGCGTCCTGATCTTCCTCTGACACGTTCACTAATTTTTCGCGTATGGAAATGGGTAGTTTTGACTTAAGAATCATAATAACATCTTTTGTTGTTATGGGAGTGTCCCAATATTGTATCTTTCTCAAGTACTTTTCAAAGTACCGGCGAAGTCCGCCACTGTTCGAATGGAAAGGTTCGGCGTTGTAGACCTCTTTGCGTAGGCGTTGCTGAACACCTGCGCTCCAAAATTTGCTTAAAAAGTTCTTCTCAAACTCGCTAAATGTTTTGCACTTATCAACCATCTCGGTTCCCCATATAGCACTTTCTCCTTGTATGTATCCGGTAATGAATTGTATTCTCTGTTTGTCATTCCAGGCAGCTGGAAAGACTCTTGAAAAGTTCTTTAGGAAAACGACTGGATGAATATTTCGCTTTTCCGGTTGGAATGGTTGAAAAACTCTGTGTTTCAATACACTCTCCTCTTTCATGAGGGTTGTGAGTGTCAATTGTTCAGTGTTGTTGTTGTGTGAATCGTTAAATTCATTTTTCGGTCGCGGAATGTACTGTGGTGCGTTGTGTTGTTGTGTTGTCTGGTATTGCTGTTCATCTGGCTCAGAAGGTAGTGAGTGTTTCCCGTCACTCTGGTTATCATACTGTAGTGTTTGAATTTGCTGTTTCAGGTCGGATATCTCATCTGTTACTTGCTTCCGCCATTCCGGCAAATCCCGGGTAAACACTCGTCTAATTTGGCCTAGTTCAGTACAAACAGTGTCTCCTGAACTGCCGGGTGCAGATAATATGTCTAAGGTTGCGGATTTAACAACATCTTTCAAGTCACGTGTAACCTTCTCCTCAACAAGTTTCTCTTGTACATCAATCCATTCTTTGTAATGTTCGGTAAGTGCTTTAGTGTGCGAAGCAACACTACTGTTAACTTTTTCCTCGATAGTTCGGTCCGAAATGTCATTCGCCATTGCACTTACTTTTGATTCTACAGTGGCTACCGCTGTCGCTAACTCGTCTACCTGTCGTGCAACTGTTTTATAGGCGAGTTTTACCGAATCGGTTTCTTTGCGACACGCTTCGATTTGAGTTGTGAGATTCTGACCAATGTTATCAATTTTGTTATTCAGAGTGCTTATCTGTGTTGTCAAAGTGGTTACTTGTGCCGTGACGTCACCCTTAACCGAATCTATCTGTGCTGTGAGAGAGCCTACTTGCGTAGTGAGGGTACCTACTTTCGCATCAATGGTGGTATTTACGTCATTCCTAACTGAGTCAATCTGTGTTGTCACATCCGTTTTCAACTCTGATAAAAACTTGTCTCTGTCTTTCTCACGTTGTTCGCGATCACGTTCGCGCTGTTCCCTCACCTGTCTGTCTAGTATCAATTCCTGTAACATTTTGACAATGTCAATTGATACCGTTATCGGGGAGGTGGGTGTTTCCTGCTGAGTGTCGTCCACGTTAGCTACCTCTTGTTTGTCGTCTGTCCTGGCCGTCGTTCCGCGTGAGTGGAGTCGGTAATGTTTGTTAACAGTGCCGTCGCTTTCGTCTGCAGAGTTCGCGCTCGATTGTTCGTCCGCCATAATGAAATTCAACTATTGCCAACTTAAAATGGGTACTGCCAACTGAAATTATGATTGTCAATTATTCTTGACGCGCAAGTTAAAGTCGCGGCGCGTTCGTCAAATGTCTAATGTTACGTGGGTAATAACTGACACACGTCTGTAGCAAAAAGACAAGATGGAGTCAACGCCGTTGAAACAATTGATTGCCAACGCTGTTACACAGAAAAGACTGAAATGGCATCCATCTCGAACTTACACGAGAATACTAACTACAGTATAAAACAAATAGTCCAAGCAAAAGGTTACAGAAAATGTTCAAATATTTACGTAGAAAAAAATGGTTTTTTACGTTAAGCTACAGAAAGGATAGAGTGAGGTCGAATTTGAAGGCAAATGAGCTACTCTTTAGACAGAACTATGGCAAACGAAAATTTGGTACTCACTCGGCGTTGTCTTCAAAACTGCAAATCTGCGTCTTATTAAATCCCAAGATATTTATGTAAATACCGCGTCCTTCAATATTGCGTATATTTATTGCTCATCCGTAATTTTATGCAGCATTGGGTTCCAAAGAGCGATACATGAAATAAGACAATCACATATTAGTACCGTGACACTTTCAATATTTTAGTCAACTCCCTGTTCGGGCGCCAGATCTGGTATGATTTTTTTTTTAGTAATTTAATTGAAAGCTTTGTTGCTTTGGTAAAAATAAAATTGGTTCTTTTTGTCGTGACAGAATAAATTACTATTAATCACACAAGATTTGCCGGAGAACAGCAGCAACATGTGTAATTGATCCAACTTTAAGAAATTCTATTACCTTTTAGCGGAAAATTCGTGCGGTACTCTCCGACGTTAGAAAAGTCGTGGTGTTCCGTTCGGAGCAGGAGGCGGCTGTCTTTTCTCATTCGCGATATCGAAAATTACTAAAAAATGAACAGAATTTTTTTTCGGAGGAAGATCGCGTGGAGAAAACAGACAGAAGTTACATGAAAGAAACCTAAGGGACCAACTAATTGGATTTGTACGAACATATAAACGGAACTGAAAGAACTTGGAATAAATACTATAGCGATGTCGTCACGACAGCCTCCTGTTCCGACAGAACACACGCTGGATCATAAGCTGCATAAATCTTTTAAACAGAAAAGATTATCACAAGTATTATTAATGAAAATAAGGTTGAGAGATTTTCTTTGAAATTGAATAAACTTCAAGGCTTCAAGTATTATATCATGAAACGGAAACTTACATTAACATGGCCACCCATTGTTGCGGTGGAGCGAATAAATTTACAATAAAATTATTATATCAGTATGGAGCACAATACTTTTGCGTCCGACTCGCAACACATTCACAGAAGAACAGCTAGAGAGCGGCGCGGCTCCCTGCAGAAGTAAAAATTGGCAATTGTTATTTTGAAACATAGGTGCATCGTTTATTTACTGATCGATAGCAGGGTATAACAGTTTATAGCTATCGTGATATTCTGCGCTTTTCAGGAGCGCGGCAAAGATATCTGGTTACAACATTCATTGGTATATGTTAAAAGTTCGCACATACTGACGCGAATA
The DNA here is from genome assembly GCF_021461385.2 of Schistocerca piceifrons. NCBI lineage: Eukaryota > Metazoa > Arthropoda > Insecta > Orthoptera > Acrididae > Schistocerca > Schistocerca piceifrons. The sequence continues at coordinate 872,670,695 of NC_060139.1, forward strand.
CAGAAAAAAAACTTTTACATGTTAAAAATCGCAGTGATAAAGGCTGTAATGTCACATGCTGTACACAGCGGCGCTAGCGCCCTAACAGCCTGGAGCACGAACTCACTACATAGATGTGCTGCAGTGAATGTGGCTCACCGTTTAATATCGATTCGAGCCGCGCAGCAAGGCAGTAACTCCGCCTCTCGTCCGGACCGGCTACGGTGGGCGCAGACAAACACCAAAAGTTCTCGACAGCAATAACGTCTGCTTCACGCCCCCATGCCATTTGCGAGACGCCGCGCCCTTTCTTTCAGCCGCCGCCAACCAAATGTAGCTGTTTCCAACTAACTTCTCCTCTCTCGTAGATAAACCAGCGGTAACCAAGGATATCGGCGGGAACTGGGGCTCACAGCACATGCATCCAGCTTGTTGCCAAGCATAATATACAGAAAAATGGAAAAGAAACTTGAGGATCTGTCAAAAGACCATCAGTTTGACTTTAGGAAAGGCTAGGAACCCGAGAGATAGTCTGACTCTGCGGCTGATTATGGGAGCAAGACTGATGAAAAATCAAGACACATTAACAGGATTTGTCGACCTGGAAAAAAGCGTCCGACTTCATAAAATGGTGCAACATGTTCGAAATTCTGAGAAAAATCAGGGTAAGCTATAGGGAAAGACGGGCAATATACAACATGTAGAAGAACGATAAAGAACGCTTGGAGCGTAAGACGGTGAACGATGTGCTCGGATTAAAAAGGATGTAAGACAGAGATGTAGTCTTTCACCCCTACTGTTGAATGTATACATCGAAGAACCAATGATGGGAATAAAAGAAAGATTCAAGAGTGGGATAAAATTCAAAGAGAAAGGATATCAGTAATAAGATTCGTTGATAACATTGCTATTCTCAGTGAAAGCGAAGAAGAATTGCAGGATCTGCTAAATGGAATGAAAAGCCTAGTGATTACAGAATACAGATTGAGAGTAAATCGAAGAAAGACGACAGTAATGACAAGTACCAGTAATGAGAACAGCTGAAACTTAACATCATAATTGGTGATCATGAAGTAGATGTAGTTAAGGAACTCTGCTACCTAGGCAGCAAAATATCCGAAGATGAACCGAGCAATAAAATAAAAAGCAGACTAGCAATGGAACAAAGGCATTCCTGGCCAAGAGTCAAATATAGGTCTCATTTTTAAAAAGAATTATTTGAGAATATACGTTTGGAGCACAGCACAGTATGGTAGAAAAACATGGGTTCTAGGAAAACCGGAACAGAAGAGAATTGAAGCGTTTAAGACGTGATGCTACAGAAGAATGCTGAAAACTACGTGGACCGATAAGGTAAGCAATGAGGAGGTTCTCCACACAATCGGAGAGGAAAGGAACTTATGGAAAACTGTAGAGAAGACAGATATTATAATACATCCAGCAAATAATTCTGGAAGCAGGTCGCAAATGCTGCTCAGAGATGAAAAGGTTCGCAAAGGAGAAGAATTCGTAGCGAGCCTCGCCAAACCAGTAAAGGGTTTTGTTTATATAGGAAACCTGAACCTCTCTTCATGATGCAGAGACCTCCACTGAAGAGGTATACACAGCTGAGCTAGTTGTAAAGGATGATAAGGGAGAGGAAGCGGAACTTGAATCTTATTTTCCACTGGGTTTCCAGCCATTTTATTCTGTTGTCACTGCCTGAGAGAGATAGGGAGATGGGAGAGTCGCCCAACTGTATAACGTTATACTGGGTGTGAAACCTGTTACCCTTTATCAGTAACCCCAAGGTAAGAGCGTTATCTCAGCTAGAAAAAACTTTGATAACCTGCTGCTTGTCACTTATGGCGTTGTCATGTCACCAGAAGTGATGCATCGCCCAATGTTTGTCTGTCGTCGAATGTACACTGTTATTCTACTAGCGTCATCAAATATATTTTCGTATTTGGAAGAGAGATTTGAGACTGAAACTTTGTGAAAATATCGCACCGCAACAAAAAATACTTTTATTTTAATTATTGCCACCTTGACTTGCGTAAGATTTTCATGACACTCTCTCACCTATCTTGCAACAGTAGGAAACGAGCTGCCCTTCTTCGAACTTTTTCGATGTCCTTGTGAATCATACCTGGTATGGATCCCATACCACGCTGCAGCACTCATGAAGAGAATGGACAAGTGCAATGTAGGCAATCTCTTTAGTAGATTTATTGCATCTTCTAATTGTTTTACTAATAAGGTACAATCTTTGGTATGTTCCCCACAACAATTTCTGTGTAATGGTTCCATTTTAAATGACCATAGTTATAATCCCCAGGTATTTAGTTGAATCGACAACCTTTAAATTTATGTGATTTCTATATTGGATGGTAAGTGGCAGCACCATCTCCAAATCTACGATGGCTGCCAGATTGGCTCCAAAATCATTTATACTGATTAACAGCAAAGGACCTATCACCCTTCTTTGGAAAACACCAGATATCACTTTTGTTTTACTCGATAACTTTTCATCTGTTACTACAAACTGAGATGTTTCTTTCAGGAAATTACGAAATCCATTCCACAACTGAGCCGATAGTCCATAGGCATGCAGTCTGATTAGAAGATGCTTGTAAGGAATAAGGTCAAAAGCCTTACAGAAATTTAGAATCAGCTTATGACCCCATACCGACAGCACTCACTACTTTGTTTGAGTAATGAGCTAGTTCTGTTTCACAGGAACAATGTTTTCTGAAAGCATGCTGATTATTGTGTCAGTGGATTGTTTTCTTTGAGATAATTCATAATGTTTGAACATAGTGTATGTTCGAAAATCCTGCTGCAAATCAAGGGAAGGGATATGGATCTTAAGGAACAAACAAATTAATGAAACTTTTAACTAAAAAACAAATAATAATAGATAAGTTAAGAACAGCAAAGAAATCTCTTGAATTACAAATTATGCAAGAATTTTAATCGATTCAAGTGCATTATATAATGAAAGTAATCCAAATAAAATAAAATCACATACATGAAGTAGATATAATCATTTGATTAAAACAATTGTTTAGGAATATTTTCCGAGTTTTTCAGAAAGATATCTTAATAACTCATTAGAAAAATTAGGTGAATGCTCAGTAAAAAAAATTTAGAAAAACCAGTTGAATATATTTGGATGAACAATGTTAAAGATTTAATTGATAGGATAACAATAATTCAGAGAGAAAAATCAGGAGGAAATAAAAATTATCATAATGATAAAGTTGGAACAACACAAATGTTAAATAATAAATGATTTTATTATTAACAATCCAAAAGAAATTCCTTACTTAATCAGATTTTTTAATAATTTACCACATACCTTTCTGAAAAATAAAAAACATCAAAATGATTAGCTAGCAATTTGGTTAACAAATTACCTTTTGAAATGCATTTACCTCATTATAATTATTGTTGTTCAGGATGAAAATTAGAAGAAACAGTACGTAGAAATGATAAAGGAATTAATCTATTAGAAGAGAAGTGTAGAGAATATGATATTCTTATACAGATAATAAAGAATTAGGAAAAGTCATGAAGCTAATAAATTATTTGCAAAAGCATGAATGCATGCAAAAGATGCATCTTTAGGAGAATAAATTATTGCAACTCTAGTTAGAGGAAGTATGTACAGAAAATGAAAAAACAGGAATGGGAATGTGAGTTGATTAACATGGCTTTCAATCGAAAAATGCTTTATTAATTTTTAATCTATATAAATGCATGAATTTTCGAATGATCATACTTTGTTATGTAGTGGAAAACATAAAAAAATAAATTAAAATAAAATAAAATAATGAGCAATTAAGTATTATTGAACAAATTTTAACTGAAGTTCAAAAAGGAAAGAAAGAGCAAAAATGTACTTGTTGCATTAACTATTTCTTTTGTGAAAAAGATTGTTGGATGATTAACAAACAAAAAAGAAACATGAAGGAGGATTTATTCCCACTATTATTAGCTACATATCTTATTTAGCAACAACTAGCACACTTCCTGGTGGAACAAAACTCAATTATTATTGTTGTGTTTATATAAATTCCAAATTAACCAAAAAATTTAGCATGTGGAATAGTAAATTTAGATACTTTTGATCATGTCAGAACTTGTTGGAGTTGTTATTATGAAAATAGATATATAAAATGTCTTTCAGCTGGAGAAAATATTTTAAAAAAGTTGTGAAAAAATAATAAATTCTACCATACTGAGAGAATACAAAATTTCGATTTGTTTAAGACTATTATGTACAAACTTTAATGATATTTTAAATTTAATAAAACAACATTTTTTAGATATAAATTCACTAACAATTTAGACAAAATAGAAGATTTTAAACCAATAGATCGAAAGATTAATTTCAAAATTTCAAGATTATCGATCAAAAATCAAAGATTTTCGATCATCAATAGATAAAAAAATCAATAATGTGTTTAAACAATTTTATGTTGGTATTAGTGTTATTTTTAAAGTAATCAGAGGTAATATTGGCTATAAAGTGAGAAGAATTGGGAATGTAAATAATCTAATTAGTGCAAGAGATGTAGTTACCAAACATTATTTGCAGAATGAACTATACAAGTATTTTAACATAGTGAATAATGTTAGTAAAACTAATCTAACGAATTACTTTCCAAAAAAGAAATAGAAAAAGCTTTTGAAGATTACTTCTCAAAAACACATTTAATTTCATACTCATATGATTTAAGCAATCTTAAACATAAGTGTATGATAAACAAATAACTGAATTTATTTTATGATGGTGGTGAAGAAAACAGTACAATTTCAATGAAAATGCTTTTACACTTAAAAAAGGTTCTTGTTTGTGGCAAAAAATAGACAGAGTTTTAACATTTGATGATTTTGATATTTTGGTAAGAATTAATAAAATAACTCCTGAAATCCAAAGAATAGAAGTAGTTCACAAAGTTTCTTAGTGTTACATTAAGGGAATCTGTTAAAACTCTTCCAGTTGATGTAACAATACTTTACTTGGTGAAACAATTTAAATATTTTTTATTGTTTATAAAAAAGGAACGATAATCACATTTACTGTTTGAAGTGCAAAAAGGTTATTAAAAACACTTTATCCACATAAAGTCACAGTTAAAGATGAGAAACAAACAATTGAAGTTTTTTTCAATTTGTAAAGCTAAAACAATAAGTTTGTTAATTAATTTTGTAGCTGATGACCTAAATATTCTTGGAAAAATTATTGGCAAATTATATAAACTAATTAGAAAAATTTTTAAGGAAAAATTTATTTTCGAATTGATGATTTATGGCAAGCTGGTTTAGTCGAAATGGATTCCAAAAAGTTAATAGAATTTCAAAAATACATAAAGGCTATAAATGTATATTGACTGTTATAGATGTTTTTTTTTTCAAAATGAGCTTACGCAATTGCTGTTAAAGATAAAATGGGTAAACCTATAGATATTACCTTCAAAAAATATTTGACACAAGAAAACCAAACAATATGCAAACAGATTATGGTAAAGATTATTACAATAAAGAATTTCAAGAACTAATGAAAAAATATAACATTAATCACTATTCAATTTTCACTGAACAAAATGCAGTGCAGTGGAATGACTTAATAGAACACTGAAAGATAAAATGTGGAGAAATTTGCTCTTCAAGGAAATTATCAATGGGTAGAATTAGTTTCAAAATAAGTTAAGAAACATATGCAAGATTTAACATTAAATGTTAAATGGTTAGAATTTAATAATTCACACAATAGTTCAGTAGATGAAACACAAGTAATTTTTAAAACATTCATAAAAATTTTGTATATAAATGGAGTACATGATTGAAAATATAGATATGTTAGACATTGAATACAATTTTTATAATCTTTTTTGTTGTTTGAAAGAAGACAGAGTTTATTTTGATATTCCAGTAAAAGTTAACAAAAAGGACTTAATTACAAAATCATTTGAGGATTTTAAATTTGAATTGCTGGAATCAAACAACAGAATTAGTAAATTTTTTTATTAGATCCATTGAAAAATATGCATCAATGTATATTTTTAAAATGCATTATGAAAAAAGTGAATTGAAACTTAGTTTTATGTTGAAAGAAACTAGAAAGAATATAATCCAAAACATAAAAAAATACTAAAGTTTTTTCAATACTTTCAAATTTGGCATCTTCATATTTTCTACAATTCTTGTCTTCTTCATCCACATATTTAAAACTGCCGAAGTTTCATTATATGATTAATCAGTTCTTCTCATGACTAATTATACAAAGTATAGAAATTACATCAATGATAAATAATTCTTAAATTTTCTTTATTAAATTATATAATTTTACAGAATTTGGTACATAAATACTCTTAAAATGTTCACAATTTGGATGCTTATTTCTGATAACATTTACTAGATTTTGAACATTTTTAATTCTGTTCTAATCACATAATAATCGCAGTTAAAATCAAAATCAAATAATCTTAATACAACAAAAGTAGGTGTCAATTTTCATTTGATTAAGAAAAAACATATGGTAATAAAGTATATATTTCTTCATTTCTTTCATTTATTCATGAGTGATTTATTTCCTATTTCATTTTTCTATTGGATGGTAGAACATCATGAGTCAGCAATTTTCTAAATTGTTTTGTTCCATCTTTTTTTTATTTCAATGTTAAACATTATAGACCTGATATATTGACAAATTTAGTTTTTATATCAATATTTTGGACCCTGAATTTTATGGTGTCTGAATAATATGTAAATAACTGTTAATCTATTTTTATCCTCATGTCTCTAGCTTTTTGGCATTCATATCTTTCTGCTCCATTTTCGGCTTTAAACATGAATTATTATTTTCATTTGCAATATTATAACACTTTATTATTATAATTGAAATTATTATTTTTGAGAGCCACAAGCGACTCCATTTATATACAAAATTTAACATATTCTTCATTTTTAATTATAATTTTTTTTGCTTATAAATAGAAATCAAAGATAAAATGATTTTCCACTGTGTGGTGAAGAAAACGAAATACATACAGAAATTGAAGTAATAAGGCATAATATACCTATAACAGGAGGTTGTAAAAATTGGTAAAAACAAACAAAGAGCCTTCTTCATAAATGGTATATTTTTATATGGTATATGGTATATTTATTTGTGAAAAATTTAGAAAGGAAATTTATAATTACTCTAAATATATTCATAACTCTGATCATTTAAAGTTGAGAAATTAGTTTTGAAATCTCAAAAATATAGACAAAGTGGTTATCGGCAAAAAGTTGAATGATTTTATGGAAAACATGTTTGTAAATATTAAATACCTAGGGAATAAAAATATATGTATCATGAAAAAACTAATTTTTTGTGTTTTTAATTTTTTATTTTTATTTTCTATTAAATTTTGAATGCAACAGTTTAATTTTTAGGAAATCATTATTATCATCTTTTATATTATATTGATTTAAATTGTAATGTCGATTTGGCAATGCATTAATTCCATCTTCTAATACAAAATGTTTATCATTGTCAGAACTTAAAGGAATTTCTTACTTTCGGCTGTGTATAATGCATGTCTAAATGGCCTAAACATATTTATTCTTATATATTGTTTTAATTCTCATCCAAACAATTTTTATATGCATCGAAGGTAATTTCATTTATTGCAACACATTTCTGAACTCGTTTAAATTTTCAATTTTTTTTCTCTCCTACTTTATAGGCGTACTTTTTTTATCTTAAACTTATGTGTTCTAAAATAGTTTTTCTATAATTCTCGTCCTACATTTTCATAAAACTTACTTACTTGCTGGGGTCCATAAATAATACCTTTCTGATAATATATCAAATTTGTTTATCGTTGATTTCATATCTTTAGAGAAATCTTCAGTTCTTCTATCATAAATGTAAGAATCAGTACCAAATAACATAAATAAATATTTTCACAATATTTTGGATTCATAACATTGTAGTGAAAATCTTACACTTTTGTTTTCGAAATAAATAAATACTTATTGCACTGTTAATTGTTTTTTTTGTGAAAAGATTTCATTTTCCTTCATATGGAAAACTGTTACATATTCTGAAAGTACAATAGTATTATAATAATTTGGTTCTGAACTATAATTTGTACGTTCTTCCAGACCTGTTATGATTTTAATATTCTGTCTATTTTAATCTTTTCCATTGTTTTTCCATACATTGAATCATTCATTAAGTTTTAGAAATCTTTCTCAAAATTGGAAGCTGCTTTATTTCTCATTTTTGTATTGAAATATGTGTATTTCTTCAACCAATGTTATTGTTCAAATGATATGAGTCTATGGATTTTAATTAATTTTAATCCAAGATTTAAATGTTGTTTAAGATGTCCATAATGTAAAAACGTTTTTCTTTATGATTTAATCTTCCTCCTTGTGGTGCTTAAGCAAATCTTTACAGAAATCAAGTAATTGGATTGGCTATCCTAAACCAGCTTCTAAAATATAACCATATTTATAGTCATTTGGATTTTGAAGTATTTTTTCAGCATATGTTTGATCCATCCACTCGACATTCAATCTTGAATAAATCACTCTTGCTTAGCCAATTTACTTTCTTGTAAATTTTCATCAGAATTCGTATATTCACAAGCATAAATTCCTTTTTAATTATTAAATGCAGTTGTTCATCTTCAAAATAATTGCTATAATTTGCTAAATATATTTTTATTCAATATTTGTAATTTCATGAGAATCTTTATTATCAATTGCTAATTCTTTAATAAACAGATGAACATTATAATTTGTTAAGTTCTGAATATAAACTGGATTTTGGTAATTAATTTTGCGATCTTGATGTGCAATTTTGCTATACCTTGCTGTTAAATAAAAAATGATCTATTGCTTTGAATTTTTAAAATTGATTATATCTTCTTTAGTCAGTTTCATTGGACCATTTCGACTATATATTCTTGCAATTTCTCTTGATTCTCCTTTTAACATTTCAACGATTTTTTGTGCTGTATCTTTACCTGTATAAGTAGTATGAATTTTATAATCACTTTTCAATATTTAATATAATAACTGAAGGAAACTGGCAAATGTTTTTTATATTCATTAATATAAGATTTGGTTGACAAGTTTGATTAAATTTTAATAAACTTTCGAAATCTGCATTAATTATGAAAGAAGTAATAATTATTTAAATTTTTAATATTTAAGATTTTAACTTTTAAAACTCATATCTATTATACTGTACATCTTTATATTCTTTATGATCGCTTTCATGGATGTGCATGTTTTCTCAGAATAAAAATATCTTTAACACTGATCACAAAGATTAATTTGATTACAATTTTCATTGTTTTTGTATTAATTAATCTAGAAAAAATTTTTATCTAGCAATAATACGAGATATTTTCATATTGCATTAAAAGAAGATTCCCATTTATTTCTCGTTTATTTTATGTGTCGTAAAGAGGATATATAATTTTATCTTCTTCAGTGCCTTCATCTGTGTAACAATGATTCATATATTTGATTTCTTTAAAATTTCGAATATATGTTATTTGAGCAGAAACATCAATTTTCTCTTCTTCCAAATATTCGTCTAATTCTGATGCAAAATTTTTATATTTACTAACTCTTTCTGCATTAGATTCGAAAGGTTAGAATTTTGATTTTATTGAATAAAGAAAACATTTTTGATCATTATTTGTTTATTTTACTACAGCTCTTTTATCTTTAATTACTTTGGCAAATCAATATAAAAAAACAAAAATTAGATTGTGTCTATTAACATTTAATTCTAAACTGCTATATAAAATAAAGCCCATACAAATCTTTTTCCTCTGCATTTCTTTCATATCAGATATTAGCTAATTCAGTGATTGTTGATAACAATCTTCTGAATCAATTGTTATTAATAACACTTGTTTAGATATTTAAATATTAAGTTCTTGAATTTCATTTTCTCTTTTAAAATTACAGTAAAGTTTCATACAACTAGAATTTCTCTTTCCTCAAATTAAAATATTCTTTAATTTTTTGATTATTTCTTCTCTAATTTGATTAAAAAATTCTTGTGATTCCGCAACTTTATCAGTATCATTAATTCCCTAACTTACTATTCTTGATGTGGAAGTTGAAGCTTTTTTATAAATTTGTATTGTTGACTTGAAAAACCTTCATCATCTATAAAATTGAAGCTCAGTGAATTTTTCCGATAATGTTGTTGTTCAGTTTCTTGATATTTACCTGCTAGAAGATTTTGAAAAGAATTCTCATTGAAGTTATTAATAAATTTACCCTCAGATCTATTGATAAGATCGATTACTTTTTGTTCCTTAAGATTATAATAATTTTTGATTTTTTGTTTTTCAGATTTGATAAGTTCTTTTAAATATTTTTACTCAAATCGTTACCATTATTAATTTTAGCATCAGTTCCTTTGATAAGATCAGTAAATTGACTTTTTTAAATTTAGCATAATTTTTTATTTTTCAAAATACAGATTTTCTACTGCTCTTTTAAAGATTTTTTATTCAATTCACTGTCATTATCATTGTTGCTAATATTGTCAACATGTACTACAATAAGATCAAATAACCAACTTTTTCCAAGTTTATAAATATTGGACAATTTTTCGATTTTAGCAGTTGATCGAAGATCTTTTAAACTTCTAGATTTTAGTTCTGTCTTCTTTATTTCTTTATTCATTTTATCTTATTAAAATTATAAAATCATACAGATCTTCTATAGTTATATTTGAGTAACTGTTTTCATTAGAACAATTTTCTATAACTTTTAAACTCAATCCATAGGTTTCTTTACAATTATTTTCTAACCTCTTAAAGAACTCAACTTTTTTGTCATTTCTTTTTCCATTGTATGTATAGAGAAGGAAATTAGATTTTCTTATTTAAACGTTTTCGGTTCCAATGTACCTTTGAGATTTTGTGGTTGTTACTTATAAAGAGTAAAATATATTACAAATGAATTTTTTAAAATTAGAAAATGGAAATTTGTTTTTTCAATATAGCCAAATGAGATTTTTAAAAGTTTTGATTTTTTCTGTTAATTAAATTAAGATTTCTTTTGCTATAATTTTTAAGTCTGTTAAATAGCACAGCTTTGTTTGTCATTTCTTTTTCCTTTGTATCTACGTAAAATTTCATTTTTCGAAATAGGGGAAATGAGATTATTTTGGGGAAATTGGGAAATTATATGTTTGGTCAGCATTCTGAAATCTGATTTGGAAATGATCACTATGCTGGAACCAGCATAGACATTCTACTTATGTTGTATGTGGCAAGACAGCCTAATAATTGTCAACCCTCTCAGCAATTATTTATCCCTCTCTTAAACCAGTTAAATGAAAGTGATAGTGTAACACCTAGATGAAGTAACATAAGAAAGCAATTGACAGCTGGGAGGGGAAACTTAATATTCTTGTTGCTGATGAAGTTGATCGGCATTTAGCTCCTGAGCATTTACACCAAGAAGTGCCATTACTCAGGAGAGAATCCAGTGCATTCTCCATCAACATAGGTTCCATCCCTATCATATCTCTCTCCATCAAGAGGGCATGGAAACGATTTTGAGAATCCTGTTAACTTCTGTTCATGGGCATTATGACAGAATACTCGAGATGTATCATGTATCTTGTTTAATGATGAAGCTACATTTACCAGTGATGGCCAGGTAATCCACTGAAACACATTGCCTCATCAGGGGCAATATCATCATGTAAACATATGGTGTATTGTAGTGAACTACCAGCTCATCGGCTCATGTTTCATTAACAGAACACTGAACATGGAGGAGTATGGTAGCCATCTTCCATGGATACTAAAAGACGCTCCTGTGCAGACTAGATGGAACCTGTGGTACCAACATGATGACTGTCCAGCCTATACTACACCAAGTACCACAGCACGTATTCACGAACTGTTTCCAATCATTGGATTGGATGCTGAGGCCCTTGGCTGGCCTGTTCCCAGGACTGGATGCCTGCACACATGAGGACAACCGAAAGACCTCATCTACAAGGACATACCAACTACACCCAATGTTATGCAATGACTTATGACTGCACCCTGCTCCACTGAAATGCTAGCATGTGTGAAGCAGTTGTTCCATAGCAGATTAGAAGCGTTTATTGCCGCTGCCAGCGCTCATTTTGAATACAACCAATGATGTTCTATTGTCTTGTTACTGGTAAGAATCTACGTAAATAGTGCATGCACTTGTTTAGCTCTTTAGTGTGCTCACCATATGTATTATACAAATGTTGGTGTGAGTATTTTTCAAAATCCAATATCTCATAAACGACTCTAACTACAATCTTGCAACAAACACCACTTGCATTTTAATCTACCCTACTTTTAATTTGTTAATGTCAATAGGCACTGTTCCATTTTAAAAAGTGCATATTTGGACAAAAAATACACTTTGTGAGTAATATTACAATCTATTTATTGACTAACAATATGAGCCTCTGACTACCAATCTATTCTGTGAAAACTGCACATCAACAGAACTTTTCATTTCCGCAATATGTGCGTTTCAGTTTTAGGTGATTCACTCTGTATACTCTACAAAGCCTGGTAGCATCAGTAAATATGGGTGCATGAAGTTGTATTCATATCCAGCCACTTGCTTGTCAGGCAGCATTTATACAAGCACATTTCCATTGACTGCATATCAGCCTTAGCGTTTACATTGTTGATACCAGTCCCACATTACATATAATTCTAAAATTTTCAGAAACAATTGCTATCAACATGACTAATGAGTATATGATAAGAAATTGTCATAATCTACACGCAATATATAAACATTTTTTCTTGAATTTTTCGTTTTTTGCATTTTCTTCCATTGTAAATGGCTGCACATTCTTTCCGTTTTATGTCATCCTTTCCTAGTACACTGAAGACCCATAAAAACTGGTACACCTGCCTAATATCGTGTTGGCCCCTGCGAGAATGCTGCAATATGATGTGGCATGGACTCGACTAATGTCTGAACTCGTGCTGGAGGGAACTGACACCATGAAGCGTGCAGGGTGTGTGGTGTCACCTGGAAGCCAATCTAATGTATGACACGATTTATTCAACTGATATAAACGTAATCCAAAAGAAGAAAGTAATGCCTATAATATTATGGGTCATTTTATCGAGTCTGGTAATAATTTGTAACAAATATTGTAAATATTTTCCATTAATTGCACAGCTAAAGAATATAACAGTTGAATACGTTGCATGAAAGCATGGAACTTAAGCTAAATGAAGTTTTATCAAAACGAGATGAAACCTTAATTAAGAACTTAAATGATCAGTTAGATCCAATTAAAACCGAAATCAAAGCCATGGAAGGCACTTACGAAGTCGTACCAGAGATAGTTAACAAAGTTACTGCTCAGTTAAATGAAGTGCCAAGATAGCTAAAACGATCTAAGCTCTAAAGTAGAAGATGTTACTGCACGATTAGACCACATATCATAGAACTAACTGAGCAAGTAGATCAGTGCCTCAGAACCCAAAGAGAAAAGGTGGAAAGCGAAGTAACCAAGTAGTTACAACAAAAAGATGAGGAAATATGTGAACACGGTGCTACAGAAATAAATAAAGTTGTAGAAAGTATCGCTACAGAATCGCTAGCAGTAAAACTATCGATAGTTTGCGCGAGGAATTAAGCCAGGTCCAGCAGGCACTCACTGAGGACATGCTCAGTGTAGAAATGGAGTTAATTAGAGATTTGCCAACCTGGAATGCGGAGAATCGATCGTGCAGAATACTTTTCCCGAGACGATTCAGAAGCATAGACCGTATGGTAACGAGATTTGTTACGTACAGGCAGCTCTCCCGCAGCTGAATGTTTACCGAATCATGCCACACACAGTAAATACGACAGTTGCGGAAGAGAAAACTACTACATCTGCATGGATACTCTACAAATCACATTTAAGTGCCTGGCAGAAGGTTATTCGAACCACCTTCACAATTCTCTATTATTCCAATCTCGTATAGCGCGCGGAAAGAATGAACACCTATATCTTTCCGTACGAGCTTTGATCTCCCTTATTTCATCGTGGTGATCGTTCCTCCCTATATAGGTTGGTGTCAACAAAATAATTTCGCATTCGGAGGAGAAAGTTGGTGATTGGAATTTCGTGAGGAGATTACGTCGCAACGAAAAACGCCTTTCTTTTAATGATTTCTAACCCTAATCCTGTATCATCTCTGTGACACTTTATCCCATATTTCGCGATAATACAAAACGTGTTGCCTTTCTTTGAACTTTTTCGATCTAATCCGTCAGGCATCCCACACCGCGCAGCAGCATTCTAAAAGAGGATGGACGAGCGTAGTGTAGGCAGCCTCCTTAGTAGGTCTGTTACATTTTCTAAGTGTTGTGCCAATAAAACACAGTGTCTGGTTACCCTTTCCCCAAATATTTTCTATGTGTTCCTTCTAATTTAGGTTGTTCGTTATTGTAATACCTAGGTATTTAGTTGAATTTGCGGCTTTTAGATTAGACTGATTCATCGTGTAACCAAAGTATAACGAGTTCCTTTTAGCACTCATGTGGATGACCTCACACTTTTCGTTATTTTGGGTCAACTGCCACTTTTCGCACCATTCAGATATTTTTTTCTAAATCGTTCTGCCTTTTGTTTTGATCTTCTGATGACTTTATCATTCGATAAACGACAGGGTCATCTCCAAACAACCGAAGTCGGCTGCTCAGACTGTCTCCCAAATCGTTTATATAGATAAGGTACAGCAAAGGGCCTATAACACTACCTTGGTGAACACCTGAAATCACTTCTGTTTTACTCGATGACTTTCCGTCAATTACTACGAACTGTGACCTCTCTGACAGGAAATCACAGAGCCAGTCACATGACTGAAACAATATTCCATAAGCACGCAATTTCACTACCAGCCGCTTATGTGGTACAGTGTCAAAAGCCTTCCAGAAATCGGTTTGAAATCCCTTGGCAATAGCACCCAGCACTTCATTTGAATAAAGAGCTAGTTGTGTTTCACAGGAACGATGTTTTCTAAACCCATGTTGACTGTGTGTCAATAGACGGTTTTCTTCGAGGTAATTCATTAAGTTCGAACACAACATATGTTCTAAAATCCTGCTGCATATCGATGTTAACGATATAGGCCTGTAATTTAGTGGATTACTCCTATTACCTTTCTTGAGTATTGGTGTGACCTGTGCAACTTTCCAGTCTTTAGGTAAGGATATTTCGTCGAGCGTGAGGTTATATAAGGTTGCTATTATGTCAACATACTCTGAAAGGAATCTAACTAGCTTTCAACGTAGGCTGGAACACTTGCCGTTATTAAGTGATTTTAGTTGCTTCGCTAGACCAAGTACATTTACTTCTAAGTCACAAATATTGGCAGCTTTTCTTGACTCGAATTCTGGAATATTTACTTCGTCTTCTTTTGTGAAGGCATTTCGGAAGGCTGTGTTTAGTAACTTTGCTTTGACAGCACTGTCTTCGATAATATCTCCATTGTTATCGAGCAGAGAAGGCATTGATTGTTTCTTGCCGCTAACATACTTCACATACGACCAAAATCTCTTTGGATTTTCTGCATGTTTCGAGACAAAATTTCGTTGTGGAAACTGTTATAATCATCTCGCATTGAAATCCGCGCTAAATTTCTAGCTTCTGTAAAAGATCGCCAATCTTGGGGATTTTGCGTCTGTTTAAATTTGGCATGTTTGTTTCGTTGTTTCTGCAACAGTTTCTAACCAGTTTTGTGGACCAAGGAGGATCAACTCCGTCATTTGTTAGTTTATTTGGTATAAATCTCTTAATTTCTGCCGATATTATTTCTTTGAATTTAAGCCACATCTGGTCTATACTATTTGGAATGAGTGGAAATTGTCTCTCAGGAAGGCGTCAAGTGAATTTTTATCTGCTTTTTTGAATAGGTATATTTTTCCCTTTTTTTCGAGGTTTTGGGGATTACAATATTCAGTCTCGCTACGACAACCTTGTGTTCACCAATCCCTATGTCGGTTTTGATACTCGTTATTAACTCAGGATTACTTGTTGCTACGAGGTCAAGTGTGTTTTCACAACCGTTTACTATTCGCGTGGGCTAATGAACTAAGTGCTCGAAATAATTTTCAGAGAATACATTTATCACAATCTCCGATGATATTTTATGCGTACCTCTGGAATTAAACATGTATTTTCGCCAACATAGCGAGGATAAATTAAAGTCACCACCAACTATTATCGTTTGAGGCGTGTAAGTGTTTGAAATCAAACTCAAGTTTTCTATGGACCTTTCAGCAACTGTATCATCTGAATTGGGAGGTCGGTAAAAGAATCCAATTATTATTTTATTCCGGTTGAGAACAATGACCCCTGCCCATACTAACTCACAGGAAGTATCTATTTCATTTACGCGACACGTTAAACTACTTCTGACAACAACAAACACGCCACCGTCAAATGTGTTTAGCCTATCTTTTCAGAACACCGTTAGGTTCTTCCCAAAAATTTCAGCTGAGCTTATATTTGGCTTTAGCCAGCGTTCAGTGCCTATAACGATTTGAGCATCAGTGCTCTCTATTAGCGCTTGGAGCTATGGTACTTTCCCTACGCAGTTACGACAATTTACAACTGTTATACCAATGGTTCCTGTATCTACGTTCTTCCTGTGTTCAGCCTGCACTCTTTGTGGCTGAAGCCCTTCTTGTGTTTCCCCGAGACCCTCTAACCTAAAAACCTATTGCAGAAATTTGAAAGCGCACTAAAGCAAAGGCAGTTTCAGACCTTCCCTGCAGAAAAAAGTAGTACATCCCATGATATTTATAAAAGGTTTTAAACTCGTTCTTCTGAAAGTGAGACAGAGCGAAAAAAAAATACAATTCGTCACGTCGCATGTTACTGGCGAAGCAGCCTTAAGGACTATAGAAACAGCTGATAGCTGTAAGACACTTGACGAATTTGAAAAAAGTATTCCTAGCTAAGTACTGGAGTACCTGGACCGAGAAAAGGGTGCGTCAGGAAATGTATAACCCGACTGTGTATAATCCCCAGCTAGGCAGTATACATAAATATATTGAAAGTTACATAAGCAGAACCACATACTGTGACGACCCTATGTCAACGGTAGAGGTATTACGCATACTAAAGCCAAAGTTGCCCATTCCAGTACGTTAACAGCTGGTCAACGTTCCAGAGGATGATCTGGAAAGGTTTTTGGCGTTTGTAGACTCGCTTGACTTGGTACATGAGGAAAGAAGGAAAGTGAGTTCTGATAACGGAAATTATTCTCCATAAAAGGTGCAAATAATGGTAAAAATGGGAGCCTCAATGGGAATAAGAAAAGAAATGATTACCAGAATGGCAACAGTGTAAATAGTAGCGGTTATAATCAACCACTGACTAGCCATGCATGCACGAATTCCCAAGGAAACATGTATGCCAGCAACAACCAAAATAGTAGCCGAAAGAGGCGCGAAGACGCCATACCTCAAAATAATCAAGCTTATCAGCAGCCTAAAGCGAGTACGCAAAATTCCGACAGATGGGACAACCAGTCGACTAATCAACAGATTCTAAGCTGGGGGCCATCGCAAGGCAACGCTCAGAAATGTTCAAATGTGTTTGAATTCCTAAGGGAGCAAACTGCTGAGGTCATCTGTCCCTAGACTTACACACTACTTAAACTAACTTATGCTAAAAACAACACATACACCCGTGCCCGAGGGAGGACTCGAACCTCCGGCGGGAGAGGCCGCGCAATCCGTGACATGGCGCCTCTAATCACGTGGCCACTCCGCGCGGCGGAGCCCTCAGTATCACATTAGCACAGAGCAGGCGAATGTGCAAGATGCTAGAATGGTTCTTCAACCGCAAGACCAGCGGGTGAGAATAGTTGAACGGCGGACGAAACCCAACTCGGCCCGTCCAGTCAATTAAACTAAACATGAACACCCCATGCCTTCCGGTAATTATCAGGGAGGAAAGTGAAGGCACCCCCTACAATTCTGTCAACATGTTGCGGTATAACAACGGACAGACGTGCGTCACTAACTCTGCGCCGAGCCGCGAACATGTTGTGATGCAGAGAAATCAGTAGTCCAAGCTCCAGTATTTGCAAAGACAGACGGTGTACCAATGGCGGTTATTTTAGATACTGGCGCTACCACGAGCGTGATAAGTTATGAACTTTATAAAGAATTAAGTCATCTGTACACGATACCAGCTTTTCCGGTACAAGGTTGTCGCGTTTTAGGTGCCATATCTGCGAAGACACCGGTTGTCAGCATTCACGTGCAGCTGGTGCTTACAATAGGAAATGGAGTCTTTCAGTGTACGTTCCTCGTACTAAAAAGTCTCTCAGTACCATGCATCCAGGGATGGGATTTTATCAAAGGCAGGAATGCAACTGTCGACCTCGCCTCTCGAACCTGCACGGTAGACAATGAGGACCAGCGTTAGTACTGGATTTGATTGCCACAGAGGGGGTACACGGCAAATATTGCCGCTGTATCAGAATCGTGTGTGCAAAGCCACAACTGTTATTCATACACAGTAACTCACCTAATCATGGGTACTGTGGCTCACGCCTGTGTCACAATGAAGAGGTACTCAGCAATTCATTAGGCAGACGGTCACTGAGTCGGAATGCTTGGATAAGCATTAGATAGCACAGCTCAATGGTTTTCTCAACTTGTTCACGGAAGCGTTTTCAGAGAAACTCGGAACTATTAACTGATACGTGTATGACAGGCAGGTGCACCCACACTAAACTTATTGCCGCGCCACCTACTCAAACCCGCAGTCTAAAAAAAGAGGCAGTAACTAAGGACATTGTAAAGATGCTCGATTCGGACATCATACAGCTTCAAATACTACCTCGACGCGAAAGAATAAACCGCACAATTGCTCTAGCACCTACTAGACCAGAAAATCTGTATCAACAGTTGCAAAAGTTCTATGGAACTAAAAAACATACACTAGTCCCTACAAGGTGGTAGAAGTTGCAAATGCGGGCAGTTACAGACTTTCCAACCCTGAGAATCTCATTGTTAAAAGACTGTACCCATAAAAGGAGCTAAAGAAATATTTTACTTAGTAATTTTCATATTTATACAAGGTGTTTCAAAAAGAATATACGTATTACAAAGTATTATTTTGCCCAAACTATCGATCGCTGCGCCTCGCCTCGGCTACTGGAGAAACGAATACATAGTCCGGTTTATATTAATAGCCGCTAGATGTCAGTTGTCTTCTGTTTTGATTGGTAACCGTCATATGTTTAAAATGGCTACCCCGCAGCAGAAATCATTTTGTGTTCTCGAGTTTGCGAAGTGCAATTCCGTGATTACAGTGCAAAGATGTTTCAAGTTGAGATACCAAATTGATCTTACGAATGGGTGGAACATTCGCAGGTGCTACCGATAGTTTCTAGATATAGAATGTGTACCCAAAGGAAAGTCTTGGCCGCCCTCGTGTTCTGAAGAAAATGTTGCACGAATACAAACTGCTTTCCAACGTAGTCCTTCAAAATCAACTCGTCGTACCAGTCTGGAATTACAACTGACCACAACAACAATTTGGCGTGTTTTGAGACGTCCGTCGGTTATGAAGCCGTACAAGATACAGCTGTTACAAGCTCTGTGTCCTTATGACAAAACGCCAACGTGTGACATTTCGTTACGAGCTTCTTGATGCTACTGACAATGGTAACACTTCCGCACAATGCATCGTCTTCAGTTATGAAGTGACCTTCCATGTTAGTGGTCAGGTAAACAAACAATGTTCGAATCTGGGGCCTACAGAATCCACACGCAGTCATTGAACATGTACGAGATACGCCCAAAGTCAATGTGTTTTGTGCGATAACTCGATCATCTGTTTACCGCCCATTCTTCTTTGATGGAAACACGGTTAACGGTTATCAGTATCTTGTTATGTTACATAACTGGTCGTATCAGAGGCTGCACGAAGACAGCTTCATTTTTCAACAAGACGGGGCACCACCTCACTGGAGTCGCCAAGTGCGTGAATATCTGAATGAAACTCTACCGAACACTTGGATTGGTAATCAAGGAGCTGGCGACTTAGCTTGTCTCAGCTGGGATCCACGGGCACCGGATTTGACACCCCTCTGACTTCTTCCTGTGGCGTTTCGTTAAAGAGGACGCTTATGTACCACCACTCCCACAGAACTTGGAAGAGTTGAAGAACCGGATCCGTACTGCCATAACATCAGTGATGAAGGATATGCTTGCCCGAGTATGGGAGGAATTTGAGTATCGATGTGGTATTGTTCGAGTCGCTGATGGAGGACATATTGAACATCTGTAATCTAAACTTGAGAGGTTCGTAAATATGTGGGTAAAGTTTCATATTCGTATGTCTTAAAGTTTAATAGATATATCCATTCGATATACGTATATTCTTTTTTTAAACACCCCGTATTTTATAATATATGATTATGTATGTATATTGTTACGTCATAGTATGTAGTATGTTTTAGTATGCAAGTGATTGACAGTCAGCTTGACTGTGTGCTAATTTCAATATGTAATGACTAAATGAATGCCCTGGGGGCAACTTTTAAAAGTTTTGCATAGATTACTAATTACTAGCAGTTTTAACTTTTGTAACAAAGTTCAGAAAGAGTTTAATTCACAACTTTTAAAGGATTTAGTTTAACACCACAAGGTGGAATGCTCTTAAAGCAATGAACATTTGATGCTTTTGCAAGATATTGCAGATGGTACGACCTATCTTTTCATGTAGCTTTAACCTTTTCTTAAATATTTAAAAAGACAATTTTATATCCTTTCAATTAGCAGTAGTTAGCAGTTTTTCATTTAGTGATAAGTATGTTTTTATCTGTGACAATTTATTAAACAGACTTGTGGCCATGGTGTACTCGTTGTGGTACATAAGATGCACCTTGGAATATCAAATGGAAGTCATTTTGCCTGTGACTGAGATTAGCATCTACCCTACTGACCATTAAAACTGCTACACCAAGAAGAATTGTATATGATACACGGATATTCATTGGACAAATATATTATACTAGAACTGACATGTGTTTACATTTTCACGGAATTTGGGTGATTATATCCTGAGAAATCAGTACCCAGAACAACCACCTCTGGTCGTAATAACGGCCTTGATACGCCTGGACATTGAGTCAAGCAGAGCTTGGATGGCGTGTACAGGTACAGCTGCCCATGCAGCTTCAACACGATACCACAGTTCATCACTGGCCTATTGTGACGAGCCAGTTGCTCGGCCACCATTGACCAGACGATTTCAATTGGTGAGAGATCTGGAGAATGTGCTGGCCAGGGAAGCTGTCGAACATTTTCTGTATCCAGAAAGGCCCGTACAGGACCTGCAACATGCGGTCGTCCATTACCCAGCTGAAATGTAGGGTTTCGCAGGGATGGAATGAAGGGTAGAGCCACGGGTCGTAACACATCTGAAATGTAACGTCCACTGTTCAAAGTGCCGCCAATGCGAACAAGAGGTGACAGAGACATGTAACCAATGGCGCTCCGTACCATCACACCGGGTGATACGCCAATAAGGCGATGACGAATACACTCTTCCAATGTGCGTTCACCGCGATGTCACCAAACACGGATGCAACCATCACGATGCTGTAAACAGAACCTGGATTCATACGGAAAAGTGACGTTTTGCCATTCGTGCACCCAGGTTCGTCGTTGAGGACACCATCGCAGGCGCTCCTGTCTGAGGTGCAGCGTCAAGTGTAACCGCAGTCACGGTCTCCGAGCTGATAGTTCATGTTGCTGCAAACGTCGTCGAACTGTCCGTGCAGATGGTTGTTGTCTTGCAAACGTCCCATCTGTTGACTCAGGGATCGAGAAGTTGCTGCACGATCTGTTACACCCATGCGGATAAGATGCCCGTCATCTCGACTGCTAGTGATACGAGGCCGTTGGGATCCAGCACGGCGTTCCGTATTACCCTCCTGAGCCCACCGATTCCATATTCTGTAACAGTCATTGGATCTCGACGAACGCGAGCAGCAATGTTGCGATACGAAAACCGCAATCACGACAGGCTACAATCCGACCTTTATCAAAGTCGGAAACGTGATGGTACGCATTTCTCCTCCTTACAAGAGCCATCACAACAACGTTTCACCAGGCAACGCCGGTCAACTGCTGTTTGTGTATGAGGAATTGGTTGGAAACTTTCCTCGTGTCAGCACGTTGTAGGTGTCGCCACCGGGGCCAACCTTTCGTGAATGCTGTGAAAAGCTAATCATTTGCATATCACAGCATATTCTTCCTGTCGGTTAAATTTCGAGTCTGTCGCACGTCATCTTCGTGGTGTAGCAATTTCAATGCCCAGTAGTGTAGTAGGAATACACACACTGGTGTCCTATGAAAAGATTACACTTATACGGGCATGGCACCCATCACACCTGCATTACTTTGTAAAAATCGAGCCAGAGCCTTGTTTTTTTCGGAAACAAGAATCCAGATGGTCAGTTGACCACTAACTGGGAGAGAGAGGTACATAAAAAAAGCGTTGTCAACTAAATTATGCATATTATTTGCAAGAAAGAAACATGTGCATCTGTATAATTGTAAGTTTGAGAACGACGATGTGCAGAGATACATGCACATTGGACAAAAATTTGTTCATTAGACAGAGAAAGACATTAAATAGTGAAACTGTAAGGACACTATGAGAGGGGCAATAGCGCTGCGTCAGTGTTAGGTTCAATAGAAGTTGTGACGGTGGACCTAAAAACCCATTGAGTGGTGCATTTCGAAATGCCGTGCAGTGAAGTGAATCAGAGATTGCGGGGCACCCTGCGACACATCAACGCAACAGCGTGCCGTAATTACTGAAATAACGTCGTCGAGCGTGTGCCAGTCAAGTATTTAAAACATCTTCTGTTAAATAATATTTTCTGCTGTGTGGACAATCTCTATACTACCGCAATCAGAATTATTAAAAACAAAGCAAAGAAGGGAAAGCAGAAAGGTGGATGGAGCATATAGAGGGCCTATACAAGGGCGATGTTCTTGAGGACGTAATTACAGAAATGGAAGAGAATATAGATGAAGAGGAAATAGAAGATATGATACTGCGTGAAGAGTTTGACAGATCACTGAAAGACCTAAGTCGAAACAAGGCCCCGGGAGTGGACAACATTCCATTAGAACTATTGACAGCCTTAGGAGAGCCAAGCCTAACAAAACTCTACCATCTGGTGAGCAAGATGTATGAGACAGGCGAAATACCCTCAGACTTCAAGAATAATATAATCATTCCAATCCCAAAGAAAACAGGTGTTGACGGATGTGAAAATTACCGAACTATCAGTTTAATGAGCCACGGCTGCAAAATAATAACACGAATTCTTTACAGACGAATGGAAAAACTGGTAGAAGCCGACCTCGGGGAAGATCAGTTTGGATTCCGAAGAAATGATGGAACACGTGAGGCAATACTGACCCTACGACTTATCTTAGAAAATAGATTAAGGAAAGGCAAACCTACGTTCTTCGCATTTGTAGACTTAGAGAATGCTTTTGACAATGTTGACTGGAATACTCTCTTTCAAATTCTGAAGGTGGCAGGGGTAAAATACAGGGCGCGAAAGGCTGTTTACAACTTGTACAAAAACCAGATGGCAGTATTAAGAGTCGAGGGAAACAGTGGTTGGGAAAGGAGTGAGACAGGGTTGTAGCCTACCCCTGATGGTATTCAATCTGTATACTGAGCAAGCAGTAAAGGAAACAAAAGAAAAATTCGGAGTAGGAATTAAAATCCATGGAGAAGAAATAAAAACTTTGAGGTTCGCCGATGACATTGTAATTCTGTCAGAGACAGCAAAGGACTTGGAAGAGCTGTTGAACGGAATGGACAGTGTCTTAAACGGAGGATATAAGAGGAACATCAACAAAAGGAAAACGAGGATAATGGACTGTAGTCGAATTAAATCGGGTGATGCTGCGGGAATTAGATTAGGAAATGAGACACTTAAAGTAGTAAATGAGTTTTGCTATTTGGGGAGCAAAATAACTGATGATGGTCGAAGTAGAGAGGATATAAAATGTAGACTGGCAATGGCAAGGAAAGTGTTTCTGAAGAAGAGAAATTTGTTAACATCGAGTATAGATTTAAGTGTCAGGAAGTGGTTTCTGAAAGTATTTGTATGTAGTGTAGCCATGTATGGAAGTGAAACACGGGCGGTAAATAGTTTGGACAAGAAGAGAATAGGAGCTTTCGAAATGTGGTGCTACAGAAGAATGCTGAAGATTAGATGGGTAGATCGCATAACTAATGAGGAGTTGTTGAATAGAATTGGAGAGAAGAAAAATTTGTGGCGCATCTTGACTAGAAGAAGGGATCTGTTGGTAGGGCATATTCTGAGGCATGAAGGGATCACCAATTTAGTATTGGAAGGCAGCGTGGGGGGTAAAAATCGTAGAGGGAGACCAAAAGATGAATACACTAAATAGATTCAGAGAGATGTAGGTTGCAGTAGGTACAGGGAGATGAAGAAGCTTGCACAGGATAGAGTAGCATGGAGAGCTGCATCAAAGCAGTCTCTGGACTGGATACCACAACAACAACAACAATTAACTACACGGAACAGTGTAGTGTGTGAGATAAGTTCATTTTGTAAGTACAGTACAGCGAAGATTACCTCTCACAGACTGGATAAAACTGGCGACGAATACAAAGGCGACTGCAGACAACATATGACACAATACAAGAACACGAGAGACATTTTAAGTGTATTAGTGTGCTAACCAAAAACACTTTCTTGCGGACATTTTACAATAACTTTTTGCTAATGCCGCTTGAACTTTTTCGTGTTTCGCCAACCCGTCGAGTGGCATCCGGAGCCCTAGCAACAGGGGAGGGGATCCTCGTAGTAACCGATGGGGGTGCTCCAGTAGCTACGACAACGTCATCGGCTGCCGACGGTGGACCACCGTGCAAACGACTGCGATTCGATCCCAGGTGGGGGCCGCCGGCTTCGCCTGGTCTCCGCTCATCCCGTCGACACAGGCCGACCTGCGAGCATCCGCCCACATCAATGATGCTGGGAGGGTCATCTTTCATGTTTACACCGAAACACTTAATACTAAAATGTGAACTTACGACTAAACCAACTTGATGTACGTTCCATAAAAAGTAATACACCTACTTTACATTGCTGACAATATTTTATGTGAAAAAGCATATGTTTCAAACCAATTTCATTTAAATAGTGCCATAGAGCACAATTTTCAGTTATGTTTTCTAATGTATGATTCCATGTGGTAAATTTGTACACTTGTAAATTGTAATGTGATGTTGGATACGAATCTGGCTGGAACTAGCTATCATTATGAAGGTCAGACAAGGATACTCCGAAGGCTTCCGACCGGGTTTTCAGCTGGGGTTCCCCTCGGGCGTCGCCGAATGGGGAAGCGAAGTAATGATCCCTGGCAAAGTCATCTTTTCAACCGGAATATCCTGAGGGAAATAGTACCAAAGAGAACCAGGTATTATAGTTACAAGTATGTTTACTCAGTAATAACAAGTGGCCTTTAGCTCTGAGTAAACAACCAAGTGACGAATCGATGTACCTGCCCACCGAAGTGTCTAACGTTAGTTCACTGGAAAGTTTCAAGCAGGTTACGTCACTTAACATGCCTTAAACTTTCCAGGGGCGTTGTGGCGTCACCTGGAAGCCCATCTAATGCATGTCGCGAGTTATTTAACGAGTATGAATGTAATGCAAAACAAGAAAGTAATGCCTATAACATAATGAGTCATTTTGTCGAATCTGATAATATTTTGTGACAAATATTGTAAATATTATCCATTAAACGCACATATAACGAGTACGATAGTTCAATACGTTCCATGAGAGCATGGAACTTTAAGTGTAGTATATATACACAACAGCCATGTTGCTCACCCATGTTTGTTCTGTTTTTCGCCTGTTTGTTTTCTCTCTCCTTGGACTGATGTATGTATAACCAGCTGTCTGTATTAGCTTTAAGGTTACTATATATTGTCTACCCCCACCCCCCCCCCACCCCATGAACCATTGATCTTGCCGTTGGTGGGGAGGCTTTCGTGCCTCAACGATACAGATAGCCGTACCGTAGGTGTAACCACAACGGAGGGGTATCTGTTGAGAGGCCAGACAAACGTATGGTTCCTGAAGAGGGGCAGCAGCCTTTTCAGTAGTTTCAGGGGCAACAGTCTGGATGAGTGACTGATCTGGCCCTGTAACACTAACCAAAACGGCTTTGCTGTTGTGGTACTGTGAACGGCTGAAAGCAAGAGGAAACTACAGCCGTAATTTTTTCCGAGGGCATGCTGCTTTACTGTATGATTAAATGATGATGGCGTCCTCTTGGGTAAAATATTCCCTTATTCGGATCTCGGGGCAGGGACTACTCAGGAGGACGTCGTTATCAGGAGAAAAAACACTGGTGTTCTACGGATCGGAGCGTGGAATGTCAGATCCCTTAATCGGGCAGGTAGGTTAGAAAATTTAAAAAGGGAAATGGATAGGTTAAAGTTAGATATTGTGGGAATTAGTGAAGTTCGTTGGCAGGAGGAACAAGACTTATGGTCAGATGAATACAGAGTTATAAACACAAAATCAAATAGGGGTAATGCGGGAGTAGGTTTAATAATGAATAAAAAAATAGGAGTGCGGGTAAGCTACTACAAACAGCATAGTGAACGCATTATTGTGGCCAAGATAGACACGACACCCATGCCTACTACAGTAGTACAAGTTTATATGCCAACTAGCTCTGCAAATGATGAAGAAATTGATGAAATGTATGATGAGATAAAAGAAATTATTCAGATAGTGAAGGGAGACGAAAATTTAATAGTCATGGGTGACTGGAATTCGACAGTAGGAAAAGGAAAAGGAGGAAACGTAGTAGGTGAATATGGATTGGGCCTAAGAAATGAAAGAGGAAGCCGCCTGGTAGAATTTTGCACAGAGCATAACTTAATCATAGCTAACACTTGGTTCAAGAATGATGAAAGAAGGTTGTATACATGGAAGAACCCTGGAGATACTAGAAGGTTTCAGATACATTAGGAACCAGCTTTTAAATTGTAAGACATTTCCAGGGGCAGATGTGGATTCTGACCACAATCTACTGTTTATGAACTGTAGATTAAAACTGAATAGTCCGCAGCTTGTGGTCGTGCGGTAGCGTTCTCGCTTCCCGCGCCCGGGTTCGATTCCCGGCGGGGTCAGGGATTTTCTCTCCCTCGTGATGACTGGGTGTTGTGTGATGTCCTTAGGTTAGTTAGGTTTATGTAGTTCTAAGTTCTAGGGGACTGATGACCATAGATGTTAAGTCCCATAGTGCTCAGAGCCATTTGAACTTTGATTTAAAATTGAATAAACTGCAAAAAGGTGGGAATTTAAGGAGATAGGACCTGGATAAACTGACTAGACCAGAGGTTGAACAGAGTTTCAGGCAGAGCATAAGCGAACAATTGACAGGAATAAGGGAAAGAAATACAGTAGAAGAAGAATGGGTAGCTTTGAGGAATGAAATAGTAAAGGCAGCAGAGGATCAAGTAGGTAAAAAGACGAGGGCTAGTAGAAATCCTGGGATAACAGAAGAGATACTGAATTTAATTCATGAAAGGAGAAAATACAAAAATGCAGTAAGTGAAGCAGGCAAAAAGGAATACAAACGTCTCAAAAATGAAATCGACAAGAAGTATAAACTGGCTAAGCAGGGATGGCTAGATGGCTGACCATAAATGTAAGGATGTAGAGGCTTCTCTCACGAGGGGTAAGATAGATACTACCTAGAGGAAAATTAGAGAGACCTTTGGAGAAAAGGGAACCACTTGCATGAATATCAAGAGCTCAGATGGAAACACAGTTCTAAGCAAAGAAGGGAAAGCAGTAAGGTGGAAGGAGTATATAGAGGGTCTATACAGGGGCGATGTTCTTGAAGACAATATTATGGAAATGGAAGAGGATGTAGATGAAGATAAAATGGGAGATATGATACTGCGTGAAGAGAGTGACAGAGCACTGAAAGACCTAAGTCGAAAGAAGGCCCCGGGAGTAGACATTATTCCATTAGAACTACTGACAGCCTTGGGAGAGCCAGTCCTGGCAAAACTCTACCATCTGGTGAGCAAGATGTATGAGACAGGCGAAATTCCCTCAGACTTCAAGAAGAATGTAATAATCCCAATCCCAAAGAAAGCAGGTGTTGACAGATGTGAAAATTACTGAACTATCAGTTTAATAAGTCACAGCTGCAAAATACTAACGCGAATTCTTTACAGACGAATGGAAAAACTGGTAGAAGCCGACCTCGGAGAAGATTAGTTTGGATTCCGTAGAAATGTTGGAACACGTGAGGCAATACTGACCCTACGACTTATCTTAGAAGAAAGATTAAGGAAAGACAAACCTACGTTTCTAGCATTTGTAGACTTAGAGAAAGCTTTTGACAACGTTGACTGGAATACTCTCTTTCAAATTCTGAAGGTGGCAGGGGTAAAATATAGGGCGCGAAAGGCTATTTACGATTTGTACAGAAAGAAGATGGAAGTTATAAGGGTCGAGGGACATGAAAGGAAAGCAGTGGTTGGGAAGGGAGTGAGACAGGGTTGTAGCCTACCCCGATGCTATTCAATCTGTATATTGAGCAAGCAGTAAAGGAAACAAAAGGAAAGTTCGGAGTAGGTATTAAAATCCATGGAGAAGAAATAAAAACTTTGAGGTTCGCCGATGACATTGTAATTCTGTCAGATACAGCAAAGGACTTGGAAGAGCAGTTGAACGGAATGGATAGCGTCTTGAAAGGAGGATATAATATGAACATCAACAAAAGCAAAGCGAGGATAATGGAATGTAGTCGAATTAAGTCGGGTAATGCTGAGTGAACTAGATTAGGAAATGAAACACTTAAAGTAGTAAAGGAGTTTTGCTATTTGTGGAGAAAAATAACTGAGTATGGTCGAAGTAGAGAGGATATAAAATGTAGACTGGCAATGGCAAGGAAAAAGTTTCTGAAGAAGAGAAATTTGTTAACATCGAGTATAGATTTAAGTGTCAGGAAGTCATTTCTGAAAGTATTTGTATGGGGTGTAGCCATGTATGGAAGTGAAACATCGACGATAAATAGTTTGGACAAGAAGAGAATAGAAGCTATCGAAATGTGATGTGGTGCTACAGAAGAATGCTGAAGTTTAGATGGGTAGATACATAACTAATGAGGATGTATTGAACAGAACTGCAGAGAAGAGAAGTTTGTAGCACAACTTGACAAGAAGAAGGGATCGGTTGGTAGGACATATTCTGAGGCATCAAGGAATCACCAATTAAGTACTGGAGGGGAGCGTGGAGGGTAAAAATCGTAGAGGGAGACCAAGAGATGAATACACTAAGCAGAGTCAGATGGATGTAGGCTGCAATAGGTACTGGGAGATGAAGAAGCTTGCACAGGATAGAGTAGCATGGCGAGCAGCATCAAACCAGTCTCAGGACTGAAGACCACAACAACAACATATACTGTCAGTTAAAAGTATGTTATGGTTCCTTTTAAAAATACTTCTCCCTCCACGTGATAATCATTTAAAGATAATAATAATATTGCTGTCCATTGCCGATCTGGCTTCGACTGTTTCGTTGACACTGAGTCCGCCATTACGTGTAATAAATAATATTTTAGTGTTTGCGAGCTTCACTCGCAAAGGAAGATAATTCAAGTGTTTTTATGGATATTTACAGTCAGTTTTCAATATTATAGTTGGTTACGAAACTTATTCAGAGATTCAACCCCGCAAGGCTTAGGTGAGGCTTCACCTCTGGCTTAAAATATTTTCAGTTACTTCAAAGGATTAAAAGTTAACTCAATTCTTAGAGAGATAAAGTTAAAGTAATTCTTTGCAATTACTTCAATAATGCGCAGGTGTTTGTACCATTCTTTCTTTCTGTGTAACATTAGATTAATTGCTGGGGAAACTAATTATTTCATGTTGCAGGTTACGTTACGTTGTCATTCATTGAAAGAGAGCATAACATTTACATTAACAATAAATAACTTTATGCCTGTGTTTTGAGATTAAGCCACGATACATATATTTAAGACGCGTTTACTCGCGCTCAAAATATCCATGGCGTTCCAAAAACAATATTCCGAATTTAAACTGGTACGTTACATTATCATCGTTGAAGGTTGCGACTAACGCCTGCGCGCCTATTTCAGCCACACGTAGCAATCGGCACTGACTTATACGAAATAACAAAATTAATTCAACATCACAACAGTTACGCAAAAAGGAGGTAACTGTACAACTGGCACTTGTTGACTTAGGGGCTCGATTGAATAATACAATCATAATACAGGTTATTGCAATTATATTTTGTTTTATTGTAATGTTATTGTATTTATGTGTGTATTACACAATAACATTAAAACAAAACATAGTAATCAGAAAAACACTCAAGAATCGAGTGACCGGTTGGTGCAACATGGTTTGCGCCTTAATTTGAAGAAAACCGAGTACATGACATCAGACAGACATGAAATGAGAACAATCACGATTAATGGTGAAGATCAGACTCGTGTGAGTAAGTTTAAGTACCTTGGTTCTACGATCACCGCTGACGGTCGACTCACCGAAGAGGTCAACACCAGAACTCAGGCAGCCTGGATGAATTGCCGAACAACAACCGGAGTCACTTGGTTGGTATGCTTGCAGAATGAAAGCTAGTTTAAAATAATAAATCTATCGCACTGTCATCCGACCAGCCGCCCTGTATGATTGTGAGTGCTGGCCGACTACAGTTGAGACAGAACGCCGCCTAAGTATAATGGAAACGAAGATGTTAAGGTTGACAGCGGTCCTCATTACGTTAGATCACGTTTCTAATGACAGCATTAGGAAACAGTTTGGTGTTGCACCGATGCGTGAGAGTCGTCTTCGATGGTTTGGGCATGTTTTACGGGCCGGTGATGACTCTATTGCCAAGGCGGGTTACACACTTGAAGTCGTCGGCAGCAGACCCAAAGGACGACCTAAGCCACGTTAGGCTGATACAATTCATAAGGACCTTAAATGCGTGAACACCCACCCAGATGTAGCCCGTGATAGAGCGAAATGGAGACAACGGACCCATGTGGCGAAACCCTCAGGCACGCGGGACAAAAAAGGAAAAGAAGAAGATTCATGTGTGTATTTTATGTACAACTTGTCGCTGGAATATAACCTTGCTAGCATCTACGGTGTATTGGGAACATAAATATCAAGAATAAAGCCACACAGGTCAGTTCTGGATCTAATGGAGACTGTGTATAAGGTAAGGCCACCACTGTGTGTTATTTTACTATTTTGTGTGGGTAGGTCCTTTTTTCGCTTGATATGCCAAGGTGCATAGAGCTAGGGTGTATCAGGGAATATTTATTTCGTGTATTGTGTTTCATACAGCAGTAGACAACTGTATGCGTGTCAAGTTATAGCTTAATTTCATCTGCACCTGGTGTTGTGATACATTTTACCGAAATAACTGCTGGTAACAATACAGCTGGAAAGATGTCAGTTACCGGTACCTCTGAAATTTGTATATTAATTTGTAACATGAGTCAAGCAAGAACCAGGCAGCAGTTTAGGAAAGAGACTGAATACTCCTACCCGGAGTCAGTCAACTATATAACTGAACTGCCAGTTCAGAGCGAAGTTGTGGCAGAGTCTAATATACAACAGACAGTACCGGAAACCGAAACGGGATGCCGGATAATTCCGGGACCGGAAATGGATGTATTAGGTAATGCAGCAAATACAGAAGCTTCTACCTCTGCTGAGGTCGGATCCGAGTCCATTCTAACAAATATATCACCAAACAGTATACCGGTGGGGGGGGGGGGGGGGGGGGAATTTACTTAATCTGTTTCTGGTGAAGTTCGCAGAACAACAGTGAGAAAGAGATAGGATTCTGCGGGAGAAGCAGAAGCAAAGGGATCAGCTTTTGCTTGCCCAATGTAACGAAAATATGCAAGGACAATTAGAAGAAAGGGATGAGCATTTGCTTACCCAGCCGCCCGCAGTGGCCGAGCTGTTGTAGGCGCTTCAGTCCGGAACCTAGCGGCTGCTACGGTCGCAGGTTCGAATCCTGCCTCGGGTATGGATGTGTGTAATGTCCTTAGGTTAGTTAGGTTTAAGAAGTTCTAAGTTCTAGGGGACTGGTGACCTCAGATGTTAAGTCCTATAGTGCTCAGAGCCATTTGAACCATTTGCTTACCCAGTTTAATGAGAGTATACAGGAGAGAGAAAGAGAGAGTATTACAGGTAACTCTAAAGTATTTGTGCTTGCTGATGACACTAGCTTGGTAGTAAAGGATGTTGTTTGCAACATTGGTTCGGTTTCAAATAGTGCAGTTCATGACATAAGTACTTCTTTCTTTCTTTCTTTCTTTCACTGGTGCCATGTCCCGCGCTGACGCAGGGTCGGCATTGTTAGGAACGGATTTGGCAAGATTAATGGAAAAGGGTGGCCGGATGCCCTTCCTGCCGCCACCCCGTACCCCCGGGACGGAATTAGTGTACCCCAAATTTCTGCGTAGAGTGTAATTAATGGAATAGTGCGAGCGTGTTCAGATGTCTTCGAGTCGTGAAACTGAGGTGGAACGTGGGGATCAGCCCGGTATTCACCTAGCGGGATGTAGAAAACCGCCCAAAAACCACATCCAGGCTGGCCGGCGCACCGACCGACGACGGTAATCTGCCGGGCGGATTCAATTTGGGGCCGGTGCGCCTACCAGAGTCCAGGAAGCAGCGCATTAGCGCTCTCGGCTAACCTGGCTGGTTTCATGCCATAAGTACGTGGCTTGTAAAAAATAAGTTAACGCTAAACAACAGTAAGATTCCCGCTACCCGGTCAGCAGGTCGAGCCGCACCGGGTCCCGCCGTGTAGGGCGGTTCCCCGCCAAAACCTGGGTCCGCCCGGCCACCTTTGCGGCTCTGCTGCTCGTCGAATCGCGCACCCGCCAGGCATCACACTGTTGCGGGTAAGAAACGAAATCTCTGTGGCCCATTTTTAAGCAGTTTTTTACTTCGCACAGTATTTACCGACACAGAACTTCACCTGCGGTCTTATATTAAAATAACTGATGACTGTAACATAGCAAAAATATGGTTACTCAAATCTTCACATTTGCTTGTAATTATTAAATCAACTTAATGTTAGGTTCACGTGAAAAACATCTGTACCTTATGATGCAGTGAAAATAGTTGGCCGGCCGGTGTGGCCGTGCGGTTAAAGGCGCTTCAGTCTGGAACCGCGTGACCGCTACGGTCGCAGGTTCGAATCCTGCCTCGGGCATGGATGTGTGTGATGTCCTTAGGCTAGTTAGGTTTAATTAGTTCTAAGTTCTAGGCGACTGATGACCTCAGAAGTTAAGTCGCATAGTGCTCAGAACCATTTGAACCATT
Source organism: Schistocerca piceifrons (assembly GCF_021461385.2). Taxonomy (NCBI): domain Eukaryota; kingdom Metazoa; phylum Arthropoda; class Insecta; order Orthoptera; family Acrididae; genus Schistocerca; species Schistocerca piceifrons. The sequence continues at coordinate 872,704,155 of NC_060139.1, forward strand.
TGAAAATAGTTGGTTGGGCAATTTGGGGGGAGCTGAGCAAACAGCGAGGTCATCGGTCCCATCGGTTTAGTGAAGGATGGAGAAGGAAGGCGGTCGTGCCCTTTCAAAGGAACCATCCAGCCACTGAAAACAGTTAATACTATTAAGGGTCATCCTACTAATTAGCTAATTTTCGCAGTAATAGGCAAAGTATCTAACAGTTTTTCTTGACTAACACAGATGTAAGATGTTCTCGTGCCGAGCGGTTATAGGCGCTACAGTCCGGAACCGCGAGAACACTACGGTCGCAGGTTCGAATCCTGCCTCGGGCATGGATGTGTGTGATGTCCTTAGGTTAGTTAGGTTTAAGAAGTTCTAATTTCTAGGGGACTGATGACCTCAGAAGTTAAGTCCCATAGTGCTCAGAGCCATTTGAACCATTTTTTGACGTTCTCGTATTGTATGACATTTATCTTTTTCTCACCACGCACACCTTTCTCTAGACGAAGCCTCGCTTCCGACTGCAGCTTACGTGATAGAAATATTCTTAAAAAATCGACAGTTGAAATTTATTACTTCACAGACCAAACATAACCTGTGTAATGTGCAAGACTAAACGAGTCGTCCATTAAAAGTCTTGTTGTTTGGGCAATCTGTCTAAATCCCTATCAAATTGGATTCTTCGGTACCCTTCACAATTTCCTAGTAGAAATTAATTTTATTTAGGACGAAAATGTCACGAATAAAATCAAGGAACATTTGAAGGGATTTGGAAAAATTTCGAACACGATTTTCCTGCCGCTTCTAGTAATAACAATCAGATTCGCAACCGCTTGTAAAAGACAATAATTTTGGAATCCACATAAAGTGTAAATCGAAACAAGCAGCTACTTGAAGCTTGCAGTGACTAACTTACAGAAAATAAGTCTTCATCACGATAAGGTTCTGGTTAAGCTTAAAAACGAAGTTTCCAATGTTATCAAATAAAGCGGTAACATATATCCGTGCGGACAGGCTTTTCCTTCTTACACATATATAAAAAACAAATCCACGAACGGACTTCACAGTGAAAGCAATCTGAGACGGTCTTTACCTTCTGTGAGTTCTGATTTCAAAGTTATGCCATATGCAATGCAGGTGGATCGTCCACAATGAAATCCGAGGAAGGGTTGAGCCACTCATTTCCATAACCAAAATTTTAGATTACTAGAAAAAAGTGAAATAGTTTAATATTGCGAACTAGACCTACCCCTTGCGTAGAAGCTTTTTCAACCCTTTTCATATGGTACATGTGAAATGTAAAGCATTATAAAAGCATTAGGGCTATTAAACCACCGGTAAATACATAAAACTGCAACCAGTCGCTTTCTTGAAGTTCTCAGTCCATGATCCGATTTTCGTTGCTTTTCAGGCTCATGTTCAGATGGTGTACAGGACGTCTCATAACTATTTCCAGAATATTGCTGTATGCTGTCTCTGTAACAAGAAGATGCATCGCCTGTGAGTTCTTTATCTGGCAGTTTAGTTCCAAAACTGTCAGATACATAACACTCATATCGATGCATTAAAGTATGTTCCATCTTCTTGTCACAGAGCCGGTACCCAGCATTATGCTTTAAGTAGCTATGTAAAGTCCTGTACACCACCTGAAGATGAGCCTGAAAAGGTTCGAAAACCGGTTCATGGAGTGAATAAATAACTATTTCAAAATAGTAACTGGTTGCAGTTTTATGTACACTGAAGCCCCAAATAAAGTGATATAGGCACGCATATTCGAATTCGGAGATATGTAAACAGACAGAACACGGCGCTGCGGTCGGCAACGCCTATATAAGACAAAAAGTATCTGTCTGGCGCAGTTGTTAGATCGGTTATTGATGTTACAATGGCAGGTTACCAAGATTTATGTGAGTTTGAACCTGGTGTTGCAGTCGGCGCACGAGCGATGGGACACAGCATCTCCGAGGTAGCAATGAAGTGGGGATTTTCCCATACGACCATTTCACGAGTGTACCGTGAATATCTGCAAAACGGTAAAACATCAAATCTCCGATATCGCTGAGGCTGGAAAAAGAGCCTGCAAGAACGATACCAACGAAGACTGAAGAGAATCTTCAGCGTGACTGAAGTGCAACCCTTTCGCAAATTGCTGCCGATTTCAATGCTGGGCCATCAACAAGTGTCAGCGTGCGAACCATTCAACGAAACATCATCGGTATGGGTTTTCGGATTCGAAGGACCACACGACACAAAGGTTTATGTCTCGCCTGGGCCGTCAACGCTGACATTGGACTGTTGATTACTGGAAACATGGTGCCTGGTCGGACGAGTCTCCTTTCAGATTGTATATAGCGGATGGACGTGTACGGTTGTGGAAACAATCTCACGAATCCACGGACACTGCTAGTCAGCAGGGGACTGTTCATACTGGTGTATGCTCCGTACCGGTGTGGGGCGTGTGCAGTTGGCGCGATATGGTACCCCTGACACCTCTAGATACGACTCTGACAGGTGACACGTACGTAAGCATCCTGTCTGATCAGCTGCATCCATTCATGTCCATTGTGCCTTTCGACGGACTTGGGCAATTCCAGCAGGATCCAGCGACACCCCACACGTCCAGAATTGCTGCAGAGTGGCTGCAGGGACTTTCTTCTCAGTTTAAACACTACCAGTGGCCACAAAACTCCCCAGGTATGAACATTATTGACCCATATCCGGGATGCCTTGCAACGTGCAGTTCAGAAGAGATCCCCATCCTCTGGTATTGTTACGGGATTATGGACAGCCCTCCAGGATTCATTGTGTGAGTTCCCTCCAGCACTACGTCAGATTTTAGTCGAGCCCATGCCATGTCGTGCAGCGGCACTTCTGCGTGTTCGCGGGAGCCCTAAATGATGTTAAGCAGGTCTTAAGTGTATTTACATTGAATAAACAGTCACGGGTTCTATAACATCTGTAATGGATAAGCTTACTTAAACCATCTACTTTGAATACAATTACTTGTGTTGCACCCATCATTTTACATTACGCATTATTTTCCTTTGTAAAGGATCAAGAACGCCCTGTTTTTAGTATAATAAACCTTCAGGATTCTCAAACGAGTAGAGAGAATTCGAAAGCAATTCCGCACTTGTGTGGCCAGGCAATCCCGCCTTCGCAGCACTGCCTGTTTCCATGTTGCACCCACCCCTGTTGACACCCGGGCTCGGCCGGGTACCCGACGACCGCTGGCCTCGACGGCGTATCGCGGCCCGGCCAGCGCACTCCGATGCCGGTACAGCTGAGGTCGACTACCCGCTGTGCGGGCAATAGGGCGGACGGGTAGTTGAATACTTCTAATTGGTCGAATGTTTGGCAACGCACACAATTTGAATTTGACAGCCTCTCGATGATGGAAATGTTTGTTTTCCATTGTTGTTGTGGTCTTCAGTCCACAGACTCGTTTGATGCAGCTCTCTATGCTACTCTATTCTATGCAACCTTCTTCATCTCCCAGTACCTACTGCAACCTACATCCTTCTGAATCTGCTTAGTGTATTCATCTCTTTGTCTCCCTCTACGATTTTTAACCTCCGCGCTGCCCTCCAATACTAAACTGGTGTTCCCTTGATGCCTCAGAATATGTCCTACCAACCGATCCCTTCTTCTAATCAAGTTGTGCCACAAACTTCTCTTCTCCCTAATTCTATTCAATACCTCCTCATTAGTTACGTGATCTACCCATCTAATCTTCAGCATTCTTCTGTAGCACCACATCACATTTCGATAGCTTCTATTCTCTTCTTGTCTAAACTACTTATCGTCCACGTTTCACTTCCATAAATAGCTACACTCCATACAAATACTTTCAGAAACGACTTTCTGACACTTAAATCTATACACGATGTTAACAAATTTCTCTTCTTCAGAAACGTTTTCCTTGCCATTGCCAATCTACATTTTATATCCTCTCTACTTCGACCATCATCAGTTATTTTGCTCCCCAAATAGCAAAACTCATTTACTACTTTAAGTGTCTCATTTCCTAATCTAATTCCCGCAGCATCACCCGATTTAATTCGACTACAGTCCATTATCCTCGTTTTCCTTTTGCTGACGTTCCTCTTATATCCTCCTTTTAAGACACTGTCCATTTCGTTCAACTGCTCTTCCAGATCCTTTGCTGTCTCTGACAAAATTACAATGTCATCGGCGAACCTCAAAGTTTTTATTTCTTCTCCATGGATTTTAATATCTACTCCGAATTTTTCATTTGTTTCCTTTACTGCTTGCTCTATATACAGATTGAATAACATCGGGGAGAGGCTGCAACCCTGTCTCACTCCCTTCCCAACCACTGCTTCCCTTTCATGCCCCTCGACTCTTATAACTGCCATCTGGTTTCTGTTTTCCATAAAATTTTTACTTTTAATGTCTCAGTCGCTTGTTCGACTTTTCGACGACCTGACTTCGTTACAACCACTAGGCAAAATAAATACAGTCTTTGGCTCACGTTGTCTTTGATCCTTTCATAGCCTTCTGAAACTCTGTTTTAAAAAAATATCATACAACAAAGCAAAAATAGCACAAGTAGGCTTTCAGCTGGCCAACCTGAATTGTACTTCATAATTACAAGTTCTGTAAGTTTTACATAAATAGCATGAAATCTTCGTTCAAGTGATTGTACGCTTCTCCGTTTCGTTCTGGTTAACATACTTCAGAATTGGTACCTTGCTGAGGTATTAGGTTGACGGAACCACAGTCAAAATTAATTAAGCCGAAGTTGGAGTACGTCTTCCAAAAGAGTCTGCCGTGTGCCATGACGACGCCAAGGTGTCTGTTCACTCCGATAGCTTTAGAATCTCGTTGACAAAACCTTGGAGACTGCTATGCAGACATCTAATAAATCATTAGATAGGTACTGAGTTGAGTAATTCTCAGCGCCTTGATCAAATCTTCAGTCGTTCACAACCTCCGAATCAGAGTGCCTACAATGCGGCAAGCAGGCATTCCACATTGCTACTGTCTCTCAGTGCTTATGAGGCGTTTAATACAGGAGTGGACAGTTCACAAATGGTCATTTATTTGTAGTAATTCGGTACCACAGCTCACGATGATATGCGGTCATTCTGGAAGCATCTTCTGTCAAACATACTCAGAATCATTAAAATCGGTCAACCCATTGTGCAGTACTGAGTGAATGAACGTTAAACAATATACATGACGAATTGCGCAGTACTGCGTGAATAAACATTAATGAATATACATAACGAATTGTTAACCTCCTTGGTTAAAACATCAGACTCGTACTGGCAGTTGCACCTATCCAAGGATTGTTATTGCACAGCTTCTACAAAAAATATTTAATGGGGCCATCTAGAATCTTCTATTGGGTTTCGTTATTATTTTTTCATCTCAAAGTCTTGTAAACTAATGCGCTAAACGTAAAGCTGTACAAAGAATAAGCACTCAACTTCCCACATCAGTATAATTACGTCTTCTCTACACTCAATGCCTGAAGTCTACATTCAAAAATATCCTAAATGAGTTACCCTCCTTTTCTCTTCGCTGTGATGCTCTTTAAACACTATGTGAAGACATAAATATATTCTGTAGCCTTTCTCATGTAATCTATGTGTTTCACATATTTCCATTAGGGAAACGTGCAGTCTGACATCACCTTTCATTCCTTGTTCAGCATTAAATGGTATTTTGTATTAGCCTGTGATAACGTCACTTATTTAAATGAAGCTGAAAAGTCAACAATGTTATTGCAGCAATATTCAGAGCATGTCATGTGTTCTCGATTTAGTAGAATTTAGAAAAACCAAATTAAATAGAAATTGACTCTAGGAAGTATAATGATACTGTATTTTTTTCATTTAAGAAATCATTATCTGTACAATTTTTTTGTGATATTCTGTGTCCTGACGCATTTTGTTGTATCTCCTATGTATATTTATTTACCAGCTTCAAAGAATCTTCATTAGGATGTGGTTCTGATTTTTTCATTTTTCTCGTGTTCAGCACGCACATAGTGTTGACAGCAGTCTAAGATCTTCTCTGTGTTGCAATATGTTTTGGTTTTAGTTGACACTTACAAAATGAAAAAAGATTGAAGTACATTAATTAAGCCAAATAGAGGACTATAATTTATGGTACCGTATTTATTTTGGAAATATATTTGAAATTTTATTGGCTAAAAATATTGACTTCAGGAACATTCAATTTCACTTAGTTCTACAACACCTTCTCTTCATTACACTGAGTACAGCATAAAATACTCCAATTTTGGGTGTTCCTTTCACTGAATTGTAAACTTTAATAATTAATGAAAGATACTAGTACTGGAAAATTTCCAGAGAGAAATTTCAGATTTTTTTAAAAGGCACTGATGAGCTCACCATGTGCCATGTGTTATTTCCAATACCAGTAGAGAGTATCCAAGTGTTTTCAACAAAAAGTGCACTACATATTGTGTAAAAAACTATAACTGACTGCCAAACCACCATTATGATCTATTATTTGAGTGTTAGAACTATCACATTTCTCAAAGTTTATCTATAAAAAAAACACTTGATTTAGTTGCAGATACTAAATTGAATTTAGTCATGTCATGGTTGCTAATGAACATCGTTTTCTCTGTGAAAAATGAGAAAATCTAGTTTCAGAATTAGTGTGGATAAATTCAAAAGGTTATTACAATGATATTGGTCTTTCTGCTTAGTGCAGTAACACTTTAGAGTGTGGGAATATCACCACAGGCATTGACTATTGAAATTGGAATTCAGATTGACAACTAAACAGCAGTTTTAATAAATATGTTCATTCTGCATCCAATTATATATTTCAACGCCAATGCCACTGTTAAGTAAATATTTGCACTGTGAATAATTATGAATGGACTGTACACTAGGGAAGTTGTTCAGATACTGTTTCCAATAGGACAGGTATTTCGTGTGGTCCAGTGAGAAAGCAGATGATCAAAGGAATTTATTTTGAAGACAAATCATATGAGTCCTGTATTGAATTGGACGGTGACACCAATGTGAACAAAACTGAATCTTTAGACTAAGTACAATACTCATAGTGCAGAGAAAATGATAATGTTTACTATTAAAGGATATAATTGTGTCTACTGCATTAATAACTGTATTTCAAATATTATGTCTAAAGTGTGATGTGTAGAATAACATTTCAAAGGAAGTGAATTGTTTTGTTTTGTAGGGGTACCTACATACATTCAAATTTTTCCAGTACATTATTTCCACATATTTTCTTTTTTCTTCTTGTTTTCTTCTTTCACTGTGAGTGCAGCACTATGTACTGACATTTATCCCATTTTCTAACTTATTTTGAAACTTTCATAGTGCTCTCTGTATACTGCTATAATAATAGTGTACATGTACATATGTACTGGCATAATTTAATCAAATATATGATCTCAGCAATGTTCATAGTCATACAAGAAAATTCTAGAAACTTGTTATATTCTGAGATGCCTCAATATATTACATTTCCATGTGTTGTATTAGCACAACTCTGTGCACATGTCACTATTTATCAAATTGTGTGTACACAAATGAAGTTTCATTTCATCTAGAAAAATCTGTGTCATGTAAAGTTCTTGGTGTCTGCAAAGGATAGCGACTCCTTGCAGTGCCACTCTGGTACATTTGGTTTTATTATTGTCTGAACATATTCTAGAAAAGTGACATATGAGTGGAAATTTATGTTAAATAAAAACACAACTTTTGTTAAACATAATCTAAATTGAAGTGTCTCACATTTCCTGCTTTCATTGTTATTTCATAATACTATTTTGCCAAGTATCTAAAATTAGGAAAAATATAATGAATATTTGTACACAATTTAAGAGCTCACATATAGGAGTAATTTGTTAGAAACAGGAATATAGGCAACATCTGAGTATGTTTTCAAGAACGAATGAAACACACTGATGTTAATGAAAGCAATAGCTGCAAAAATTTATTGATGTCCAAATACAAGTGAATATTTACAACAGGCAGAAAACAACTTCATTTACTTCTTGATGATAGAAATGAAATATTCAGATAAAAACAATAACAAATTATTACTAAATCCAGATCTGTTAATCACATTTATTTGATTTATAATTTTGAATAGGTTTTGTATTAACATCATTGTAATGCTGGAGCTGAAATTTTCTGAAGTGTGTTGACTTGTTTCTCCTGTGTCCTCTTACTTTAAATTTCATTACCTCAGATATTATTTTAGAAACAATTTAATAGTTTCTTATAATTGTTGCTGCTGTATTCTGTAACTCTTTATAAAGTGATTTAAACAACTAGCAGTGCTAAATTTCAATAACATTGCTTTCATTATATTTTAGACTTAGGTTGCTAATTATAGCTATGACTAGTAGCATCCTACTAAAAGTACTCTTAATAATAATGCTACTGCTAATACTACTAATACCTATAATAATTATAATAATAATAATACTCTAAGCATAACTACTACATCTAATAATAATTCTACTTCTACTATTACCACCACCATCACTACTGTTGCAATTATGAGAGAAAATGTCTAAATTGGACTTCCTGCTTCTATCCCCCCCATAAACTGGACCTACTTATCTTGGCTCTCCACTCTCCTAAACACAGGAGGAAACAAGTGTTTAGAAGTTTAGAGTTCTGACACTCTGCAGAGGACTGTACAAATTACCCACTTATCAATTTGCCCCAAATATGTTCTGACAATGGAAAAAGTTTTTACACTGTGTTAAATGTTTCGTTATTTTCCCTAGATATTGGCAGGTAAGCCTATCAACATATATATTCACTTAAAAAGTAACTTTGAAGTTTAATGTTTGTGAAGAAATACCTTCATTTAGATGTTTAGTTCAAAAATTATTTGGTGACTAACATGTAAGCTGTAGTTGCATAAACTGGACCCCCTCACTAGCTTATCAGTTTCTTTTCAATATTTACAGTCTGCCTGTATTGGTACACACTTTTTCTCTTAGAATTTATTGCATATCAAAGATTGTAATGGGAAAGATTGATCAAAGAAACAGGAGTCCAAAGTAAAATGACTAATGATATTGATGCAGATCAGAAAATGAAGCTGCATTGGAAGGAGGGCAGTAAACAGTCTAATGTTTGAAAATAACACTTACAAGGTTCTCCATCATGAAGTATGGTACACCATAGGTAGCAGCAACAATGAAATAGGCAGATCTAAAATTTTTGGTAAGATCTTGAAGAACAGTTGATTCAATATTGTCCCACTCAGAAACTAGATTATTTTTTTTCTAATTTAACACATTGTTCCAATTTTGTTTAGTGCTATTTTGCTTATTTTTAGAAGGGATCCACTTTCTGCAACTCAAGGTTTTTGAAAATAATGTGTTTTTTACAAAAGCAGTTAGTGTTATTTTTCAACAGTAAAATATAAATTGTACATGATGTTATAAGGTAGATATTTATGCTTTTAAAACAATTTTTTTAGTATTTTCTGTTTTATTAAAATGAAAAACAAAAATGGGGATCCAGTTTAGGGCACTTTCCTCTACTACTTCTACTACTACTACTATTACAATAGCGACTACTACTACTACAGTAGCTACTACTACTGTGACTACTACTTACTGTGACTACTACTATTACTACTAATGATACTAGAATAATAATTACTACCACTAGAAGAACTAACAGTTTAATAACTACAAGAATAGCAACTACTATTACAACAACAACAGCTAGTACTGTTGCTACTACTACTAATAAAAATATTACTACCAATGCTATTGAATGACAACAACAACTGCTGGTACTGCTACTACTACTACTACTATCACTACTACTACTACTGCTACTACTACTACTACTACTACTACTAATAATAATAATAATAATAATAATAATAGTGCCACTAGTACTAAAATATTACTACTACCATTAAAATATGTAGTCTGCTTATCACTAGTATTACCACTACCCCTACTGCTCCTTCCACTACTTCTACTGCTACTACTACTGCTACTGTTATACAATACTGCTCCTACTACAATAATAAAAACATCCTGTGCTACTGCTTTCACAGCAGCAACAACTATTACAATAAGTATTATTCCTAATATTATTACTATTGCAAACCTTAGCAATATATTAATGTTGCCTCTGTTCCATTCAGGGTACACGTTCCTTTATGTTTCCATATCCATGTACCACATTGTCTAGAGTTTTTTGTGTTGCAATGAGAGCATACTGATACTTTTCAGAATACTGAGTTTTAGAGCTCTTTTGGCACTGCCAGATTACTTGTATAACTTTGGGAAAAAATCCTTCAGTTGGCATTAGGAGACACCTAGATCCCTAAAGCCCCACTGGAAATTTAAAAAAATAGTGAATTAGATGAGTAACATATGGACATGCAGTGGAAGAGCTTTGTAGCTACATTTGGAGTTACTCAGACTTTAGAAACAAATTGCAGAAAGGACCTGGATAATCTATTATGTCAGTAAATCAAGGCTCACAGATGTAACTCTAACTCTCACTTGGAGACTAGCAGCATATATTGCAAATTATTATTATTATTATGCTACTACCAATAAAATTATAGCTATATCTAAGACTATTGCCTATAGTAATATTTCTCTTCTTCTACTAATAGTACAACTACTAAGACTACAAATCTACAATTATTAATACCTTAGAACTATTTTTCCAATTCTTAATACATGTTTGTATTCATGGTTCATTTCCACACTCCATGCTCTTCAGTTTTTTCACATGACACACTACACTGATACAACTGAATGTTCTCAGGCTGTGGAGATGCACTGTATGATGGATTCATTTGCCATCATGTCAGTAATGCAAGTTGCATGGATCTAATTCCCAATCTAAAGACATAAGCACATGATGAATAACGTCAGCAGGTGATGAAAACTGACAGCTTGAAGGATTTCATCTTTTGTGCTGAGAATACAGATACATATGGCAAAATATAGTTTGCATCAAAGGCAGACAACTGAGGCACTAAATAGTTTAAAGTGTCCATACGCTGACAAGTTCTTGGTCTCACAAGAGTTTGACCTAGAGAATATAGAAACTCAAAAGACGAGAGACCAGGTTTAACTCACACTTGACATGAAGCAGAGCTAATGGTCTACCAGTTGAGTGATCGAATCTGTTTTTAATCTTCTGTCAAATGACAGAGATTCATTGTCGTATTATGGTGACAAAGAGCTTCAAAGTCCTGATGTGAGGGTAAAACGAAATCTAAAAAAGAATTATAATGTTCCATACTTCTACAAAAGTAGTGTCTCTTGGAATGATGAGCGAATTCGGTACGCCCACTGATAATTATCTAGTAGGCAAGAAATCACCTGCTTGACAATTCTGGGAACTGATGGTTGGATCGATTAGCTTGCTACTAAAATTGTCCGCTTTGCTTCGAGTCTTCTATGGATCACTTGAAACGCTTCTTTAATGGCACACACACTCATCCAGCAAGCATACTCAACGCTATAATTTCTATCGGTACTGAAATTACCTCAAAGAAGTTCGACAAACATTGATATAAGACTTTGATCGTAATTACGGTATTGATCGTACGTTTGGACACTTATAATCACTTGGAACGCTTCTTTAATGGCACACGCACTCATTCAGCAAGTAAACTCAACGCCATAATTTCTATCGGCACTGAATTTACCTCAAAGAAGTTCGACAAACATTGATATCAAACTTTGATCGTAATTACGGTACTGGTCGTACGTTTGGACACTTATTGTATTACATTTTGTGGTCTTTAGTTTCTAAAGTTTGCAAATTGCTCGCTTTTTGCGAACTTGACACAATATGGCAGAACATGAATCCTTTTTGTATCATAAGCTTTGTTCCTCTCTAACTTAGTTTTTCCTGGTGTTCTCTGTCCCCGATGTCAACTTGTACAAACAATGTGCCTTTCTTTGTGTGAAGTTTTGGAAGCTTCGATGCGGAATTAATGAAGTATCGTAATACTTTGCTCTTACACCTTCACATATCATCATTGGTCCATGACTTTGTTTCGATGTCTCTAACACCTGATCAGATGTTAGGAGAGCTGAAATTAGATGGAACACTTTGTGCACTAGACAGGTAGTTCGCCATTAAAGCCACATATGTGTTGCAAATATTTTTGAGGAATGGTCGTGGATCTTAGTCGTCTGATCGCATCGTATTCTAGAATTGTTATAAAGGCAATCCATAGAGGTATTGTCACTGCTCTCGGTAGTTGAGGTGGTCTACTCAAGAACGTTGAGGAAGAATATCGGAGACAAATTAGAAGAAAGGCAGTGTGACTCTCACGCACAAAGAGGCACCCGAAATCTGATCTTCACACTTATGAAGCACCGTCAAAAAACTTCTAGAGAAACACCAAGACCTTCAACGCTGTAGGTTTTAGCCCTGAACCACGCACCTGAAAATGTCCCCTGAGCTAAACCCTAACAGCTTGTAGACGAAAGTATGACTAATCTAGCTATAATTAATGGTTAAATGATCTATTAAACATTCCTACAACATTAAAGAAACAGCCGTCTCTCACTGCTAGAGTCTGGAATGTAACGTATCTGGTGGGATGTTCGACAGAGCGATACGCGTGATTGCTGGGTGACAGCACATGGCCCCACGGCTGGCGCCCCTCCCCACTAACGCCACCCCTTCTCGCCTCCTTGCCCCTCATGCTTGTCCTCCTCACAGGCCTCTGGTGCACCTGAGGCTCCACGAGCCACATCCTGGGGTGGCAGCTCATGTGGTTTCCTGCGTTGCTTCACTGCCTCGTTCTCCAACCCCTGCTGATCGTGGTCGTCGTCTTCCTGCTGCTCTTCTTCTTCTTGTGCATCCTCCTGTTCTTCCTCCCCCTTCTCCTCACCATGTTCTTCCTCCTCGACGCCTTCTTCTTCCATTTCTTCGGCGCTTTCAGTGCTGTACGATTCGCCCTCCGACTCTGAGTCCATGTTGACCTGCACACTCGAGTCACAGGTCCTGCACACATACAAATACACTCATGTGACAAGGGAATTCCACAAAAATCCTTCTGGATGTACAGGGTGTAACATGTATCTCGAACACCCTAAAGTACGTTCTGTCCAGAAATCTCATTCAAGTAGATCCTCAGCTCACATCACGAGGCTGACAGCACCCTGGATAAACCCTGATAGTATCAGGGGGATCGAACCCCGTTCCTTCGCATAGCAACCACACACACTGACCACTGTTGCTTCTGGAAATGTTTAGCTTTCTGGGATACATTATCCGGAATGACTGCCTTTCTTGTAACTTTGTTAGTTACGAAGACACGAACAGCAGTGTGTCTTTTTTAAATAGCATCTTCCATTCTTTATTCAGTAATCCGTTTCCTCTCCACAAAACTTATTCAAAAAGTATCACGTATTTACGTAAATATGGTGTCACTAAAATCCTGACTTTGACTTTTCGGTACAAACGCACGTCCATATACCCAGGATAATGTAACTTATCAGCTATTAAAAAAAGTCTTAGTTTGGTAAATGTTTTTATTAACTCAAGAACGACGCCTTTCGCTCGGACAGGGCATCATTTTTTAACATAAGCTGATGATGCCCTATCCAGGCGAAACGCGTCGTTCTTGAGTTAATAAAGAACATTCTTATACGTACGACTATTTTTTAAATAGTATCAATAGAAGGTTGCTGTACCACCATGCGAAGATGGAATGAAGTGACTTGTAACTTATCCAATTGACAGAGTTAATAGCAAACACAAGGAAAACGCACATCAGTCATGTAGTCAATCATCTTCATTATAAGGTTTGTGTACATCAGCGAGAAGGTAGAAATTCTGTATGGAGAGTGGAAGTTGACAGACCGGTAATAACTAATGTGCATTTCTCTTGTACAAATGAAATGACACAATTTCAGAGACTGTACTGGTCTCATACAAATATGATTTTATACATGTAGACCGAAGCGGCGTGTGAAAATTTGTTCCAAGCCTGGGAACCGAACCCATGTCCCCTGCTTACTAGGCAGGTGCTTTAGCCACTGACCCACCTTGGTACAGCATTTCACAGTGCTGCACGGGTTACCCTGGCGCGCCTCCATCCTCCATCCAAATTCTCACTACTGCCCTAGTCTACTTTATTTTTCTCGTTTACAAACAAACAAAATTGCCAAGGCTCTCCATGTTCTGGAATACCACCTCAGCATCGAATTATCTGTACGAGACCAGTAAAGACTCTGAAATTGTGTCATTTCATTTTTATATGTACCTGCACCTGGGTTTCAGGCTGGATCCCCCATTCATGGATGCCGAGATGCTATTCCCGAACATGGGCTGTCTCGGCAATTCTGTTAGTGTGTAGGGAGGAAATTAAAGCAGACTGCGGCTACAGTGAGATCTGGATCGAGGAGGGAGGCATACCTGGGTAATCTGTGCAGTTCTGTAAACAGCACTGCCAAGATATCTTAGTGGCTAACGGACCTGCCTAGTAAGCAGGAGATGCAGGTTCGATTCCTGGCCTTGTCACAGTTTTCACTGGGAGCTTCAGTCTACATACATTCTCCTCATGTTCCAATTTGCTTACTGTCATTTCCAGCAAGTGGACGAGTTAAGTTATCCCAGATACTTGCAATGTGTGCTGGCACAGGAGAGTCAAAGTCAGCTTCGTGTTGCGTTTCTAATAACGTCGTGTTTACGTGGATGATGCACTGTGGCACATTTTTGAACATATCTTAAGGAGTGGACGTGGTCTGCCACAGTAAAAAAAGCCATTTAAAACAGAAGTACTGCTGTTCATATCTTTGTAAGAACAAAGTTACAAGAAAGGCAATCATGTCGACTAATGTCTCCCTAGTAATTAAAACACATTAGCATGATACATTTTTTCATTTTGCTTCTGGATAAAAAAAGATTTGGGGTGGTCAAGATAAATTGAACAACCTGTATACCTCGAGGAATACCATGCTCATAACCATCCTCGACGTTGGTCAAAGTGTACAAAGAGCAGCATGTAAAGGGAAGCAAAGATAAGTTTAGACATCAATTAAACCTTGAGAAAAAATGAAAACTTTGAGGTTTGTCGATGACGTAATTCTGTTACAGATGGGCAATGGTTTAGAAGATAACTCGGGCGGAACAGATAGTGTCTTGGAAAGAAGTTATAAAGTAAATATCAACCATAGTCAAACAAAAGAAATGGAATGTTGTCGAATGGCATCAGCCGATTACATTAGGAAAAGAGACACTAAAAGTAACAGATGTGACTTCATCAACATAACAGATGATGACCGAATTAGAAAGGATGTAACATATAGACTGGCAATAACAAGAAAAACGATTCTGAAGAGAGAAATTTGTTAGCATCTCTGCATATAAAAGAAATTGTCCTGACTAACTTATCATCGCCCAGCCCGAACCGCTAAGAATAGATACTTCGGATTTGGAGAAGATGTAGATCTTCTACTGCAGACACCGTTCAAGAAGGGATTTTTCGAAATTCCACCACTAAAGGGGTAAAATAGGGATCAAAGTTTTCTTGAGAGTACGTCGCTACTAGGACAGTTTTGAAGCTAGAACTACGATAACTGGCATTTGAATTCTCGTTCAGAAATAAAAAAAATATGTCTTTTGGAAATTCAGCCACTAAATGAGTGAAAAAATTAAATCATTATTAAAAAAAACTATTGAAGCATATTTAAGGCTACACTTACGAAAACTGGTGTTTGACTTCTTGATTTGAAATAAAGAAAAATGTGTTAGGGATGAAAGTGTCTGTGGAAATGTCTCCAGAAGAACTCAAAAGGCGGGGTTAACATAAACCTCTGACTCCAACTACGAGAACTGCGATTTGGTCAGAAGTGTATTCGGGAATTACCAAGCTTCTGTGGCCTTAATGAGAGTGAAAAGTTTAGAAGATGTTGCAATTCGGAACCAAATCAGAAAAAGCTCTTTAATAGTCATCACAACAAATCAGTTTTAGCATAGAAACAAAAACGGATTTTTAATACATTAATTTTTCAGTAGACATAAAACACGTTGATTAAACTATTTTTGTTGTAATTACTGCGAAAACTAATCATTACTTATGAAAACGTAGATACCCCGCTTAAATGAAATTCTGTGTACAGGAATATCAATTTAAGATGACCCCATATACTGTCTCTAGTTTGCAGATTTGTACATGAACAATGTGCATAATAATACATAAATGTGATTAAGATTTTTTTTTAAATGTGCAAATCTTATATGAAGAACTGCTCTATTAAATTTTAATACCTATCTGCAGCTTAGTTTGCTTAGACAAGATACACTGTTTAGATATACGCATGAGCAGTTGGTGTAACAGCATACACATTTGATTAAAGAAAAACAAATCAAAAATTTTTGCGGACCATATAGTCAATGCGAGCGATGCAGCGGCCGCTAAGATACTAGAATATAAATTTAAATGTTAGGAAGCCTTTTATGAAGATATTCTGTAGAGTGTAGCATTGTGCAGAAGTGAAACGTGGATGATAAATAGTTCAGCCAAGAATACAATAGAAACTTTTGAATGTGATGCTACAGGAAAATGCTGAAGATTGTGTGGGTAGATTGGATGAAGGGATACTGAATCGAATTCAGGAGCAAATAAATTTATGACTTAACTTCAATAAAATAAGAGATCGGCCAATAGGTCTATTCCCGAGGCATCAAAAAACAGACAGTTTGGTAATAGAGGGAAATGTCAGGAGGGTAAAAACTGTATGGGCATACCAAACCCTGAATATAGTGAGCAGGTCAAGTGGATGTGAACTGCAGTAGTTATTCAGAGATGAAAAGAACTGCACAGAACAGACTAGCATGGAGAGTTGGATGAAACCAGTCTTCAGACTAAAGACTGCAACAACAACAACAACAGCCTTAGAAGACAGGGTCTAAAGGCATAGAACATACGAATAGTCAACAATTTCTATAAAGCCCAATAGAAAGTAATAAAAGTGGATGGTCACGAAAAATAAAATCGAGCTAAGAAACGTGTAATGCAGGGTTGCAGCTTCTACCGCTATTGCTAAACGGGAGACGAAAGGGCAGTGGGCTTCAAAAATTCGATTTTTAGATTTTAGCTTATTTGAAATGCCTGGTGTTTCCTGCGTGAAACAATTTTTGTTTTATATAAACACGACAATTTTTTGTGAGATATGATGGTATTCCTGACGCTCTGTGCAATCTGGAGTCAGTGACAGCAAGGCTTATGACTGGGTATGTGCAAAACAACCCTATGGTCCTAATAGCACAATTTCTAAATTAGAGTGCATTGGGCATGTCCAGAAGAGAATGGGGTCCAGGTTGAGAAGATAATCGAAAGAAAAGTCAAAAATAGTATTGGAACATGGTAAGGAAATAGGTGGTGAAAATCGCTTGACAAATGTTGAAATAGATAGATTACAGAATTATTATGGCTTGGCCATAAGAAGAAGTGTAGGGAATTTAGAAAACATGAAAAAGGCTGTATGGGCTATATTTTTCCATAAGCTTTACACAAATGAAAATCCAGTGCACAGTCTTTGCCCTAATCATCCTGATACTTTGTGCAAGTACAGGAGAAGTGCCACATATGACCACAAACATTCTTAACCTGCATCAGTAATGAATGAAATGAAACACATATTTAGAGACCTTTGTAAAGATACCTTGTTGAAGAAATGTCTTCATGGGAAAACCCGAAATTTAAATCAATGTGTGAATTCTGTCATTTGGAACCGGTTACCGAAAACTGTGTGTGTTCAGCTTATACCCCTCAAATTTGGTGATTATGATGCTATTTTATGCTTCAGTGATGCTGTAACTAGAAAACTGGGTGCTTTGGAATTATTGGGCATAAAATCTAGTGGAAATACAGAAAAATCCTTGGTGCAAATAGATAAAGAGAGAATCTGCAAAGCAGATATTGCTAATTTAAAATGCACAAAACAAGCCAGACAGAAAAGAAGAGGGACCAAGAGAAGAAAAGAAGATCAGTACGATTCAGATGATGCTCAGTATGGTGCAGGAAAATATTAGTGGTAAGTAATTCTCATCAATAATTATACTAGAACTGCAATATTAAACTTTAAAGGGATTTTTCTCACAACTACATTTTTTTTTTACTTTTAGCTACCATGACTTCAAAAAGTAATAGGGTTAGAGACATGAAATTTGGTCAATTTGTACTGCATGTGGTAATAAGTTATTCGAAGCAAATTGAGAACCACCAAAAAATCAGAAATTTTTTTATAATAATTAATGTACAAAAAAGTTAAATATTACTAGTGAAAGAATAAAAATTTTTTTCTTCAAAACCATAAGAGGTTTTATGCTCATTTTACTTGTAAATTGAGGCATATACGTTGTATGTATATATATGCAGTAAAAATTTCATTGTTTTATCACTTATAGTTCTTTTCAAAAGTGTACCTATTCAAAGGGTACAATAGCATTAGCAGAATAGGAATAAAAATTGCCTTCCATCTCCCCTTAACTTGTATGGTAAGTCGAACAAGCAGTGAAGAAAATACAACCAAACTGCGGAATAGGAATAAAATGCCAACGGAAGTACATTGCAATGCTTAGTTTCATGAACGACATAGCCCTTTTGGCTGGAAGGAAGAGACACAAATAAACAGCATGCTCATTACATGAGTACGATATACGATACTGGCATGTGAAGACACCACGATATCATCCAACTGTTATATACCTATTATACACGCTATCTGATGAAATATTCTGGACACCTAATAGTGGATATTAATATGAGGAAAGCCCACCGTCTGACTGCTTGAGTTCTGCTGGGGACAGTTTCTGTGAGCTGTTTGAGTGTCATCCCATTTTTGCTAAACCGGAGAACGTAGTGATGCTGGATGCTGAGGACTGGAACAACGTTCAGGTCGGGACTCTGGACAGGCCAGTCCATTTCAGGAACGTTACTGTCCACAAAAAATTCCCAAACAGATTCTGCTGTAAAGCAGTGTGCATTTTGATGGTGATACAGACAGTCTTCGTCTCCGAACTGTTCGCACCACACAGTGCCATAAAATGTGTTCATATCATCCCGCGTTTAGCCTTTTCTTAAGCGCAATGAAATTCCTACAACCAAATCATGAAAAACATCCCATATACTAACACAATCCCTCTGCACTATACTGTTGGCACTAAACATGTCAAGTATCGTTCTTCAGGCAATTGTCAAACGCAAACCCTTCCATAGATTTCCACAGCGTACAGCGCGGTTCGTCACTCCTATTTCCGGTCATCCATTGTCCAGTGACGTCATTCGCTACACTATCTGAGGCGTCGCTTAACATTGCCTACAGAAATGTGCTGCTTCTGAGAATAAGTTCGACCACTGTTACCCATTATTTTTAACTCCTTACACACAGTTATTGTGCTACCTGAACTGCTGGCAGCATTTTGGAACTCACTAGTCATTCCTCCCGCTGATTTCATGCTACTTTTTTACAACCACCATCTACAATGCTCTACGGTCCCTGTCCGTCAGCGTATGAAGTCTGCCTCTCTCAGTTTATCTTTGGTTCTTCCGTCGCGTTTCCATTTCCGTCACGTCACCAACAGTTGACTTGGGGCAGCTTTAGAAGGGTTGAAAAGTGTCTGGTGGATTTGTTACTCATGTGACATGCAATGAGTAGTCCACATTCTAAGTCACTGAGCTCCCCTAACCAACCCATTCTGCTGTTACAACTTCTCTTTGTGACAACACAATACTCCTCGCCTCTTTTATATTCGCGTGTTCAACTCTCGTGACATGTTGTGGTCAAGTTCGCATCACATATTGATGTCCGGATACTTTTGATCAATAGAGTATACAACGAATGCTGTTGACAGTTGATGTGTTTTTGCAACTGAATCACTGGATAACGGCTTAAAACTGGAATTGCAATTGTGAAATTTACGATCTGTACATGGAGTCAATGTCGATAACATTGTCGTTCTAAAATTTCAACGACAGTGCGATCTCAGACAAAATACAATAGAACCACTGTACATTTTATTTCGAAGAATGAAAAAACTGTAAATATGTGGTCACGTGGGGCACAAAAGGGTGAAAAAAAGACCGAACTTGTATTGAATCCTACTGAAATGTTTAAATCCCATCATTAAAGAAAACACAAAGCGGTTTACTGAGACTGGACTACAAGTACGTAACTAATATGGAAAAGGAGTGAGAATGTTGGGGCTACTCGCCTCTTCTCTGCGCGTTGTCTGCCGGCTGTGGTTCCTGCTCCTCGAGCGCTTCCCGATCCTCTTGCGACGCCACATCCTGTTCCTCCCACAGTCGCTGGTGCCTGACGCTGGAAAGTACTGCAACAAAAAGATAGTCTCTGAGAAGGACATGAACACGTAAAATAAAACAAATGCACAGTTTCACCGCGAACTTCTATGAGCAGACAACACATCCCAGTGTCCCATATTATTCGCACAAACCAAGTTGACAGTCGGCACAGTGACTAATGGGAGCGGCCGTAAATCGGAAATACCTTTACGGTCGCTCCCATCAGTCACTGCGCGGAGGGTCAACTTAGTTTGCGTGTGCAGTATACAAGACTGTCATAAAACGTGTATGACGATCCTTAGTTTCCATCGATGTCATTCTGGCATTAAATCAAAGATTGATATTGGTAGTGAGCCTACGGAAAACGAGGTGGGATTCCTGAAAATGTAAAACAGTTGAGTGTTTAGAGGGGACACAGAGTTGTTTGTGAAAACTGTGCAATATCAGGTACGATCAGCAAGACTGTAAGAGTGTTCGTTAAAGATGTCGTTATCTACAGGAAAGTATAGTCGATCGGAAGGAAATGCGGAAACCTTATATGAAAAGGTTCCAGGAACATTCGAGGAACCTAATTGGGAAACCTTGTCAGAAAAACGATGCTGTTATCGCCATGGACTGTACAGTGGATAGTGAATTATTTATGTAAACAAGGTGTGGCTATAAAATAGTGGAACTGATGCTGTCACTAAGTAAATAGGGATGCGCCAAAGAGGAACGACCAATAGCTGTGCAACGTGTAGCATTCTCAGTCGCCGGCCGGGGTGGCCGAGCGGTTCTAGGCGCTACAGTCTGGAATCACAAGACCGCTACGGTCGCAGGTTCGAATCCTGCCACGGGCATGGATGTGTGTGATGTCCTTAGGTTAGTTAGGCTTAAGTAGTTCTAAGTTCTAGGGGACTGATGACCTCGGAAATTAAGGTCCATAGTGCTCACAGCCATTCTCAATCGAGTGCGGCATCTGTGTTGTCTGTAGACAAACCACGGTGGCCGTAGCCCTCGTTTGTGAAGTGCTGTTACTCAGTTTTACCGTAAAAATGAGAAGTGTAATAATCGAGCAACAAATTGCTGTACAGTTTCACACGAAATTTGGAAAATCTGCTACTGGAACCTCTCTGTTACTAAAAGACGTGTATGGCGAGGACTGTTCATCACGTACGCGATTTTTTTAGTGGTTCTGCAATGGCCGAGAAGAGGTTGAAGATGACTTACGCCCGGGACGATATTCACCATCAAAAACAGATGAAAATATCGAAAAGTAGGTAATCCTAATTGATCTGACCGTCGGTTGAGTATTAGCTCGATTGCTGCGGAAGTCAAATTTTATATAACCAGTTTAACACGAGAAAAGTGTGTGGGAAACTGGTGCAGAAAGTAGGCTCGTGAACATGTTTGTGCTGACACTTTCAGTGCCCTTGAAGATGTTCCTAATTTTTTGGAAAGAGCGACTTATGATCCAGAAAATAAGCGCCAATCCATGCACTCGAAGGGCAGAAGCGGAGAAACTTCGAATGAGCAAATCAAGGATCAAAGCGATGACGATGATTTTTTCGTCGATGTTCTTGGAATTGTGTGTCTTCACTGCTTTCCTGAATGTCAAATTATTAATCAACATTATTACCGCAAGATTACCGCTGAGCTCCGTGAGAAAATAAGAATAAACGATTCGAGTTGTGGAAAACAAGTTTTGTGTTCTGCATCAAGCCGATGCGGCTCATACGGCATTGTCTGTTAAGTGGTTTCTAGCGAAGCACAGCATCCCACTGTTGGACAACCTACGTTATTCGCATGAACTAGCACCGCGTGACTGTTATTTATTCTCCAAGGTCAAATCTGTATTAAAAGTAACAGGATTTCACTCCGCTGAAGCAGTGGAAGGAAAAGCAGCACACGTCATCAAGGAGCTCACAGAGATTTCCTGCACTGCTTCCATCATGAAAAATTCGCAAGGAGCGTTTAGTGATGGGACCTAAACTCAACGGGTTGAAAAGATTTGTAAAGTTATTCTGAGGTGGACGACAATTAAATATGTACGTTTTTGAAATAAAATGTTTTGCAGCAATAATGCCGTTATTATATATTAAATGTCCGCCCCCCGGTAGCTGAGTGATCAGCGCGACAGAATATCAATTCTCAGGGCCCGGGTTCGATTCCCGGCTGGGTCGGAGATTTTCTGTGCTCAAGGACTGAGTGTTGTGTTGCCCTAATCACCATCATTTCATTCCCATCGACGCGCAAGTCGCCGAAGTGGCATCAAGTCGAAAGACTTGCACCCGGCGAACGATCTACCCGACGGGAGGCCCTAGTCACACGACATTTACATTTTAATTTATTAAATAATGACATTTAACTTACGAAGACTGTGGGCAACTATACTGCCTGAGAAAAAAAAGTGAAGCACTCAGACGTAGAGGAGGAAACAAACCGAAACTTAATGGGTTGAAAAGGATATGCAATGTTACCTCAGTGGTTGCAAAAGCGAGTCAGATTTTAAAAAATCTTGGCAGTAAGGTCATTCCATTTCAAATCACCTAGGCCTCCCTGCTCGACCATCACGGATTTCGACGAAATTTTATGAGAATATTCTCGCACGTCCCTTGGTGAAGTTTAACACTTGTCGAAGCAATACTGGCCGACACACAGTCACTCGTTTGACTGTATGCGCGACTTTGCTCAGATCGCGCGAGTTTCTGGTGACTTTTGAATTGTTATATCTCGGACAGTACTTGTTTGAAAGAAATTAAGTTTGGCCACGTTGCACAACTGTAAGCATTCTCTTCAGAATAAAAATGAAAATAATTGTACGAGCCATATTTACCCAGAAAATCATAGACAAATTCCCCCAAAAAAATCGGCGCCCAAAGAATTCAAAGTTTGGCTTGTCATGTCTCAGGGACTAAAGATATGACGAACGTGAAACGTGGCATGTAGTAACCTAATCACACAAGTTATAAACAGTGAAGTTTCATTTATGTACCACATTCCAGTACAGAATACATTTACTGCAAGGTCTAAGATTTTGTAAAAAGGTCAAAAATGCGCGACCTGATTTTGCAGAAAATTGTGTTCTATAAAACTCTGGAAATTGGGCTCATTAGAAAGAACGAGGGTTTAACCGCCTAAAAAGGAGCGTTTGATAATCCAAAGCGGGCTAAATTTATTCAGTAGTGGGAAGAGGTGCATGAATGAAACTTTAAATTTGAGAACGTTGTGTTGTTACGTTACTTCATGTCACGTTTCACGTTTGCGATACCTTTCATCCCTGAGATATAAGCAGCCAATACTTCGAAATTTTTTCGGGTGTCGATTTTTTCGTGCAATTGTGTCTAAGATTTTCTGGCTGCATATGGCTAGTAAAATTCGTTTCATTTTTATTCTTAAGAGAATGCTCACAGCTGTACAAAATGGACAAATTTCATTCCTTTCAACAAAATACTGCCCGAGATACAACAGTTCAAAGTCACCAGAAATTCACTCTCGCTTCACGCAAAGTCACGCATGGAGTCGAACAAGTGACTACATCTCACCAGTATTGTACCAATGTTCATCGGGGACATGAGAGATCGTCGAAATCCGTGATGGTCAAGTAGGAAAATGTTCCTAAATTAGGCAATTTCACATGGAATGACCTAGTACGAGGTAAGCAACTCTGTTAAAACTGAGCGAGATGAGGCAGTGGTTAGCACACTGGACACGCACTCGGGAGGAACACGGTTCAAGCACGCGTCCGGACATCCTGATTTAGGTTTTCCATGGTTTCCCTAAAATCGCTTCAGGCGAATGCCAGGATGGTTCCTTTAAAAGTACACGGCCGACTTCCTCTCCCACCCATCTATGATGGGACCGATGACCTCGCTGTTTGGTCCCATCACCCAAAACAACCAACCAACCAAAATTGTAAAAACTGTCAGAGTTGCACAAAAGCTTATCTTTATTAACTGATGACTATTTTCGGCCTTTTTCAGTTAATCTTCTAATCATCCACATACATCATACAACAACATCCATTACTTATGTGGATGATTCGAAAATGGACTGAAAAGATCCGAAATTAATCGTCAGTTAATAAAGATAAACCTTTTGTGCAAATTTGACTGTTCTTACAATTTTGCTGAATCATTTCAAGTTACTGCATTGTTGCCACCTAGAAGCATACTGGAAGTAAATATGAGGTCAGTTATCAGTATGACGATGCTCCCCTCTCATCAGACACTGATTTTGAAGGGCGTCGTAAAGCCATTAAGTCCTCTCCTTAGACTTATAGGTCTACGATTGTTGTAACAGCTCCTCGATTTTCTGGATACTGGCACTGGGACAGAGTTGAGGACCACGCTGGCTGAAGATGTTCTATAGGGGGCAGATCACTGGATCCTGCTGGCCACAGAATGTTGTGAGAAGTTCGTTACTTGTTCTCTAAAGGCAGTCTCAGGTTTGAAGGGGTAACGGTGTACTTGCTGGGCATTACTCTGACCCTCCCTTGTCGTCGTCAGAACTTGTCTACCTGAACCTGGCGGCGAGTATGCGTGTCCTGACGTTCCAAAACAGCCCAACATATGGCCACTGTCACATCTAAATGCCATACAATTCTTGGTACTGTACGATTCGACCAGCTGGCCAAATTGATACCCGCAATGAAGCCCCTTATAAACTCTGCCAGGGACTGATAACGGTATCTACGAGAGTATGCGCCATCTCTGTGGCCTACACAGCTACTACTCGACACCCTTTATATACCATACCAGATCTGGTATCAACACTGAACCCAAACAACACTATCTCGATCTGGTAGCCAGCTCTAATCATTTAAACACCCGTCGATGGTGTGTGCATGTACAAAACTAGATTGATATTTGAGATCCAAATATGTCTTCTGGGTGTGTCGGCAAAGTATTTACATTGGGGTGAAACTGAAACAGCACCAATGCGAGGCTCATTTGTCGCATTTTGGCTTGCAGCCTGAATAGGACCACCCCCTCCCTTTCGCCACCTGTTCATACGAGCAGACAGCTTATTCCTAAAAATGGAACATTAGAGATTGATGGATTTGAAAGCATAAAATATTCAGATCAAAGCGAACAATAGACCAATCTGAACTAGGTAACATTTAATTCGTGAAGGGGTTGTAAAACCATCAAGACGAAAGGAGGAAACTCTTATTTAAGATTGAACTACGTGTGTACAACTACACTACTGGCCATTAAAATTGCTACATCAAGAAGAAATGCAGATGATAAACGGGTTTTCATTGGAAAAATATATTATACTAGAACTGACAAGCGATTACATTTTCACAGAATTTCGGTGCATAGATCCTGAAAAATCAGCACCCACAATAACCACCTCTGGCCGTAATAACGGCCTTAATACGCCTAGGTATTGAGTCAAACACAGCTTGGATGGCGTGTACAGGTACAGCTGCCCATGCAGCTGCAACACGATACCACAGTTCATCAAGAGTACTGACTGGCGTATTGTAATGAGCCACTTGCTCGGCCACCATTGACCAGACGTTTACAATTGGCCAGGGCAGACGGTCGGACAATTGCTGTATCCGGAAAAGCCCATACAGGACCTGCAACATGCGGTCGTGCATTATCCTGCTGAAATGTAGGGTTTCAAATGGAACAAATGGCTCTGAGCACTATGGGACTTAACAGCTGTGGTCATCAGTCCCCTAGAACTTAGAACTACTTAAACCTAACTAACCTAAGGACATCACACACATCCATGCCCGAGGCAGGATTCGAACCTGCGACCGTAGCAGTAGCGCGGCTCCGGACTGTGCGCCTAGAACCGCGAGACCACCGCGGCCGGCGAAATGTAGGGTTTCGCAGGGATCAAATGAAGGGTAGAGACACGGGTCGTAACACATCCTAAATGTAACGTCCACTGCTCAAAGTGCCGTCAATGCGAACAAGAGGTGATCGAGACGTGCAACCAATGTCACCCAATACCATCACGCCGGGTGATGGCGATGACGAATACACGCTTCCAAAGTGCGTTCATCTCGATGTCGCCCGACACGGATGAGACCATCATGACGCTGTAAACAGAACCTGGATTCATCCGAAAAAATGACGTTTTGCCATTCGTGCACCCAGATTCGTCGCTGAGTACACCATCGCAGGCGTTGCTTTCTGTCATGCAGCGTCGAGGGTAACCGCAGCCATGGTCTCCGAGAAGATAGTCCATGCTGCTTCAAACGTCGTCGAACTGTTCGTGCAGATGGTTGTCGTCTTGCAAACGTCCCCATCTGTTGACTCAGGGATCGAGACGTGGCTGCACGATCCGTTACAGCCATGCGGATAAGATGCCTGTCATCTCGACTGCTAGTGATACGAGGCCCTTGGGATCCAGCACGGCGTTCCGTATTACCCTCCTGAACCCACCGATTCATATTCTGCTAATAGTCATTGGATCTCGACCAACACGAGCAGCAATGTCGCGATCCGATAAACAGCAACCGCGATAGGCGACCTTTATCAAAGTCGGAAACGTGATGGTACGCATTTCTCGTCCTTACACGAGGCATTACAACAACGTTTCACCAGGCAACGCCGGTCAACTGCTGTTTGTGCATGAAAAATCGGTTGGAAACTTTCCTCATGTCAGCAAATTGTAGGTGTCGCCACCGGTGCCAGCCTTGTGTGAATGCTCTGAGAAGCTAATCATTTGCATATCACAGCATCTTCTTCCTGTCGGTTAAATTTCGCGTCTGTAGCACGTCATCTTCGTGGTGTAGCAATTTTAATGGCCAGTAGTGCAATATAGTACGAGAGTGTTGGGAGACACTGGTTGGGGTCTAGTCACCTTGGCTGCCCAGGTTGGTTTCTGGTGGCGGGTACTGGGCGTCTGAAAGCTACCGACTGTAACATAAAGACAGGCCAGTACCACACACTGAACACTGCTGCTGTGTTGACGATTCTTCTGAATTTCATGAGGTAAGTACTTAGAAAACCATCAAGTAAACCGTCTCTCTCTCTCTCTCTCTCTCACTCTGTGTGTGTGTGTGTGTGTGTGTGTGTGTGTGTGTGTGTGTGGTGTCTCGTATTAGGTTTCTTAATTTTCTTTTATTTTCTCAAAACAGATAACTTTTCTTAGTATGATGGGTAGTCACAGGGGTTCAATTATCCTCTCGAAAACAGTAAAGTTACGTAACTAACTTGTTTGTATACAGGTACATGCAGTGCTATAGACACTGGAATCCGCATGCCACAACACCGTAGCACACCACCAGGGCAGCCAAAACAAAATTATGTACTCCACTGATAAGGTGTAGATCAGCAGGTAATTTTGTTTTGGCTCCACTGGGGACGTGCTATGATACTGTGGTGTGGGGATTTCGGTGTCTGCCACCACTGCAAGCATCTGAAAACAGACACGTTAATTATATAACTATTGTTTTCGATACGATAATTAAAACGTCATAACTGTCCCTCGTATGTATAAACTACGGATGACTGTACGGTAACGCCACCACAAATCAATGCATAAAAATTTATAAAATGTTGCTTCTCACCTGGGCATGAAAAACAGACTCTGAAAACGATCACACGCTGTCTCACCGAGTCCATCTGCCGGTGTGGGCTTCCTGCAAACATATGAAGGCCTGACTTTTTACTTAGTCACTTGTATCTTCGATAAGCACATTGTTTAGAAACATTGTGTGGAATATGTCAGTTTTCAGGCTATGTATACATTTTGAGCTCAGCAGACAAAGTACCAGTCATCCGTTTAACACAAAAAAGGGCACTGGTCGCTTCGCAGCGCTGTATACAGCGTACAACTGGTACCATGACGTCATACGACGCTCAGCCACTGACGTAAGTCACGGCAGCTAAGTGTTGTGTATGTGCCAGCCGGTCATATGGGGTCAGAACACTGAAATGGATCGACGTGTATAGGTGGCAAATAGCAAAATCGAGTTATCGTATTCAGATGTGCTAATGACTTCACTGTGAATGAAGTTGCCTGCTTTGTTGCCCAACTCAACATGGAATACCTCTCGCAGTCACGTGAATCGGTATAAGAACTACAGTTACAAAAAAATCCTAACCGACAGCGGACGGAGGCGAGTGCCTTGTCAATAACAGTCGGTTTCAAAGCCGACACCAGTAGCTGCTGTCGTTCAACGCAGGTCCAACTCAACCGACCCTCGAGCGAACATTGGGAACAGAACTGCATGCAATGCACTTTTGGAGCCAGGCTACTCGCAGTAGGCCGTTTCTCACAGCTGCACGTAAAACTGCCCTCCTTCAGTCGGCAAAACAACACAGACACTGGGCATTAGCTGACTGGAAATCAGAACTCTATACAGCAGCAAAGTACTCCAGTGGTACGTGAAGCGAGCTGTTAACCATGCGGAGCACAAGGCTAGGGTAACTATTGACACATTTTCTAATACACTACTGGCCATTAAAATTGCTACACCACGAAGATGACGTGCTACAGACGCGAAATTTAACCGACAGGAAGAAGATGCTGTGATATGCAAATGAATAGCTTTCCGGAGCATTCACACAAGGTTGTCGCCGGTGGCGACACCTACAACGTGCTGACATGAGGAAAGTTACCAACCGATTTCTCATGCACAAACAGCAGTTGACCGGCGTTGCCTGTTGAAACGTTGTTGTGATGCCTCGTGTAAGGAGGAGAAATGCATACCATCACGTTTCCGACTTGTAGCCTATCGTGATTGCGGTTTATCGTATCGCGACATTGCTGCTCGCGTTGGTCGAGATCCAGTGACTGTTAGCAGAATACGGAATCGGTGGGTTCAGGAGGGTAATACGGAACGCCGTGCTGGATCCCAGCGGCCTCGTATCACTAGCAGTCGAGATGACAGGCATCTTATCCGCATGACTGTAACTGATCGTGCAGCCACGTCTCGATCCCTGAGTCAACAGATGGGGACGTTTGCAAGACAACAACCATCTGCACCAACAGTTCGACGACGTTTGCAGCAGCATGGACTATCTGCTCGGAGGCCATGGCTGCGGTTACCCTTGACGCTGCATCACAGACAGGAACGCCTGCGATGGTGTACTCAACGACGTACCTGGGTGCACGAATGGAAAAACGTCATTTGTTTTTTGAGATGAATCCAGGTTCTGTTTACAGCATCATGATGGTCGCACCCATGTTTGGCGGCGTCGCGGTGAACGCACATTGGAAGCGTGTATTCGTCATCGCCATACTGGCGTATCACCCAGCGTGATGGTATGGGGTGCCATTGGTTACACGTCTCGGTCACCTCTTGTTCGCATTGACGGCACTTTGAACAGTAGACGCTACATTTCAGATGTGTTACGACCCGTCTCTCTCTACCCTTCACTCGATCCCTGCAAAACCTTACATTTCGGCAGGATAATGCACGACCGCGTGTTGCAGGTCCTGTACGGGCCTTTATAGATACAGAAAATGTTCGACTGCTGCCCTGGACAGCACATTCTACAGATCTCTCAGCAATTGAAAACGTCTGGTCAATGGTGGCCGAGCAACTGGCTCGTCACAATACGCCAGTCATCACTCTTGATGAACTGTGGTATCGTGTTGAAGGTGCATGGTCAGCTGTACCCGTACACGCCATCCAAGCTCTGTTTGACTCAATGCCCAGGCGTATCTAGGCCGTTATTACGGCCAGAGGTGGTTGTTCTGGATACTGATTTCTCAGAATCTATGCACCCAAATTGCGTGAAAATGTAATCACATGTTAGTTCTAGTATAATATATTTGTCCAATGAATACCCGTTTATCATCTGCATTTCCTCTTGGTGTAGCAGTTTTAATGGCCAGTAGCGTATGTTAAATGTGTACTTCCCGGAATTCTATAATTTTGAAGCAAACGATGTAAAATGATGATATAGATGCAAATGATGATGACTGGGTGCATGTCTTGGAATTGAAGTCGCTTTTGTCTCTCTGAGGCTGATGTATTGTTTGACCAAAATAATGTGTCAAATCATGAATTTTAAAACTCATTTGAAAAGTTGTAAATGATTCTTCTTCTTCGTTTGCGTTATTCGGTTCCTGCACGGGGTCGACTTGGTTTTTACCGGAAGTGGCAGTGTTAATATTAGCGGGTGGCTGGTTGCCCTCGCTGCCCCTAGTACTCTACCCCCTTTTCACCCCCCCCCCCTCTCCCCACACCCCCCACACCCCGCGACCGAAGGTCTGTATCGCAACGGCTGGCTGTAGTGTTACCCATGTGAAAGAGCGCAATTGATTTCCAAATATTCGTAGGTTGTGCAACTGAGGCGGGATGTGGGTACCAGCCCAGTATTCACCTAGTGGGATGTAGGATACAGCCTGAAAACTACTTCCAGGTTGCACAGAACACGGGTCCTCACCAGTCCGCTGGTCGAATTCGATCCAGAGCTGGCACACCTGTTCAAATCTTGGAATTGGCGTGCTAACATGCGTAACTGTATCCGGGTGCGTGACACTGTAAACGATTGCTTCCTTTAAGTAATGTGGAGTAATTGTAGTGGCATAAAGGACACACAGTTGAGTACAGCAGTGATGCAAAGTGGACGTGGTACTTACCAGCAGCAGCTGTAGCAAAGCAGGCCAGGAATGGAGGCGCGACCGCACTGCCTGCAGGTGTTGCGGCGAGGTCCGCGGAGGGGCCCGGCGCCGCCCACCGTCGCCCACGGGGCTGAAGGAGGCAGCGGCACCTGCCCCAAGAACAGCACGAGCCGTACACCACATTCCGCTACTCTTAGGCCTCTCTACGCAAGCGAACATGGGGAAGGCAAGAGGAACAAGCAATTAGTCCAGCAAAGCACTTACAAGAGGGGAGGGAGTGGTTCTCGACAGAGTGCTGAAGGTGCATCCCCATCATGAGGTTGAGTGCGCCCCAGTAGGTCAACAGCACGTTTCAGCCAGAACAGTCACCCATCCATTCGCCAACTACGCCTGAGAGTGCTAAAGTTTGGTGATTTGTTGTGAACCAATGTATCCACTGTCGCACTACCGTTGGATATCACGTACATAGTGTGGTGTGCGTATTGTAAGACCTTCGGTACACACACCATCAGATTATTTGACTTGTCGCTCTAACGAAGTAGGCGAGTGTCAGCAATATGTCTCGTGGTCTTATCGTGGCGTGTTTATCTTCTGCCGTTAGGTCAGACGATAGAAATGCCACTTGCACGCTTAGAGTAGCAGATTGACGGTGACCAACTTTAAACAGAACTTGATTAATCTTCACACACATTTATTAAAGTAAAAAAAAGCATAGACACTACGTAACTTGATTCTGGATGCTGTTTACAATTGACAATCTGAAGTTCCTTTGGTCTTGGTACGTTAATCTTATTCTCACATATCTCTGATACTTGACCAAGTGCCTATACGTTTCTCTTCATGGCTATGTATAGGAATATGGTAATCTTATTAGGCGCAGACTGAAACTTGACTATAGACTGGTACAGACAAATGCAGACTGGTGCAGACAAATGCAGACTGGTGCAGACTGGTGCAGACAAATGCAGACTGAGTAAGCGGAGGTCTGTACACTCGTTATAATACCTTGCGCGTTCATGTATCACTGCGCGAGTGTGATCCGTGAGGAGAAAAGATTCTACATTAGGAGCAATCTAATTGGCTGCGTTACATATTAATACACGGATCGGCGGAAGCAGAATTTGGTCTGTCTCTAAGGCAGTGCCATCTCGTAGTGCGGAGACGGACGAGCGCTGCTCCTGCGCTGTTGCGCTTAGCGGGGCGCGCTCTAGTGGACAAGTTGTGTATGCGTTGACTATGCGGAACTATGTACACAACACTTAGTATGGTCATAATTTCTCCATAAATACCAAGTCAAATTGAACTCCACCCACAAAATATCTGACGTTGTTCAGTGAAGTTTTCTGAGTAATCTGGAATTAGGTACCTGCTGTCTCCCGTAGAATTTCATTTGATTTCAGACCTCCATTTACCTTTGTATTTTTTTAAATACTTGAAATATACTTTAGTACAATAGACAGCATTTTTGAAGCCTTGCACCTGAATGTGTCATTTCGACACACGAGCAGTAGTAACTGCCTTTACTACAGTGACTTGCACACAGTATACGATAGTACAAGCTTCTACCATTAAAATACTGACTAACCACATTAATTAGACAGTAAAATAACAGAGCCCAAACGCTCGTTACAGAGATATTTCTTTGCAGTCAGCATCGAGATTTTCGTTACTAATGAAATTCTCATGTTCACATGGTACATCGTAAACACCGAATCCTAAGCGTCTTTGGCTGGGCATAAATTTTCTTTAATTTTGAGATGACCATGTGCGTTATGAACACCAAAAAGATCTTGCTGAAAGCTGTCCCAAGTAATGCAAAGTCCATTCCTCTATGACCTCACCCCTCTTATTTCACTTTGTATTGTGAATCCAGTACAGATTTAAAAGTACAGCTGTTTTCAATAGGCGTCTCCAGCAGTGCCGGAAATCGCTAGTCACTTTGTGTTCCCTGTCTGATGGATCTACTTCAGTGATACAATAGTAGTCCCAGTGACAATGGAAGGAAAGCAGGAGCACACAAGATGTTCGTGGATTGAGCTGAGTTCTGCCCAGGTTGGTTGAGTGACTGATCTCGACTCCACACCCCAGAGCAATACCCACCCCACTTTCCCCAGGTCAAACTGAACTCAGCAACCTTAGATATACTTCGATTCGTTGTGGGTAGTAAGTCATATTACAGCAAACCTATCACAGACTCACTGCTGAGGGCAAATTAAAGTTTCGTTCATTCTGATCCTTGAACAAAAAAACATTTATGTTGTACATTATCTTCACTTACCTGTTGACTTGTTGTTGCATCACCTAGCTGTTCATCCTCTCCATCTGAACATCTCGACTCCTCTCCTGCTTTGGCATCTTCCTCTTGCCCTGTCTCATATTCCTCCAGATCGATATCTTCCTCTTCTTCTCCATCTGGGTCTTCCTTAAGATCAACACCCACTACTGGTTCGACATTTGCCTCTGGATTAATTTCTGTCTTTGGTTTGACGCCTGCCTTAAATTCCCCAAGATTAACATCTTTGATTTCTTCTTCTGGTTCATTCTTTATTGGTATGTCAAATCCTTGGTCTTCCTGTTTCACTTCCACTGATATCATTTGTAGAGGTTTGACTTCTGACTTGACAGGGTCTGACTTCATCGCATTTGAGTGAGCCTCAGAAGTTGCTTCGACAGGCTCGTGTGACGGAGGCTGACCTGCAGATGACACTGCGCCCTCTTGTACCGGAGGTGGTGGAGTGCTCGGTGTCACTGGCCGGTGATAGCGAGGCTCCAGGGAAGGCGAGGACCGACCAGAGGAGGGGACAGCCCTCTTTGTTGGCTTTTGGCGAGAGGATTCTGGCTGGTGGCCATGAGCCGATGCTGGCTGGGGCTTGCTTGTGGCTGGCCAGTACTGCTGGTACACTATGGTCGGAGGATAAGCCTGTGGTCCACTGATTGTGTAGCATGGGACAGTCTGGCATTGGTTGGGCCTGGCAACGGAGGACGGTGCTGGAGGATACCCCGCCTGAGGATAAATCCTCTCACCGGATCCGGAGGTGACGAGAGGGCACTGGTGACTGGGACTGGCGGCCATCCGTGGTGCATAGTAACCGTGACGCAGTGTAGATGTTGACTGATGGTCAGTGTAATAGTAAGGGCTGGAAGCTGGAGACTGATGGATAGCAAAGGAGATCGGCTGCATATTACGTTCTTTCCTGCAAAGATACAACCACATCGTTGGTCTGGGGTCCTGCTAATTGAACCTGCAGAGCTAGATACTACAGATACGATACTGACTGAATCACAACCATGAAACAATGTTAAAATTAATCTGATGATTTTTAATTCTATTCTGTAACTCTTTAAAATATATTTTCACGAGAGGAACACAAATAAACACATTTTGAATTTATAATATGTGGCTTGATGGTCCAGTGAGTATGAAGTGACTACAAATACAAATGTCCAGGATTTGATCCCTGGTTATCCTAGGATTCCATTTACTGTCAGATAAACCAGACCGAAATTACGGGAGTCGAATGGCATGAAAGGGAGTTATTGAGAAGGGTGTCAGACAGAGTTGTATCCTACCCCTTTGTTATTCAATCTTCACACTGAGCAAGCAGTTGAGAGAATTTGGAAGGGGAATTAAAGTTCAGGGAAAAGAAGTATAAACTTCGGTTATGCCAAGGGTATTATCGTCTGCAAGAGAAGGCAAAGGATTTCGAACATCACTTTGACAGAACGCATATGTCTTGAAAACACCGTGCGAGGTAGCACAGTGATTTGCACACTGGACTCACATTCGGGAGGACGACGGTTCAATCCCGCGTCCGGCCATCCTGATTTAGGTTTTCCGTGATTTCCCTAAATCGCTGCAGGCAAATTCCGGGATGGTTCCTTTGAAAGGGCACGGCCGACTTGTTCCCCCAACCTTCCCTAATCTGATGAGACCGATGACCTCGCTGTTGGGGCGCTTCCGCAAACAACCCAAACCAACCCTCTTGAAAACAGGTACTGTAATATAGTCTAAGTGAATCACGCAACGCTGAGAGAATTATATTAGGAAATGATTTCTTGAAAGGAGAAACATTTTAGAATCAAATGAAAATGTAACTGTCAGCAAGTCCTTTGTGGAAGTATTTGTCTGCGGGGTGGCCATGCATTGAAGTGAAACATGGGCACTAAATGGAACAGACAAGAATAGAACAGAAACATTTTAAATGTGGTTCTACATGAGAATGCTGGAGATAGTATGGGCAGATCAGACAGCTAATCAGGAGGTACTGAATCGAATTGGGAAGAAGAGGAGTCTATGATAGAGCTTAATTGGTTGGTAGAATTCATCCAGAGGCATCAGTAAATGGTCAGTTTGGTAATATACACAAGTGTGAAGGATGTAAATTGTACAGGAAAACCTAGGACTGACTACAGCGAGTAGGTTCAACTGGGAGTAAGTTGTGGTATTTATGTAGAGAAGAAAAGAGTTTCACAGGATAGACTAGCACAGAGAGTTGCATCAAACTCGTTTACGGAGTAAAGACCACAACATGGCACTACTTTCATCTCTAGCACTGTTTGTTAAAGTGAAAAACCGCCATGCTGCACCATGGTTCAGAGACCATATTAGAACCCTAGGTCCGCCTATAACTGCTGGATAAATAAGTTCAAAAGTCAGGGAAAGGCCAAGTCAAACAACCCCAGCAGACCTAAGCCCAATGAAGCACTGAAGGTTAACGACAGCTTTACTCTATGCCAATGACAAAATTACGCCAATCGTAAGGGCGTGGTGAGTATAAAATCTGTTAAATATTAATATCTGGATATTAATATAATTAAACAAATAAACCGAATAATTGTTTTTATTTTGTTGACTGAAATAAACATTAACACAACATGACAACACACACTTTCATTACTCATATTTGAAACTTTCGTGTGCAGACAATGTAACAGTATTATTAAAAAACAAACCTATGTTCAAGTAACAATCTGCAACAAACGAATACGATTTCAAAACACTTGATATGAAAACAAAGTCTTCCTCTACCCGAAAAGGCCATCTGGGCACATATAAAGCACACTCATGAGTTTAATCATCGTGGATCTGGAATTATTTATGAGTGTGAAAATAGTTTAACACTTGATATGAAAACAAAGTCTTCCTCTACCCGAAAAGGCCATCTGGGCACATATAAAGCACACTCATGAGTTTAATCATCGTGGATCTGGAATTATTTATGAGTGTGAAAATAGTTTAGACAAAAGGTACACAATCGACAAGCTGTGTGACCGAAGCTGTTGCTATCATACGTTTTCGTTGTAGATCAAAACTGGTTTGAAACAAGTGACTGCATCAAATGTGGCACCATACCTACACTGGTATTGAAGTAACCAAGTTTTAAAATGCAAGTGATAATTTCTAATGTCACTGGAAACAGCAATAATAAACTTAACCAAGGCGCTACTTCACTCCGAAATTCAGGATGTTGAGATATCTTTGAATTTTCAGATATTGTAATAGCTAGTCTCAAACATGACAGATCCTAGAGAAATCTTTAAAAAAATAAAAACAAAAAAATTAACAACTGTATTACGAGATTGTGCAGTGGTAATCTACCTATCAGAATAACTAGGTGTGGGAGTTTTCAGTAGACCTAAAAAAACTGACATAAACCGAAATAGGTGCTGACATGAAAAGTTATAATAACACTACAATAATTTATAAACAACATGTCTAGCCGGCCGGAGTGGCCAATCGGTTCTAGACGCTTCAGTCTGGGAGCGCGTGACCGCTACGGTCGCAGGTTCGAATCCTGCCTGGGGCATGGATGTGTGTGTAGTCCT
Source organism: Schistocerca piceifrons (assembly GCF_021461385.2). Classification (NCBI taxonomy): domain Eukaryota; kingdom Metazoa; phylum Arthropoda; class Insecta; order Orthoptera; family Acrididae; genus Schistocerca; species Schistocerca piceifrons. The sequence goes on from NC_060139.1 coordinate 872,740,794, forward strand.
TAGGTTAGTTAGGTTTAAGTAGTTCTAAGTTCTAGGGGACTGATGACCTCAGATGTTAAGTCCCATAGTGGTCAGAGCCATTTGAACCATTTTTGAAACAACATGTCTAAAAGTAAATAGTACAATGAAGCCGTATTTGCATCAGTTGAATTCAGCGGTAGGCTGGACGGCGCAAGAAGACTTTCTCGTCAGAAATGTCACAGTTCGCAGTAATGGAGGGAAAGTCATAGATTAAAACAGGATTGACATCTGGCGTTCCCTAAGGAAGTGTTTAGGCCTCTGCTGTCCCTAATCTACATAAACGGTTTACGAGACAATCTGAGCTGTGCTCTTAGATTGTTTGCACATGATGCTGTCATTTACAGTCTAGTAACGTCGTCAAAAGATCAAAAACAATTCCAAAATTATTTAAACAACTTGTCTGTATGGTGCGAAAAGTGGCAATTCATCCTAAATAACAAAAAGTTTGAGGTCATCCACATGATGTAAAGTTTACAAATGAAACATTAAGTACAAAATTTCCGCTGAGACAGGCGCCAGCTAAATATTGATTTTTCTTTCTGTAACTACACTATTAATTTTACTGCAGTTGTTGTACTGATTGTGAGTATATGTTTTAACTGTTTCAGATCTATCGTGAAAGATGATAAGGTGTTCCAGCTGGCTAGGGGCGTCAGAGGTAGATGGACGAAATTGCAGTACAACCGGCGCCTAGTGAGGTCACACGATGTTCTACGTATGCCATTCCCATGCCATTCCCTTGATGAAAAATGAAATAAGATAAGGTAAAAATGTTGTTAATACTATTGTATCTGAGCTAGTAAAAAAATCGGCTCTTATAAAGTTGTTCTTTGTAAAAAAAAATAAAAAATTCTTCGTCTTATCTCTACTAGTGGTTGGAGATGGGTATGAAGAAAAATAATACGGTGATTAAAGGCAGCGGGCAAATGTAATGAAAAAATTGTTATTTAGTTTCAAAAGGCTTTGAGAGTTAATTTTCACAAGGTGGACGGACAATGTGAAGTTTTAAGCGAAGATTCTCACACTGAGAGCTTACAGTAAATACGAGCATTCCTAGGCGCGAGTTATTACGAGCTAGACGTATGAAACAATATCTCTGACTTTACCAAATTTTGCTCCCGTAAAACGTATGTAACTCGTTATGTGGTTTTAGAGTTCTGCCTGGTCATGAAAGGTTTCGCTGAAATGCTAGAGGAATAATCATTCAATTCCACTAATTATATGAGAGAATTTCATGTGTTGTTGTGCAATAACATGTAGAGTTACAAAATCAGGGATAAGAATTTTAGTATTGCTACTTTGATGTCTGGCTGACTCTACTGTATAAATACATTCTGAATGACTTTGAGGAATGTTAAGGAAGATGTATGCTTCCCTTCACGTTGAAAAGTCTGCGTTAGTGTGTGACTAATTGATTCAACTGGCACGGTGTCTGTAAATGAAAGTCAAGTTATGTGTTGATGGAACCAGAGATACTAACAGAGGGACTATCAAATAATTCGAAATTGCGATCCATGACTTTTAACACGCATTTAACGGCCAGGGCCTTTTCTTATTGTATTTGATTCGCTAAAATGAACTGCAGCCCATTAATTTGAGGAAGGTACGATTGCGAAGGGAAGGAGAATTGTCTGCTAGTATTTAAAGCGCGAGTTCCAGTGTTATACGAACACTTGCGGCTGGCGACAACACCGTCTTAACATTACCAAATTAAGGAAATATTACAAGTTCTTAAGCAAACTTATCGCAAGTGAGAAGGAATTAGAGGCAGTATCTGGAAGGGTGAATATGGCAATCAGTACTAAAAGAAATCCATTATATTTCGGTGACACAATAAATCAGTCAGATCTAATGGTTGCAGTGAAGTCTTCGAAGAAGCACTTGGTAGTTCACACATCCAGAAACAGAAGGCCCCAGTATGCCAATATCGATAACACAGGCCAACGATGGAAAAATGTTTTTGCTGAAAATACCTTCTTCTTATGTTTTTTAGGGTGGTAAATCCAAATATGATACTTAAAAAACTGTATCACCCACCATTTCTTCACATTTTACTGTTAAGTTTTTTAAATTAAGTGATTTTTAAAGAATTTAACAGCTTTTATGTAGTTAAAATAATTTAAAAAGGAGGTGTAATGAATTTAGATGACGTTGGTAGCACTGCTGAAACGCATTTGCTGGCAGAAAAGGTCGATTCTATTTTTGTGTTAACAGATGGTGTTTTGTTTACTGTCAACCTAACCTCACTTTCCCGTTTCCTGTACATATACTCAGTACAATGTATAATCGTGGTTGTAAAAATTCTGCTGACAGTTTTTGTTATATTTGTGGTGTGATTAAAAACAGCAAAGAAAAGTTACAGGCTTTGTGAAAAGGGTTTATCTATCGTACTTTGAATCTAAACTTCGTAATCAAGATAAATCCTGGGCGCTGCATGACGTATGTTATGTGTGTGTTGAAGATCTGAGAAAATTGTCCTAAAAGGAGAAAAAGCCCTTACATTTTCTGTTCCTATGATATGGAGGGAGCCAAAAAATCATTCTGATGATTGCTACTTTTGCAGTGTTGATATCACTGGTCATAATTCGAAAAACAAGAAGGTAATGAGCTATCCTAACCTTCCGTCCGCCATCCGACCAGTATGGCATGGTGTAGATTTGCCGGTTCTTGAACCATCAGATGATTTAAATTCTATTCCAACAGAAGTATTTTTTGATGTACAATGTGATTTAGATGAACCAGATGATGATGAATTCCGTTGTAATACAGGATGTCTATAACCCAAATTGTTTACTCAGACCAAGCTTAACGATTTGGTTAGGGGTCTGGGATTAACGAAATAAAAGCTGAATTGCTTGGCTGTAGATTAAAAGAAAACAATTCATTGGCAATTGAAACCAGCATATACATGTATAGAAAGAGGGAGCAGCAATTTTCCAAGTTTATTTCAACAAGAAGGTGATTTAGTGTACTCCTCAAACATTCCCAGTCTGATTAATGAGTTTGGTATTGAATACAAAAAGGAAGACTGGAGGTTGTTTATTCATTCATCCAAAACTAGTTTAAAGACTGTTTTATTACACAATGGCAATACGTATGTATCTATGCCTGTTGGACATTCTGTACATATGAAAGAAAGCTATGAAAACCTAGAAATAGTGCTAAATAAATAAGCTGTTCTGCTCATGGTTGGATGATATGTGACGATCTAACCGTAACATGCATGCTCCTTGGTCAGAAAGGTGGCTTTACCAAATTTCCATGTTTCTTGTGTGAATGGGACAGTAGGGCTAGGGATCAACACTGGTGCAGGAAGAACTGGTCTGTGAGGGAGTCTTCAAAACCTAGTGAGAAGAACATTCTATGGAAAAATCTTGTATATCCAAAAAACGTACTCCTATACCTCCACATATAAAGTTAGGCCTAATGAAACAGTTTGTAAAGGCTTTGCCTAAAGACGGACCATGTTTTAAATATTTCTGCCAAAAGTTTCCACACCTTTCAGAAGCTAAACTAAAAGAAGGCGTCTTTGTCGGACCTGACATTAGAAAATTGATGTTTGATGTTAACTTTGAACCCACAATGACATTAAATGAGAAAGAAGCATAGGTATCATTCAACCAAGTTGTTACAAAATTATTAGGACATGAAAAAGACCCATAATATGTTTCTATTATAGCTACAATGTTAAAGAAGATTAAAACTTTAGGATGTTTAATGGGCCTAAAAGTTCACTTTTTGAACAGTCACCTTGATTACTTCCTGGACAATATGGGAGATGTTAGAGAAGAGCAAGGAGAGCGCTTTCACCAGGACATTAAAGTGATGGAAAAACGCTACCAAGAACGCTGGAACACCAACATAATGGGGGACTACTGTTGGTCACTTTACCGAGAATTTCAGCAAGTGACTCATCGTAGAAAAAGCTACACAAGAAGCTTCAAAGAAAAAAGAGAAGGAAAATACAAACCAATTCCAGCTGACAAGTGAAATCTCTATTAACGCATGTCATTGTTTTAAGAAGCTTACTGTAAATACGAACTATGCTTATGTTGTAACAAAGCGTTTCATTAATTTCCCCATTTACCGTATAGCATAGGATTTTTATAGTATATAATAAAATGCATATTGCTCGAAAACTATGGGTGATACAAAAAACTAAGTCTAGCTTTGGATTCAGCTCATAAAAATTTATAAATATTAACTATCAAAGTAAAAAAAAAGTTTTCAAAAAATTTTTTCGTTGGCCTGAGTAATTTTTGGGAGGTACATATGGGGCCTACGGATGGCATACTGAATTGCCGAAACTAGTAGCAAAAATAAAATTGGTACGGCTGTTTGGCGGATTTCTTTGTTACATAATTAAAAAGCTAATGGTTGTCAATTCAACTATATACCTAGAAATTACAGTTACGAGTTACTTAAATTGGAACGATCACACAAATAACGTCGTAGGGAAGCCAAACTGAAGAATGCATTTCAGTGGCGGAACACGTAGAAGATGCAACAGGTTTCAATGGTTCAAACGGCTCTGAGCACTATGGGACTTAACTTCTGAGGTCATCAGTCCCTAGAACTAAGAACTACTTAAACCTAACTAACCTAAGGACATCACATACATCAATGCCCGAGGCAGGATTCGAACCTGCGACCGTAGCGGTCGCGCGGTTCCAGACTAAAGCGCCTAGAATCGCTCGCCCACTCCGGCCGGCTGCAACAGGTTAACTTTTCCTACACTATGCTTGTTCGTCCTCCGAAGGAATAATGTGCGGTAAGGGATTCTTAACAGATAGGAGTGACGACGGACACGAAAAAATATCAATTAAGGGCAACTCGTTTATTATTATCGCGAAATACGTGGGATAGTGTCACAGATATGATACTGAAGCTAGGGTGAAAATCATCGTTGCGACGAGAGCTTTTCACGAAAGCTCAATCACCAACTTTCCACTCCGAAAGCTTGATCACTGTAATGAAATAAGAGAAATCAGAGCTCGAACGGAAAGACTTAAGTGTTTGTTTTTCATAGAGAGAGGAGCGGCAGGGAAATTCTGTGGAAGTGGATTGATGAACCTTCTGCCCGGAAATTAAGTGTGAATTGCAGAGTAGTCTAGTAGATGTAGATGTAACCTTAAAATGTCCTGGTGTGCTTATAGTAAAGTGAATAGGCACGGAATCCCGCAGAAATTTTTCCAAGCGGGGTCGGGAGTGAAGACACTGAAATTGCCTTTTAAATAAATGGGATTTACCACGCCACAAAAACTAAATGTCATAGGTGACACAAAAAACTTGCTATACACCAGATAATTCGATAGATTTATACTCTATACAAGTTTGAAAACTCTGAACTCTAGTTTCCGGAGGGGGGGGGGGTGGTTGGGTTTCAGTGCATCCTCCTGTTGTAATACCCCCCTGCCTCCCACCCACCCCCAAAATAAAACATACACACTTGCTGCCGACGCCTATGTAAATGGGGCATTCAAAACCAAGTTTCCAGTGCATGTTAAATGGGAAGTCTTATATCAGTCCGTATTAACAGTTTTCACTTGGCACCAGTAAGGCATGAGTTTTATAGTGGGCGCTATAAAACAACTTACGAGTTGTTCAGATGGCAATCGCGACCTACATGTTGGGAATAAGTAAAAGTAGCAAGAAAAGAAACAAATTGGGAACAGGAAACAGAGTGGAGTGGAAGATGTAATTATGACTAACGAAAATTGAGTGGTGCCAGGAGACAAAGCGAAGGGAACAGGTAGCAAATGGAATGAGAAAGTTCTTTGTTGGAGTATTAGACATAAGTAAAGACCTAGACTATAACCTTGTGAAAGGTGGGCAAAAAAACGGACGCACACAGGTGAAGTCGATAGTGCATAGAATATGGTAGAGGAGGCCTTTATCTAGCAGTCGATGCCAAATAGATAATTATGATTCTCACGATGATGACATTGATGTAGGTAATGATCTAGTTTGAGAGAAAAATCTTAAAAATGCAATGGATATATTTGCATTTGAGTGACTGATGAAACAGAAAAATCATTAAAGGAGGGTTCAATTTTCGGTCCACAGGGCTCAATTTTCGGTCCACTCCCTTTTCTTATATATGTTACTGACCTTCCACTTAACATTCAAGAAGCGAAATTCGTGCTTTTTGCAGGTGGTACTGGTATTATGATAAATCCCATTAGAGAAAAAGCAACAGAAGAGGTGATAAACGATGTTTTCTATAGAATTCTGAAGTGGTTCTCGGAAAGTGGAATGACCCAAAAATTTGAAGAAACACTCTTCATTAACAGCAAACAAGGTTAAAGAATATATATATTGAGAGGCCAATGTCAGAATTCCCAGATTTGTGAACAGCAGTCGACAAGAGATTCACGAAATTGCATCACATATCGCTCAAATTGACTGTTTCTGAGCGAAAATCACGTATGTAAAAGCATATAAATATAAATAATGTTTTAATACTGGTAACATTTAGGATGAATCATTCATGAGTGTTGTGAGGTCGTGTGATGTGGTAGACGGTTCTGCAGTGGGAACTAGAGAAAATAAACGATTTAGAATGTGACATCAGGGCCCTCACAAACCGTTTGCAGTATATTGCTAGCCACATAAGAACAAGCATTCCTACAATGGCAGAAATATTAATAAACTCTTAAGAAGGGGTCAATCCATTCTGAGTCAAGTATTTTGGGTAAACCTATATCTCCTGAGGTGGGCTCCTGAATGATTTTAGTTTTAGTTGGGTGTCCATCCACACAGTCCTGACGTTTACAAGTGCAATGACCAGTGGCTAAACGACCACAGCTTACAATGCAGTATCAGCGAGGAAAAGGAGCTAAAATTGGTTATCTGTGCTCAGCTATCAGTTAATTCATGAATTATGTTTGGGCAATGTTTCTCCAGATAGGCCTATGAACAGCTACAGTTTCAGCTGGCTGTCTAAATTCTTTTCAACAAATAGTTTATGAGTGCCATGGACAGCATGATACTCACAAGAAGGGTCTAGTGTTACTGTCTTACAACATGGTGCTGTCGTCCAAGAGACCCCAATAAATTGTTATGAATGTTGATCCATCGTTTCATTCATGAACTTCATTAGAATAAGAGATATGTCACATTTGCATGAGTTGGCCTTACCTCTGTGCTGGCTTGTAGGTGGGTGGCTGTCCAGCGACATGAGCAAACGTAGCAGAGTGCCCAGCTTGTTGAGCTTGAGAAGTGGAGAGTCCTGTAGCTGGACCATACATAGCAGAAGCTCTGGGAGCTTGAGAGTATGTAGCAGGTAATCCAGTAGCTTGAGCATAGAAAGCAGAGGTTCTAACAACTGGTATATATGCTGTGAATGTTATAGCAGCTGGTGCATACGTAGTAGAGCTTCCAACAGCAGGAGCACTGTGAGCCTGGGGTGCACCTCTGACAGTTGCACCGCCATCACCAGATGCTCCAACAGGTCTCCATTGATGTGATGTCTGACGTGACCTGCATGCAAGCATTTGAAATCTAAGCACACTGAATGGATATTGTATGGAATAATGACAGCATGAAATGGCGCCAAATGAATGGGTTGCATTACTTTTTGGTGTAGTATGTGCTGTGTCACTGTTATCTATTGAATGCATACTAGAGAAAGTGCCACGTCTTTTCCACCCTGTTAACTTATATTGTCCTTCCAGCCCATGGAAAATTGTTGTACTGCCACAAACATTTGAATCAAATGTTTAATAGGCTGCACACCATGTAGTGGAAGATGTACAGTGTTTGGGCAGAATAATATGCTCTTATCCGACAATAACAATCACATATCAGCCTTTCTTTTTGAAAATAGCAACTCCACAATCACACAATTTTTGTTCATTTCCAGTTCATTTTTGGTTTACTGCCTCATTATCAAGCACTGCTATACAGAAATAATACTTATAGACTGAGCGTCGGTGTAAAGATACAACATTCATAAATTATATTATCACAATATTACAATGTCACTTGTGTAATATACACACATCAAAAAAAAGTTGGGCATCACCCCAGTTCTCAGAACTCCTAAAGACAGACGTTGACTGTGGAGATTGTATCACAGACACAGTCACTTTGACTGTCCAGAAATGTCACTAAACCCACCCAAAGATGTAAAAAACCACGCATGAGCAGCGCCTATTAGACGGAGGGGGTCCGACAGCCGATCAGTTCCAGTCATTCCATCCGGAAGGAGGTACACGGCTCGTGTTGTCTATAGTTCAACCATGCCTAGATACTCAATACCGATATTCGATCGCGTCCGAATTGTTGTTTTGTGCCAGGAAGGGCTCTCAACAAGGGAAGTGTCCAGACATCTCGGAGTGAACCAAAGCGATGTTGTTCGGACGTGGAGGCGATACAGAAAGACAGGAACTATCGATGACATGCCTCGCTCAGGCCGCCCAAGGGCTACTACTGCAGTGGACAACTGATACGTACGAACTATGGCTCGGAGGAACCCTGACAGCAACGCCACCATGTTGAATAATGCTTTTCGTGCAGCCACAGAACGTCGTGTTACGACTCAAACTGTGCGCAATAGGCTGCATGATGCACAACTTCACTCCCAACCTCCATAGCCAGGTCCAGCTTTGCAACCACGACACCATGCAGCGCGGTACAGACGGGCCCAGCAACATGCCGAATGGACCGCTCATGATTAGCATCACGTTCTCTTCACCGATGAGTGTTGCATATGCCTTCAACCAGACAATCGTCGGTGACGCGTTTGAAGGCAACCCGGTCAGGCTGCACGCCTTAGACACACTGTTCAGTGACTGTAGCGAGGTGGAGGCTCTCTGCTGTTTTGAGGTGGCATTAGGAGGGGCCGACGTGCGCCGCTGGTGGCCATGGAAGGCGTCGCAATGGCTGTATGATACGTGAACGCCAACCTCCAACCGATAGTACAGTCATATTGGTAGCATATTGGCGAGGCATTCGTCTTCATGGACGACAACTCGCACCCCCATCGTGCACATCTTGTGAATGACTTCCTTCAGATTAATGACATCGCTCGACTAGAGTGGCCAGCGTGTACTTCAGATATGAGCCCTATCGAACATGCCTGGAATAGACTGAAAAGGGCTGTTTATGAACGAAGTGACCCACCAACCACTCTGAGGGATCTGCGCCGAATCGCAGTTGAGGAGTGGGACAATCTGGACTAACAGTGCCTTGATGAACTTTTGGATAGTATGCCACGACGAATGCAGGCATGCATCAATGTAAGAGGGCGTGCCACTGGATATTAGAGGTACAGCAGTCTGGGACACCACCTCTGAAGGTCTCGCTGTATGGTAGTACAAAATGCAATGTGTGGTTTTCATGAGCAGTAAAATGGGCGGAAATGATGTTTATGTTGATCTCTATTCAGGTTCCGGAACTCTCGGAACCGAAGTGATGTAAAACTTTTTTGATGCATGTACAATAGGAGATGAATAGTTAAAAAACATAACTTGTAGTTTAGGTTAAAAATAGCTACATATTCTGGAAGCAAACAGCTATATTTCATCAGAGAAATAAAACCAATATGGAAGACTTGAAGGTAACGAACCTCTCAGGAAGGAACAATAATTATAAACTACTGATTTTTGTCGACAACTTCACGTACATACATATACGTCAGATATATTTCACACAGACATTTATTTTGCACATTTTAACTTATTTCACACATGTTTGTTCACATATTTCGTTTATATTCTTAGCGAATTTCTCCCTGCGGTTTCATCTAAATCTTTGTTCTCCATTGTTTTATACCATACAGGTCCAAGAGGACATTAAACGTAATTGTGGTATCCAGTCACATGGTGTAATCTTTAGCCTAACAAAGCAGGCTGACAAAATTATTGGCTTGCTGCAGTGCTCATTCTGGCGATCTGTTTGAAATAATGAACGACACTATATATATATATATATATATATATTATTGCATGTCACCTAAGTACAGACCTAAGTACAGGAAGTAAATAGAGACAGGTGGCTGTCAAACATTTTTACAGGTCATCCGTTTCATCCTCATCTCCACCCCTAGTGACAGTAGAGGTTTCTTACTGCCACAGTATTTTTAACATAATGAGCGACGTATGTAGCAAAATGGGTTGAAATTGCTCCTAATGTTCCTGAGCAATATCTTCCTCTCAGCCTTCTAACGCATGCCCTTAGCCATAGGGCTGCTTTGGGTGTCTGTCACAGTAATTTTTTTTTTTTTTTCGATATAGCAAGTGATCTGTCTGCCAAGTTTGGTAGAAAACGCCTGATGCGTTACAAAATTATGCCAATATGTTACTGTCTTTCCAGCCCTTGCCCCTCTCCCCCACCCCAGGTTTGTAACGTCATAAGGACTATTGTCAATAACCCTAGTATCCCCAAAAATTATTGATTCGATGCTAATATCTGCCTTCATCGAATATTTTTATCTATTGTGGATTCTGCATCCAAATCTTAGCCTCACCTCTGGAGAGGTGGTAGTAACACAGAAACCTTCAGGTACGTGCACACGATAGCATCATAATCGGATGAATAATATAGGAACACATAGAAGAGGAAAAAACAAAAAAATATATATATATTCTTTTTTACTACATACAATATAAATTAAAATATAATCAATGTTTGTTTTTCAGGGCAAATGTTGATTGACTGATTGATTTATTTATATTAAATGTTTCACAATTAATTGATGAAAACAATCTCTTTAATGATACAGAAATTTAATCAATCTGTCATGGTGATTGCACAATTGCCTTAGACATACTGAATTATTTAATTTCTATATTTCCGTACTTATCAACAAATTTAAATTTCACCTAACGTTACCAGTCAGAGTACCTCACAGAAACATCGTTTTCTCAGTTAAAATTAACCATGTCATGCCACCTCGATGTCATTGGAAAACAGACAAACCAGTTGATCTTTAATCAGTATTGAAAATGATATCCATATTGAAATTAATGACATTAGCAAGAATTCTTCAAAAACATGGGTTCTTATGTACGTTTAATCTTATCAGTTACTTTTCTGAATATTAGGACTGAGTCAACCAGTTAAGCCAACTTCAGCATCAGGTGAGGGTGCTGTGGGGGACTCTGACTAGTTAGAGCTGTCTGATGAGTGCGTAGCACTAGCAGAGAGAACTGAGAAGTGCTAGCGGACACAGCTAGTGTATGGTACTGGTGGGCCTACTTACAGGTCGAGGGGCTGGGACTGCGGATGCCTGCCTGCTGATGATGACGTAGCAGCTGCTGGCGCTGGTGCTGCCGCCCCATAGTGAGCTCCGGCACCGCGCATGGCATCGGCAGCCTGGTGCGCCGGCCGGGGAGTCCTACCCACCGACAGCAAGTCAGTCAGCTTTAAAACCTTAACATTTCTCAATGGCGGCAGCTGTGACAAAAATTTGTGGTAGCAAACGAAATCACCATTGCTTGACTTTCAGACTTCACTACTGTGTGTGTCACGTTATAATGACGGCCAGGTAAGTATTTTCCCACGAAATCACCGAACACTGCGTTCAGAAACACTACCAAAGGGATGGAATAATTCGTGGCATACTGCAGTGGCACACAGGACACCAAAAATTCCGCACAGTAGCACACTTACAATTTCGTTTCAGTTGAGATAAGCTGGTTTAGTGTTATCCTTATGGTGCAGAGTTTGACAATAGAGCCGAGGCAGGAATAAATCTGGGGTAACAAACGCGACAAACAAGGAATTAATATTTGAGAATGATAATGTAGTCTACTACAGCAAACCATCCAACACCTGGCTTGCAGATGTTGTTGTTGTGGTCTTCAGTCCAGAGACTGGTTTGATGCAGCTCTCCATGCTACCCTATCCTGTGCATGATTCTACATCACCCAGTACCTACTGCAACCTACATCCTTCTGAATCTGTTTAGTGTATTCATCTCTTGGTCTCCCTCTACGATTTTTACTCTCCGTGCTGCCCTCCAGTACTAAATTGGTGATCCCTTTATGCCTCAGAATATGTCCTATCAACTGATCCCTTCTTCTAGTCAAGTTGTGCCACAAATTTCTCTTCTCCCCAATTCTATTCAATACCTCCTCATTAGTTATGTGATCTACCCATCTAATCTTCAGCATCCTTCTGTAGCAGCATATTACGAAAGATTCTATTCTCTTTTTGTCTAAACTATTTATCGTCCACGTTTCATTTCCATACATGGATATCATCTGGAAATGAACCAGTCCTTTTCCAATTCTATTACATTCGTTAACGAAGGCATTACGAATACTTCTAATTTTTACTTTTGCTTAGGTCACATCACTCTTGGGTACTTTTTCCCACATACTGTCCACAATTCCTGCAGTGGATGGTCCCTCAAACTACAATACACAAATTCAACAACAATATGAAGTCGCCATTTCCATCGTTCCAGCTGTGGAATTACAACTGTCAACATCTTTGTTAACTTTTTTACAGTAATTATCAATTACGCAATGAAATCTACGACAGAGAGCCGATTTTCCGAAATACCACCGCGGCGGGAGCAGTCCAATTGCGGTACTTAACAGGTGACGAAGGCTTGCGTCGGCCCTAAGTAAAGCCTCTTTAACTCGTAGTGGAATGGCAGAAATCGTCCCACACAAGTGACGCCACGGAAACCTGGCTGTTCATACGTGCAACTCCAGTGCCTCTGCAGTATGCCACAAGCAGTGGCGTGTCTTTAGTTGCGTGTTTGAAAGTGGGGTTGTTCTGTTTCTGTGCGCCATGTTTTGAGTAAAGCTGGACAGCATCAGCACACTTTCGTGGAGATCTGTTGTTGCCAAGTGAACCCAACTGCTGTCTGTAGTGGCCTCACATAAGCATTGGCAGCTATGGAAACTAACTCCCCAAATCTACCAACGTATACGAGCAGACATACTCCCCTCCATTGCCACACTATCACCTCAGATGCACAACTGTAGTTGCGTACCCCAGATGATGTCAAGCATTCAGTGGAAAGGTACTTGTCAGGGAAAGAATGGAGCAAAGCCGAGAGGGTTGCATTATGAATAAAGAGAGCTGTGCAAGAAACCTACATACAGCTCACAGGCCAAGTTGACAAAACCTTTCATAGGATAAAACCATTTCGTCTTCCACTTGGCTGATTTGTTCTTGAGTACGAGGGGCACCCAAAAGTTTATTGTTATCATCTTGAAAAAATAAAATTAGTTAATTAATTTTTTGTTTATTTGCAGGAACATATTTCCAGTCATGGGAGACAGTGGAATTTCTGTGCCACAGCACCGCAGCACTCCGCTAGACTTGCCAAATCTAAATGGCACAGCCCATTGACAAAGAATATATCATGCAAATATACGATTTTTCTGATGTATCCTATTCACCATTTCCAACCTGTACATTTTTAACCTGCGACTAAAAACTATGCTGCTCTGTGTAAAAATATTGCAGGAGTTTCCACAGTGGGTCATTCGTAATAAAAACCCGTTCGCAAACAAAAGTGACAGGATCACGACATTTAATTTTATTACATGCTGTATTTTACTCTTCGAGATCAATCTTGTATCGCTGTTCGCGCCTTCAAATTCGCCAATTGTTTACACTATCGAGTGGATGCTGGAAGCGCCACTCAGAGAGGCACAAAAGAACTTACTCGTAATCTGCAGGAGTCCTAAGACACGCGATGGCACCTGGTGCGCCATTGCTCCTGTCATTCATATACCAAGTACTTGTGGTAGCCATGTTTTGATGAAATGCAGCTATTATTTGAGAGTTAAGCGATGCAAGACAATGTTAAGTGCTTGATCACGAAGAAATGAAATGAAGTGTCGGGTGGCTGGGGGCTCCCGTCGGGTAGAGCGGTCGTCTGGTGGAAGTCTTTTGAGTTGCCCCCACTTTGGCGACTTGCGAGTCAAAATTGTTCAAATGGCTCTGAGCCCAATGGAACTTAAGTTCTGAGGTCATCAGTCCCCTAGAACTTAGAACTACTTAAACCTAACTAACCTAAGGACATCACACACATCCATGCCCGAGGCAAGATTCGAACCTGCGACCGTAGTGGTCACGCGGTTCCAGACTGAAGCGCCTAGAACCGCTCGGTCACATCGGCCGGCACTTGCGAGTCGATGGGGATGATATGATGATGATGAAAACAACACAAAACCCAGTCTCTGAGCTGAGAAAATCTCCGATCCAGCCGGGAATCGACCCCCGGCTCCTTTGCACAGCTTTTGGCCGCGCTGACCACTCAGTTATCGAGGCCTGATCTCGATGGTGTGATCAGAACACAATGGTGACAGGTAAGCACAGAGTTAAAAAATAGTGGTGGGGCTATCTACTGAGCACAACAAATTAGTAATGTGATTACTTTCACATCACAGAAGAAATAGAGGTGAGAATGCTTTCTCAGCAGAAATAATAGAAAAAAACTGAGCACTGCAAGGTAGTGGTAAGCTTAGTTAACGAGCAGCGCTAAATGATAATCAGAATAAAATATTGCTGAGAGTACTAGCTGAATAGATCAAATTATTGATTGGATTACTTCCTGTGTAAAACGAAATAGTGACGGGAAAACTTCCTGGGTAGGAAAAATAGCGGTGAGAGTACTCAGAGAGCTGAAGACAATGGTGGTGCGAATTTAACGAAATAGTGGTCAGCATAGTGGGTGCTGGGAGTACTTACACATTTATGTGACGGCCCTGCGAAAGCATGGTAGTTGTCACCTCGACTCGAGCTCGGTTAATCGCCATGAGATCTAGCTGAGTAGGAGCTTTGAGGAATCCTGATGGATACCTGTTCACCAATACCAATACATCTGTAGATTGGGGCCACTCTTTCGGACAGACATAACATACATGATACGCACAAATGATTTATCAAGGCTAGTAGGACTGCCGGCGTTGCTGTCTTCACAAAAGCCGCTCTCGAGAGCTTTACCTAACAGCCGACCACCACACTGTTCATTTCATTAATCATTCACATACGCAGATAGCAAGTGATACTCGATCAGTATCTCTAACTTGGAATTAAGTTCTATTAACCAAACAAAATAAAGTACATGATAGACTGAGACTACTAGCTCGCTGTACCTGCGAACTAAATCTCATGACCGTAATCCGTCCAATTTTCACTTTCTAAAATCCTGTTGGATCTCCACTCCACCAAAGTTTGAGCATTCAGCCCCATACTCTGTGCTATATTGACCTCCATCACCTATACTGCACAGCAACAGCTGTTACTGGGCAATGAGGGACACTGGGGAAGACACTGAGCTCGCGTTAAAAGTACGGCTGTTTATATCCTCATCTTGCCAGCCGGCTTTAGGTTTCCCTTGGTTTCCCTAAATTACTTAAGAAGAATACTAGGATGGTTCCTTTGAAACGAACACTGTTGATTTCTTTCACTAATTACAACTTGTGCCCCGTTTATAACGACTTACTTGTCAACGGGGCACTAAACCCGGGAATTCTTTCCTTCTTCGAACTCTCCTTAAGTTTCCACATCTTTTCAAACACGTAGAATACGTTCGCCTGACATACAGCCCTCATAAACTGTAATCTTAATATCGCAATGTATCCGCTACACTTTGTAAGTTGCATTGTACGTATATCAGTACATCCCACATTTCGTTTTCTTTTCCAGATAAATTTAAGAGCATTTCCGTCCGATATTATAGGATGATCTCTGAAATGCATTAGTCCTCTCAAATGCAACCTACGCAACATTCCGCAACCCAAATGAAGGGTTCAATCCTCGCTCCCCGACCCCCTCGCTCCCCCCCCCCCCCCAATCTCTATTTTTGCTGAAAATCATGCCCCCCTTCTAGGATTGATGCTTTATCCATCAGTTCCATCGGACGTCAGTTTTCGTATAGAAATCACTCCAGTTCCAGATTCACATTCAGATACCACAACTACAAAACGTTGCCAGGTGCCATCAGAACAGGAGAAATAACTGGACACTATGAGTTACACGCTGTGGCCGAGCGATTGCAGGTGCTTCAGTCCGGAACCGCGCGACTGATACGGTCGCAGGTTCGAATCCTGCCTCGGGCATGGATGTGTATGATGTCCTTAGGTTAGTTAGGTTTAAGTAGTTATAAGTTCTAGGGGACTGATGACCTCAGATGTTAAGTCCTATAGTGCTCAGAGGCATTTGAACCATTTATGAGTTACAACATAGGGGTAAGCTTTAGCAGTCTGTTAAATTGTTTAAACTATGAAGCAGCAAGAAGTAGAATGAACGCTTGAAATCTAGTGGGGAAGGCCAATAGCACACTTAGTTCTACTGGAAGCGTTCTGGAAAGTATAGTCTGATTAACTTTTCGTAGCTGGGGTTCAAGGCCATGAAAACTTTTTAAAAAGACAGCATGGTCTTCGCTTACGATAAAAAACGATATTTCGTAAAATCTACTAATGCAGTTGGCACCGCGCGGCCATTAACAAACCTAGCACTAGACAATATTTTCAGCATTTCACTTCAGTATGGTCACACAGCGGAAACTGCAACAGTGGATTTTATGAAAACTAGTTCTTACCGTAAAGGTAGACCATAATTTCTTCTGACAAATGCGAATGTACCTATCAAGGAAGTAAGAGGGTGAGGCCCTGGTCCATCATTTTAAAGCGGAATGTGTCAAGCTTCTGGAAAAGTACGCGGGTGGCTGCCGTGTATAAAAACGGTAAAAGAACAGACCCGCAAATCGCTCATCGCTCAATTCCTAGAGTTTGTACACGGTGGAGAAAATCTCCCTATATATACATATATTTCTTAACAGCCAGCATGTCCACCCAGCAAGTCACTGAGAATTCTCAGAAGGGCACACCTGACCTCATACCCAGCGCTTTCTGTGATTGGTGGTGCGGATTTGGGGCGTAGGGCACAGTATCAGTTTAGAATGTACAAACCACTACGTGAAGCTTGCCACAACGTGTCACTGAGGGCGTTTCCATGGCAACCCTGCCGTTGCCGCTAACGTTCCCGCGCGGCAGCCTCTAATGGGAGCTGGCGTTAACTGGTAGCCCAGAAGCGGCAGCAGCTGGACTCACCACTGTGGGATGGTGGCGACCCCGTACGTCGCCTCGTGACCCGCAACTTGGGCCAAGGCAGCCGCAGCCTCTCTCATCAGGGAGGCGGCTGCACGCTCCCTTAGGAGCCGCTCGTATCGCTGCCTGCAAAAACACCGCACGCTGCAACACCTGACACCGCAGCAGAGGAGGAGCGAGCGGTCGCAGCAGACCGAATATTCTCCCAGCACCTCCACACTGGGCTACATACAGCCATTCACTGGTTGTCAGATATTCGTCAGAGACAGTGCAGGTGGTGCTTGTTGACAGCAATGGAGGGCTGGCCGGCTGAGATACAGCTTGTCTGTGTACGCAGGATGCCTATTCAGTTCATATGGATAGGTCGCCAACAGAAAATACTGATACACTGTTGGCCATCAAAACTTGAACGCCAACAATGATAGAATATAATGCAATTCTACTTATAAAGGGTGGTCCATTGATAGTGACCGGGCAAAATATCTCACGAAATAAGCATCAAACGAAAAAGCATTAGAGCGAAACTCGTCTAACTTGAAGGGGGAAAGGCCGAGCTGTTCTAGGCCCTACAGTCTGGAGCCGAGAGACCGCTACGGTCGCACGTTCGAATCCTGCCTCGGGCATGGATGTGTGTGATGTCCTTAGGTTCGTTAGGTTTAATTAGTTCAAAGTCTAGGCGACTGATGACCTCAGAAGTTAAGTCGCATAGTGCTCAGAGCCATTTGAAGGGGGAAACCAGATGGCGCTATAGCTGGCCCGCTAGATGGCGCTGCCTTAGGTCAAACGGATATCAACTGCGTCTTTTTTTTTTTTTAATCGGAACCCCCATTTTTAATACATATTCGTGCAGTACGTAAAGAAATATGAATGTTTTAGTTGGACCACTTTTTTCGCTTTGTGATAGAGGGCGCTGTAATAGTCACAACCGTATAAGTACGTGGTATCACTTAACATTCCGCCAGTGCGACGATATTTGCGTCGTGATACATTACCCGTGTTAAAATGGACCGTTTACCAATTGCGTAAAAGGTCGATATCGTTTTGATGTGTGGCCGTTGTGATCAAAATGCCCAACGGGCGTGTGCTATGTTATGCTTCTCGGTACCCTGGACGAAATCATCCAAGGTCCGGACCGTTCTCCGGTTAGTTACGTTATTTAACGAAACAGGAAGTGTTCAGCAACGTGTGAAACGTCAACCATGACCCGCAACAAATGATGATGCCCAAGTAGGTGTTTTAGCTGCTGTCGCGGCTAATCCGCACATTGGTAGCAGACAAATTGCTCGAGAATCGGGAATCTCAAAAACGTCGGTGTTGAGAATGCTACATCAACATCGATTGCACCCGTACCATATTTCTATGCGGCAGCAATTGCATGGCGACGACTTTGAACGTCGTATGCAGTTCTGTCAGTGGGCACAAAAAAAATTGCGGGACGATGACAGATCTTTTGCACGCGTTCTATTTAGCGACGAAGCGTCATTCACCAACAGCGGTAACGTAAACCGGCATAATATGCACTATTGGGCAACGGAAAATCCACGATGGCTGCGACAAGTGGAACGTCAGCGACCTTGGCGGGTTAATGTATGGTGTGGCATTATGGGAAGAAGGATAATTGGCCCCCATTTTATCGATCGCAATCTAAGTGGTGCAATGTATGCTGATTTCCTACGTAATGTTCTACCCATGTTACTACAAGATGTTTCACTGCATGACAGAATGGCGATGTACTTCGAACATGATGAATGTCCAGCACATAGCTCTCGTGTGGTTGAAGCGGTATTGAATACCATATTTCATGACAGGTGGATTGGTCGTCGAAGCACCATACCATGGCCCGCACGTCCACCGGATCTGACGTCCCCAGATTTCTTTCTGTGGGGAAAGTTGAAGGATATTTGCTATCGTGATCCACCGACAACGCCTGACAACATGTGTCAGCGCAATGTCAATGCATGTTCGAACGTTACGGAAGGCGAACTACTCATTGTTGAGAGGAATGTGGTTGGACGTATTGCCAAATTCATTGAGGTTGACGGACGTCATTTTGAGCATTCATTGCATTAATGTGGTATTTACAGGTAATAACGCTGTAACAGCATGCGTTCTCAGAAATTATAAGTTCACAAAGGTACATGTATCACATTGGAACAACCGAAATAAAATGTTCAAACGTACTACGCTCTGTTTTTTAATTTAAGAAACCTACCTGTTACCAACTGTTCGTCTAAAATTGTGAGCCATATGTTTGTGCCTATTACAGGCATATCACAGCGCCATCTATCACAAAGCGAAAAAAGTGGTCCAACTAAAACATCCATATTTCTTTATGTACTACACGAACATGTAATGAAAAATGGGGGTTCCTATTTAAAAAAACGCAGTTGATATCCGTTTGACCTATGGCAGCGCCATCTAGCGGGCCGACCATAGCGCCATCTGGTTTCCCCCTTCAAGCTCGACAAGTTTCGTTCTTTGTAGTTTTTTCGTTTGACGCTTATTTCGTGAGATATTTGGCCCGGTCACGATCAATGGACCACTCTGTATATGTATACAGTATAGTACAAGGAATACGTGATAAAATTTATAAGTGAATTGGGGTATACTGAGAGCAAAATTTAGTACACACAGCCGGCAACTTCGACAGCAACAGTGGTTCTCACCTGGCTGGAGACCGAGTCGAAACCTTCTTGGATGGCAGGTACGGATATGTCATTCAACTATGGTGGCTGACTAGCGTGGCGTGCCAGTCTCTCAGCAAGCTATTACAAGATGTTTTCAATGGACGAAATGCCTAAGAACGTGCTAGTCAGGGGATAGTATAATGTCCCCAGGTGGCAAACATTTTTAACTTTATAGTGATGCAAAGACATGAGTGCAGCACCGTTCAGTCGTGATATTAATATTTTTGGTTGGTTGATTTGAGGAAGGGACCAAACAGCGAGGTCATCGGTCCCATCGTATTAAGTAAGGATGGGGAAAGATGTTGCCGTGTCCTTTTTTGCCTGAATCGGAAAACCTAGATCAGGATGGTCGAACGCGGATTTGAACCGTAGTCCTCCCGAATGCGAGTCCAGTGTGCTAACCACTGCACCTCCTTGCTCGATTCAATATTTTTAACTTTTATTTTTAAAAAAAGAAGGTGCTTACAGACCAGCAATTTCACACCTGTAGACGGGGTTGTGTACACCCATAGAGCACACGCACCCGCCAGTGTCGTGATACTGTAAGAGCTGCAGTGGCAGATCGTTCAGCTAACACAGCACATATAAGAGAGCTTGCGAGCCCAGACGGGTCAATACGTTCTATTGCGAACTGGTTATTAGCAGTGGTACTATAGGCATGGACAGCTCTAGCCTGTCTTCCACTCACGTGACAGCATCGACGTGCATGGCTCGACTCGTACCGTTAGAGGATTGTTTGGAAAATGAAATGACGTGCCGGGGTCTTCAGTGATGACAGCTGGTTCTGCCTGCATGCAAGTAGCGGTGGTATGCGTGTACGACATTGACCTGGTGACCGCTGTCTCGTAGAGTGCATTCGTCCAGGATACACTGACCCGTCCCAGGCCTTATGGTTTGGGATGCGATAAACTACAACTCTCGTTCAGCTATGGTGTTTCTGGAGGGGACGCTAACCAGCGCTCCGCAAGTGCAGAATGTTGTTACACCCGTTCTTTTGCCGTTCTTGCGACACGAAGGTGATGTGTTATTCCAAGAGGATAATGCTCGTCCATACTTTATCCGTGAAACTCAACTTGCCCTGCAAGATGTGCAGCAAATTCCCTGGGCAGCACTATCTCTGGACTTGCCTATAATCGAGCACGTGTGGGATATGATGGGACGAGAAGTGACTCGTGTGATTCGTTATCTAACAACTCTCACAGAACTACGTCAACAATACGGGCAGGCGTGGCATAACGTATCCCAGGACAGTGTTCACCAGCTGCACGATCGACTGGATGCCACAGTCAATTCTTGCAGCACCGCCCGTGGAGCCTACACCACGTACTAATATGGGTGTTTCAGCAATGGTTCGATACCTGGTACCTCAAAACATGTACTTCGTATGCACTGTTGCAGCAATAAACCTTGAGTTAATTGGAAACCTCTAAAAGGCTGTACAATTTTTTTCCGGCAGTGTATTTACCAATTACAAATTCGACAGATCACGGTCTAAGTGAAATTCGATAGTCCTAAAGTTTTAGCACCAGGAAACAGCTGAGGATGACCGAATGTTTGCTGTCAAGAACAAGGCGACTACAACGAGAAAAAAGGTAAAACTTTAATTAATGTCCACCGAAGACCACTTGTATTCGTGCAGAATGGGAACCCAGAAGCCCCAACTGCGAGGAACATGGCTATAGGTCTAAAACACTCTGTGCTGAGGTACGCTGGCAACATTCAGTATTGAAATGTTTTGTTGAAATGTGACGTCACGGGTCGACGAACATAATGCACAAGCACCGATCTTACCACATCAGAAATACACTCCTGGAAATTGAAATAAGAACACCGTGAATTCATTGTCCCAGGAAGGGGAAACTTTATTGACACATTCCTGGGGTCAGATACATCACATGATCACACTGACAGAACCACAGGCACATAGACACAGGCAACAGAGCATGCACAATGTCGGCACTAGTACAGTGTACATCCACCTTTCGCAGCAATGCAGGCTGCTATTCTCCCATGGAGACGATCGTAGAGATGCTGGATGTAGTCCTGTGGAACGGCTTGCCATGCCATTTCCACCTGGCGCCTCAGTTGGACCAGCGTTCGTGCTGGACGTGCAGACCGCGTGAGACGACGCTTCATCCAGTCCCAAACATGCTCAATGGGGGACAGATCCGGAGATCTTGCTGGCAAGGGTAGTTGACTTACACCTTCTAGAGCACGTTGGGTGGCACGGGATACATGCGGACGTGCATTGTCCTGTTGGAACAGCAAGTTCCCTTGC
This sequence comes from Schistocerca piceifrons, assembly GCF_021461385.2. Lineage (NCBI taxonomy): Eukaryota > Metazoa > Arthropoda > Insecta > Orthoptera > Acrididae > Schistocerca > Schistocerca piceifrons. Next base: position 872,762,804 of record NC_060139.1, read on the forward strand.
CGGTCTAGGAATGGTAGAACGATGGGTTCGATGACGGTTTGGATGTACCGTGCACTATTCAGTGTCCCCTCGACGATCACCAGTGGTGTACGGCCAGTGTAGGAGATCGCTCCCCACACCATGACGCCGGGTGTTGGCCCTGTGTGCCTCGGTCGTATGCAGTCCTGATTGTGGCGCTCACCTGCACGGCGCCAAACACGCATACGACCATCATTGGCACCAAGGCAGAAGCGACTCTCATCGCTGAAGACGACACGTCTCCATTCGTCCTCCATTCACGCCTGTCGCGACACCACTGGAGGCGGGCTGCACGATGTTGGGGCGTGAGCGGAAGACGGCCTAACGGTGTGCGGGACCGTAGCCCAGCTTCATGGAGACGGTTGCGAATGGTCCTCGCCGATACCCCAGGAGCAACAGTGTCCCTAATTTGCTGGGAAGTGGCGGTGCGGTCCCCTACGGCACTGCGTAGGATCCTACGGTCTTGGCGTGCATCCGTGCGTCGCTGCGGTCCGGTCCCAGGTCGACGGGCACGTGCACCTTCCGCCGACCACTGGCGACAACATCGATGTACTGTGGAGACCTCACGCCCCACGTGTTGAGCAATTCGGCGGTACGTCCAACCGGTCTCCCGCATGCCCACTATACGCCCTCGCTCAAAGTCCGTCAACTGCACATACGGTTCACGTCCACGCTGTCGCCGCATGCTACCAGTGTTAAAGACTGCGATGGAGCTCCGTATGCCACGGCAAACTGGCTGACACTGACGGCGGCGGTGCACAAATGCTGCGCAGCTAGCGCCATTCGACGGCCAACACCGCGGTTCCTGGTGTGTCCGCTGTGCCGTGCGTGTGATCATTGCTTGTACAGCCCTCTCGCAGTGTCCGGAGCAAGTATGGTGGGTCTGACACACCGGTGTCAATGTGTTCTTTTTTCCATTTCCAGGAGTGCATAATGACTGCTGCTCCAACTACAATCCGTCTGGACCAGAGGTGATCGCTTAATATACACAATGGCACACCATATCACCACGTCAGACAGGCGCATACGGCGATGACGGTTGCAGTTTGCCAGCTTTCATTCTCCTCAGAAATTTAAGTTCATCGTGATGCTGAACGCAAAAACAGACGGCTTTACTGTGTCTACTGTTGTCGTTAGACGCATTGTTGTCGGCACGTCTCTCTCTGCGGCCACATCAATGGAAAATGAACCAATGATCGCCGTTCTAACAGACTGTGGTGCACCGGCCATCCTCGAAGCGTCCGTGTGGATACGTGCGTTGCTGCGTACAAACCTATTTCTGAGAGTCAGATTCAGCAACATCAATCGGATACATAATGATCGATTCCAAAAATAACGCAAGTGTCAGAACAGTGTTTCCTAACGAATGTTATTAGGATGCCTATGTCATTCAACTCAATAAAATCTCAGCTGGATATGTAGTTCTGACTAACAAAATCAATTCCAAAGGCAGTTATATGTTCCAGATAGGAGATCCTAAAATATTTAGTTTGGGAGGCTATCTCCATCAGCTTAAAAAGAGCTCTTAGGAAGTCAGATAAAACCCGTAATATCAGTTGACAAAGTAACTCTCAGAAACCAAACCAAAGAGAACGAAATATTTGTTTAGATGGTCTCTCTAGTTTACCAAGATTAACTCCAATAAATTTCTTTTTGTGGAGATGTCTAAAGACAGTGCATCGAGGAAGGTTTTGTATTCCTCACACAGCAGCCTTACACCTCATACACAGATAATTTAGAAGGCGCATTCAGTTGCGCATTCAGAAAAAATACTTTTCATTTGCACACCTCACTTAAATGAACATTCCGCCACCAGAACACCACTATGAAAACGGCAAGTTATGTACAACAAGTTGCATCTGCCCCTAAAGCTTAGAATGTTTCTAGCTTCCTAAGTAAAACTGATAGAAATTTGAAATGATTTGTACATTTTTCGAAAAAATACGTCAGCTGCATTATTTAAAAAGGTTACATTTAAAAATTAAAACACGTTATTGTAAATCATTGTAAATTATCTAATAAAGAATATTCATAAATTTGTGAAAGAGTTATGTTTCTTACAGTTAATTATCTAATAAATATTTCTTTCACTTTTATTTTGTAAGTTATAAGGAGAAAAATCTTATCTGGAACACCTCATATAATTATGAAATGTTATTAGGGAGACTGAGAGATTCACCAGTAACGGAATAATATGTAACTACTATAATCAGTCCTAAGAAATAGCACGTGTCAGATCAGTGGTCCTAACATATTATGTTAGGGGTTGTATACGTCATCTCAAGAAATGCTGTTTGAGAAGATGAGAGAACTGTAATGTCTGTAGGAAATGTAGCTCTCAGGAATAAATCCAAATAAAATGGTATATATTAAATTAGAGGTCCTAACACAAGGAACTGTATTAACAAGACAGACTGGCTCAACTTTTACCGTTAGATATCTAATGATCAAATCCTAAAGCAATTAAATGTGGGAAATCAGTGTTCCCAACGCACTTTAGTATGGAAGCAACATCATTCTTCTCAAGAAATAGTATCATGGAGGCTCAGATACTCACCTATGAAGTCATGACAAAAGGATTTGTAAATTTCCAAATAAAGTATGAAGAGAAAACAGTTTTCCAGACAGGTGTTCTAACACTTTTGTTATGGGGCTATGTCCATTATCTCAGCAAATACTATTAGAGACATGGAAAGGATCTGCTATGGCAGTAGGAAATGTAGCTCTCCAAATCAAATTAAATGGGAATGGACTGGGTCAAATCTGATTTTTAATACATTTCAGTTTGCTGTCTATGTCACTTCATACCTAGATATTGTATTAGTAGCCTGAGAGACTCAACTACCTCATTTGTATACATAATAGTCAAATACTAAGAGAACAGAAATTAATGTCTCGAATAAGAGGTCCTGCCACATTTTATTACAGAGGCTATGTCCAATCAAATTCTTCTATGTCCAATCAAATACCTAGAAATTATATTAGGAGTTTGAGAAATTCGGTTGCAACAATTGGTTATGTTACAGTCAGATACTAAGAGAGAGGCCATATCCATCACTTCAAGAGACCCTATCCAGGATATTAAATGTATTTATATAAATTTGTCAATCAAATCTGAAGAAATTAGAAAGTGTCACATCAGTGACCCCAACACGTTTACTAGTGAAACTTCCTCAGTCATCTCACGAAATTCTATCACAGATATTGAGAGAACACACTAAGACAACAACATATTATACGTAAATCGGATCTGGATGGAGGAGAAAAGAAAAGAAAGGAAAGGAATTAATGATGTCAGCTGCATCGGAACTCAGTGGAATCAGTAGCGACGAGCGAAAATGTGTGTCGGACTGGCATTCGAACCCAGTATCTCCTGAGAAGCACGGGAGAGGATTGTCAATATATTCCGCGAAATTGTGTCTGGGTGGTGCGGCAGTTAACTCAACTGCCTAGTAAGCAGGAGATACTGGGTTCAAAACCCTGTCCGCCACACGCGCTTGTTGCCACTGATTCTGCGTAAGTTACGATGCAGCTGACATCAATAATCCCTTCCCTTTTCTCTCTTCTCCCTCCACTTCCGATTTACATACAATGTTTCAGAGCTGCAGTTTCTGTGCAGTGTTTGTTCTTTCGGATATGCCCGAAAGAACAGAGATCACACATTGATGTACACAACAGCAAATGTAACTCTCTGATCAAATTCAAAGGGAATTGTATTCATAAAATCAGATTCTTAACATATTTCACGTGGTGCCTAATTCAACAGCTATGTCAATGGGATGCATAATGATCAAACCCTAGGAGAGGGGAATCAAGTGTGTCATCTGCAATCCTGTCAGTTTATTAGACAGGCAATGACACTGTGCAAGTGAAGTTGATGCCACTAGTCCCACACGGTTTACTAGTGAAGTACGTCGGTCATCCCAAGAAATTCTATAATGCTGGCTGAGAGAATAAGAGAACCTGCTATGACTGCACGAAATGTAACTCTGTTAATCAAATTCAAAGGGCATGGAACGTCTGGAATCAGATTCTTATCACATTTCACTTTAGTGTCTATGTCAATCATAAATAGAAATGCTATTATCAGCCTGTGAGATTCAGATACATCAGCTGTACACATAATTGTCAAATCCAAAGAGAATATAATGGAATATGTGAAATCACTGGTTCTGACACATTACATTAGCAAGGCTCCATCCATTACCTCAAGAAAACCTTTATATAGACTAAGAGCATATGAGAGGAGAATAAAATACTTTGCTAGTGACGGTATCTCAAGCAATCTGAAGAAACTGAATTAGGGAAGTTGCGAAACTTCAATATGAGAGTATGGAATAAAGGGGTGTAATATGTTCCATATTGGAGTTACTAACATATCTTTTCTAGTCAAGTTATGTCATATATCTCAACAAATTCCATTTGGGAAGTTGACAGAATCCTCTATAACATTAGGCAACATAAGACTCTGGAAAAAACTCAAAAGGAATCTACTGCGTCAAATGAGACTTTTAATGCACTTGAGTTTGGTTCCAATGTCAATCATTCCTAGAGTTACATTAGGAGGCTATAACAACTAGTCAGATATCAGTTACGTCCTAATAGAGTAGAATATAATGTGTCAAATCAGTGTTCCTGACATATTTTATTAGATTGGCTATGACCATCATCTCAAGAAATAATATTAGAGATACAGGGGGCATGGAGTGTGACATAAGTATATGTAAACATCTGATTCAAATTCAAAGGAAATAGAATCAAAATAAAAAAGGTCCCTAGTTAGAAGTCTTTATACATTTTATGGGGGAAGCCAAATCATATCAGGACATTGGGAGATTTAGCCATATCAACTGAATAACTACTGGTCAAATCATAAGGGACTGGAATGCAATTGTCAAATATTAGTGCTGATACTTTTTATAAAAAAGATTATGTCTATCTTTTTAAGAAATAGTGTTAGGGAGGCCGAGAGTTTTAGGTATGCAAAAGTAAATGTTACTATCCAAATCAGAAAATCAGTAGATAGTGTAAGACTCTGAATCAACACAAAAGGAATGAATTACATCAATTCAGATACTTAACGATTTCAGTTGAGGCCTATTTCACTCATGCCTAGAAATTATATTATCAGGCTATGTCCCCTGGTCATGTAACTGTCAAATACTGATAGAATGCAATGGAATGCCAGATCAGAGGTTCAAAAAATTTTAATACAGATGCTGTTTTCATCACCTCACAGAATGCTATTAGGGAGCTTTAGAGGATGAGGTATGACAAAAATACATGTAAAATTCTGTTCAGATCCAAAGAAAATAGAACTGCTGTACAAGTGGTCCAAAAACATTTTGCTACTCAAGCTACATCAGTCATGTCAAGAAGTTCCATTAGAGAGGTTCAACCTATCCATTATGACAATTCGGCAGGTACGACGATTCCTAATACATTTACGTTCACTGTCACACCTATCATATCTATAAACTGCATCAGAAAGCTAAGATATTCAGCTATGTCAATTGGAATGTAATGGTTAAATCCTAAGAGAACGGAGTGCAATCTGTGAAATCCGTGATTGTGACATAATTTATTTAAGATGCTATGCCCATCATTTCATCAAATGCTACTGAGATAACTCAGCATATTGGGTATGACAGATGCAAATACTGATCTCCAAATGAAATGAAAACATAGGATGTGCAACATAATAGTTGCTAACTCTTTTCTTGTATTGGAGCTACCTCAAGCATCTCAAAAATAATATTAGGGAGGTTGGAGGAATAGGCTATTGCATTAAGGTTCGTAACTCATGAATCAAATTAAGAAGGAATGGAATGTATCAAACATGATTTTTAATGCATTTCTGTTTGGCATCCATGTCAGTCATATATAGAAATTGTATTATGAGGCTGAGAGATTCAGCTGTGTGAATTGGACATGTAATGGTCAAAAATCGAAAGCGAAGGGAAGGCGACGTGACACATCACATTCACTTTATTAGAAAGGCTGTATCAAGTATTTCAAGAAATGCTATTGAGGAGACTGAGAGCATGAGATATGACTGAGTAATGTGTAAATCTCTGAATCAAACCAAAGAAAGTAGAATGCACCACATCAATGATCCTAACACATTTTGCTAGTGAAGTGTCCTCAATCATGTCAAGAAATTCTATGCTGCAGATATCTGCTAAAACAAAACAGATTGTAACTTACTGAATCAAATTCAAAGGGAACAATATGTATCAAATCAGATATATAATGTGGTTCACAGTGTGTCTACCATAGCTGGCAGGGATACATATGTTCAGATCCTAGGAGAACAGAATGGAATGTATCCAATTAGTGATCCTGTCAGTTTATTAGAGAGACAGTGACAATCACTCAAGAAATTTTGTAAGAGAGACTGAGTTCATCAGATATGATAGCAAAATGTGTAAGCCTTTGTATCAAATAAAAAAAAAACAGAATGTGTGATATCACTAGTCCTAGCACATTTTACAACTGAAGTATGTCAGGCATCTCAAAAATTTATACTTGATAGTTTGAGAGGATAAGGGACTCCTCTATGACAGCTGGAAAGGTAACACTTCAAATTAAATTCAAAGGCAACAGAATGTATCAAATTAGATTCTTAACATGTTTCAATTGGGTGTGTAGGTCAGTCACTCCTCGGAATTGTATTAGGAGGCTGAGAGATTTAGGTCCATCAGTTGGACACATAATGGCCACTTACTAAGAGAATAAAATAAAATATCTCAATTCAGTGGTCCCGAGACATTTTATTATCAAGGATACATCCAATAAGTCCTTTTTGGGAGACTGGGAGTACAAGTTATTACAGAAGAATATATAACTCTCCTAATCAAATCCTAAACCAATGGACTTTTGCCATTCACTGGTATTAATACATATGAATATTGACACTGTGTCAGTCACTCCAATAATTCTATTAGGTATGCTGAGAGAATGAGACAGAGTGCTGTGACATTAAGGAATGTAACACACTGTGTTAAAACATGAGTGCATTTCGTGGGATATCTGTATTAATCATACCTAGAAATTGTATTAGTAGGCTGAGAGACTGAACTATGTATATCAATCACATAATTAATGATGAATTCTTAGGTAATGCAGAAGAATGTGCCAGTGGTTCTGGCATATTATATTAAAGGCTATGTCCATCATCTCAAGAATCCTATTAAGAAACTGATACAACCCACATTGTCAATAGAAAATGTGTCTGTCTGAAGATACTCCAAGGAAATGAATTATTTCAAAGCAGAGGCTCTAACAAGTTTTATTTGGGGATCTACATAGCTTGTATCAAAAAGACATTACAGTTTTGGAACCTCACACTGACTTAGTCATTTAACTTACAGACATTGTTTTGATATTATTTTACAGAAAAATATAGCAAGTGTTTTACTATCTACTTAAATAAGTTAAAAGTGACTTCAACTGGTTATGTGGCGAACATCCCATCTTAAGTCGATTTCTTACCAAACTCACTGCAGAATGTCAGGTGACATGTTCAGTTGTTAGTCAGGTTCTAGCTCTAAGACCTGATAGAATAGGTGATAAGAATGGAACAAATTAGGTACCGTTAATGATTCCCCAAAAGAAAAACTCAAGAGGTGTCAGGTCAGTGAACATGAGGCTCATGCAATTGGCGCACCTCGGTCCATTCACTTATATGGAAAATGGACACTCAGGAAATCCCAGATTCCTTACCAAACAGTCAAAATCTGACATATTTTCCTTAAAGATGACACCAACATTAAATCTGTAAGTCATATGTTTACACAGATTTTGAAATTTGTGAAGTCCTTTTTGATATACCCTATGTATTCATCTTATGAAGCGTTATTAGGGAATCTGAGAGAATTTGTAATATTATTAGGAAACACAACTCTCAGAAACAAAACAAAAGGAATTAATACACCGCTTCAGCTGTTTTTAGTCCTTTAATTTTAGATCATCACCAGTTTCAAGCAGTAAAAGCCACGACTTCAGGTGATCATATAATTAAAACATTAGTGCTAAAAAGCTGGTACTTTGTACCCAACATTCACTGTACATCAGAACGAAGGTGGTATGTCACTGAATGAAAACAGCTGGATTACAATCCATTATGGTGGATGAGTCCTATTCTCTGGACTATATGCAGCTGCGAATAGTGGACGCAGCCATACGCTGTGCCACACATTTTATTAGAAAGACTATGTCGTTCATACATATGCTTTTAGGGAGTCTGTGAGAATCCACTATGGAAAATGAACCTTAGAATGAAATGTAAAGGAATAAATATGCCAAATAAGCAATTTAACCAATTTCAATATGGAGGCTTCATCAAGTAAGACACAACACATGGCTGCATCTCCTGTTCACTACAAGTGTAGACCAGAGAAGTGGACTTATCCACCAGATTGGAGTGTTATCCAGCTGTATTTTTTCAATTCATGGTGTTTTGCCTTGAAAGACAATGGATGTTGGGTAGGACTAAATACAGCTGAAGCGGTTTATTAATAGCCATGATAATTACTCATAGGTGTGGTTGTCCTGCCTACAAAGTTATCTGTACAAAATAAAAGATAGTGAAAGGGGAAATGTCAGTGGCACAACACATTATTTATAGGAAGGCTGTGCCCATCATCTGTAGAAATGGTGTTATGGAAGCAGAGAGAGTAAGCTATATCAATAAGATTCATAATTCTCAGACTCAAACCCAAAGACAGTGGAATGTGTTAAATCGATGTACAAACACGGTTTAGTAGCAGAAATTCGTCGTTCCTTCCAGTAAATACTACTACAGACAGACACACACTAAGACTGGTCAGTTGGATGTATAATGAACAAATACAACGAAAGCAGAATTTGGTAAATCAGTGGTCCTGTCATATTTTATCAGAGAGGCTTTGTCCATCATCTGAATAAATTCTGTAAGGGAAACTAAGAGAACCATCTATAACAGAAGACTATGTAGCTCACAGAATAAAATCCCAAGAAATAGAACGTCTATGAACAGTGATTCTAACACATTTTATTACAGAGGCTATGTCTAACATTTGTAAGCTGTTAGGGAGACTGAGAGAATCCACAATGAAAAATAAAAATCAGAATTAAATGTAAAGGAACAAATGTGCCACATAGTAGTTCAGTCTATTTCAATATGGAGGCTTCGTCAATCATACCTAGATTTTCTTTTTATGATCAAAACTTCAAGGAATGGAATGTGTTATATTAATGTACCTAACACTATTTATTATGGTGGTTACATAAATTATCTCAAGAAATGCAGTTCACAAGAGTCAGAGAATTGCCTATCATAGTATGAAGTGGAACACTAAGAACTACATTAAGAGATTGTAGAGTAATTCTCACATATTTTCTTATGAAAACTATGTCACTGAAATTAAGAGACGTCAGGGAGGCTGGTAGAAGTTTCTTAAAATAAAACACTTAAAATAAAATGCGAAAGGAATGTAAAGAGTCAAAGTAGATAAGGGTACTATGTCAACATCCCAAAACATTCTACTTCATAATTTTAAAATAACACATTTTATTAAGGAGGCTCAGTCCACCATCTCAAGATAGTCTATTAGTAAGGCTGACAGAAGGAAATATGTCAGTAGGATATGTAACTCTCGGAATCAGGCAGAAACAGAATCCATTGTATTAAATCAGTGGCCCTATCGTATTTTATTAGGAAGAGTATGCCCATTATCTGAAGAATGCTATTAGAGAAGCAGAGAAAATCCATTATGCCAGTGAGAAATGTAACCTGTCAGAACTATTAAACATGAAATTATCAGGTAAGTGGCCCTGAGACGTTTTATTTGGAACGTTACATCTATCATGTAAGGAAATGCTATTAGGGTCCATAAAAGAACTTGTAGTATCAGTACGAAGTGTAACTCTCAGAAACAAATGTAATGTGGATGAAACGTCTTGCCATGTCCCTCCAGGATTATAGATGAACTAGCATAGTGCCTACTGCCTTATACGATTAGTCTGTATTTTTCATCCCCTAAATGGTGGAATTTTCAAAAATACTGAAACACGTATCTCTTTTATTTCTGACTGAGAAACCAGAAAGCAATTTTTGTAGTTCCATCTTCAAAATGGTCTTAATAGCAACACTTTTCAAACAGACAGTCATGCCCTATTTCACCCCCTTAGCACTCGAATTTTGAACAATCTATTCTTAAACGACACCCAGTATAAGATTCACACGATCTCCAAACTTCAAGTTTCTATCCTTAGCGGTTCCGGCTGGGTGATGATGAATCAATGAGTCAGTCTGGTGATTTTTTGTTTATCTTTAATCAAATTTTTATGTTGTTCACAAATTGCAACACCTTATAAATTTTCTGCGCTAATTAAGACCACAGAAGCATGGTCGTCCCCGAATGTACTTCTGATCGAAAACCGATTCTAGAAGCTGCAGTCCAAAATTTCTGCTAATCATGCCTTTTGCGTTCTTCTGGTGATATTTCCATGAGAACATTCATCCCCTTACACTTATTTCTTTAGATCTAACAGAGATTTGGAATACAAATTTTCATATATTTAGCTGCAAATTTTTTTAATACGAAAATTTTCAACCCACATTTCCCCACTTAAGGTGGTTGAATTTCCAAAAACAGTGGAACACGTCGTTTTTTTTAAATTTATAACAAAGAAGCAAAATACACATTTCCATAATTTTCGATTTGATAATGGTTTCTTAATGAAACAATTTCTTAAGACTTCTCATCACCTGAATGAGATTTTCACTCTGCAGCGGAGTGTACGCTGATATGAAACTTCCTGGCAGATTAAAACCGTGTGCCCGACCGAGACTCGAACTCGGGACCTTTGCCTTTCGCGGGCAAGTGCTCTACCAACTGAGCTACCGAAGCACGACTCACGGCAGGTACTCACAGCTTTACTTCTGCCAGTACCGCGTCTCCCACCTTCCAAACTTTACAGAAGCTCTCCTGCGCAGGAGAGCTTCTGTAAAGTTTGGAAGGTAGGAGACGCGGTACTGGCAGAAGTAAAGCTGTGAGTACCGGGCGTGAGTCGTGCTTCGGTAGCTCAGATGGTAGAGCACTTGCCTCCGAAAGGCAAAGGTCCCGAGTTCGAGTCTCGGTCGGGCACACGGTTTTAATCTGCCAAGAAGTTTCTTCTCATCACCTATTTCACTTCCTCAGGGGGCTGAAGTTCCAAAAACACTGAAACACTTATTTTTATTTCTTATTGAGTAGTTAAATAACAATTTTCATACATACAGTTTTAAACTGCTTTAGTAGTTCCTTAATAATCAGTTATTTCCAAAAAAAACATCACCCTCTATTTTATCCCCTAAATGGTTGAATTTCCAAAAAATACTGAAACACATATTTCTTTTATTTCTGGATGAGAAAGCAGAAAGCAATTTTTGTAGTTCCATCTAAGATTGCCTTAATAAAAACATTTTTCAAACAGTCAATCATGCCCTATTTCACCCCCTTAGCACTCTAATTTCGAACAATGTCTTCTTAAATGACAACTACAGTATAAGATTCACACACTCTCCAAACTTCAAGTTTCTATCCTTATCGGTTTTGGATGGGTAATGATGAATCAATGAATCAGTCTGGCACTGTTTCACCCTCCTTAGTGGTTGAATTCCCAAAAACAGTGAAATAAGTATCTCTTTCGTTTCTAACCAAGAAGTCAAATAACAACTTTCAGAGATTTAGCTTTAAAAATGTTTTCAAAGTGAAATATTTTCATGCAACATTTTATCCTCTGTTTCACCCAATTAGGGGTTGACTTCCCACAAATGATGACATGTGTCTTTTTATTTGTAAAAAAGAAGCAAATTACAAATTTTCATTGCTTTAGCTTTAAAAATGCTTGCATAATGAATTATTTCTAAAAAGACTTTCAGCCCCTATTTCTCCCCAACAGGGACTGAATTTTCAAAAACAGTAACACATAATTATTTATTTCTAACTGAGAAGCCAAATGCAAATTATCATAGATTTAGCTTTGAAAATGCATCCATAATGAACTGTTTCATTTCACCCCCATAAGGATTGAATTTCCAAAAACAAACAAGAAGTCAAATACCAATTTTCATAGATGTAGCTTTAAAAATACTTTACTAGTTCTGTAATAATGATTTATTTACAAAAAAACATCCACCCACTATTTCACACCAATAAGGTTTAAATTTTCAAAAATTCTGAATCACTTATTTCTCTATTTCTGACCAAGAAACCAAACGATTATTGTCGTATGTCTGGCTTCAAAACTGCCTTAATAGCGACATTTTCACAAAACATTTCCTCTCCTATTTCATCCCTTAGGGGTGGAATTTCGAAACATCCCTTGTTAAATCACACCTACATGTTGAGATCAACACCCTCTCCAAATCTGATATTTCTGTCCTTCGCGGTTTGGGCTTATGGATGATGAGTCAGTGAATCAGTCTGGCCTATTTCCCCCCTATGGGAGGTTGAAATTCCATGAACAGTGAAACACATACTTTTTATTTTTAACTGAGAAGTCCAATTTAAATTTTCGTACATTTTACTTTAATAATGTTTTCATAATAAAATATTTTCCCAAAAAATCTGATGCACTATTTCTCCCCCATAGTGGTTCAGCTTCCAAACCCACCGAAACAGTATTTTTTTATTTGTAACTGAGAAGTCAAATGTCAGTGTTCACAGATGTAGCTTTAAAAGCAATTTTTTAATAATGACATATTTTCAAAAACAGATTTCACCCACTATTGCCCCCCAATAGGGTTGAATTTCCGAAGACACTGAAACATGTTTTTCTTTATTTCTGACTGTGAAACCAAATACCAATTTTCGTACATCTGGCTTCAAATTTGCCTTAACAGCGACTTTTTTCAGAAAAACACTTCATCCCCTATTTCACCACCTTAGGGTTGGAATTCCCAAAAATCCCTTCTTAAATGACGCCTACAGTATAAAATCCACACCTTCTCAACATTTCAAGTCTGTGTCTTCAGCGGTTTGGGCTGGGCAATGACGAGTCAGTCAGAACATTGCCTTTTATGTATAGAGATTCACATGTTCATTTATAGCATGACGTTGATTAATAGTTATGGTTTGTCATACATTTGGTTATGTTGCCACAGTATACATGAGAATGGTTGGTTTATGATTAAACCTGATTGTTTAATGAAGTGAAGATACAGCTGTGTGCCACCTATGATTTTTCGAGGAAAGGAATAAAATGTGCCACATCAGTGGTCCTACTGCATTTGATTTGGACTGGGCCATTATCTCACGAAATGATATTATGAAGACAGACGGTTACATGTTCTTCTGTCTCTAACAGTATTCCATAAGGCGATGCACATGTCAGTTGGCTACGCAACTGTCATAATAAAATCTAAGTACTATGGTATGTGCCCATTGAGTCATGCTAACACAATTTTTAAACCTATGTGCATCGCCTTATGGAATACTGTTAGAGAGGCTGAGAGGAATCCCCATCTCAGTGGAAATACAAATCTCAGAATCAAGTCCAAAAAGAAATCAATGGTGGTATCACATTTTGAAAGGTGTCTACTTCCTTCATCTTAATACATTCTAATAAAAGAGTCTTTAGAATCGTGTATGTCATTAAGAATCGTAACTCTCGGAATAAAATTAATGGTATAATGGAAAATATTAAATCTGTGGCTTAACAGATTTTATCAGGAAGACTGTGTCCATCATCTTTAGAAATGATATTAGGAAGGATGAGACAATCAGTTATGACAGAAGAACATGTAACCGTCAAAATCAAACCCAAAGAAAAGAGAATGTGTCAGATCAGTGTCTTAATACACTATATTACGAAGACTATGTCCATCAGTCAATGATATGCTATTAAGAAGGCTGAGAGAGTCAGCTATGACAAAAGGATGTGTCAGTTCAGAACCGAATCCGAAGGTATTAAAATATGGCAGCCCAATGGTTTTAATAGATTTTTATTTCAGAGGCAATAGCCATATTCTTAAGAAATGCTGTTTTGAGGCTGAGAGAATCCGCAATGTCAGTAGGAAATATATTTCTCATCTCAAATAAAACAGTTGATGAGGCAGAGAGAATCACCAATGACAATAGGAGATGTAGCTTCAAGACACAAATCTAAAGACTATACCATGTGTCAGATAGTGGAGCTAACACTTTTTTATGGAAATTATGTCCGGCATCACAAGAAATGTCATTAGAGAAGATGAGGGAATCCACTGGGTCAGTAGAAATTATAATTCATAGAATTGAGTCTAAAGGGAATGCATTGTGTCATATCGCTATCGTAACGCATGTCAATAGGAAGGCTACATGAATCATTCCAAGCCTTTATGTGAGGATCGCTGATAGAATCATCTGTACCAGGTGGATAAGTAATGACCAAATCCAAATTGAATGGAATGTGTAAAATTACTGGGCAAAATACATTTTCTTAAGCACATAATGCCATCAGCCCAATAAATTCCATTACAGAACCTGATGGTGGAAAATGTAACTCAAAATCAGATCCAAAGGGAATATAATGTGTTAAATGTCCATTTTATCCAGAAATGCTATTATGAAGACTTAGAGACGCAGCTGTGAGAGAAGGATATGTAACTCCCAGAGATAGTAATCATCACCATAAGAAATTCTGTTACTGATGTCGAGAGAATCCACCAAATCAGTACAAAATGAACTCTGAGAATCAACTCTAAGGAACACAAGATGTATGTTATCGGTAACATATTTCATTTCAAAGGCTATAAATGTCATTTTCAGAAATGTTATGAGGGAGGCTGATGGAATTCGCTATGTCAATAAGAACATAACTCCCAGAATAAAATTCAAAGGAAATGAAGTGCATCAAATCAGTAGCATAAAACATTTTAGTAGGGAGACTACATCCATTGTCCATTGAAATGCTATTTGGTAGGCTCAAAGAATCAATGTACTGTCAAACTGAAGTTCAAAGAAGAATATAATGTGTCAGATCGTTAGTATTGGTGAGTTGTATTACGGAGGTTCTATGCTCTTAATGTCACGTAATTCTGTCAGAGAGTCTGAGAGAAACAGCTATGTGAATCGAAAATGAAACTTTCAGAAACAAATCCAAAAAGTATTTGAATATGCTACCTGGACCTAATATTTATAAATAAAATATAAGTTATGGGATTGGTGTGTCAAATGCATTATAAAATAGTGTCCATTTAAATGTGACTGGTGTTACTGAAATTTTGACTCCAAAAGTAACTCAGAATATTTAAGTGAGACAGCTGCTAAGGTTTATTTTTCAGTTTTCTAGCCAAGTCATTCAAATGACAATGATGGCTTCTAACAACAGGCCATTGTCAACACTTTATCTGTTCCTTTCTGTTGATTACCAACCTAGAATTATCGTATTATACCAATTATTATTGTATTTAGCTTTATTGTGTATAGCTATTTAATATAGTAATGTGATTCATTATCACTGACATTGATACAATAGTCCTAGAGAGTAAAAAAGTGAAACGAAGTAGAATATTCTTGTTTATGCCTTTTATTATTAAATGTGCAGTTGGTCTACTAATACATGACAGAAGTAAAAATAACTGTCAGACACACAGTGGTGGAAAGGCGCCTCATACTAGTATCTAGCCTCTTCACAGTGTTGACACTAATCATGCATCATCTTCGGTCCTTGTTCAGTTTGTCTTTTCATTTAGGTTCCTTGTCCTCATGAAGATGATATCAGGAAGGTTCTGGAAACTGACTATTTGAATTTCAGCCAGTGAAGAACTACAATGCAACAGTGTTTCTCCACTGTATTCTTGGTTAGTTGTGCTGCGTTTAAAATATTCTACATCAAAGTCATAAATGGCAATACAGAAGCCAATTCTAGCCATTCCTCAGAAAGCCAACTCGGTTTCAAGTAGACAAAACGTTCAAGATCTACAACTAATTTTCTGTCTGAATAACAAGCCAGGCACGGAACACAAGCCTCCATTCATCTCTCTTGCAGGTTATCCAGAGATTCCTTATGAGATATGGATCTCAAGTCATTCAGCTCACTGAAACACGCAAAGGCAGTGCACGTGAAATGCACGTAATCCATATCTGCTACTGTTCAGAGAAGAATCAAGTGTCAGTGCAGAATTCATCCATATAAACTTAAAAAGTTATTTTGGAGCACAAATCATGGGAACTGTGTCTTTTAATCCTATATTCATTTACAATACTAAATTAAAGGATAACATAAACAAATATTTAGAAATTTGCTTGGTCTACTTACTGGATTCGCTGTTGTTGCTCCATGACTGCAGTCGAAGTGGCCAGTGGCCACCAGTCACACTGCTGCAAGGTCAGAGGTCAAAAAGTGGAGCTGGACTCAGAATAGTTGCAACAGAAACCTGCGACACGAAAAAGCACACGTGCCACATAATACTTGACCAAAGACAAACAATGTTTGTGAAAAAGGAAACGTTATTAAAATTACAATGGGCTACTGTACTGTGCATACATTTTCAGTACCCATTCAATAGCAGATGTAAAATACCAATAAATTGCAAAAGGATCTGCACCTGATGAAAAACTGGGATCCATCCATTCTTCTCTAAGATATATCAGAAGTACTTCGCATCATCAGTAAATTATTTTCTTTCATGTATCACTTTTATGATGATCTGATAAATGCTTCAGCTGATCTACTCAGCACCTTCTTCCTTGCATGTTTTCTCCAACCAATAGGTGAAATGTGGGCAACAGGTTAAGTTTCATTTATTAATCATTATACCACGTAATTATGTTTAATTAGGTAGTGGTCCTAGCAGAGTACAATAAGTTTTTGTTGACTTGATGTGACAACATTTGAAATCCCTTTAATCATTATATCGATAAAGCATGCTCAGTTAAGCGGTATTCATAGCAGACTACACTAATTTTATATTGGCTTGATGAGACAACATTTGAGATTCCTTTATAATCAATCAGTGAACCAAAACTTGTTTAATGAAATACTAAAAAATGTTAAAGTTTGATGAGCAAATGGCTTCTAGTTAGAAATTAAATTCACTATTTTTTCAAAACGTTTTGATAAAAATATCTACAGCAAAATATTGACCCACTTTCATTTCCTCTGATTTCGGCTTTGGAAAAAGCTCTGCACGAAGAAAATGATACATGGCTCACATATTACCTCTTGGCAAAATTAAAAGATTATCGTTATGATATAATCTATGATCTTGCCAAATCCTTAGACTGTGTAAACCACGAAATTGTACTCAGGACACAAAAATGATAAACAATTAAAGGGGCTAATTGCATGGACGCATTCTTACATATTTAACAGAGGACAAAACCTTCAGCTAAGAAAATTCACCACACCAAAATGGAAAAATCTAAAACAGGAAGCCTCACAAATTTTGATGCTGCTCTCATTTCTGCTCTTAATTTGCCCAAATGAAGTAAAATATACTGACTAAAACCCAAACATACTAGATGCAGTAGAAACGATAGCTAATCGACCATACATTTGGTCCACAGTAAATAATTTAGGTCTTAGCTTCAATCGATTAAAATTAACCTGCTTGTACTAGAAAAAGTCATGAATATCCACACACTAAATAGAGCACCATCCCAAAAATTTCTATGGTGTCTATCAGAAAAAAGGTTAAAATCGAGTCAATTCTTGGGAAAGTTAACAAATTACTCAAGTTAATCGTTAATTGGCATGCATTGGACATAGAAGTAACACTCATTCTGTTCGTCTGCATAAAATGATAGCTAGTTTTGCATACCTTCACTCCCTCTTGCCCAAGGAATTATTCTCTGGAGGAGCTTATCAAATGTATATAAAATATTTACTCAGCACAAACTAGCAATAAGAAGACTGTGTAAAGTAGCAAACTGCACATTTCTGAGATCTCTTCAAAGATTCTGAAATTTTTATATTCACCATTATATTTTCTCCTTAAACATACAGTAAAAATTCACACACCCACAATGCAAAATACATGGCATACATACCTTGCTGTCTAGATTTGTAGTTCTATAATCCAATGCAAGTATATTTAAGCAGCTGCTGGTCGACGTAAACCAAGAAATTAGCAATACCTGTAAATTGAAGAGAAATTTAATATCGTATCTTATTAACAATACCGTCTGTAGAGTATCTAAATTCTAGGACTAGAGCAGCAAATGTAGTCAAATAAAACGATCGAGCTGTAGCCAACTATTTTTCATGATTTTTTTTAATACTTTACATGTCATGGATAAGAAACTTTTACTATAAAACCTTCGGAGTTTTCAGAGAACAACAATGGCTAAAGGTTTAGAAAGCTATGTTACGACTGAATGCTAGAAGACTTTCTCCTTCAGTTTCTGTACATCAGAAACTGTTTTAAGTACTTCCTGTTTGCAGCTGAATAAAAAATATTAGACAGAAGATACTCAGCCTAGGGTACCAACAAGGTGGTGAACTTACCCAGGAAACGAGCTGAAAGTCAGCAACGGCCGAGTGGCTGTCAAGGCCAACGCCAAAAGTGAAGCCGGTGGCAGCTGGTGGTCCGTCTTCCGTCTTCCTGCTCCGAGCAACAAGTAGCAACTGCTGGCGAGCTGGGAGCACGGTAGCCTGCGGCAACGTCGCCCCTCCTAGGCCCGTGGTGGGGGTAGCAGGTGACCGCACCACGCCCTCACAACGAATTATTCTGATTGGACGAAAAGCTCCTTGTCGTCAACTTGAAGTAGTCGTGGTAGGGGCATGCTGACGTTTAACTCTTCAGCTTGGAATCCTTTCTCTTCCACATCCTTCGTAAGCGACTCGTGCGATCTATCGTATTCCATTAACTGGCGTTACATCGATATATTTCGATACGTCGTTATTCACGTCTTACAGTTTTCCATTATTCACAGAAATTTCATCATTCTTACCTGCCCATGAGAATTGACAAAACAATTCACGGACGCTCATACCCGTGGCAAGTAGCAACTGCGCCCCCTCTTCGCCCCCCCCCCCCCCCTCCCTCCCACCTCCACTCTCACGGAAAGAAAAATATATACAGTGGCCAGCTGTTTTTCTTCCAAGAAACTGGCTTGAAAGTCGGTACTACTCAGGTTTTCAACAGGGTCAGAGCTGAAACCTTTTTACGGCTATTTAAACATCGCCATTCGTCTTCCAATGTTAAATGAAACAAGTCCAACACATTTTGGAGCTACAGCTTTATTTAAAAGAAGTGAAATTACATTGTTGAGAGCTGCACCCGTTTCAGCTTAACACAAAGCAGCAAATGAAAGAAAAATTCCTAAATAAACATCGGCCTGAAAACTAAGTAAAGACAATATGTTACTGTCATCTGCAGTCAGTTGAGTACTTGCCCATGAAAGGCAAACGTCGCGAGTTCGTGTCTCGGTCCGGCATATAGTTTTAACCTGCTAGGTAGTTTCATATCAGCGCACACTCCATTGCAGAGTGAAAATTTCGTTCAGGTAATATGCTCCTAATTCAAAATGAGTCATTTTATAATCTTTACAGAAATTGTTTTCTGAAAACAAGTTGATCCTGTTGGAACAGTTCGTATTTTGCACAGATCAAACGGCATACCAGCGCTCCCATGTCCTGTTGCGTCAAGTACATGAAACGCCTTAATGAGACTGCGTTTCTGGGAATAGATAACGCTTCCAGCCATTTTTGACATCATTGTCGAGCTTGCAGGTTACTTGATACAGGCGGTCCACGATTCATCACAGTAATGGCTGATCATTTCCTTTCACTACTCTGTAGGAATGACGTACTCTGCAGCAGTATGATGTCAGTTGCCGTCGGGATCCCACAAATTCAATTCTAGCACCTTCCTACACGAGTGCCATTGCTGGAGGCTGTCATGCCACGATATTGCATTCTACACAAGTAGGAGTATCTTCTACATCTACATCTACATCCATACTCCGCAAGCCACCTGACGGTGTGTGGCGGAGGGTACCTTGAGTACCTCTACTATCTTCAGTAGTTTCAGCTAAAGAACACTCAAGAAACACCTAGAACAAAAAATGCACAGTGCTATAACGTGTAGCAGATAAAAATCGACGGAGATAGTGAACATAACAAAAGGCTTGATGCATTTTGCCAGGTTTAGTATGGCAGCACAGACCTCGATTGGCGCAATAGCGTGAAGTACACATAGTAGACAACTTATACGGTGCACATTTTCCCTCCCTCCCCTCCCTCCCCCCCTCTCTCTCTCCCCCTCTCTCTTTCTCTCTCTCTCGCTCTCTCTCTCTCTCTCTCTCTCTCTCTCTCTCTCTCTCTCTCTCACACACACACACACACACACACACACACACATTGGAACCACGCGCAATAAAAATTTTGTGATGTCTTCATACCCAGCTTTAACACATTTGACACTACATTTACTACGTGGTGATAACCAGTAGTCCTGTACAGTTGTGACTTACGGTCTCTCGCTCCAGGTATCTCCATAATGCTATTTGTTATCTAGACTGCAACTAGTATAGCCATTTCCCTTTGTCATCACAACAGAAACATCGTATCGACTTTATGAAAAATATAATCTTCGATTTACTTCTTCAACAAACGGCTGAGTTAAGGAGTCCTACAAGTCTCTTTAAAGAGATCGAAATAAACACCTACTAGACTGTTTCGCATAGATCACACAAACTACACACATATCAGTCAGATTTGTAACAGTTACTTCCTCACGCTTTGCTGGAACGGTGCTTCCAATCCCTTTATTTGAACAAAAGTATTAGTTACAAGTTTGGCACAGGTTCAGGGTTTGGCGCACATCACAAACGTCAGACTGGCTGCGGTTGTGCTGAGAATGAGCACTGAAATACTCCAGGTCTCTGAATAAAGTGCTAGTCCGTCTTACTGCTCTGAGAAATCCAGCCAAAGTCAAACACCAGCTATAGTCCAAGTTCGTGACGTACACCATCAACAAGAGGGTAGCCGTCGCATATGTTGTAAGCAAGTAGACTGAGTACTGCAGTGGTTTGTTCTCACTGAGTGGGCAGCCTTAGTCCGATCTGAAGAGTACAGGGTCACGCCCTTGACGTGATGCGATGAGATGAGTCTCCTGTGCGGAGCGGTGTGCTCGCTGCCTGCTGCGTGTACTTGTATATGGCACCGACGGTTGTGGGAACTATCTAATCACTGTTCTTTGTGGCAATACTTCTTTTAGCACTTTATCCATTAACTAAAATTTTCACGTTCGTTAGTAGTACCCCATTTCACATGTTTCCAGTTCTTTTTTCTCGGGATTTGCAAAGGTTCACGTTTCACTTCCTTACGATGCTTTGCTATAGATGTGCATTTTCTAGAACTTCATTCTAAGTGCCAAAACAATATCTAATACCAGCAGAGCTCTTTGACTGAAAGGCTCTCTTTGTCTGTGTCAGCCTTCTTTTGATTCATTCCTTGGCTAGGCCACACTGCGTAATCTTGCTCTCAGATACGAGAAGCGAAGGAATTCTCTTACCTTGGGAGGAAAATAATGCATGACGGATGAAGCAAGGGGAACAGGAAAAGCAGAGTAGCACAGGCAAACAGGGCAATCCTGACCGAAAGAAGGCAACTAGTATCAAACTTTGGCCTTAACTTGAGGAAGAAATTTCAAAGAATATACGTTTGGAGCACAGCACTGTTTGTCAATGAAAAATGGACTGAGGAAAAACTGGAAAAGAAGAGAATCGAAGAGTTTTAGATGTGGTGCTACGGAAGGATGTTGAAAATTAGAAGGAATGGCAAGGAATGAGAAGGTTCTCCGCAGAATCAACGAGAAGAAGAACACACGTAAGACGTTGACAAGAAGGAGGTATAGGATGATACGACATGTGTTACAACATCAAGGAATGACTTCCATGGTACTTGAGGCAGCTGTGGTGGGTATAAACTGCGGGGCAAGAAAGAGATTGAAATATAACCAGCAAATAGCTGAGGACGCTATGTGTAGCTCCTAATGTGAGATGAAGAGGTTAGCACAGGACAGGGATTTGTGGTGGGTCACACCAAATCATTTAGCAGATCGATGACTCAAAAAATGAAAAAAGCTACAATAATTCACTCACTCTCTTCAGTAATGTTTCACTCCAGATTTTTATGTTGAGCAAGTGTTTCTTCTCTTTCTACTCTTCTTCATCACCTTCGTCTTTGCCTTCTTCCTTTATGCCATATTCTGTGCTAAGCACAGGGTGAGTATGAAGTCTTTCTCTCATTACAAAAATTTATTGCTAACTATGCTACATACAACTACATACATAGCTGTGGTGTATTACACATGGTAGCGTAACTTATAAATTTTTTTATATATACATTTCTACATGTGCTGAGGTTTTTTCGCCGTTGAACGTCTACGCAATACCCAATTTCATTCCACGTGTTTGTCAACCCCTCTTCCGTCACCGCTTCTACCGCATCTCGCATTCGTGTAGTAAAGGTTTCAAATATCTGGAATTGCTGTAGACTTTACCCTCAACATGACCCCATAAAAAATGTTAAGAGGAGATATGGCTGGAGAATGTCTGGAGAATCTGTCTGCAAAGTTTTCAGCCAAGAATTGCAGAACAAATAACCCCCTGTGTGCCAGTACACCATCTTTTTGAAACACTGAATTTCCTTTAACTGAGATGCGACGTAACATATAGAAATGTAAGCCTAAGATCTTCGTGAGTTAACCTACCATTTGCAAAAAAGACCCATATACGTGTGGAAGAGTATCCATAAGAAACTTGCTAAATTAAGTTACCATTTGCAACAGACCGCACAAGCGTGTCTGGAATAATTCCGTATAAGTAAATTATTGTAATCAGGGAAAGTCGTTATGCTCACCCTATATTCTGTCCATTCCTTAAATCAGTCAGAAAAGTTTTTCGTCGCCAACGTTAGTACCGGACTCTGTTCTCTTTTTGCTTTCATTCTTCTTCCGAAATCTCAATCCAGTCTTGTGATTGTTTCTTCGATGTACAGACTGATCAACACTGGCGATAAATAGCAACCCTGCTACATACCTTCCTTAACAACTTGTCTTTCTTGACATTCCACTTTTGTTATTCCCATTCACATTGAGCAGATTTCATTCGTTATTCATCCGTCTCTGTACTTAATCCCCTATCTTCTAATGACCGTGAAAATCTTATTTCACCTTTACAATGCCAAATTCTTTCCATAGGTTGGCAAATGCTAGGAACGTAGCTTGATTTTCCTTCACTCTGTCTTTCATCACTAAGAACACTGTCGGAATTGTTTCTCTTGTACTTTTCCCTTCCTGAAGCCAATCTGATATTCGTCCAGAACGTATTCAACTTCTCCTAATACACTCCTGGAAATGAAAAAAGAACACATTGACACCGGTGTGTCAGACCCACCATACTTGCTCCGGACACTGCGAGAGGGCTGTACAAGCAATGATCACACGCACGGCACGGCGGACACACCAGGAACCGCGGTGTTGGGCGTCGAATGGCGCTAGCTGCGCAGCATTTGTGCACCGCCGCCGTCAGTGTCAGCCAGTTTGCCGTGGCATACGGAGCTCCATCGCAGTCTTTAACACTGGTAGCATGCCGCGACAGCGTGGACGTGAACCGTATGTGCAGTTGACGGACTTTGAGCGAGGGCGTATAGTGGGCATGCGGGAGGCCGGGTGGACGTACCGCCGAATTGCTCAACACGTGGGGCGTGAGGTCTCCACAGTACATCGATGTTGTCGCCAGTGGTCCGCGGAAGGTGCACGTGCCCGTCGACCTGGGACCGGACCGCAGCGACGCACGGATGCACGCCACGACCGTAGGATCCTACGCAGTGCCGTAGGGGACCGCACCGCCACTTCCCAGCAAAATAGGGACACTGTTGCTCCTGGGGTATCGGCGAGGACCATTCGCAACCGTCTCCATGAAGCTGGGCTACGGTCCCGCACACCGTTAGGCCGTCTTCCGCTCACGCCCCAACATCGTGCAGCCCGCCTCCAGTGGTGTCGCGACAGGCGTGAATGGAGGGACGCACGGAGACGTGTCGTCTTCAGCGATGAGAGTCGCTTCTGCCTTGGTGCCAATGATGGTCGTATGCGTGTTTGGCGCCGTGCAGGTGAGCGCCACAATCAGGACTGCATACGACCGAGGCACTCAGGGCCAACACCCGGCATCATGGTGTGGGGAGCGATCTCCTACACTGGCTGTACACCACTGGTGATCGTCGAGGGGACACTGAATAGTGCACGGTACATCCAAACCGTCATCGAACCCATCGTTCTACCATTCCTAGACCGGCAAGGGAACTTGCTGTTCCAACAGGACAATGCACGTCCCCATGTATCCCATGCCACCCAACGTGCTCTAGAAGGTGTAAGTCAACTACCCTGGCCAGCAAGATCTCCGGATCTGTCCCCCATTGAGCATGTTTGGGACTGGATGAAGCGTCGTCTCACGCGGTCTGCACGTCCAGCACGAACGCTGGTCCAACTGAGGCGCCAGGTGGAAATGGCATGGCAAGCCGTTCCACAGGACTACATCCAGCATCTCTACGATCGTCTCCATGGGAGAATAGCAGCCTGCATTGCTGCGGAAGGTGGATATACACTGTACTAGTGCCGACATTGTGCATGCTCTGTTGCCTGTGTCTATGTGCCTGTGGTTCTGTCAGTGTGATTATGTGATGTATCTGACCCCAGGAATGTGTCAATAAAGTTTCCCCTTCCTGGGACAATGAATTCACGGTGTTCTTATTTCAATTTCCAGGAGTGTATTTAATACAGAATAGGCCTCAAGTTTAGGTCCAAAAAAAAAACAAAGACAAAAGAGTTGTACAGTAACTGAAAGAAATTACCTACTTGCATGTTCTGTGCATCATAATTGCAAGCTATAGCTACGATGTGGAACGAGTCAGTTTGCGATAATAGCACATCTTTTCAGGGAAAGATATTTCATTTTGAGTGTGAAGTTAATTTTATTATCGATTAGATAACGTAGCTGATCAAGTAGATGGTCATAGATTTTTTTCAGCTTAATACCTCCCACCTTTCTGTGCCACTCTAAGGCTCATAGATGTATAGTGTCAATCATTTCTCCTTCCAGTTTTATATTTATGAGTGTCACTGTTGTTCCTAAACTGTGATCGATTCTTGACAAAAGTGAGTAAAAGTACTGTGAAGCAGCTGTCAATACGCACAACTGATTAAAGGGCTGTCTACAAGAGGTTCTAGAGTGGACACCTCACATTATCCTTACTACACGCTTCTCCGCAACAATATTTTCTTCCTTAAAGACGAATTACTTCAGTATAGGATGCAATAATACCTTAATGAATGAAAATAAGTAAAGTACCTCAACTTTTTGACATTTTCTGCTCCTAAATCTCATATTATCGGTATCGCAAATGTTCCAGATCTTATATGTTTCAGTAGACCTGTAACATGAGACTCCTGTACAGGTTCTCATCAATATAAACATCAAAGAATATTCTATTTCGTTTATCAATTTACCCTCACGTATTGTTTCAAATGGCGTGGTGTAGTACAGCAAAGCATTGTTTAAATTCAGTGACACTAAATTTGCAGAGAGCTAGTTATAATTTTTTAAGAAAATATTATTTACATTAACATCCGTTGAAGTTATTCCAGTGGCTTGATTGTAATCGATGCACCGTCAGAAGAGAGAGCTATTTCTGCTTCTTGGATTGTACTTGACGATCTTTTATATAAACACTATCGGACAGAAACGGATAGCAGCCAGAAGGTGTCTTGATACGTAAATGTAATAAATTCGTAGAGTTGCAATTCTCTCTGACAGCTGCAACGGTCGCCAGACTCCATTAGTGCTCACCAAGTTTAGTGTTCTCAGCAGGATTTATGTGGTAAATAAGGAGCGTGAACACCGCCAGATATTGAGTGACTTCTGTGAAGGACATGGGAGACACGGCGTACTCGTCTGAGACGGCATTATCAGCACCAATAGAGTTTGAAACGGCCTTTTGGACGGTTGATCGAATCATGCAATATGGGATTTGTGGGTCATTTGAATGTGGCAGCGACTCAATGTTGGACTGCGTGGAAACTTGAGGGCAGGCGTTCTCGTCGTCAGGGTTCCAGTTGACTACTTCTGACCACCACAAAAGGGAGGATCGATATACTGTCCACAACCTCCTCGTAAATCCTTCATATCTGTGTCTGTCATCAGAGAACAAGCAATAGACTCCCTGCAACTTTCTGTGATAACCCACGCCATTGGTCAGAGGACAAAGGGCTGCAGTTGGGGTGGTACCATGACCGGGAAGCATGGGTTTCTAATGAATGGAGGTGCACTGTGCTCAGTGACGACTCGCGGTTCAGCCTACCCTGAATGACCATCATCGGTGAGTATGGTGGCGACTAGGCGAAAGCTTACAATCTTCCAATTTTTTGGAAAAGCACAGTGGTGTTACTCCCACTGTCATGTGTGAACAGCCATCTTGTATGGCTTCAGGTCATAGCTGCTAGTGACTCAGGGCACTTTGAGGGCACCATGATATGTCAGAGGTATCCTATGTCCTCATGTGATAGCTCTCAGCCGAGAATATCCTGGAGCCATTTTTCAATTGGACAATGCTCATCCACGCATAGCACGAGTCTCTATGAACAGCCTGCGTAATATTCAGGTACTCCGCTGGCCAACACGATCCCCAGATGTGTCACCAACAGAACATGTGAGGGATGAGCTTGGGTTTCAGTTCTGTCCCAGTGGCAGAATCCAGGATATTAAGGACCAGTTACTCTAGTCGAGGGCCAGACTGCCTCAGGAGAGGATGAAATGGCTTTATGACACCTTTACCAAACGAATTAGTACATGCATCCAAGTCAGAGGGGGCGTAACTGCTGATAACTGGTCTCCTTCTGCCAAGTTCTTTGCAAATTTGCCTCGACATTGTAATCACTACAGTAACATCAAAACTTCCTTTAACCTGTGAAGTTTCTTTTGTTTCTTCTTCCCCTTCTGTGTGTTACACTTTTTCGTCAGGCAATGTGAAAAGGACAACAGAGGGCCCAAGGACTTGCTTAATATAAAATTTGGGAACAAAACATTTCTGAATGAAGTGAAAGAATTCCTGCTATCTAGGAAGCAAGGTTACACAGAATGTCCGATGCAAGAAAGGTAACACAAGTGGACTGGAACAATGGAAATAAATCATTTTAAAATGATACAGAAAATAGGAAGTTCTTGAAACCGTAGTTGTGGAGCACAACATTGCATGGAAGTCAGACGTGTACCATTGGAAATCTGGAGAAACTGATGGTGCCGAGAGGAGAGACACGTTTCTCGGTCATCTAGAACGGCGTTCAGGAATAGATGAGCAGTAGCGGAGAAATACGGTAGCGGTAGAGAAATGCCAGAATACGTTACAGACCTTATAATGGATCTCGGGTGTAGTAGTTAAGCAGAGATCAAAATGCTAGCACAGAATCTTACGAGAATGACGTCATCAAACCAGTTGAACGACTGTTTACATCTGTAACTAATCTGGTGAGTCTTTTCCACTGAGATATGATTGCGCTGTCGTTAGTTGACGTGGCTATCGTACAGCCGTTGTGGAATGAGGATGGAGGGAGCGTGAATATCAGCGTTTATATCGTGTAACTGAACGTCAACCAATGCATTCTTCAGTATCTCAGATTTTGTGTACATGTGTGTGTTTGCGTGTGCGTACGTAGTGCTGAAAACTTGAACTGGAAGAAGAATATTACTAAGCTTCACAAACACTTAAGTTCAGCTACTTTTGCTCTTCGCAAAATTGCTAATCTTGGAAACGAACGCATAAACCTCATGACATATTGCGTAGTTCCACTCAGTAATGTCGTATGGATTAATTTTCTGGGGTAACTCATCACTTACAAAGAAATTATTGATTGAACATAAGCGAGTAGTAAGAATAACATGTGGTGTTCACGCATGGACGTCATGCAGGCACCTTTTCAAGGAACTAGGCACTTTAACTGCGTTGTCACAATACGTGTTTTTGCTAATGAATATCGTCATAAATAACCCATCACAATTTGACAAGAACAGTGACGTACATATGTACAACACTAGACGGAATAAACACCTTTATTAGCCATTGTTAAAGCTAACAGTGGCTCAGAGAGGAGTTCAATACGCAGCAATAAAACGTTTTGATCATTTGCCCAACAGTATAAAATTTCTGTCAGGTAGCGAAGCAAGATTGAAATCGAATATAAAATTATTTCTGCTGGGTAACTCCTTCTACTCCACTGACGAATTTCTACTTAACAACCGGCAGCCGGTGAAACAAATAAATAAATAAATAAATTTTATTTTTAA
This sequence comes from Schistocerca piceifrons, assembly GCF_021461385.2. Classification (NCBI taxonomy): domain Eukaryota; kingdom Metazoa; phylum Arthropoda; class Insecta; order Orthoptera; family Acrididae; genus Schistocerca; species Schistocerca piceifrons. The sequence goes on from NC_060139.1 coordinate 872,791,117, forward strand.
GTGTTGTAGCTGCACGAGTAGGAATAAAATAATAACGTTAACACTAATCATGTACATATACATCCTGTAGTGTGACTCGTTCTACATCATTTCGATAAAAGGATCTTTCAAACGATCTATGGAACATGGAAGTAACTAACTAACTAAGGAAATTTTATAATACAAATGCTGTGGAAATTTTAATCTTTTGACACATCCACCCACACATGTCTGGTATGAGCCCTGATGTCGAACTGCTGTTGTGTCCACAGTCGCAATATCACTGCCTCCACTATAACTGTGGTGGACTGTTTGGAGGCTTATTGTAAGACACAGATGTCGATACAAGGTGATTCAGATGCCCCTACCAATGGGTTTAATGCAACCTACAATGCTTTCAAGAATTACAGTGAGATTTTGATATTCTCTCACTCGCTGCTAGATTTCTAGACTTGGTCTCCTTTATACATGAGCTACACTTTCCTAGAATTCACCCAGTCAACATTACCTGCTCGTTCCACTTCATGTCGCTTTGCATCGGTACACCCACATATTTAACCAACGTGACTGTATGAAGCAATGCACCACCAACACTGTATTCGAACATTAGAAGACTGCGTTTCCTACTCATCACAATTAACTGACACTTTCCTGCTGATAGAGCAAGCTGTCATTCATCACACCGAATAGAAATTCTGTCCAAGTCATCCTGTTCTTTTCTACAGTCATTCAACGCTACAGTGTCATCAGCATTCAGTCTCAGATTGCTGCTCATCCTGTTCATCAGATCTTTTAGGTATACATACATGTGATACTTTCCTGGCGCAATTCCTCACGACATCCTTATCCTTTATGAACATTTTCCGTCTGGGACAACGTGCAGGGTTCTATTACTTAACAACTCTTTTACTTTGAACATGGCCTTCGTGATCAGAATAAGTCTGGGGTGGAGCATAAGATATGCTATGCACGTGTTTCAGATCTCAGAAAATAACACAAAAATTTCAAAGAGCGAGGGTTTGGATTTTTATTAGAATTAAAAGGAAAATGTAATACGGGAATTAATGCAAGAAGTTCCCACACCTATGAGAAGTGAAACAGAAACAAGGCGTATTTGTTAGAGCTGACATGTTTTCACTTTTTTCTGTAACTGTTATCTGGTTCATTATAAATGTGATCGTGTCTAAAATAAAAAGAGGTGTATATCACGGTAATCACTCTTCTTTGATGCCAGAATGTGTGAAGCTTGCTTGGATGTTAACTCGACAGAAGAGTGTACGGAGAAGAGTCACCTATTTACAGGAGTCAGTAGTGATGGGTACAACCGAATGAAAACGTTTCAAAAACTTTTTTAAATTAACTGCAAACCGTTGTATGAAGAGCCGAAAACAGTTCTCACATTAAAGTTGTATATTGCTTGCAATCTAGAAAATTTAAAAAATGCATACAATTTTTCTTTAAAAAACTTAACTTCACTGTTCTCAATTTCCTGATAATGTCAGGTATTACTGAAAACCTTTCAGTTGCTGGAAAATAATCGACTCATTCGGTTGCAGTTTTACGTATCGGTTGGACTGTTCATTAACTGTCTTGAGTGAAGTCAGTCTGTCTGTGCAACCGAATAAAAACAGTCGACACACTCGGTTGCAGTTGTGCACATTGGATGATTTATTCATTCTTTCTTTTGAAGTTAAACCAGTCTATAGTTACTCTGCCAGTTGAACCATGTATTCGTTCTTTCAACTGAAACCATTCCTTAGTCTTTTAACTGATAAGCTATCCATTCATTCTTAGTGAAACCCGTCTTTACTACTCCCGTAGTTAAAGTAGAGTAGTATGCAGCTGGGATACATATGCCCTAGAGGGTAGCCCTATCCCCGAGGGTATCTGAAGAAATCAGAGCGTACGCCAGAGTTAAAAGTAACAACGTTACTAATAAAGCTGATGTTGCGGCTACAAAGTTGTTGAGCATGAAAGTTCTCTTTGAAGTACATGAAGAAGAAAGGAATTCTGGCAAATTTTGGCGAATGTTTGCATTCAGTTTTACTGAATGCTAGTAAATTAAAATACATTTGAATCTAGCGTTGAAACACTTATTCAGCCAATTATTTGTGAGGAAGGTAACTACAGTGTGCGGAAGATTACGTCACCAACAACGTACGTACCAACCATACCCACGCATCTGCTGACATTTTACAGCCTTTGAAAATCAGCAGGTATAGGATTCATATTCACATAGTGGTACTTCAGTTTCACAATTAAGCCTGTCTAAAGCCATCAACGTTAACTGTCTGCAACCGATCCCTCTGGACAGCTGTGAGCCATGATTGAAGTTGTTCGATCACCGGTACTTTCAGTTCTCATCGGAAACATTCGACCGATTTGGCAATTTGTTAAATCGCTATTTTTAAGTGCACTCTGCTATCATTTGTCGTCTCTGTTATTATCGCTCCGGTATTTGCTCTTTATTGGGTGCAAATAAGAAGCTTTTAGTCCAGATTTTCGTCCGTGTTTACGAATAGGAATTTACTTATTAGTGAAATTTATGTCTGGATCAAAGTTTCGAAACGCTCAGTGGTGTGGAAATGGAAAAAATAATATGACTGGACAAAAAGTAAGCCTCAAGATAAATTAAATGCGTTGTGCAGAATGTGCAATGACGATTTATATTCAGAAACTATATTAATTGATAAATTCAAGGGAGAATTATGACAAATACATCGACGAAAAAGAAACTGCAATACCAAAAAATAATTAACGAAGAGTAATGAAATTTCGTGAATACCATTGTCTAGGTAACATATTCAAGTGATTGGAAATGCCGTGTGGCTAGGGCCTCCCGTCGGGTAGATCGTTCGCCTGCTGCAAGGCTTTCGAGTTGACGTCACTTCGGCGACTTGCGTATCGATTGGAATGAAATGATGATGATAAGGACAACACAACACCCAGTCGCTGAACGGAGAAAATCTCCGACCCAACAGGGAATCGAACCCGGGCAGTGAGGCATGAAATTCCGTCGCTCTAACCACTCAGCTACCAGTGGCGGACATTCAAGTGATTAAAATTGCAGATCACAGGTTGATGTACGCGAGAGATAAGCCATTGCAAATGTGAAATGCTGGAACATTAATAACCTATATATATATATGTCGTGTGACGAGGGCCTCCCGTCGGGTAGACCGCTCGCCTGTTGCAAGTCTTTCGATTTGACGCCACTTCGGCGACTTGCGCGTTGATGGGGATGAAACGATGATGATTAGGGCAACACAACACCCAGTCCCTGAGTGGAGAAAATCTCCGACCCAGCCGGCTATCGAAACCGGGTCCTTAGGATTGACGGTCTGTCGCGCTGACCACTCAGCTACCGGGGGTGGATATTAATAACCTATGTAAACGCTTGAATGTTGAATGTAAGCATGCAGACGTGCACGCATTGTGTTGTAGAGGTGCCGGATATCAGTTTGAGGGACGGAGTTCCATGCCTGTTCGACTTAGTCGCTCAATACAACGACTGTTAATGTTGTTTGTGTATGACGCTGGAATTGTCATCCGATGATGTCTCCTATGCGCTCGAATGGGTGCAGATCTTTGGTGATCGAGGAGGCCAAGGCAACAACTCGACATTCTGTAGAAAGTGTGGGGTTACAACAACGCTATGTAATCGAACATTAACTTGTTAGAAAACACCCCCTGAAAAGCTGTTCATGAATGGCAATACAGTAGGTTTAATCACCAGACTGACGTACAAATTTGCACATGATATGACCATGAGAGTTCTCCTGCTGTCATACGAAATCGTACCCCAGACCATAACTTATAACGCTACAAGGTGTCTTCTTCGCAGCTGTCCTCGAAGAAATTAGTTTGTAGCTGTGGTGCCAACTGCTGTTCAAATTGCTGCTGCAGACGCAGCACGGTGCACCAGAGCTGTGCGCCGAACACGATGGCCTTCCCTCTCGGTAGTGCTACGTAGCCGTCCTGAGCTGCGTGTTCTTGCGAACGTACATTCTCGTGTCCACCGCCGCCAGCAATTAAGTAAAGTTGTTGCGTTACTGCCAGGCTACTTGTAGCACTATTACACGACCTCGTTCAAACTCAGTGAGGTGTTGATAGTGGCGCCATTGTCACCTTAAAGGCATTCTTGAGTAACATCAATTCACAACGTCTAGTCTCAAAGATAACTAACGTTCGTGACCATTACAGTGTGTATTTAAAGCAAACCTGATGTTCAACCTCATACTGCCTCTACTAGTGCCTCTCTTATGCGATTGGCGCGAACCTTGAATAGACATCAGGTGGTTAAAACCCCACGAGCTTTCGACCGAACTCTCCTTAGTCATTGTCAAGTGGTAAGAATGGCTGCTCTGTCGCCGTGGCCGCGTCGCTATATAGCCGCACTGCTGGCTGTGACGTCACTAGTGCTCTCTTCCTCGCTATATATGGTAATGTATGTTTTCATCCCGCGTCCGTCGCGGAAGTCGAGACAGATGGTGAATTCCCCTTCCTTGACGTCCTCGTTCGACGGAAAACCAATGGGCACCTCAGCCATAGTGTCTACAGGAAACCGAGACACATAGATCGGTATCTGAACGCTCTCAGCCACCACCATCCGGCACAAAAACGTGGCGTTCTGAATACCCTCGCCGGCCGCTGGTGGCCGAGCGGTTCTAGGCGCTTCAGTCTGGAACCGCGCGACCGCTACGGTCGCAGGTTCGAATCCTGCCTCGGGCATGGATGTGTGTCATGTCCTTAGGTTAGTTAGGTTTAAGTAGTTCTAAGTTCTAGGGGACTGATGACCTCAGATGCTAAGTCCCATAGTGCTCAGAGCTATTTTAACCATTTTTTGAATACCCTCGTCCACCGTGCTAAAGTCGTCTCAGACGCTGAAAGTCTGCCACTAGAACTGAGCCACCTCCGAAAAGTCTTCCGGGAAAACGGGTACAGCTACGGACAGGTGTGACACGCAAGAAACACACTAACAGAGAACACCGCCGAAGAAGAAAGCAAGAAACTTGTGTTTTTGCATTTCTGTGGTACAGTGTCGGGAAAGATTAGCCGGCTCCTGAAGGGATGTAACTTTTCATCGGTGTTCAGGCCCCCAGCAAAAATTCGACAGCTCATGAGGCTTGTGAAGGACGATCAAGGGCTTAGAACGCATGGAGTGTACAAGATACTACGTCGGCCAAACAGTACGCACTGTGGAGCAACGCCGGACGGAACGCGAGAGATGCTTGCGCCTACGCTATCCAGAAAATCAGCCGTGGCAGAACACGCCTTAGAAAATGGACACCGAATTCTATTCGACGAAACATCTGTCGTTATGAGGACGAGGGAATTTTGGGATAGCGTCATAAAAGAAGCTATTGAAATAAAAACCTCTGAAAACACCATCAACAAGGACGGCGGTTTGCAGCTCAGAACATCCTGGGAGCCGGCCATAGCGAGGTTGAAACGGGCGCGACGGTCACGGGATGAAAACATTACAATATATGGCGAGGAAGAGAGCACTAGTGACGTCATAGCCAGCAGTGCGGCTATATAACAACGCGGCCACGGCGACACAGCAGTCATTCTTACCACTTGACAATGACTAAGGAGAGCTCGGTCGAAAGCTCGTGGGATTTTAACCGCGTGACGCGGCTGGAAGCCCGAGAAAATATCACCTCGAAACCATGCATTCATACTTGAATAGACATCATTTTTCACCTCAAAAGGAGTTGGCAATCTTAGTCATATGTAAGGTGTGACCTAAAAGTCTGAAAAAATAAGTAACTGAAATCACTCAAACCGGAAGAGTGAGTGAAATGGATTTATATGACAGTAACCAGTTTCATTCGCTTGTTTCATTCGACTTATACACCGAATGAAGGAGAAAATAATCGACTGGCCAATCGGTTGTTGAAACCTGTCCGTAGACCCGTCGCTACTAGTTGGTAGTGGGGAAGCGTTGATGAAGCTGAAAACGTGACTGAGCAAATTCTATACGCAGAATTGCTATTAGTTTTAAACAAACCTAGCGTGTGTTATAGTAAAACTTAACACATGCTTCCGTTTTTACAGTTGGGGCTGCTTTCGATGCGTCACAGACAACCGTGGTGGCTGATGGCACCATTGCGTACACGTCAGCTGGCTGCTCGACAGACGCTGCGTTCCTCGACACGTCACCGGGAAGCTAAATGGCTAGTCACAAGCGATTACACCACATCACACTGTACTCAACAGCTGTACTCAACAGCTGACTCAACAGCTACATTTCTTATCTAATAACGTAGCTGTACGTCGTAAAAGATAATGATGGACTCATTGCCCTCTACATATTCTACCAGCTCAACCAAAACAGTGTCTCTTCGTGACCTATCGTCTACAGTTTGTTTTATTTAAGGCAGCTGTCTCAGCAGACAAGTAAGCAGCAGTCCACGGTATTTCCTTATGCCTAGGAACATGGGTATCCATGTGGTTTTCTGGTGATGGTATGGTCTATGTAAATAAAAAACGATCATGACTGAACATTGTACTAATGAGCACTATTATGATCATGAACTCGTATCATACTTGACAAAATTCCTTGGAGTCCACAACTTAATGTCACCCAGAAAATTCACTTTTCAAACTACCCTACTGTATGTTTTTTCTAAGAATATTTGTTAAATAAATCGTTTCGAATGATAGCCAATATATTACGACGCCGTCAGTTCTTTACCATTTCAAACTCTCTCGACTGTCTAGCAACATTAAAACAGATTAAGGATCTCATGAATTAGATTTATGGTGACAATCTGAAGGTATATTTAGTTCCTAGCAGAAGACATTATTTTCTTTGCTAGTGCGGTACATGAAACAATAGGTAGGTTAATAGAGTGTATGCAAGGCGTAGAGTCCAAACGTCATATTTCCAGGGGTACAGCCATGTCATTAAGATAGGCAATGCTGCTGCGGTGATACACTAGTAAAAGTGTTACAGTGGTGTTCTCATGAGAAACGTTAGCAAAAAGGTTCGTTTAAATGTCGAAAAAAATATTCACAGTGATAGTATGAAGTCGAGTTTCTTTCTTATGCACGAAGGATAATATCTTGTCTTTAACAACCAGTATATCAAATAATTAATTATCCATATTAAGAATTTGTTTATTAACTCCCAAGATCGAAATTTTGAAAAAATATATGATCATCAACCATCTCTGGTTACGTATTAAAAGAAACCTGGCGCGGCAAGGAAACCGAGAAATGATTATTCAAAATATTCACATGCAGCCTTTCTACACTGCCGCAGCCGGTGTGTCGTAGACTCCTACGGTAGCCGCGAGTGGTGCTTGGAACATTGTCACAAATGAGGAACCGCCAGGTTTCCGACCAATGAAGAAGGTCTGGTCGGTGTTATAAGCAGTGACCACCTGCGCACCAATCTTCTAGTTCAATGTTGCTTCTAGTTCAAGATTACTTCTAATCGCTGTTTGGTTGCGAACGTTTCACCGAGTTGTTAATAGCTAGCCCAACAAGCAAACGCCGGCCGAAGTGGCCGTGCGGTTCTAGGCGCTGCAGTCTGGAGCTGCGAGACCGCTAAGGTCGCAGGTTCGAATCCTGCCTCGGGCATGGATGTGTATGATGTCCTTAGGTTAGTTAGGTTTAACTAGTTCTAAGTTCTAGGGGACTAATGACCTCAGAAGTTGAGTCCCATAGTGCTCAGAGCCATTTGAACAAGCAAACATTTAGTGTAGATAGCCGCACGTGTATGTCGGGCCTCTGCTTATAACTAAACACAGCTACCACAAGATGTCAACAGTGTAGCAGTTCTTTCACCTAAGCTGAGGAAATTATATTTATTTAAACCGCACTTGTGTTAGCTAATCACCGGCCGGTGTGGCCGTGCGGTTCTAGGCGCTTCAGTGTGGAACCGCGTGACCGCTACGGTCGCAGGTTCGAATCCTGCCTCGGGCATGGATGTGTGTGATGTCCTTAGGTTAGTTAGGTTTAAGTAGTTCTAAATTCTAGGGGACTGATGACCACAGATGTTAAGTCCTATAGTGCTCAGAGCCATTTTTTTTTTTTTTTTTTTGTCAGCTAATATTATGCTTGCCCGTCTCGCATCATAACACAGCATGTTTTACATTATCAGGTAAATCATGAAGGACACTGCAGACATCTACCCTTGGACCATACTTCATAATTATAAAGGTAATTGGAGTGCCGTGTATTTATAATCACCACGTTTACGAGCGCTCCGTATTAACGGCGATGTAACACCGCGGCCCTGCACTCAGGAGCGCGACGCAACCCGCAGTACACGACAAATACGAAAGCCAAGTCGCAGTCTTAAAGGCAGTGGTAATGTAGCGCAAACGGAATCTTTTACCGTGTTCTGAGCGTGTGTATGGGAACTCCACTAGTTCGTCCTTATGGCAAACAGTATAAGGACCAACGTGCAAAAAGCCGGAGTGGATCTGAAGAAAAGGAAACTATTCACAGCATTGACTCAACAACAGTCGTCGAAATTTTGAGGGTGAGTATAGGGTTCGGAAGGTTATTTACGACTTCTGCAGAAAAGTCAGTGCGCTGATGACCTGTGTAGTAAAAGAAACGAAGGAGAAAGTTGGAAACTTATCTATCCCACTCTGCATAGGCAGAAAAACAGTTTATAACAACTCGCGCTCGTGGCAACCTGGAGACCGGCAGAACGAAAACGGGCGATTCCGCATGTGAATCACAGATGAGATAACGAGGTGAAAGAATAACCTACGCAAGTCTAAGGCGTATCCACACCGTTTAAAGATACACCACAAGCCAAGGGAAAATCCAAATCTCAAAACATAATCAAGCAAAGTCGCAATACTCCATTGATCAATGGCGCAGTACTCATACTTCCGAGACTAACGAGAAAATTGGCTGCAGCCGCCGGGCTGTGTTATACCGATAAACAGTGACCAGAGGACGGCGCTACCTCTCGTGCTCGCCAGGGCACCGCCGCTGCCGCAGCTGTCGACTGAAGACCACATCTCTGACGTGTTCTCTCTGTCAACGCTCGGGTTATGCGGGGAATCTGAATCGCCTTCGGATACTAAAGAGACAGAGTTAATGTTCTTGTGGAAGAAATAAAAACTACAAAGTTTCTGATTTCTGTCAGAGATAGCAAAGGGCTTGGAAGAAAAGTTGAATGGAATGTATAGATGCAAAGTGTCTTTGTTATGCAGCCTTTTCCTCAGAAACTGTCACGCAACGTATTTCGGAATACTTGTATGCTAATATTGCTTGATCAACTGGCCGATCTCTGATGCTGCTTAATAACTGGAACCAACATTCAGTGGCTCCACTGACTGATCTCTTTGTTGCCTTCTTTGCAATTCTCTTTCTTAGTACAATGAAAGGACTGCACAGTTTGGAACCTACAAGCTGGCTAGCAAAATATAAGAGACTTAAAAGGAGCTGCCTATCAAAAAAATGTTCAAAGTCCAAGGCTGAGTCACAGTCTCAGGTAGACAGGCCGGTATTCACATCCATTCGCATCCGCCACCCCGTGCCGTCTGGGCAAGACACAGGACGGCTTTTGCCTATCGAAAAAACACTGCATTCCTTGCAGAAGCATTTTAGGAAGATAAGAAATCTTTAACCAAGTGTTGCCTCCCAGAAGCTAGTGCGTGAATCTTCGTTACATCATGAGCGATACCACAAAATAACGGTCGGTTTAAATTTCAGAATCCAGCGCTGTGGTTGGTTCTTAATGTTATATTTTGTAGAGAGCATACTTTCTCGTCAATGACTACATATATGCTGTTTCATAAAAAATGGTTCAAATGGCTCTAAGCGCTATAGGACTTAACATCTGAGGTCATCAGTCCCTTAGACTTAGAACTACTTAAACCTAACTAACCTAAGGACTTCACACATCCATGCCCGAGGCAGGTTTCGAACCTGCGACCGTAGCAGCCGCGTGGTGCCGGACTTAAGCGCCTAGAACCGCTCGACCACAGCTGCCGGCTGCCGTTTCATAGGTCGAAATTGTACCATGGAGTGCGAGAGATTTTCTGCTTCCCTCCCTATCGTAGTTGGTTGAACACAGCAAAGATAAGGAAGTCTAGAAGGTAACACCTTTATTTCTTTAAGTTTTACTGGACGGAACTATCAATGTCTGCCGCTATTGGGTGGTGAGATCCCTGCTCTGACAGAGACATCAACGTTACAGATCATCCAGAAAGAGAACCCTTCACGTTAGACTTTTGCAGTGAAAACACTTCATGTTAGGTGCTTGAAGCGAGACACTGCTATAGGCTACGGAAGAGTATTGACAGGGGGTGGTAAGAGATGGTGGACTTGTTACTGGACAACGCTGAGTAAGGGAAGAGACCTCGATACGGAGTTTCCAGCCGTCACCGCCACTTCCTAGGAGTTTGATAAGATGGGTCATTGCTCCAATCACCTATTCCATAGGGACTTGATACTAGTTCACTACCTTCAAGAACAAGTTATCCCTTTTAAATACATGACAGCCAGATAGTTTTCTTTCAGTGTGCACTTTGACGATTTGACTAATATTTGAAACTATTTTTCTGCGTTCTTCCTGTAACTTAATAATCATGTTTACAGCTACTGTTCGTATTCTTGTGTTTCCTGCATAGCTTTCCATTTATCATGTCCACCTACTGGCCACGGTTAGAATCCATTATTAGAATCCCTTATCCAAGTATTAAATGTTCACATGTTTACCTCAATGAGTAACTCACACGTTTTGCTTTTCGGTACTAAACCTGACTGTTTTAGTGACCACTTGTTTCTGTTATAGATTAGTCGATTTTTTCTCTCATCAGTAGGTCTATGTGCTTGGTATGGTACCCATATAGTCATGCTTGATTGGGCCAAACCTAATAATTACAGTTCAGTAAGACATTTCCACTGTGCGACATTATTATTTCCTTTAATTAATTTCCATTATCATATAGGGTCCTTCCCTTCTCTGTAGGTCACGAGAGATGGGACTGTAACATCATAGGGATATGTCGAACAGCACTACAGGCACTCCACATAAGAGTCTGACATTCCTGGTCCAAGATTCCAAACTCTGGCAGTTTCCTCCGCAAGAATTCGGCTTATGAGTCACCAGAAAAAGATTCTGACAATTCCTGGCGTGGATTAATTTCCGAAATCACACAGTTTCTGAGATTTGTAGGCAAACTTTCTTTTAACTGACTGAAATTTCAAACAGAAAAATAAGGACGAACACTTAGTAATAAGTGCACATCAAGAATTTAAAAGTAGTTGTGAATTGCAAGTGCTTTTACTGATTCGTACTTCTTCCTAGGCAAGGGTGGTAATAAAAGTCTATCATCATCCAGAATTTTTCGTCGTTCCAAATTTTGAGGGAAATACGTTTAGTGTCTGTGTGGATAGGATTTTATTTTTACCTCAAGTATGTTGTATTCCGGAGATGTTTTTTGTAGATATTTTCTCTTGTGTAAGGAATTAGTGAACTATAAGATATATTGTATGAGGTTAAAAGTCGAGTGTTGGAACTTGCACATTAGGCAGAAATATGTCACGATATCCACCATCAGGTAGGGTTAGTTCAGGAAACTGCTCTGCCTATTCTGTGTCAGTTCAGGCGAAACACGCGTGAGATAGATACTTTACGTCCAACCAGGAGCACTCGTTGTAATTTTACTAGTCATAGCGTACCTTGTACCGAACCTCTAACCGAATTTTGTGAAACGTGCAAGCGTTGTGGACACTCCGCACTGGATTGTCAGGAATGTGCTTGGCTATGAATGAGGAAGCGAAAGTAGAGACAAACTCGATGTCTATTTTTAGAGACCAATGGGCCACGGATTAGCTTAATGATTTATGTAAGTCCAGTAATGGAAGAACTGTCGGTTGGTTGCTTGAGTGACGATTTGTACCGTGTATACAAAATGGTGAGGCTAGCAGTAGAATCTGAAGTTGTGGAAAAATATGTTTCACTCTGTACATTTTTGGTTGCCAACGGTCTTGCCGCACTGGCAACACCTGTTCCCGTCAGATCACCGAAGTTAAGCGCTGTCGGGCTGGGCTAGCACTTGGATGGGTGACCATCTGGTCTGCCGAACGCTGTTGGTAGGTGGGGTGCACTCAGCCCTTGTGAGGCAAAACTGAGGAGCTACTTGATTGGGAAGTACTGACAATGGTCTCGTAAACTGACATACGGCCGGGATAGCTGTGTGCCGACCTCATACCCCCTCCATATGTGCGTCCAGTCACGCCTGTTGGCTGAGGATGACACGGTGGGCGATCGGTACCGTCGGGCGCTTCAAGGCCTTTTGGGACGGAGTTTAGTTTTTTTCTTTTTTTCTTTTTTCAAATTAGTATAATTTTACATACTAATTCACTACCTAAGCACATTAGTGGGTCCTAATTTCATATTATTTTACATTTCTGCAGCTTAATTTTTAACACTACAGGTACAATACTATATTACTTCACCACTATAGGGATCTCTAGTCTACTGTTATTCAGTTTATGCATGTATCTAAGTGCTAGTTGATTTTAGCTTCCTCTATAACTATTATTGTTAGAGTGCAACTTTGTTTATCCTATTGATCTACACTACCTGAAGCGTTACAGGTGTGCCAGCAATCTACAAACCTATGTTATTATTGGCCTTGCCCACTGAGCTAACCCCAGTGGACGTGCCCCTGGCACTGGGCTGGCTGATGATTTTGTTTCGCTGCAGTACTATCCTAATAATTATTTTTTCCTTTCTAATTCTACAACTAACCTATTTCTAATATCTACTGTCATAGTTGGTGCGTGTCACGTCGGTTAATAGAGTACACATCCCCTCCCCCCCCCCCCCACACTAATCCAAGACATGGCGGATCACAGCCGTGAAGTGGGTGGCCAAGTCCAGGCCCCAGTGGAACAGGGAAGATGCACGGAGTCTAAGTCGGGTACTGATTATTTATTAATCGTTCCTTAAAAATTCCCTGAGGACTTTTCTGGAAATTTCCTCTGAAATTTTGTCCAGGATGTAAAATGTGTGCTCTTGCCTGAGCAGATGGTGCATATCGCGGTTAGGAAGTTGTTGTCTAAGCTGATGTGCAACATCATCCAAGAAGTCTGGAGTGCCTTGCACAGCACCACAGTCACATGTTGGTGTAGCCCACTTCACAAACCGACACAGGTATGTCGGATAGGGTCAATGTCCAGTAAGGAAGCGCAGCAGTCCTCTAGATGGTTTGAGGTATATGAACCTTAAACGTTTCTCAATGTTTGGCAGCAGTTCGTAAGTTCTTCGCTCCGTTTATTCGTTAGCCCATTGATCTTGCCACAGTTCTATCCCTCTTCTTTTAATTCCAGGCTTGTCGCCAACATAAACTCCCATTATTTCCTTCTTATTTCCTTCTATTTTCTCCCTCCTCTCCTTCTTCAACCAGTACCAGGCAGCCTGTTTCCTAATTTTTATTTCCAGTGAACAGAGCCCAATTAGGACTAGAAGTGCCCCCCCCCCCCCCAGGAGCATGTTTAGCTGCACCCTTCGTACGGCCGTGGCAGGCGTCACCCACGTGACCCATGTCCTACAATCGAAGTTAAGATGCTATTGTGATATAATTTGATTAGTACAGGTGGGAGATGGAAGCGTTTGTGACCAATTCCGATGAGGTTATTTAACATTACCAATGATCTTTGTGATACGATGTTAATATGTGATGCATATTTCCACCTCTCGTCGACGACTACACCTAGATAACGGGCCTCACGGCACCGAAGAACTGGTGAGCCATTTATTCTTACAGTTGGAGTCCTAACAAGTTGGCCTTTGAGTAGCAGATATGTGGACTTACTAGGTGCGATAGTCATTATGGCCTTGTGGCACCATGTAGTCAAGATAATTATCGCTCTTTCTACTTTAGGTTCTAAATCCTCGCGGCTACGACCGCCGACCAGCAGGAGGAGGTCGTGTGCGTAGGCTATGACCTCTAGCACATCATCACTACTCTTTAAATCATCCAGAAGGGGTTCCACATTAATGTCCCAAAAGAAAGGCCCCAGCACAGAGCCCTTTGGTTATCTTCTTGCTGACTTTGCCGCTAGGGGCCGATAGCCAGACCTCCCTGTCATCGCAATAGCTCCTAAGACAGCCATATAGCGGCCCTGAACAGCCCTTCTCCAGCAAGCAGGAGCAGAGTGAGGGCCACCATAGGTTGTCAAAGGCGCCACTGATTCCCACCATGATGCCAACAATGTACTTGTGTGGGACAGAGTCACAGACATCCACAGCCAGGGCAATTGCGTCGGACGCCGATCACCCCGACCGGAAACCGAATTGTCTGTCACTCATCCCACAAAGCAGGCAGTGTACTGCCAGTCTGTCTGCTAGCAACTTCTTTTTGCGGACCTTTTTTTATTATAATCACATTTACCTTTTACCAGATGGAAGGAAATTTTCTGAGCCGTAGACAAACGTTATATAACTAAGTGAGAGGTGTCACCAGCTGGGGGACGAAGAGTTGCACCACCTCTGCAGTAATGCCGTCTGGGCCAGGAGCCTTTCCCTTCTTAAGGGCCTTGATTTGGGCAGCTACTTTTTTACAGAGAAGGGATAGACCATGTTGTTGTTCTCGTAGACCCGTTAGTCTTCTCTTCTGATTCTTTGTTGCTCCTCCGAATCGTCATCCTCTCTATCGTCAGGCAACAGGACCCAGAGGAGAACCTAGGCGGTTTCCCGCCAAGTCTCTGTCATCCGGTCTCCATCCCTGACGGTAGATAGCACCATGGGTGATCTTATTTTTTCCCGTACTAGTTTGTACGGGACACCACTAGTGTCAGTATCCAATTGGCTTTGTATGTAATGGACCCAGCTCCTCAACTTGACTGCCCTGAGCTCCTGCTGGAATTGTATTTTGGTCTCTCTGTACACTTACAACCATCGTTGCTTTTCTCCCCGAACGACACTCCGCTGGTAATACCACCTCGCCCTCCCTACAGCCTGGTGCATGTGCCCCAGTTCGGCTGATCATGGCGAAGGGAAGGCCGCGACGGCTCTCCTCCTGGTTGGTACAGCTGCCCTAACCGCCCTGGTAACTGCTTGCACCAGTTCTTCGGCGTATTACTCTACGTTTTCATCGCCATCCGGCAACATCGGAATGTCGCAATCTCGCACTCCCTCGCCAAGAGGTCCCAATCAGACTTGTTGTAATTTAGCTGTATCTCCCACCCCATGTCCCACTGACACTCCCTATCCCCTAAAGAAAGAGTTATTACATTGTATTCGCTCATTGTAATGTGATCCCATACTATCCAGTCTGTAATCTTTGTTGCGAGGTTTAGCATTACTAAGGTAACGTCAATGTTTGTACCCTCCCCTCCCCTCTCCGCCGGAGTAAGTGGGGGGGGGGGGGGTATTCCGTTGCTTGTTCGCGACCACCAATTGCAGTGTCATGATTGTTTCTTCTGCCTTTTCGCCTCAATTGTCTTGAGTGCCACTGAAGCACAGGGGGGCTTTGCGTTTATATCTGCGGTCACGATGAATTTGCGCCTCCGCAACGCCGTGGCTACTTGAGTTAGCTTGTCTAAGAATTCGTCTATTCCTCTGCCGTATTGAAAGTACATATTGACGACGTGAAGCACTCCTACTGGCGATTGTAATTCCACGACGTTGCCGTTGTCATCAGAAAACAGCGCAAGGACTGTAGCTCTCAGTGCTCTGTTTGTAACTATGAGTGCGGCCCTCGATTCCGCTCTGCAGTAAATTACTTGCCAATTAACAGCCATGAATGGGATCCGCCCGGCTTGAGAGTACTGCTCCTGCAAACAAAGCACATCCAGACTCTTCTCCTCCACCACTCTCCGAAGTTCCTGCAGGACTAATTTGCTGTTATGAGTGTTTATCTGTCCCACGTTTTAACGGCTCACGTGGAAAGTAGGTATGAATATGAGATTCTGGCCAGTTCTTACTCCAGTCATGTGCTACTCTTCCGTTAGTGATGACAGATTGATTATAAGGCTCATCGAGATCGAATTTCTCGTTACGTCTTTCGAATACCTTTTTGACCAAGTCACGCAGGGCCCCGAAGTCTGTGGGGAGATTCATTGCCTTAAGCTGTATTCTGTCTACGGCCTCCATTACCGGAAAGGTGATATCTCTTCCTTACTCCTGGCCGGCGCGCACCACACGCCTTAAAGCTGTAGTGAGGACAGCCGGCTCCTCTAGGCGAACTAATTGCAGAGCGTGCTCCAGGTTAGGGTATGTCCTAGCAGGATCGATTCCCAGCCCTTTTTGAGGTGGTAAGCCTGTTGGCGAACTTGAACTACTTACGGATTTGACCTGTACTTGCTAAAAATGGCTCTGAGCACTATGGGACTTAACATCTGAGGTCATCAGTCCCCTAGAACTTAGAACTACTTAAACCTAACTAACCTAAGGACATCACACACATCCATGCCCGAGGCAGGATTCGAACCTGCGACCGTAGCAGTCGCGCGGTTCGAGACTGAAGCGCCTAGAACCGCTCGGCCACACCGGCCGGCACCTGTACTTGCTCTTTGATACTTTTTTCATTAAGCTCTTTCACCGGTAAGCTCCCTACCACAGGATGCCCATATGGTCATACATAATCTTCAATCAACTTTAGTCCCCGGCTTGGAGGAGAGGGAGCATCTTTCTGACCACAGGGGTCTGTCTAAATACATGCATCTTTCATTACTATTGTGTGAAGTTGCGACTTTGTAAACTGTTGAATAAATTCTCATTGCATCCCTCAACCTCTTGCTCGGGGACTTCCTCTTCGGCTTCCTGTGTTCAGGTATAGCCTCAGCCATAGTCAGTACGAGCAATGAGTCTTTGCTCTAGCATCCTGTATGTAGGGCAGTTTCTTCCAGTGGTGTTACACGATTTCTTTCCTCTCTTTGTAGAGGGGATGCATATCCCAGCTTTTCCGCAGTTCTTTCTAACGTGATCCTCCGTCCCACACCTGAAGCAAGCCGTCTTTGTTTCACAGTGCTTGTGTACGCCACAGCTGTGGCATCGTGGGGTCACTAAATAGTCACGGACATTTATAGCATGGAATCCTCTGTTAATTCTCCCTATAGTGGAGAGCTTGCACCACATTTTTCCAGAGACCTCGGCAATGTGATGGACAACATCGCGTTCCCGGGGCCCTGTTTTAAAGCGTAACTTGATCTCATTCTTAAAGGTGTCCCACTCCATGTCATCAAAACTTTTATGGTGCATAATCTCATATATACCGTATTCTTTTAGTGCTACTGGCACATCATAAAGAATCTCCAGCGGGTTTCACTTTTTCGGTGGTTCACATTTTATGGCTTTGTTTATCTTAGTGTTATTCAGAATTTTGTCCCTGTCTTATTCTGTGGCTACATCTACTATTACAACATTTTTTGTTGCCTTAACTTTTTTTATTTTGACCTTATTCTTCGCACGGTCCGTGGCGGTGGTAAAAATCTCCTGCACCTTCTTAATACACTCCTGGAAATGGAAAAAAGAACACATTGACACCGGTGTGTCAGACCCACCATACTTGCTCCGGACACTGCGAGAGGGCTGTACAAGCAATGATCACACGCACGGCACAGCGGACACACCAGGAACCGCGGTGTTGGCCGTCGAATGGCGCTAGCTGCGCAGCATTTGTGCACCGCCGCCGTCAGTGTCAGCCAGTTTGCCGTGACATACGGAGCTCCATCGCAGTCTTTAACACTGGTAGCATGCCGCGACAGCGTGGACGTGAACCGTATGTGCAGTTGACGGACTTTGAGCGAGGGCGTATAGTGGGCATGCGGGAGGCCGGGTGGACGTACCGCCGAATTGCTCAACATGTGGGGCGTGAGGTCTCCACAGTACATCGATGTTGTCGCCAGTGGTCGGCGGAAGGTGCATGTGCCCGTCGACCTGGGACCGGACCGCAGCGACGCACGGATGCACGCCAAGACCGTAGGATCCTACGCAGTGCCGTAGGGGACCGCACCGCCACTTCCCAGCAAATTAGGGACACTGTTGCTCCTGGGGTATCGGCGAGGACCATTCGCAACCGTCTCCATGAAGCTGGGCTACGGTCCCGCACACCGTTAGGCCGTCTTCCGCTCACGCCCCAACATCGTGCAGCCCGCCTCCAGTGGTGTCGCGACAGGCGTGAATGGAGGGACGAATGGAGACGTGTCGTCTTCAGCGATGAGAGTCGCTTCTGCCTTGGTGCCAATGATGGTCGTATGCATGTTTGGCGCCGTGCAGGTGAGCGCCACAATCAGGACTGCATACGACCGAGGCACACAGGGCCAACACCCGGCATCATGGTGTGGGGAGCGATCTCCTACACTGACCGTACACCACTGGTGATCGTCGAGGGGACACTGAATAGTGCACGGTACATCCAAACCGTCATCGAACCCATCGTTCTACCATTCCTAGACCGGCAAGGGAACTTGCTGTTCCAACAGGACAATGCACGTCCGCATGTATCCCGTGCCACCCAACGTGCTCTAGAAGGTGTAAGTCAACTACCCTGGCCAGCAAGATCTCCGGATCTGTCCCCCATTGAGCATGTTTGGGACTGGATGAAGCGTCGTCTCACGCGGTCTGCACGTCCAGCACGAACGCTGGTCCAACTGAGGCGCCAGGTGGAAATGGCATGGCAAGCCGTTCCACAGGACTACATCCAGCATCTCTACGATCGTCTCCATGGGAGAATAGCAGCCTGCATTGCTGCGAAAGGTGGATATACACTGTACTAGTGCCGACATTGTGCATGCTCTGTTGCCTGTGTCTATGTGCCTGTGGTTCTGTCAGTGTGATCATGTGATGTATCTGACCCCAGGAATGTGTCAATAAAGTTTCCCCTTCCTGGGACAATGAATTCACGGTGTTCTTATTTCAATTTCCAGGAGTGTAGTCTGACAGGGCAGGGGACTCAGAAACGCCGCAGTGTCCTGTCTTTTCGAT
This sequence comes from Schistocerca piceifrons, assembly GCF_021461385.2. Lineage (NCBI taxonomy): Eukaryota > Metazoa > Arthropoda > Insecta > Orthoptera > Acrididae > Schistocerca > Schistocerca piceifrons. The sequence continues at coordinate 872,810,012 of NC_060139.1, forward strand.
ATTTTGGCAATAGTCTCTTTTGTTGTTTGAGTCTTTGTGGCTGCTTGCACTGCCACTCCAGCCCAAGTTCTAGCTGGTTGCGGACGTAGTCTTTCATTCTCTTTTTCTTGCTCCTCTAGTCGCCCCTCGAGCTTCGCGCTGGCGATAGCCCAGGCAGCGATTTCATTTTTAATTGCCAGGACTGCAGCCTGGCTGATCTTTCCATTTTTGACACTAGAGTCTAAAACCTGGCTTATTCTCATATGTCTTTCTGGGATATTTTCATCATTCTGTTCCCTTCCCTCCTGTGAGGAAGGAACAGCAGACACCAATGCCCTCGAGATCGCACTAGATTCGTTCGCCTCTGGATCAGCCATGTTCGTGAGACGAGTGACAGAAATGGGAGCCAATCTCTTACCCAGGACTGGCTCCTCTGGCATGGGGGAGGGGGGGGGGGGGGTGACTGCTCCAGCTCGCCCACCGACCTCGACCCAAGGCCAAGGGCACTCCTGAGCTGCAGGGTTAAGCACGCTGTCGCCAACGTACTAGTCTCCCTCGGTGGCCCCGTCATCGATAATTTCCCTCGACGCTCCTCGGCAAGTGCACCCCGCACTCTGGAGAGACGGATGCACCTCTCGTCTTTCGCCGCCTACTACGCCGAGCTTCCACCTCTCGGCCAAGGTCCCACTCGTACTCAGGTGGTGGGGCGGTCACCCAGTCGTTCAGCGGTCTGGGCCCATCTAACCTGGCCCAGGCGATGTCACCACCTCCTGGGTTTGGCAGAAAACGCCCCGGTTACCCACGGGCGCGGCGAAGCGCCCTTGCCAACTCGCGCCGAGATCCCACGCCGACAAACCATGTCGCCGGCATGCAGAGCACCTGCTGGTCTGTGCTGTGCGCAGAGAGAGGGAGAGGAGCAACAGCCGCCCAGCGCAGAGGGGTCGCACACGGAGTGAACAACACCCCCCCCCCCCCCCCCGCAGCCTAGCAGCCCCACTCAACCCTCTCCCCCGAGGGACAGATCTTCGGTCCTTGCACACAGCTCCCCCTGTGCCACGCACCCTTCGCTTTCGCATCGGGTTGGGTCGCAGCTCTCCCTTTTGACGCAAGGCAACATCCTGGCGGGCCCGAGAAATGCCGAACTAGACGGCTGGCACCACGGGAAGGCGGAAGGAAAGTGCCACTAGGGAAGGAGAGGCTATGAACGGTGCATCACTTCCCCGTGTGAGGCCTGTCGCGGGCACGCCGGACCAGAAGCGATACGCCCTGGTGCGAGATTCCCTGCCTTACGGCGCGCCAGCGACGGGGAAGGCCCGCACCAAGCGCACCGTCAAGCGACCGAGGAACTGCAGGCTTGCTCCCGCGCTCAACTCCTTCGACCACACGACAGACGACGGAGTTTAGTACTCTACTACGGAGCATTTCCGCACTTCCTTCCACGCAACATAGTGCATCACGATTACGCAACCCTAATATAGCAGATGAATGAGCACGAGAACTCCATATCCAGCGACACTGATACACAGGCTCACAAAGCAAACCAAAAATGTAGACGTGTTTATTTCGCAAGTCACAGACATGGTAGGATGTATTCGGATTTTTGGTTTGCATTACTAACAAAGACAAAAGACAAATATTTTACATACTGTAAGACTGAAATACAAAATCTGAACATGTCCAACGTATGGCGGAAACTCGTCATGATCATAAATAAACTATTCATTTGGATGTGTCTTCTCTTCGGAGAATCTTTTATCTTTATTTTTTCAAAACGTGTATCTATGTATGTTTTTTCATCTGCACAAATTGTTTGAAATATAAATACGTATATATTCAAACAATATATATGTATATATATATATATATATATATATATATATATATATATATATATATATATATACATATATCTCAGAAACCTGGAAAGGAGTCTCAATAGGAAATCGGTGGAAACGATTTTCCAGTTAGCGGTCTATGCCCGCAACCAAGGGGAACCTCCTGAATACCCTGATCGGAACTGGGGATTTGGAGCTAAAGTTGACTCTTGATAATTCCAATCGAGATCACTGGAATTTCTCTATCAATCAAACTAATTTGTCAAGTCTCTCAAAAAACGTCGGGAAATCGAAGAAAACCTGTGTAATTCGGCACGACAGACCGTCCCCTCAAACACTTTATAATTTCAAGCCAGTAGCTATGGAACACTCGGCATATCGATTTCTTTCGTCAATGAATTCTCCAAGATAGTCCTTTATTTTCTCAACAACTCAAAACTTACTGCAGTACATAACTCAGTTGATAAAACCACTTCAAGGAAGTCCCAGTGTTTGACATTTGCTGATAACAAGTACTGAGACCGTGGAACGTGGAGTGAAAAAAAAGAGGATGTTGGAACACTTTCGGGATTCTGCGATCCACGGTGTCGACAACCCTGAAGCAGGTACGTCGGATTTCTGAAAACATGAAATACGGACGGAAGAAACGGAGCCGGCATGGTACTCCGGCATCTTGAACAATATGTACTGCAGTGGCATAATCGGTGACCAGGACAAAACATACCTGTCGGAGGTCATACGCTTAAAAAAATACGTATTGGCGATTACAATTACTACACCAAAAAGAAATGTAGATGATAAAGGGGTATTCATTGGACAAATATATTATACTAGAACTGACATGTGATTACATTTTCACGCAATTTGGGAGCATAGATCCTGAGAAACTAGTACCCAGAACAACCACCTCTGGCCGTAATAACGGCCTTCATAGGCCTGGGCATTGAGTCAAATAGAGCTTGGATGGCGTGTAGCTGTACAGCTGCCCACGTAGCTTCAACACGATACCACAGTTCATCAAGAGTAGTGACTGGCGTATTGTGACGAGCCAGTTGTTCGGCCACCATTGACCAGACATTTTCAAATGGTGAGAGATCTGGAGAATGTGCTGGTCAGGGCAGCAGTCGAACATTTTCTGTATCCGGAAAGCCCCGTACAGGACCTGCAACATGCGGTCGTGCATTGTCCTGCTGAAATGTAGGGTTTCACAGGGATCGAATGAAGGGTAGAGCCACGGGTCGTAACACATCTGAAATGTAACGTCCACTGTTCAAATTGCCGTCAATGCGAACAAGAGGTGACCGATACTTGTAACCAAATGGCACCCCATACCATCACGCCGGGTGATACGCCAGTATGGCGATGACGAATACACGCTTCCAATGTGCGTTCACCGCGATGTCGCCAAACACGATGCGACCATCATGATGCTGTAAAAAGAACCTGGATTCATCCGAAAAAATGACGTTCTGCCATTCGTGAACCCAGCTTCGTCGTTGAGTACACCATCGCAGGCGCTCCTGTCTGTGATGTAGCGTCAAGGGTAACCGCAGCCATGGCCTCCGAGTTGGTAGTCCATGCTGATGCAAACGTCGTCGAACTGTTCGGCAGATGGTTGTTGTCTTGCAAACGTCCCCATCAGTGGACTCAGGGATCGAGACATGGCTTCACGATCCGATACAGCCATCCGGATAAGATGCTTGTCATCTTGACTGCTAGTGATACGAGGCCGTTGGGATCCAGCAAGGCATTCCGTATTACCCACCTGAACCCACCGATTCCATTTTCTAGTAACAATCACTGGATCTCGAACAACGCGAGCAGCAATGTTGCGGTACGATAAACCGCAATCGCGATTGGCTACAATCTGACCTTTATCAAAGTCGGAAACGTGATGGTACGCATTTCTCCTCCTTACACGAGGCATCACAACAACGTTTCACCGGGCAACGCCGATCAACTGCTGTTTGTGTATGAGAAATCGGTTGGAAACTTTCCTCATGTCAGCACGTTGTAGGTGTCGCCATCGGCGCCAACCTTGTGTTAATGCTCTGAAAAGCTAATCATTTGCATATCACAGCATCTTCTTCCTGTCGGTTAAATTTCGCGTGATCTTCGTGGTGTAGCAATTTTAATGGCCAGTAGTGTAGCTAACTCATCCGCTGTTAGTCTGCGCGTTGGAGATTTCGCTCACAAACAATAAAAAAGTACCTATGACTTCGTTTTTAGGAAGGTTTTTGGAGAAAATGTGACCACTGAATACAGTCTGTCTAGCACAGAAAAATGAATGAAATTCAAGTTTTGTTTCATGGCCTAGAAAATCGGTTAGTGCCTTTCTAGTGCAATATTACAATACATAAAAAATAATTAGGCAGGTAAGCAAATCAATAGTCTTTTAGTTCGCGTTCTAGTTGTTACTTTCCGTTTCCTTTCGTAAGAAAATACGAATATTACTGAAGCTATAGTACCAGTTTTAGGGTTCCGTACCGCAGTCGGTAAAAACAGAACCCTTATAGAATCGTTCTGTTATCCGCCTGTCTGACTTTTTCTAGAGAACAGGTAGACGCATCAAATTGAAAATTACCCTACATACTAAGGTGTACGGTTCCTTGGAGGCATAAAAGTCGAAGTTTCTAAAAGAATACAATCAAAAGACACAGCCATTTATCTCGCACATTTTGATATTCACAAACTCATTCACCAAAAGCTATAGGGGCACTTCCCGTTGATCTGTGATCATGAAATTTGACGAGAGGCAAGACTTCCAGTATAACTAAAGGAAAAAAATCAGAAAATTAGTAATTTGTAATTATGTCATACGAAAAAAATTTTGTCGTATGTTATTCGGCTGTCTGTCTGCCCTGTCTGTTAAGATCTGTTCTTCTCACAAGGGAACCTCCCCATCGCACCCCCCTCAGATTTAGTTATAAGTTGGCACAGTGGATAGACCTTGAAAAACTGAACACAGATCAATCGAGAAAACAGGAAGAAGTTGTGTGGAACTATGAAAAAAATTAGTAAAATATACAAACTGCGTAGTCCGTTCGAAGGTAGGCAACATCAAGGACAATGGAAGCCAAGGAGCGCCGTGGTCCCGTGGTTAGCGAGAGCAGCTACGGAACGAGAGGTCCTAGGTTCAAGTCTTCCCTCGAGTGAAAAGTTTAGTTTTTTATTTTCCGTTTATGTGACAAACTCTTATGTTTTCATCACTTTTTTGGGAGTGATTATCACATCCACAAGAAAACCTAAATCGGGCAAGGTAGAAGAATCTTTTTACCCATTCGCTAAGTGTACAAGTTAGGTGGGCCGACAACATATTCCCGTCATGTGACGCACATGCCGTCACCAGTGTCGTATAGAATATATCGGACGTGTTTTCCTGTGGAGGAATCGGTTGACCTATGACCTTGCGATCAAATGTTTTCGGTTCCCATTGGAGAGGCACGTCCTTTCGTCTACTAATCGCACGATTTTGCGGTGCGGTCGTAAAACACAGACGCTAAACTTATTACAGTGAACAGAGACGTCAATGAACGAACGGACAAATCATAACTTTGCGAAAATAAAGAAAGTAAAATTTTCAGTCGAGGGAAGACTTGAACCAAGGACCTCACGTGCCGCAGATACTCACGCTAACCACGGGACCACGGCGCTCCTGAGCTCACGTTCTCATTGATGTTGCCTATGTTGCACATGGACTAATCAGTTTGTATATTTTATTAATTTTTTTCGTAGTTCCACACAACTTCTTCCTGTTTTCTCGATTGATCTGTGTTCAGTTTTTCAAGGCCTATCCACTGTGCCAACTTATAACTAAATCTGAGGGGGGTGCGATGGGGAGGTTCCCCTGTCAGTAAAGGGTACATGTATCAAGCTAAAATTTATGTCACGTACTAGGCTATAAGGTCTCTTGGCAGTACACTAAACGTAAGCTTCTCAGTTATTGTAATCAACAGATTTGGCCATTTACGTGACATATTTTGATATTCAGAAATTCATAATCCATAGGGTATTTTCTTTGGCCTAGAATCATTAAATTCGGCACAAAGCAGCACTTAACAGTATAAATAAAGGAAAAAAGTCCTAAAAATCGTAATTTGTAATTATCTCAAGCAAAAAAACAAACAATTTTTTCATTCGTTATCCGACTATCTGTCTCTCGGTCCGTCTGTTAAAACGCGTTTTTCTCAGGAACCAGCACAGGTTTCATCTTGAAATCTGTGTCACATCCTGAGGTCTGTAGTCTCTTGGTATTGTAGTAAATGTAATCGTCTAAGACACTGCAGTCAAAAGATACGGTCATTTACGTCACATATTTTGATACTCGAAAACGCAGTCATTAAAACCTGTAAGGTATCTCCCGCTGACCTACAATCACGAAATTTCACTTTTTACGTTATAAGTATAGGAAAAATAGGAAAATTGTTAATTTGTAAATATACCAGCAAAAAATATTTCTTTTATTATTTGGTCTCCGACTTCAAACAAAAATTGAAACATTCTCAAAAGTCTTGGAATTCCAGGGACTGATAGCTTGCCGGTATCAATAATGTTAACGGGAAAAAATCGCATAGACTCTCGGTTCCCGGAAAGGATGAACTATCTATATAAAACTAAGTTTGTACGGAATCCTCATAGCGTGAGTCCTGCTCGCACATGGCTTGTTTTTCACTTATATTCTAATTTCGATTTTTTTGTGATTGCATTGTCGTTAGTCCAATTTGCTTTACATCGGACTGTCAATAATTCGTACTTTTTCTTAAATCCCGTGAACTTCGAATCATCGAGAGCAGAATGCGTTTAAATTTCCTTCTGGGACAATGTTGGTTATGGTCCCGAATGAAGAACTACAAATGCCTGGTGTAAGCGGACGTCGGGCGACTTGCGGGTTTATTCGTTGTCTCCTTTGCTGCGGTGATTCAAAACTTAGGTTTGGCCTACATTTAGTGCACATACTTTAGTCCCAGCCAACATGTAAGGCTTGTAACTCTCCGTAAAGAGTTCAACCGTGCCAAAGTCACTTACCCGTTGCTATTTGTGTCACGTCGCTCACAAATTGTTATGAGGTGCTCCACATTTATACTGTTCAACTTCGTCAGTAACACGCAGTTCTGGGGAGGGAGCTTGCGTAAAGTGAAAGGACTGGCAGTCTAAATGTCTTTTTTTCAATATTTTTCATCGATGTTGCTGAATTATTGTGGCTGTACTGTTGACGCAAACACATACCATACATATTCTTTGTGATAAATGTTCATGTAAACCTCTCACCTCCTACTGCCCCGTCCACCCGTACACTGCTTTCCTTGTCCACCTACGCATTGCGCTCAGCTCCACTGTCACATCCTGCAAAGATACATTATGTGATCAAAAGTAACCGTACACCCCCAAAAACATACGTTTTTCATATTAGGTGCATTGGGCTGCCACTCACTGCCAAGTACTCCATATCAGCGACCTCAGTAGTCATTAGACGTCCTGAAACAGCAGAATGGGGAGCTCCGCGGAACTCACGGACTTCGAATGTGGTAAGGTGATTGGGAGTCACTTGCGTCATACATCTGTTCGAGAGATTTCCACAGTCCTAAACATCTCTAGGTCCACTCTTTCCGATGTGATAGGGAAATGGAAACGTGAAGGGACACGTACAGAACAAAAGCGTACAGGCCGACGAATCACGATACACAATGTGGCGATCCGATGGCAGGGTGTGGGTATGACGAATGCCAGGCGAACGTCATCTGCCAGCATGTGTAGTGCCAACAGAAAAATTCGGAGGCGGTGTTGTTATGGTGTGGTTGTGTTTTTCATAGAGGGGGCTTGCACCGCTTGTTGTTTTTCGTGGCGCTATCACAGCACAGGCCTACATTGATGTTTTAAGCACCTTCTTGCTTTCCACAGTAGAAGATCAATTTGGGGATGGCGACTGCATCTTTCAACACGATCGAGCACCTGTTCATAACGCACGGCCTGTGGCGGAGTGGTTACACTACAATAACATTCCTGTAATGGACTGGCCTGCACAGAGTCCTGACCTGAATCCTATAGAATACCTTTGGGATGTTTTGGAACGCCGACTTCATGCCAGGCCTCACCGACCGACATCTATCCCTCTCCTCATTGCAGCACTCCGTCAAGAATGGGCTGCCATTCCAAAAGAAATCTTCCAGCACCTCACTGAACGTATGCCTTCTAGAGTGGAATCTGTCATCAAGGCTAATGGTGGACCAACACAACACTGAATTCCAGCATTACCGATGGAGGGCGTCACGAACTTGTAGGCCATTTTCAGTCAGGTGTCCGGATACTTTTGATTACATAGTGCATTCTTGTGAATTCTCGACTCGCTGTGTGTGGAAAGTAATTTATCTGATCAAAAGCTTCCTTGTCCCCCTATGTAGAGGAAAACTGATCAGTAAATGTCATTCGAGGCACATCCGCCACTATAGAATGAGGCGGTGACCATTGTCGAGTCAGTAGCAAAGCAGTAACAGAAGAGTTGGTCGTTCAGGAGAGCTCTGCGACTACGAACGTGGAATACTCCTTGAATGTCACCAGAATAACAGAACCATCAGGGACATTTCAATAATTCTAAACCTGCCTGTTGTGAACAGGAATCACGAAGGAACAGCAACAGCTAATAAACCAGACTTAATGTACTGACGGACAGGAACCGTCGACTATTGTGGAAGGTGGCTGTAAAAAAATTGCATGAAATCAGTGAAAGGATTCACTAATGAGATCCAAAGTGTTACCAGCCGTCCACCTGGCACAATGTGCGTAGGGAGATAAAAAGAATGAGGTACAATGGTCGAGCAGCTGCTCATAAGCCACATATTTCATCTACATCTACATCTACATGGATACTCTGCAAATCACATTTAAGTGCCTGGCAGAGGGTTCATCGAACCACCTTCATAATTCTCTATTATTCCAATCTCGTACAGCGCGCGGAAAGAATGAACACCTATATCTTTCCGTATGATCTCTTATTTCCCTTATTTTATCGTGGTGATCGTTCCTCTCTATGTAGGTCGGTATCAACAAAATATTTTCGCATTCGGAGGAGAAATTTGGTGATAGGAATTTCGTGAGGAGATCCCGTCGCAACGAAAAACGCCTTTCCTTTAATGATGTCCAGCACAAATCCTGTATCATTTCTGTGACACCCTCTCCCATATTTCGCGATAATACAAAACGTGCTATCTTTCTTTGAATTTTTTCGATGTACTCCGTCAGTCCTATCTGGTAAGGATCCCACACGGCGCAGCAGTATTCTTAGAGAGGACGGACAAGCGTGGTGTAGACAGTCTCCTTAATAGGTCTGTTATATTTTCTAAGTGTCCTGCCAATAAAACGCAGTCTTTAGTTAGCTTTCCCCACAATATTTTCTGTGTCTTCCTTTCAATTTAAGTTGTTCGTAATTGTAATACCTAGGTATCTAGTTGAATTTACGGCTTTTAGATTAGACTGATTTATCGTGTAACCGAAGTTTAACGACTTCCTTTTAGCACTCATGTGGTTGACCTCATACTTATCGTTACTTAGGGTCAACTGCCACTTTTCGCACCAATCAGATATTTTTTCTAAATAGTTTTGCAGTTTGTTTTGATCTTCTGATGAATTTATTAGTCGATAAACGACAGCGTCATCTGCAAACAACCGAAGACGGCTGCTGAGATTATCTCCCAAATCGTTTATATAGATAAGGAACAGCAAAGGGCCTATAACACTACCTCGGGGAACGCCAGAAATCGCTTTTGTTTTACTCGATGACTTTCCGTCAATTATAACGAGCTGTGACCTCTCTGACAGGAAATCACAAATTCAGTCACATAACTGAGACGATATTCCATAAGCACGCAATTTCACTACGAGCCGCTTGTGTGTTACAGTGTCAAAAGCCTTCCGGAAATCCACAAATACGGAATCGATCTGAAGTGCCTTGTCAATAGCACTCAACACTTCATTTGAATAAAGAGCGACTTCTGTTTCACAGGAACGATGTTTTCTAAACCCATGTTGACTGTGTATCAATAGACCGTTTTCTCCGAGGTAATTCATAATGTTCGAACACAATATATGTTCGAAAATCCTGCTGCATATCGACGTTAACGATATGGGCCTGTAATTTAGTGGATTACACCTGCTACCTTTCTTGAATATTGGTGTGACCTGTGCAACTTTCCAGTCTTTGGGTACGGATCTTTCGTCGAGCGAACGGTTGTATATGATTGTTAAGTATGGAGTTAATGCATCAGCATACTCGGAAAGGAACATAATTGGTATACAGTCTGGACCAGAAGACTTGCTTTTATTAAGTGATTTGAGTTGCTTCACTACTCCGAGGATATTTACTTCTACGTTACTCATGTTGGCAGCTGTTCTCCATTCGAATTCTGGGATATTTACTTCGTCGTCTTTTGTGAAGGCATTTCGGAAGGCTGTGTTTAGTAACTCTGCTTTGGCGGCACTGTCTCTGATAGTACCTCCACTGTTATCGCGCAAAGAAGGCATTGATTGTTTCTTGACGCTAACATACTTCACATACGACCAGAATCTCTTTGGATTTTCTGCCAGGTTTCGAGACAAAGTTTCGTCGTGGAAACTGTTATAAGCATCTCGCATTGAAGTCCGCGCTAAATTTCGAGCTTCTGTACAAGATCGCCAATCTTCGGGATTTTGCGTCTGTTTAAATTTGGCATGTTTGTTTCGTTGTTTCTGCAACAGTGTTCTAACCCGTTTTGTGTATCAAGGAGGATCAGCTCCGTCGTTTGTTAATTTATTTGGTATAAATCTCTCAATTGCTGCCGATACTATTTCTTTGAATTTAAGCCACATCTGGTCTACATTTATATTATTAATTTTGAATGAATGGAGATTGTCTCTCAGGAAGGCGTTAATTGAATTTTTATTTTCTTTTTAAAATAGGTATATTTTCGCTTAATTTTCGAGGATTTGGGGATGTCAGTATTCAATCTCGCTACGACAACCCTGTCTTCACTAATCCCTGAATAGGTTTTGATGCTGTTATCAACTCAGGATTATTTGTTGCTAAGAGGTCAAGTGTGTTTTTACACCCGTTTACTATTCGCGTGGGCTCATGAACTAACTGCTCGAAATAATTTTCAGAGAATGCGTTTAGCACAATTTCGGATGATATTTTATGCGTACCTCCGGAATTAAACACGTATTTTCGCCAACATATCGAGGGTAAATTATAGTCACCACCAACTATTATCGTATGAGTCGGGTACGTGTTTGAAATCAAACTCAAGTTTTCTTTGAACCTTACAGCAACTATATCTTCTGAAATGGGCAGTCGGTAAAAGGATCCAATTATTATTTCATTCCCGTTGCCAACAATGACCTCTGCTCATACTAACTCACAGGAAGTATCTACTTCAATTTCGCAACAAGTTAAATTCCTGCTGACAGCAACAAACATGCCACCGCCAACCGTGTTTAGCCTATCCTTTTGGAACACCGTTAGGTTCTTCGCAAAAATTTCAGCTGAGCTTATATCCGGGTTTAGCCACCTTTCAGTGCCTATAACGATTTGAGCATCAGTGCTTTCTATTAGCACTTGGAGCTCTGGTACTTTCCCAACACAGCGACGACAATTTACAACTGTTATACCAATGGTTCATGCATCTACGTTCTTCCTGTGTTCAGCCTGCACCTTTGTGACTGAAGCCCTTCTTGTGCTTTCCCGAGACCCTCTAACCTAAAAAACCGCCCAGTCCACGTCACACAGCCTCTGCTACCCGTGTAGCCGCCTCCTGCGTATAGTGGACGCCTGGCCTATTCAGCAAATCCGAAATCCAATCACATTTTGGCGCAAGTCGAGGAATCTGCAGCCTACACGGTCGCAGAACCTTCTGAGCCTCTGATTCAGACCCTCCACTCGGCTCTGTACCAGTGGTCCGCAATCGGTCCTGTCGACTATGCTGCAAATGGTAAGCTCTACTTTCATCTTGCAAGCAAGACTGGCAGCCTTTACCACTTCTGTTAGCCGCTCGAAACCAGAGAGAATCTCTTCTGATTCAAAGTGACACACATCATTGGTACCGACGTGAGCAACCACCTGCAGTTGGCTGCACCCTGTGCTCATCATGGCATCCCGGAGGACCCTTTACACATATGGAATTACTCCACCCGGTATGCACACGGGGTGCACATTGGTTTTCTTACCCTTCTTGTCAGCCAAGTGCCTGAGGGTCCCCATAACGCGCCTAACGTTGGAGCTCCCAACTACCAATAATACCACCTTCTGTGACTGCCCGGATCTTGCAGGCTGAGTGGTTTCCTCTGAAACAGAACAGGCGACAGCATCTGGCTCAGCGACAGTGTCAGCCACAGACAGCACCTGGAACATGTTTGTCAGACAAACCGGGGAGGCCTTACGTGCGGCCGCCTGGAAAGTCTTTCGCCGACTGCTTCGCCCCGGGGCGACCTCCCACTCGACAACAGGTGAGGGCTCAACCTCAGTGCGAGCAGTAACCTGGTTGGCCACCGGTGAGGACCGATCGGAGGACTCTGACGCTCTGGACGTCCGTTGGATCCCCACGGCCGGCCCACAACAGTGGTGCCCATCCACTGCAGCCTCAAGCTGTGTAACATAAGCCATCGAAGACTGAAGCTGCGAGCGAAATATCACCAACTCGGCTCACATACGCACACAAGAATCGCAGTCCCTGTCCATACTAAAGACCTTGGAAAACTAAACTAAACTATGCAGATAAACGGACTGTCGACACGTGCTGCGCAACTCTACTTTAGACCCAGACGAAAACGCTGGAACTGTGTCTAGCAATACGTAGATATTCAAAAACCTAAATACCGAAGCACTCAGGTGAAACTAAATAATTCACCCCTGATTAGGAACTTGTAATACGTCACAAAATCGGTTTACTTTCCGACGCAAACGGAAACGCGAGAAATGTGGCTATTAGATATTAAATTTACACGCAGAAACTCAAGAAACTAAACTATTAAAGCACACAGATGATGTAATAAAATTCACTCCTGGTTAGGAACTCGTAAATGTCACAAAAGCAGCAACTTCCCTGTCGGCTACTGCTGCCTGACATAGTCTGCAGTCAACGCTCTGCGAAGACTGAGGTGGTGAAAACAGCGAAATCAGTAGAAGACTGGAAAGAAATTATTTATTTACTTACTTGTTTCATTGACAACACAGAGTAACCCACCATTCTTGAAATGTTAGGGGGGGGGGGGGGGGGGGGGTCGCATGCTACTAAATGTAATAGCAAAGACTTGTTATTGTTGCAATCATATTGGTATGCACCTATTAATGCTATTTTAAATAATATAAAGAACATAATATATAGACGTTTCTAAAAAGTTACAATGAATTTAATGTTTTACGATCGTAAAAGTGCCCCTATATAATTTGTTTCTGCCTTGCTGAGAAGAATATATTTTATAATCTATAATGTATCTAACACAAACGCAAAAAATTTAATACAATAATTGTGGCAAAAATAAGTTGCAGTATATAGAGGAAAGTGTTGTCTACAATTGCATGTGTAATATAGTCGAAGTAGCATGTTGGTTGGTACCAGCTTATTTTCAAGTGTAAAAGTGTCACCTGAAATGGTATGTGTTTATGTATGTTTGTTGTGTTCGTGTGTACTGATATATTACGTCATGTCAGGACACCACATGATATTCACTAGTTGTTTGTTTGTCTAATTGTTGGTAGTAGTGGTATATTCTGTGTGATACCTTAAAAACATACACCTGGTGATATACAGATTATATACTGACTATTTGATACGCGGAATACATGAATTTTAGCTTTACTTGAAGAATAAACTTATGGCTGTAAATTTGTTAGTAGAAAGAGAAAGTAGTTCATTGTTACCTGAGTGCACCATTCCTTAATCAACTTATTACATCGCATTTTTAGTTTTGTACACGGTTTGTACAGAAAATACATTTGAATACATTTGACATATAAAATGCATTGATTGTAACTTTACATAAAAAAGAGAATATATTTCTACCTGCACGTAATAAGACGGAGAATACATTACTGCTTGTGTACAACACTGAAGAGCCAAAGAAACTGGTACATCTGCCTAATATCGTGTAGGGCCCTGCGAGCACGCAGAAGTGCCGCAACATGACTGATATGGACTCGACTAATGTCTGAAGTAGTGCTGGATGGAACTGTCACCATGAATCCTGCAGGGCTGACAATAAAACCGTAAAAGTACGACGGGGTGAAGATCTCTTCTGAACAGCATGTTGCAAGGCATCCCAGATATACTCAATAATGTTCACGTCTGGTGAGTTAGGTGGCCAGCGGAAGTGTTTAAGCTCAGAAGAGTGTTCTTGGACCGACTTTGTAGCAATCCTGGACGCATTGTTCTGCTGGGATTACCCAAGTCCGTCGGAATGCGCAATCAACATGAATGGATGCAGGATACTTATGTATGTGTCACCTGTCAGAGTCGTATCTAGACGTATCAGGGGTCCCATACCACTACAACTGATCACGCCCCACACCATTACAGAGTCTCCACCAGCTTGAACAGTCCCCTGCTGTCATGCAGGGTCCATGGAGATTGTCTCCATGCCTGTACACGTCCATCCGCTCGATACAATTTGAAAGCATACTCGTCCGACCAGGCAACGTGTTCCCAGTCATCAACAGCCCAATTTCGGTGTTGACGGGCGCAGGCGAGGCGTAAAGCTTTGTGTCGTGCTTTCAGCAAGGCTACACGAGTGGGCCTTCGTCTCCGAAAGCCCATATCGAAGATGTTTCGTTGAATGGTTCGCACCCTGTCACTTGTTGATGACCCAGCACTGAAATCTGCAGCAATTTGTGGAAGGGTTGCACTTGTGTCACGTTGGACGTTTCTCTTCAGCCGTCGTTGGTCCCGTTGTTGCAGGATATATTCCTGGCCGCAGCGATGTCGAAAATTTTATGTTTTACCGGATTCCTGATATTCTCGGTACTCTCGTAAAATCGTCGTACGGAAAAATCCCCACTTCATCGCTATCTCGGAGATGCTGAGTCTCATTGCTCGTGCGTCAAGTATAACACCACGTTCAAACTCACTTAAATCTTGATAACCGGCCATTGTAGCAGCAGTAACGGATGTAACACCTGTGTCAGACACTTGTTGTCTTAGATAGACTTTGCCGACCTCAGTGCAGTGTTCTTCCTATTTTCATATCTCTGTATTTGAATACGTGTACCTACACCAGTTTCTTTGTTGCTTCAGTGTATAAACAATATACATTGTGTCGTTGAGGAGTGGGAGCTTCGGAATAAAAGATCGTCGAATCTTCTCCTGCCAAGCGACGTTAGCTTATTACTGGAGTCTTAGTATGTGGTGTTACTGCTTGTGTCGGTGCTTTGTTTGTTTTATGACTGCTACTGCCTGTTGTGTTGTTTGTGCCTATTTTGTAGCATGCAGTGTCATGTGTTGTTGGTTTGGGTCCCTTACGTGTTGATACCTTCTGAGTCATGCTAACTTAGTGTGTTGGTTCCGTCCTCGGTTTCCGAATTTGTGGTCGTGCTTGTACTGTTTGTGCTTGTCTACTCCTCCTTCCATACGGGTTTTGCCGCTTGTATTCTTCGCGCAGTGTATTCGATGCAATATCGGCTACGCCATTTATTGTGTTAGAATCATCGGGATTGTTTATTATTCTGACGACATCGTTGTCGTTCTGTATGGGTCTCACATGTGGTAGCGTGTTGCATTGTAGTGTGGCGTGTTATTGTGTCCCAGTTTCTACGCAAATGCATATTTCATTGTTATTTAGGCCCACGTGGTTTAACTGTACCGGGTACAGGCCGTGGCCAGTCAGGAAATCGACTATCCCCCGGCTTGAGTCGATATGCTTTACTTGTAATCTTTCATGTAGGCCAGGGAAGAAAGAGTGTACTCGACGACCCTTGTCGTATGCCTCCCAGTCTCTTTGACACGTTTGAATCCGCCATTGTATTATTTGTATTGGTTCCCGTAATTTCTGTGACTTCACCGAGACCGCCACTCTAAAGCCAGTAAGTGCAGCTCTATAACGGTTCAAATGGTTCAAGTGGCTCTGAGCACTATGGGACTTAACTTCTGAGCCCATCAGTCGCCTAGAACTTAGAACTAATTAAACCTAACTAACCTAAGGACATCACACACATCCATGCCCGAGGCAGGATTCGAACCTGCGACCGTAGCGGTCGCTCGGCTCCAGACTGTAGCGCCTAGAACCGCACGGTCACTCCGGCCGGCAGCTGTATAACGTGCTGTTGTGTCTATGGGGCAAGTCCCCATCACAACGCAAAGTGTCTCTAGTGACGTGTTGTTGAAGGCTCCGCTAATTCTCCGGAGTACGTCTTGTTGTTGTCTTGTTGGTCTGTATACTCAATCTGTGGGCCCAAGCACTTGCGGTGAAGCATGTGATGTATTCAAATATCACAATGTGGTAGTTTCCTATCGTCTTAATAGGTAATTTGTAATGTGTTGTGTTCACCCTTACTACTTTGTCCATAATTTTGGAGACTACGTCAACTATCAGTTTGATATGTTCGTTAAAAGTCTGTTTTTCGTCAAGATGCAGCGTGGGCTGCTTCCTCTGCATGCTAGTATTGCCTAATTTTACAATTGGGTTCCTCTGTAGCGTCTCCCTGATCAGTAAATACACAGTTTTTTGGGTACATTTTTTAGTTTATTGTCTTTGTATCAGTTGTCCATTTTCCGGAGCAGTTGCGTGCCTTTTTGTCTCTAGTGCGGCTCGTACAATGGCTACCGTAAGCCAACCATTACCATGAGTAAAAGAATCGTTAATGTCAATGCTAAAATTAAGTCTACATCCACAGAAAATACATGGTCCATCGACAAGTGCAGTAGCAGCAACAGTCTTTACAGAATTCTTCTTCTTGTCAGCAGCAGATGTTGTCATCTCGATGTTCTCAATTGTTTTATAAATTGTGTGTCTGGAACGGCGACGATATCTTCTGTGTGGCATCTTGGCAGCGTTCAATGTGGGGTCGTCTTTTAGGAGGAACCTGTTCAGGAGATACTCTGCTGTGCTTCTCCATCCTTTGGTCATCTGCGTATGCCACCACACTTCTTACCCTGTCGTTACCGTTCAGGGCGTTCAGCAAGGGCTCGATTGCGATAACCCAAAATATTGATTCGTAGATCGAGCCCTGAGGTCATCCCTTCGTTATTCTCTTGACAACCTTGAGTGTACCAGCCCTCCAATCCGACACTCTGCCTCTGCAGTAGTCGAGGAGGCTATTATAGTGGGAAGCTGATAGCCGCATCTCCTTTGACCTGGTGAAGAGAGACGGCCACCACAGGTTATCGAAAGCCCCAGCTATGTCAGTTAGTATGACGATCACGCATTTGCCGCTGATGCTATTTGTTACCGTCAGCGCTTGGTTGATAGCGTCTTCTGTTGATCTACCTTCCCTAACGCGGTCGTGATGGCATGTTAGGTCGAAGAGGCGTCTCTGCGTTTGTAGGCGGTCACACAGGAACCTTTCCTGTACCTTGGCGAGAATGTTTAAGAGGCAGATCTGTCGGTACTTTTGGTGTCTGTTGGCTCTTTGCCTTTTTATTTCCTGGTTGTTACTGCATTAGCAGTTTTCCAGAGGTTTGGAATTCTGCCTTTTAGTAGTGCCTCGTTGAACATGTTCGTAAGAAAAGGCGTGATTCGTGTTACTGTTTGTTTTAACGTTTCTAGAGGTATTTGGTCTGGGACGGCTGCTTATCGGTTTTTAAGCCTCATGATTTACGTCGCGGTTTCTTCTTGTGAGAAAAGCATGGTTACATTGTCATTGACGTATGGTTGGCTAACCCTGTGTGATGTCGCTCGTCTTGTGTGGGGTCGTCTTTTAGGAGGAACCTGTTCAGGAGATACTCTGCTGTGCTTCTCCATCCTTTGGTCATTGTGCCGGCAGCTTGTCTTAGTGTCGGCAGTACAGTTGGTGTCTTAACTCGTTATGTTTCTGTCTTGAATGGTTGTCCCAGATGTCGTTTTTTAATTGAGTTTTGACAAAATTGGTCCAGTAGTCTTTCCTTGTTGTCTTTATTTGTTTTTGGTACTTCTATTTAGCGTCACAACACAGGTTGAGTATTACCTGTCTTTCAGGAGCTGTCTTTGCTTGTTGGTAGTCCTTCTTTTTGTCCAGTGAATCCTTCCAAAATCTTGCCAGTTGTGTAGACCACGGCTGTTTCTGTCCCCATCCAGTTTTTTCCCGTGGTATAGCTGCTTCTTGTGCTCTTTGTAGGACCCCTGTCAGAAAATGTATTTTGTTATCTGTACTGTCTTGAACAGTGTGTAGTGACGGCGCATCAACAACGTCTCGAACGTTTTGCCAGTTGGTCCTTCCTATGAGTAGATGGTCATTGTTATGTGTATTGGCATATTTGACTGTAGCTACGAAAATTGCGTTGTGGTCGTTGTATGTGGCTTTCTCTATGTGTTGACTAGTGGAAGAGATTTTGCATTACCTATAGAAAGATCTACATTGTTTACTCCACCGGCACCTCCGCGGTAGGTAGGTGGCTGTTCCTCCCTGAAGAGGAATGATCTGAAATGACGAAATGGCAATCCGATGGAAGAATTCAGGTTTGGCGAATGCATGGAAGACGTTACCTGCTATCAGTGTACAGCCTGCAGCGAAGTACGGGGCAGGTGGTGTTACGGTATTGGAGGTGTTTCTTGTCGTTAAGGTGTGGTCTAATTATGTATTGCGCTTGACAAAAGGCTAAATACGGAGGAATTCAAGAAAAGTCGAAACCTAGCTGATAAGCAAAAGCTGTACGAAGTGAAAATAAGCGTAGAAAGAATAATTGAGAGAAGCGTTCAGTGAGCTCGAAACAAAAATTTTGTCAGCCGATCTGAGTAAAAAACGTTAAGAGGTTTTGGTCCTATGTAAAATCAGCAAGCGAGTCGAAATCATCTATTCGTTTACTCAGAGATCATACTGGCACCGAAACGGAAGATAAAAGAGCGAACACCGAAATACTAAATTCCGTTTTTTGAAATTGTTTTAACGCGGGATATCTTAAAACAGTCCCTCTAATATCTTAAAACAGTCGGAATGACAGATATCGAGATAACCGATGGCAGAAAAAAAATCAACTACAATCGCTTAGTTGTGGAAAGGCATCAGAACCAGATGAGATACCATAAGATTCTACAAAGATCCCTTCTAGCAGCAGTTCATCGTAGATCGCTGGAGCAACGAATGGTACCTAACGATTGGAGAAAAGCGCAGGTCTTCCCCGCTTTCAAGTAAGGACGCAGGGCAGATGCACACAACTACAGATCTTCATCGTTGACGTCAGTCTCTAGTAGAAGTATGGAACATGCTTCATGCTCAAGAACTATGACGTTTCTGGAAAAATAAAATCTCCTCTATAAGAGTCAAAATGGATTTCGCATAAAGATATCTTGTGAAACACAGCTCGCTCTGTTCCTCCATGAGATACATAGACAACGGCGCTCAAAAAAAATTTTTCACATGGCTCTGAGCACTATGGGACTTGACATCTGGGATCATCAGTCCCCTATAACTTAGAACTACTTAAACCAAACTAACCTAAGGACATCACACGCATCCATGCCCGAGGCAGGATTCGAACCTGCGACCGTAGGAATCGCGCGGTTCCGGACTGAAACGCCCAGAACAGCTCAGTCAGCGCGGCCGGCCAACGGCGCTCAGGTTGGTGCCATATTCCTTCACATCAGGTTGGCATTTGACATTGTCTAGCAATATTGTTTAGTGAAAAAAATACGAGGTTATCGAGTATCGGACCAGACTTGCAACTGGATTCAAGACTTCCTTGCAGTAGAACTCAGAACTTTGCTCCTAACGGAACAAAATCGACAGATGCAAAGGTGTATTCTGAAGTACCCCAAGAAAGTGTGATAGAACCGTTACAGTTTATAATGTATATAAATGATCAGGTAGACAGCTCTTTAATACTGTCTGGAGATGATGTGGTTCTCTATAACAAAGCAGCAATACCAGAAGACAGTATCGAGTTGCAGAACGACCTGCAGAGGACTTATGAATGATGCAGGCTCTTTCAGTTGATCCAGAACGTAAATAAATATAACAAACTGCGCATATATAGGAAAAGGAAGCCTCTAAAGTACAACTAAACTATTGATGAGAAATTGCTGGGAACGGTGTCTACCGTATAATATCTGGGAGTAACTGTCCTGAAAGACCTTAAGTTGAATGGACACATAAAACAAACAGTAGGAAAAGTAAATTCCAGACAGGGATTCATTGGACTAATCTTAAGGAAATGTAACTCATCCGCGAGGAAAAAGGTTTATACGGCTTTTGTTCGAGCGATTCTTGAGTATTGTTCATCAATATGGAATCGTTACCAGGTAGCACTGACAAAGGAGATAGAGAAGATCCAACGAGGAGCGTCGCGTATCGACACCGGATTGTTTAGTCGGTGCGAAAGCATTACAGAGATGCCTTTAAACTCCACTGGTAGTCGTTACGAGAGAGGCGTAGTGCATCACGGAGTGGTTTACTAGTGGAAATTCAAGAAAGCACTTTCCAGGACGAGTCAGACAACATTTTATTTGCTCCCACAAGCATCTCGCTTAATAATGACGGAAAGAAAACTCGAGAAATTAGAGCCACTACAGAGGTTTACCAACAATCGTTCTTCCCACAAGCCATTAGCGTGTGGAACAGGCTAGAGGGGATCAGTTAGCCGTACCAGAAGTGTCTTCCACCACACAGCATTAGGTAGTTTACGGACTGTGACGTAGATACAACACATTTTACAGCATTTGGATATAACAGACGAACAGTTCGGAGACGCACTTGCAATAAAAGTGGAGCATCTCCATGCCCACACCGGCATGATGGCCAATTCAAAAGGTCTACTGCCATCTCTGCATAAGGGTTAGTTTTCACTAAAGTGAGGTGTCGCAGGATGTGGGTACTGCGATGTTTGCTTACGTCTCGTTAGGGTTAACCATTAATACGCGCTCATTTGGAGATAGACTGGGTCGAAGTCGAACGAAGGTTAGCGGTTTGAAGAGCAGAGCAAAAAAAGTGCCAAGGCAAGAGCCAAGGGAAAAAAACCTCTACGGTAGTTAGGTCGGTTGATAAGAGTAGTAGCGGATGTCTTGCTGCCTGCGATAGGTCGTACAAGGCTAGGCTTTGTTAGTAGTGGATATCATGTATGTCGATTCAGCGGCCACCACTCATTACAGATGTCGGATGTCGCAGGCTGGGCAGACTGCTAAAACAGGACAGGCGGCGAACTATGGTGGAACTAACATCACACTTTAATGCTGGGCAGAGTACAAGTGTGTCTGAACACACAGCCCACCGAACACTCCCAACGATAGGCCTCCGCAGCCGACGACCAATGCATGTGCCAGTGTTAGCACCACGACATCAGCAACTACGATTGAAATGGGCACGTTACCATCGGCACTGGACGTTGGCTCAGTGGCACAGCGTTACATGATCTGATGATTCCCGATACCTTCTTCATCACGCCCGTGTGGAGGCGCGAATACGTCGTCTTCCAGGACACCTTCACTGTGGAATGTAGGCAAGCTGGCAGCTGCTCCATTATGCTCTGGGGAACATTCATGTGGGCGTCCCTGGGTCTAGTTGGGCTTGTGCAATGTACCGTGACGGCCAAGGAGTATCGTACACTGGCTGCAGACTACGTACACCCCTCCATGACGACCTTGCTTCCCCATGGTGGTGGCATTTTTCAACAAGATAATGCGCCATGTCACAAGGCCACGAGCGTGATGGAGTGGTTCGAGGAACACAGTGGCGCGTTCCAATTGATGTGCTGACCTCCCAATTGGCCTTTTCTGAACCTGATGTAATACATCTGGGATGTGACTGAACGTAGCATCAGAGTTCGTCGTTCCCTCCCCAGGATTTACGGGAATTAGGTGATTTGTGTGTGCAGATATGCTGCCTACTCCCTCCACTGACCTACCAAGGCCTCACTGCTTCCATGGCACAGTGCATCGCCTCTCTTACCCGTGCCAGAGGTGGACACACCGGCTGCAGCGAATTGACGCATGGTGCAGGGAATGCAATTGAATCTCAATGTAGACAAGTGTAACGTGCTGCGAATACATAGAAAGAAAGATCCCTTATCATTCAGCTACAATATAGCAGGTCAGAAACTGGAAGCAGTTAATTCCATAAATTATCTGGGAGTACGCATTAGGAGTGATTTAAAATGGAATGATCATATAAAGTTGATCGTCGGTAAAGCAGATGCCAGACTGAGATTCAATGGAAGAATGCTAAGGAAATGCAATCCGAAAACAAAGGAAGTAGGTTACAGTACACTTGTTCGCCCACTGCTTGAATACTGCTCAGCAGCGTGGGATCCGTACCAGATAGGGTTGATAGAAGAGATAGAGAAGATCCAACGGAGAGCAGCGCGCTTCGTTACAGGATCATTTAGTAATCGCGAAAGCGTTACGGAGATGATACATAAACTCCAGTGGAAGACTCTGCAGGAGAGACGCTCAGTAGCTCGGTACGGGCTTTTGTTGAAGTTTCGAGAACATACCTTCACCGAGAAGTCAAGCAGTATATTGCTCCCTCCTACGCATATCTCGCGAAGGGAGCATGAGGATAAAATCAGAGAGACTAGAGCCCACACAGAGGCATACCGACAATCCTTCTTTCCACGAACAATACGAGACTGGAATAGAAGGGAGAACCGATAGAGGTACTCAAGGTACACTCCGCCACACACCGTCAGATGGCTTGCGGAGTATGGATGTAGATGTAGATGTAATAGACAGGTGGTCATAATGTTCTGGCTGATCAGCGTATGTAGGTTGATACTTTTTGGTGACATCTCGTTACAATTGAGGAGGAAATTTAAAAGCAGAACACTAATAACTGACGATCAACGTAACCCGAAGAAAGACCAGCATTAACATTCGGATTACTAGCAACTGGACATATCTACGATAGTGACTGTTTTGGATTTCAGTAGCTGTTATACATGAGGTAGCTTCTAATGTCTGCCGTGACATAAGCGAAGCAGTTCAAGCGTTTTATTAAAGTAACTCATATTTCCGGAAGATAATGTCAATGAAATATGATTAATGTAATCTGAAATAGACCTACGACCTGTCCTTAGATTACTTGATGAAATCTGCTCTAGGCCTACAGCTAGTTAGAGGCCAGATAGCGTGATCCTGGTTAAACCATTTTTATTTATCATCAAAAATCTTTAACATTAGAGCGATACACCAGCCTCGGAATTACGGACAGCGTACACATAAGCAACTAGAATGATCAGGTCTTTCGTGTATTCTTAATTTTAATCAGCGTAATGGGTACGCATTCACACCTGTTTACTTTCACGGAGTTATTCCGCTTCTGTCTCGTGCAAGCATTTATAACAAATATTATCGTCTTTCTTACGTCCGCAATTGGACAAAATTGCTGCGAGTGGACGATTTAGCTGATGTTCCTGCGATTTCCGAACGACCACTCACCCGTGGACAAGGGGTCTCAGTGTGACGCTCAGCTTACTCGAAATGCGCTGCTGGAGACGTACACGTCATTTTGACGTCACTCCCGGGCTCTGAGCTCATGTGGCTTGTTCGCTGCCACGTTCCTTCCTAACTCTCGTCCCCGCCGGTGGCAATGAAATTCCACGAAGCAGACCGTCTTATCGCATCGCGTCCCGGGCCTTCTGTTCACACGGCACGACAGTCGCTGCGACGGAGTGCTGTTCTAGCGTTCCCACACGCCGTTTTCAGAGAAATTTCCACGAGACAGTCAAATACTTTTAGAGTATGCTGATGCAGTACCCTGCACTCAGCAATCATATACAAGAACTCGCTCGACGAGAGATCCCTGCGTAAGGAGTGGGAAGCTGCACAGGTCACGTCAACACACAAGAAAGGAATCAGAAGTAATGAGCTCAATTACAGACCCATATTACTCACATGGATTTGCAGTACAATGTTGTAACATATACTCTGTTCAACTATTATTAATGACCTGGACGAAGAAAGTCTACTGACACACAGCATTGATTCAGAAAATATCGCCCTTGTGAAACATAAATGGCTCTTTATTCGCACTAAGTAATCAGTGCTACCGACAGGGAATATGAAATTGATTCCATATTTCGACATTTCCAGATAGCTTTTGACACCGTTCCTCACAAACGACTACTATTCAAATTGCGTGCCTACGGAGTAATGGTGCAATTGTGCGACTGGATTCGTGATTTCCTGTCGGAAAAGTCACAGTTTGTAGCAACTGACGGAAAGTCACAGACTAAAACAGATGTGATATCTGGCGTTCCGCAAGAAAGTGTCATAGGTCCTCTGCTGTTCCTAAGCTATACAAACGACTTAGAAGACAATATGGGTAGCCGACTTAGATTGCTTGCAAGTGATAATGCAGTTTGCTTTCTAGTAAGATAATCAGTACTCAAAAGCAACTGCAAAATGATTGAGACAAGGTATCTGTACGAAGCGAGAATTGCCAGTTGGTCCTAAACAGTTAAAAGTTCGACGCCCTTCCACATCAGTACTCAAAATGAATTCATTAAATATCATTTACATGATAAATCACTCAAATGTAAAAGCTATCAATACAACTAAAAGCAAACGAACAACTTAAAGTGCAATCACCACATAGAAAATGTTGTGGGAAGGCGAATCAAGCACTGCGATTCACTGGCAAAATATTTAGTAGATGCAAATCTGCTACACAGATTGTCTACATTGAGCTTGTCCCGTCCTCTTCTGAAGTACTGCTGCTCGATATGGGATCCTTACCATATAGGATTGAAGGACGACATAGTAAAAGTACAAAAAATGGCACCTTGTTTTGTATCACCGCAAAATAGGGGAGAGAGTGTGGTGGATATGATGAACGAGTTGGTGATGCAACCTTTACAACAAATGCGTTTATCGCTGGGAAGAGAGCTTTTCACGAACTTTCAGTTACGAACGTCGTCCTCCGAATGCGAAAATATTTTGTGACTCCCACCTACGCCGGGAACAAGTACCAGCGTAACAGAATAAGAGAAATCAGAGCTCGCACGGAAATGGTTTATTTTTCTGCTTTTCCTACGTAGTGTTCGAGACTGTAACGGCAGTGAAATAGTAAGAAAGTGGTTCTACACTAGGCAACACGGTTAAAGGGTCACTTTCTCGAACCACGTAATTTTCTCCCATTGCGACGCAGAAATGTTAAATTTGACTCAACCATATCTACAACTTCCCTCTATATGGTGCAAAAACAGTGCACCCTGCGACGTCTCCATTGGGCGCAACGACGTTTCATAGAGCATGATGTCGACACAAGCGGAACAAGGGCCAGAGCTCTGAAGTTCCTATGAGGTGTGACGTCACACAGGCACCAAATTACATCAGAATTCTCTCGAACACCACCGAGGACGTGTAACACGATGGGAATCTGGTCACACCTCCTGTTACCTACATTTCATCCCCCCCCCCCCCCCTCCCCCCGTGGAAGTCAGAACCACGACGTCCACCGCTGAAATCTCTGTTTTCTTAATGACGGCCGAAGAAAACATTTCGGACACATCGCCGTTCAGAATCGACACGAAAAGCCTTCAGTGGGCGGCATAAAGAACAGCAATGAAACCACCGCTTCCCCTGTGGCGTTGATTCCAACGCTTTTCGCAGTCGACATTTCCCAGCGCCATGAGCAACAGGTGGATGTTCTTGACAATCGTTGCCAATGCTGACGCTCCACAGACAGTTCAGCCCATCTCTAAGGACAACGTGGACCTACAACCACACTAAACGTGATCGCTCCCCACTGGAGTGTAGCGCGATCGCTATTTTTGTTATCGTGTGTAGGATGGAAGCACTACGCACCCTTCCAAACCATTTCATGAAAATTGAACGTTTGTGCCTCACAGCTATGGTTGGGATAACTTTAAGCAAAACACATGGAAGGTGGACACACATGTTTCGTCATTTGTTATTTCAGGGAATACACTTTATTGCTTAACAACAATATTATAATTACCATTAAAAAACCTTATCAAAAGAAACACAACTCTCACTGTCCTTAAAAAAAACTTGAACAGGCTAATTTCTTTAAAAACAAATTTTAATAATTTATAACGTTAAGAGCAGGTCCTGAAACCGGGAGTACGCAGTTCCCAAATACAAGAAAGGGAGCACACCAACTAGGCGTGGTCGCAAGCAGGTACAACAATTTTATCAGCAAATGAATTACAATGACACCCACTAAATGTTCTAGTAATTTCCAAGCATGGGTAGCAAGTTACACAACTGAATTACAGCCATCAAAATACAGAACGGGTAACAAGTCACGCCACCGATTGTAGCTGTTGGTAAGCCCCTAAGAATGTATAAGCCTTAATAAAAATCCCTTAAGCAATAAAATATACGTTCCCTCAATATGTAGGTAAAGCTGGGAAGACATACAATTTAAATATTGACCCGCAGCTAGTACACACCAGCAGAATCATTGATAATGACCATTAAATAAATACACAACTTCTCAAAATACAAGATAAGCTGGGAGGACATGCAATTTAAATGTGACTCGTTCGTAACTACCTTTAATTAATACACAAATGCTCGAAATGTGAGATAAGCTGGGAGTACCAAAATGGTTCAAATGGCTCTGAGCACTATGGGACTTAACTTCTGAGGACATCAGTCCCCTAGAACTTAAAACTACTTAAACCTAACTAACCTAAGGACATCACACACATCCATGCCCGAGGCAGGATTCGAACCTGCGACCGTAGCGCCTAGAACCGCTCGGCCACACAGGCCGGCTATGCTGGGAGTACATGCAGTTTAAATGTGACTCCCAACTGGTACACACCAGCAGAAACGTTGACAATAACCCTTAAAAAAATACAATTGACGAAAACGCGAGATGAGTTGGGAGAACATGCAATTTAAATGTGACTCCGAACTGGTGCACACCGGAAGAAACGTTACAATGACCGTTAATAAAAAACCAATTGCCCGAAAACACAATGTAAGCTGAGAACTACAGGAGACGGCTATCACAGCCAATAGGAAACAAGCACGTAAGTTTCACAATGAGTGGAGCTAGCTAATGGCTAATGGACCAAAGCAAAGGTTCAACAGTTCCTTCCGGTAAGTAAAAGGCGTTAAAACTCAACGCGCTCCAGAAGTAGCAATTTGGGTGCATGATTTAAACGAGTAGTTAAAGAGCAGGTATAGCGAGGAGCTACTGTAGGCTTGCAGAAAACGTTTCAAATCTCATGTGCTTACTGAATTCATCATATATCACATACTTAGGGTTCCAGATTAATCGGCGCCACTTCACCGTGGCACGCATCAAATGATCAACTTTACTTAACTTGAGTCACCGTGAGGCGACTGATAGTGGCACCAGCTTGGCGGCCAACCCAGACGCTGTGCGACGACGAAAGTGCCGCCGCGGCAGAAAGCAATGACGCCTCTGCTTCTGGCCCAGGGGACAGGAACGCGTCTCCGCTGACAAAGCCATCCTGCCAACACACATCGGAAGGGAACAGTAATATGCGCAAGCAAGCTACAGACGAAAATGTCTAAGATGTAGGAAATCTCACCTTATCGCGCAAACGACTACACACACAAGTTACAAATTTAACACTCCTTAGAATCACTTGTGAATTAGAAGCCAAAATATCCACTCCTGTTGAAGCAGTGCTTAAGGCATAGGCATTTACAAAGAGTGCTTTGTCCTCCACACAGATTATGTTATAAATCTAATTCCGTCGATTCAATTTATAACAAAGGATACTCCTATTTTGTGCAGAACATATGGCCTGGATGATACACATAATCACTGGGAAGCGCATGAATATAACAGGTCCAATTTCATTTTAACACAGACGTGGACTTGCAGTATCAAGCACACAAAAAGTAAGAAAATAACACTTAACTCCACTCAGATGCGAAGGAGCCATGATTTCCAAGATTCCAACCCGAGCTGCTATTGCCTCCAATTCCTACAGCGGTCTTCGAGGTGCCGTAAGATTTAAGCTTGCAGAGTAGGCCGGGAACTTGGCGACCAGACTACACGCGACGTCCACCGCTCTTCCCGCAATTCGCCGCTACCAGTTCTTGAGCGAGCCAGCAAAAAGCTTGCCTTCGACCGAATTAACTAGTCGCGGCATTTTGAGGCCCGTACAGGACAGCCAGAGTCCACCAAAAGCAACAACTTGCCAGCCACGTGCACTCAAGCCAACTGGCTATACCAGGGCCCGTCAAACCGACAACACACGCCTCGAACAAAGACGCTAGCTCGCGACAGATGATCAAATCGATATCGGCAACACAGGTAGTTAGTGGTGCCAGAGGAGTGCCATCACGCTAAAATTAAAGCCGCCACGAGTCAAAAGTCATCCGAAGCAGTAAAATGTGTTTATCCTTTTTCAAGCTTCTGTTTCCTGTTCCCCTGTGGTGTGGTCAAGAGAGGGTGCATCATTGAGTCAAGCATAAATAAAGCGGCAAAGTTCCTTCTAAGATCGCTCGGTGCGGCAACATCCTTCGTGCCACCCACACACCGTTGTTGAGTGCTTTAAAAATGAAGTGTACAGAGGCAACCTGTGACGGATAGCTAGGTGCCTGCAGGCAAGGAACCCCTCGAAGCCCCCCAGATTCTGCATTGTCGCATGCAGGCGCTAGATCAGCAGCGTACCGCCACATAGACGAAGGGTGTCTGCAGCCGTCTAGTAGGCCTAATTCGTCGTGAGTTGTCTCTGGACAGGCATATTTTTAAAGTGCTCACTAAAGGTGCGCCGTTGCAAACAATACTGTTGCCGAATAGGGCTGAAAAAGCATTTACACTCGTGCTCAAATGTATCAGAACGACCTGAATTGCATTTCGCCTGATTCGCATGCAACCCACATTACGCACCTGTCTAGCAGATCCTCAAATCACTCCTTGGCACAATCGTTTGACTATTGAAAATGGTTCCAACAAGTCACCACTAGAAAACACTACTCTGTATCGCAGTAACTCAATACGTAAAGTAATAACACGATACTACAAATATCAGAGAACACCTTATCACAGATAAGACTATTCTTAAGGCTTGTAAGCTCACATTTATTGCAATAAATTACATCCTGAAATGTTACCACTCTCATTATTACGTCAGATAGGTAATGCACGTAGTAAGTTCATCGTATTCATGATTTCCTCTTCAAAGTAACATACCGTACTTATTATTTAACACAAAATGACATTAAAAATTTAAGTTATTCACGAGCAGCTAGTTGAGAATATGTACGAACTTCAAATGACCCGACGAACCGTCTCGTTCTAAATGTGGATTCAAACCCAGGTCATGGAGACTAAGATTTTGTGACTGACGGAAACTAACAGTCATTCCTGACGTGGCATACAGAGAGTGATATACCTCGACTTTAGACAGTATCAGTTAGCAAATATCAACTTTAAATTACATAATGTAAACATTTTTAACGGACGCGAATTCCTACCCAGCATCTGTTGTCCCTCTTAACGAACTACGAGAGATGTTAAATATTGATTCTTCACAAGTACCTTACTTGAAATGCCGTGAGGTAAAGCTTTGTGTTGGACAGGGGTTCGAACCCAGAACCTAATCGGATTGTTATCGAGGCAAATCAACTGTGCCATATTGGATTTTCTCCGCAGTAGCTAAATGTTTTAACTGAAATGACGAGACGAAACATTAATTTTTTCCTTCCCACGCCTCCAACCCGACGCCTATCGCTCTAGACAAAACGAACGTTAAATATGGGTTTGTTACATCAGCAGCGACATGTGAGCATGTTTGAACTAGAAATAATATGATGATGAGTTCAATGCTGACTGGGAATCGAATCCCACACGTACCGTTATTGACTACACACAAAGAGACGTCAGCTACTGAATTTTTCTCCACCAGCAGCTCGGAATAACATCCTTGAACTTACAGTGATCTCGCAAATAATTCTATGTCTCAAAATAAAAATAAAAATTACTGTCCACCAGAACATAGGGGTTCTCATGCTACAGCATGATAATACATAATGAAAACTTTCGTGCCGGGCTAGGATTCGAACCCATTCACGCGCAATATGTGGAGATGTTGAGGAATCTGCAGTTTTGAACAAACAACAAATTGTAGTCGAGCTGTATTGTCACGAAGGGATCGAATTCCGCGTTAATGGCGGTCTGAGTTGCAATCCCAGTTCAGAACCAATTTTATCGACATACAAAAGCTCAAATAAAATATGAAATAAGTGTCCTGTGACTCTGCACACCGTTTGTTTCGCCACTAGAAATAAAAAACTAGTATAATAAAGGTTCTGGTGATAGAGTTTCTACATGTCGCCTCTCCTGACTTTATTGTGGTTCAACCTAACGTCTACTTGGTAGAGAAGGAATAACATGTTTAATATGAATTTCAGACGACAATGCCATTAAACCTTCTTCATTTGAGGTACCAAGAAGCGGATAGAATCTGTCTCTCACTATCAAAAATCATTGCAGGAGTTGGAATCGAACCCAGACCATCAGTACATGAACCGACCATCAATCCAAACCAAGAATTTGCTGGTCAGCAACAGAGAGGCATTACCTGTTGTGCAGCATCGAAAATTTTTCACCATTGCACTTGAGATGAAAGTATTTTCTTGAGATTTCCTTATCGATGTTTGATCTGACTGCTTGTAGGTCTTTCACAGAAGGGATAAAAAAACGTTACAGTCGGCGAGACTGGAACCGCGAACCATAACAGACGCACTTATACAGGTCAGCACGTCATCACAGACCTAGCGAGGAGGTACGTGTTGTGCCTTTCACTTATGAAGCCAATAGTGGCTAGAACTCTTAAACCGCTATTTAAAGGACGAGATTACTTGCGATTCCCACGTGCAACGACTTTCCTGGGCTGAAAATCGTAAATTTACAATCTTTTGTTACACCTCAAGTGAACTTTGAGGCTTAATTCCGTGCACACCAGGAAGTAACTCCTCGATCACAGAGTTGTCAAACATACCTTGCCTTGTTGCCAAATCTCAGTTACAGTACCAACAGGAAGAAGACGAACCGATGTGATCTTACAGCAGGCTGGAAAGTGACCATAACTGGTGTCTCATAGACGCGGCTGCTACGGCCTGGAATACCTAATGCGTCTGATTCGCATTTCTGTGACTAGGTTTAGGGACTGGAGCGTAGTTATTAACAATGCTCAGAAATGACTGCAAACTAAGCATCATAAATCAGTAACTCTCATAGTTGTTTTTGTATTTCTTTCGTAACTGTACTCAAAACTAAGAAACTAATTCACCGACTTTTTTGCGCCTCCCCGATAGAAAAGAATGTGTGTGTGTGTGTGTTTGAGTGTGTGTGTGTGTGTGTGTGAGAGAGAGAGAGAGAGAGAGAGAGAGAGAGAGAGAGAGAGAGAGAGAGAGAGAGACAGAGAGACAGAGAGAAAAAAAAGAATGAGAGAGAGAGAGAGAGAGAGAGAGAGAGAGAGTAAAAAATTGTTGTAAAGAAATTGAATCATGGTATGTAAAGAAATCTTTCATTAACGTGGCACATTCCTCATCATTACGATATGTCGTATTCATGATCTATGCAACAAGTATTAATCTAATGTAATCTAATGTAATCTAATCATATCAAATGCTGACTAACCGTGAAGAGTCGCGAATTACCGATTTTTCGCCAATATCAGTAACCAAGTCTAAACTTGAAAATAAAGACGACAGTTTTTGCAATAAACCGGGACTCCTATCAAGACTCTTTCATCCCTGTAAACTAACCACGAAAGATGTCTGATATACCTCCATTCAGAAGTAACAAAGTGTGTATGCATTTAAAGATGAAGCGCATGATGTGAAGTTATGTGACGGAGATACAAACCCAACACGTAATCAGATTGTTAACTAAGTAAAATCAAATGTTACGTATCGGTTTTTCATACCAGCTGCTAGGTGCTTGAATCTAAAATAAGGATACAAATTTTTGTACCTAAGCGACAATCTAACCGCACTCCTACCGTCCTTCTTATCATCCACAAATA
This sequence comes from Schistocerca piceifrons, assembly GCF_021461385.2. Classification (NCBI taxonomy): domain Eukaryota; kingdom Metazoa; phylum Arthropoda; class Insecta; order Orthoptera; family Acrididae; genus Schistocerca; species Schistocerca piceifrons. The sequence goes on from NC_060139.1 coordinate 872,841,894, forward strand.
TAGCTTAAGTATCAATTGCTCACTCACCAACGGTAAGATGTGTGCGTGTTGGATCAGAAATTGGTAGCAACACATGAACAGACATTAAAAATCCAATTTAATTTTCACTAGCAGGCCGGTGTGCACGTGATAGGGCTTGAAATGAAATTATGAATATTTTTGTACTGGATCAGGATTCGGACCTTCATACTTACCTTTGGAGGAGACCTAGAGAAGACTGCAGTCTTGGGAAAAGGAACGAAATGATTGAACCATACTGTTTCGAGGTATTCAGATCTTCGATAGAGGAGTTACGAATTCGAATCACAGTCCAGCACCAAATTTTTCAATGTCTTAGTTCAATCAAGTACACGTAAAATAAGAGCCCTGTTCCTTTAAATGGCTATCGGTGCATCAAATAAAATAAAATTTTCTAATGTAAGTAAGTTTAATGGCGACAGTAATTCTGTTTACCATGACTTCCGCCTATGTCATTTCCCAACGTAAACCGGCTCTGCTCAGTTGGTAATGAAGGAACCTGAAGTTTAATGCGTTTCTGGTTTATAACGTCTTTCTCTTGAGGTTACCAGAGGTAACGTAAATCTGTTTGTGCCTCTTAAAAGTAAATGCCTGAACCCACGCATTGCACTTGTGATAGTTCGTTCCACCAGATCATTGTGGCCACATTTCCCAGCCCCAGGACTGTTCTGTAACGGATGATGTGCTTAGCTTACAAAATTAGTCACGGTGGAAAAAATACGAGTCTATTCCATGGTTAAGTAGAAGCAAGCTTCTAACATGGAGTTTATGCTATTCTCATGTCAGCAGAATGTAAAGACTCTTCTAGGCATCATAGCCTCGATGTGAAGCCGTTTTGACGGCCAGTGTGGCCGAGCGGTTCTAGACGCTTCAGTCTGGAACCGCGCGACCGCTACGGTCACAGGTTTGAATCCTGCCTCGAGCATGGATGTGTGTGATTTCCTTAGGTTAGTTAGGTTTAAGTAGTTCTAAATTCTAGGGGACTGATGACCTCCGATGTTAAATCCCATAGTGCTCAGAGCCATTTAGAAACCGTTTTGAAATTTTCAATAATTCAGGAAATTTCTTAGTTCGAGAAAATCCTCTGTGAAGTGTGAAGTTACCGGATAATTCGATTACTACCGTCATTATTACAATAATTTTCTTCATACCGCTGCTGGAACACATGTGCTTGATGATCATTTAATGCCTTTTGGTCATTATAGAAGTAGTTGCCCAAGAACAGGTTTTTCTCTGTCTACGAAATCCTTTTCATGTTAATATAAAAAATCAGCAATTACTCGTAGATTACATTAAAATTAAGTAATTGATGAAGACGTTACTTGATAACAAAACCGCGCTGCCTTTCTTCATTTACTTGCGCCTAGAAATGGTTGTCGAATACTGCCAAACCGAAAGCGAAAAGATCTTACTGTCTTCCGATATACGTCACTGTCAGTTCTTCCATATGATTTGGTCGACGTGACCTGTTTCAAGTTGTGTATGACATAGAATGTTTTAGAAAATCCGTTGTTTTCCTTTGCAATAAACAGAAGGATTTTCATTCTAAGCTATCCAAGTTCAAAATTTTCGCAATGTTATTTCAAATTTAATATTCGCTTCTATAATGTAGGAAAGTGTTTCACAGTTTCAAACCCAGCATGCGACTCATTGTCCTTACACTTAGTCGCTGACCATAAATTCTAGCTCAGAGTGACGCTAGTTTAAGTAACGTAATGTAGCGAAGACTGTTTGCCAGTGCTCTTTCTCACCGGAAAATACGCAATTCACTCATTAGGCTCCGTAAGTACATTGTAACAGTAATCTCTGTGTGTATGCAATGCATACGGATTGTAGAATTTAGTGGTGCTCTCTCTTCCACTGCTGTATACAATATGGCTGACCTAAACGGTCCCTTTATCATTACAGGCCCTGGGCAGTGCGACATCATACTGACAACAGTAATGTGCTTATACTGACAACCTGACTGTTCGTTCTACCTGATTTTGTAATCATTTAAATAAAACAACATGACCTTCCAGTGGGAGACATTTATCCCCCTTTTCCTTCTGTGAAATTTGTTAGTAAGCTTTTTGCCTTCCAACCAGCGAAATGCGCAGAGTACGGCCGGTAAACGATTCACAAACCACGTTTTAGTGCCGTTAAGACGATTTCTGTAGATATTGTTGTAGCTGAAGGAATTTAGTTTCTTCTTAAATCGTTTTATGCAGCAACGTTCACAGATATCTGAAATAGGAAAAGCTCTTTATCCAGGTACGAATGTTGTAAAACAAACTTCCCACAGTTTGTGTCAGGTTGATCTTTTTGTTCGATAGCACTGCGTAAGTGTTTTGTCTAAGAGGTATCACAAGTAGTGTTCTTGTAGCCGTGGGAATCATTGGTTGAGAACGAGTTTAACAGCAATGGGTACTGCACTGCTACATATTCATAATGATTATCAACCTAAGTCTGAGTTCATCCACAAACTGAGGCGTATTTATAATATTGATGCTGTACTGTGTATCCCTGTCTTCCTTGAGTGGAAATTGGAAGGCGTTAACACATACGTGTACAATACAATGAACACTTCGAACGCTATTGTTAACGTTGCTCTCATAAACTAATTTTGTTTTTTAATTCTTCTGAGTCTTCAGCGTGCAATATGTGTTGTAGATACAATCTTAGAGAAAAAAACTGACCGTCGAGTCGTTCACGTAAGGTGGACAATACAGTCGTGTTCCCCTCTGAATTCTGTGTCCGGCAATGAGCTCGATCTGGCAACACTGTAGACTGCTACACTTCCCGGAGGAACTCTTGACTGCACTCTGAGGACATCCATCTTGCCTACGACCGTAGTCTTGAGGCAAAACGCGAGACTAGCTAATACGACGGCGCACATATTGACAACATTTTTATCGCCTCGTTCCTCTCTGTTCTGTAGCTAGGAGTGTAATTCAAGAGTATCTACAATATATTTCGCTTTCTGTCACATTGGTAATAGCAGTTTGCTTCCACAATATTTTTGCCGGCCGGTGTGGCCGTGCGGTTAAAGGCGCTTCAGTCTGGAACCGCGTGACCGCTACGGTCGCAGGTTCGAATCCTGCCTCGGGCATGGATGTGTGTGATGTCCTTAGGTTAGTTAGGTTTAATTAGTTCTAAGTTCTAGGCGACTGATGACCTCAGAAGTTAAGTCGCATAGTGCTCAGAGCCATTTGAACCACAATATTTTAGAGAGAGATTTCTTGGCCGACCATCTGCCTCTGAACATCGCATGTGTCTGAGTTCTCTGGGACCTGTTTGCTGCCTACCGTCGCTGTCTCGCCTTCTGCCGACAACGTCTGCTCCACTCCTCACTCTCGACGGTGTAAAATGCTTTAATGTTGTTGAGTGGTGACCCATAATAAAAATGGCTCTGAGCACTATGGGACTTAACATCTGAGGTCATCAGTCCCCTAGAACTTAGAACTACTTAAACCTAACTAGCCTAAGGACATGACACACATCAATGCCCGAGGCAGGATTCGGACCTGCGACCGTAGCGGTCGCGCGGTTCCAGACTGTAGCGCCTAGAACCGCTCTGCCACTATGGCCGGCTGTGGTGACCCATAATATCTGATACGATTCGTGTTTCACACTCGATAACAACGGAGGCACAAAACTGTTTTTATTTGATGAGTATGTTACACTAGTATGCAACACATCAATGTGGCACGGAATTAATTTCATTGTTTCTGATCCAGTGCGCTATAATTAAAGTGTCACATCCTGTTCTTTTTCTTTTCACAGGAGATTCTTCAAATGATTTATTTTTGTCACAGATTCATATGTGTTAGTCAAGGCACAGAGAGTAAATGCAATGTAATGTCATTGGTTTCTTTCTTTGATTCCCTATGGTAAATGGATGCGAAACATTGTGTCAATACCTTTCAAAACCTGCTCTATAGCTACTAAGGCAAATTGCTTGTTTTGAGGTCCATAAATTAATTAATGGAGAAGTGAATGCTGTTCAAAAGCGATATTTAAAATATTCAATTGGATTTAAGGCGACGAAATTGCCCACATTTGAAGCTACCCAGAGAGAAAATAAGCTGCTAGAGCCGCTGTTAGCAAATGTCTGCAGAGAGTTCCTAATTGCTACTGTGGAAATTTAGCATAGAGGGCCTGTAGTAACCAAGAGATTCATTTCCTTCATACTTATCACCCTGGCATGTGAGTCTTAAGTGAAGAGCAATACTAAATTTCGTATCGTTAACGGTTGATTCGAATTTCCTCAGAGACGCTTGTATTGTGAAGCAGCTTGGCAGTCAGAAAGCCGAGATCTATGACCATAAAAACAAGTTACTGAATCGAGCTACCAAGAGGACTTGATGTGTAAAGGTTTTCTTCTGATTTCGTTACAGAACATTTTCTGGAAATTCGCAGCTCCATAAAATAAATCAGAAAAAAAGCTATCACACCCTGACCCCTACCATAGTTAGAACTGACGACTCCTTGAACCGTTGTGACACAAGACACTGGGGGTACCACGGGGCTACGGACACACTGCTGCCAGCACGCCACTCTCATCGTGGTATTGGTCGCTCAGCGTCAGAACGTATCGTGAAAGATAATAAAAGTTGTCACTTATGTGAAGAATAGCATTTCTTTAGCCAAACAATTGAATTTTCTGTCTCAGTGTCTTAGTTTACATGATGATTATATAGCACGAGTCATTCAAATGGAAAGGAAATATCAAGTGAATTCAGCGAATCAATTCAGTACCATACGCAGTTCTAAGTGATTGCACTGTCACAGTGTTGCCAAATGTTTGTGACGATGTTGCCAATTCTCAGCTATGTTAGGAACAGCTCTGTAGCGTTATGGGAAGAGAATCCCGTGCTCGTGTCATAGGAGGATACGTAGAGGAGGCGCGGGGTTTGGTTCGTATGCAGCATTTTGTCCTAGCAGTTGTGTCAAACATTCAGGTGTGTAATCTTCTATCACGATTACAGTTTCCCACAAAATATATACGAGTAAAACACTTGCCTTGTTACTTTGTGACAAAAGATTATTTCAGTACAATAAAAAGTCTTGGAAATCAACTTTACCCACCTGTCACGAAAAGTAAGATAACAAACACTTTGCACCTCTAAATCGGTTGCATCTATGTGCAGTCTTGTGATCATACAAGTAGAATTTCATGAATTGCACAAGAATGTAGAAAAATGTTGATGCGATAGGAAGCTATAAGAAGCACAGTTAACTAATTATTCTGTGCCACGTAATAATCAGTTCATTTGAAAATCCAGAAGAGAAGAAACTAAAAATTATGCCCATTAAGACAGACACTAAAGTGCAGATGCGGGCACTGTGCAGATCTGCGCTTTTTCATCTTCAGATCTATACAAATAATGTACCGTATACTAACCAACGTATTCATTGCTTTCGTAATGTTTGCCTCTTGTTTAGTCTTCTAATGATGATCTGTATCCACACCCATGAGTCTGCTTGTTTCTTTGTATCCTTCCACCAACTATCTTTGTGTGTTATTATTCGGTGTTCAGAAAGCAAAATATTATGCCTGCTCCCACGAGGTATTAGAACGAGGTCGCAAGAAGGCTAGCGAATTATAATCAAAATACAATGAGACGCCAATTTGTCTGTCGTCATGGTGTTAAGTCGACAGAAATAGTTGGGTATTATTGCCTGCATCACCGGCATCCCGTTGTCGTTTTCTCTTATTGAGGTTTTCATATTACCCTGAATACAAGACGCCGAGATAAATGTGCATACTCTCCGTGACGAAACATCCCATGTTCTATTCATCCTGATCCATCCGTTACGTGCATCGGCAGCAATGAGTGATAGGAAAGCTATTGTGAGGTGACGAATAACAATAACAATGGTAGTAATAACAAATCAGTAATCGAGGATGTTTACTGAATTACAGACAATTGTTAACCATTAACAAAATAACCAAGAGAGGCTGAGTGTTTAATTGGCGCACTGCATAGGTGTTCTTACCACTTTGTTACTGAATTCTGTTCTGGATGTTTGCAGAGAGAAAAGAAAGAACCCTGTCCCATACACATCGCTAGTACAACGAGATATTACCTATCAACTATCCTGGCTTTACATCACGAGACGAACATGGCGTCACCGAGCTGATATTTGAAATACATTTCTGTTTTCTCTCTCTGTTTCTCTTTTTATTTCTATTTTAATTTTTTGAGGAAAGCATCGAGAAGCGCGAGTAATAAGTAAGTAGGCATATAACCTGAATGAGATTTTCACTCTGCAGCGGAGTGTGAGCTGATATGAAACTTCCTAGCAGATTAAAACTGTGTGGCGGACCGAGACTCCAACTTGGGACCTTTGCCTTTCGCGGGCAAGTGCTCTACCACTGAGCTACCCAAGCACGACTCACAGCTTTACGTCTGCATGTTTACAGTTATTTTCATAGGGGTACATAATGCAAAAATAAAGCTTTTAAGTGTATCATTGCGTAATTCCAATTACTGACAGTCTATTCGTGACCTTGCTTGCATTCAGTGGGGTGAAACTACCATAGAAGCAAGCAAAACACAAATATTTCTTACACCATGCGCAACACAGAAACGAAATCTCGATGCACTGCCGTGTTGTCCGATATATTGCACGGATAACATACCTGATTCACGTTGCTAAATACAACTCTATCAGATATTAATTTGGATGCGTACCAAGTGTATAAAAGTATATCTTGAAATACGCAGAAAGACACATAGAGGTGTTCGACTGAAACATAGCCATGACCAAGATTGTAACTGGGGTCGACAGCATTGTCATCTACCACCTTGACAACTCGAACAGTGACAGTGCTCGGTCCGTTACCTACGTTTACTGGTATCAAAGCTAAAGCATGAAAACACAAATAACCCGAGGATCATTAACTTTGGAACCCATAGTAAAGAAAGCAGTCATCAGTCGGAAGAGTGGTTTGAACACCACAGTGCTTTAATAGGTACGGTCTTGATGGAGGTGGTATCCCGTTGCTTTCCTCCGACCTTTGAGCTAACTTACCTAGCCAGTTAATAGGGGAACCTACAGTTTAAGGTGACTTTCAGACCACAGTGCAACTCGGCATTTTTCACATCAACAAACACTGTCGGAGGGGAAATAAGTGTAAAATGGCGCATAAAAATCGTGGGACTGACCAGGGATCGAGCCCGAGACCTTCGCATTCGTGGTCTTGCTCTTTTTCACTTCGCCATCAAGTAGACACCACTGTGGTTTCTGCTCAGTATTAAAATTAAGGATCTCTCGTTTGTGCCTGCGTTGGTACTTGCGTGTCCCTTAGGAGACCTTACTTTTGGGATTTGTGTAAACGCCTTCCAACGCCCAGTCAAGGAACACAAGGATACACAGTCTAGCTTCAATATTATAAATACGTGTCAGTTTGTGGACAAACTCAGACTTAGGTTGATAATCAAATGCTCAAATGCGAGTGAAATCATATGGGACTTAACTGCTAAGGTCATCAGTGCCTAAGCTTACACACTACTTAACCGAAATAATCCTAAGGACAAACACACACATCCATGCCGAGGGAGGACTCGAACCTACGCCGGGTTGATAATCATTTTGAATATTTAGCAGTGCAGTACCCATTGCTGTTAAACTCGTTCTCAACCAATGATTCTCACAGCTACAAGAACACTACTTGTGACACCTCTTAGACAAAATACTTACGCAGTGCTAGCAGACGAAAAGATCAACCTGACACAAACTGTGGGAAGTTTGTTTTACAACATTCGTACCTGGATAAAGAGCTTTTCCTATTTGAGATATCTGTGAACGTTGCTGCATAAAACGATTTAAGAAGAAATTTAATTCCTTCAGCTACGACAATGTCTAAAGAATTTGTCTTAACGGCACTAAAACGTGGTTTGTGAAGCGTTTACCGGCCGTACTCTGCCGCATTTCGCTGGTTGGAAGGCAAAACGCTTACTAACAAATTTCACAGACGGAAAAGGGGAATGAAATGTCTCCCACTGGAAGGTCATGTTGTTTTATTTAAATGACTACAAAATCAGGTAAAACAAACAGTGAGGTTCTTAGTATAGGCACATTACTGTTGTCAGTATGATGTTGCACTGCCCAGGGCCCGTAATGATGAAGGGCCCGTTAAGGTCAGCCATATTGTATACAGCAGTGGAAGAGAGAGCACCACTAAATTCTACAATCCGTATGCATTGCATACACACAGAGATTACTGTTACAGTGTACTTATGGAGCCTAATGAGTGAATTGCGTATTTTCCGGTGAGAAAGAGCACTGGCAAACAGTCTTCGCTGCATTATGTTACTTAAACTAGCGTCACTCTGAGCTAGAATTTATGGTCAGCGACTAAGTGTAAGGACAATGAGTCGCATGCTGGTTTTGAAACTGTGAAACACTTTCCTACATTGTAGAAGCGAATATTAAATTTGGACTAACATTGCGAAAATTTTGGAGTTGGATAGCTTAGAATGAAAATCTTTCTGTTTATTTCAAAGGAAATCAACGGATTATCTAAAACATTCTCTGTCATACACAACTTGAAACAGGTCACGTCGGCCACATCATATGGAAGAACTGACAGTGACGTATATCGGAAGACAGTAAGATCTCTTCGCTTTTGGTTTGGCAGTATTCGACAACCATTTCTAGGCGCAAGTAAATGAAGAAAGGCAGCGCGGTTTTGTTATCAAGTAACGTCTTCATCAATTACTTAATTTTAATGTAATCTACGAGTAATTGCTGATTTTTTATATTAACATGAAAAGGATTTCGTAGACAGAGAAAAACCTGTTCTTGGGCAACTACTCTATAATGACCAAAAGGCATTAAATGATCATCAAGCACATGTGTTCCAGCAGCGGTATGAAGAAAATTATTGTAATAATGACAGTAGTAATCGAATTGTATGGTAACTTCACACTTCACAGAGGATTTTCTCGAACTAAGAAATTTCCTGAATTTGTGAAAATTTCAAAACGGTTTCTAAACGGCTCTGAGCACTATGGGATTTAACATCGGAGGTCATCAGTCCCCTAGAATTTAGAACTACTTAAACCTAACTAACCTAAGGAAATCACACACATCCATGCTCGAGGCAGGATTCAAACCTGTGACCGTAGCGGTCGCGCGGTTCCAGACTGAAGCGTCTAGAACCGCTCGGCCACACTGGCCGTCAAAACGGCTTCACATCGAGGCTATGATGCCTAGAAGAGTCTTTACATTCTGCTGACATGAGAATAGCATAAACTCCATGTTAGAAGCTTGCTTCTACTTAACCATGGAATAGACTCGTATTTTTTCCACCGTGACTAATTTTGTAAGCTAAGCACATCATCCGATACAGCACAGTCCTGGGGCTGGGAAATGTGGCCACAATGATCTGGTGGAACGAACTATCACAAGTGCAATGCGTGGGTTCAGGCATTTACTTTTAAGAGGCACAAACAGATTTACGTTACCTCTGGTAACCTCAAGAGAAAGACGTTATAAACCAGAAACGCATTAAACTTCAGGTTCCTTCATTACCAACTGGGCAGAGCCGGTTTACGTTGGGAAATGACATAGGCGGAAGTCATGGTAACCAGAATTACTGTCGCCATTAAACTTACTTACATTAGAAAATTTTATTTTATTTGATGAACCGATAGCCATTTAAAGGAACAGGGCTCTTATTTTACGTGTACTTGATTGAACTAAGACATTGAAAAATTTGGTGCTGGACTGTAATTCGAATTCGTATCTCCTCTATCGAAGATCTGAATCTCTCGGAACAGTATAGTTCAATCATTTCGTTCCTTTTCCCAAGACTGCAGTCTTCTCTAGGTCTCCTCCAAAGGTAAGTATGAGGGTCCGAATCCTGATCCAGTACAAAAATATTCATAATTTCATTTCAATCCCTATCACGTGCGCACCGGCCTGCTAGTGAAAATTAACGTGCATTTTTAATGTCTGTTCATGTGCTGCCAACAATTTCTGATCCAACACGCACACGTCTTACCGTTGGTGAGTAAGCAATATATACTTAAGCTATATTTGTGGATGATAAAGAAGGACGGTAGGAGTTCGGTTCGATTGTCGCTCAGGCGCAAAAATTTGTATCCTTATTTTAGATGCAAATTATTGGCGAAAATTTTGGTAATTCATGACTCTTCATGTTAGTCAGCATTTGATATGATTAGATTACATTAGATTAATACTTGTTGGACAGATCATGAATACGATATTTCGTAATGATGAGGAACGTGCCATTTTAATGAAAGATTTCTTTACATACCATGATTCAATTTCTTTACAGCAAATTTGTTACTCTCTCTCTCTCATTCTTTTTTATTTCTCTTTCTCTCTCTCTCTCTCTCTGCCTCTCTCTCTCTCTCTCTCTCTCTCTCTCTTTTTCTCTCTCTCTCTCTCTCTCCCACACACACACACACACACACACACACACACACACACACACACACACACATTCTTTTTTTATTTTTATTTGTTTGTTGTGCTCAGCTATCAGCGAGGCACAAAACAGTCCGTCAATGAGTTTCTTAGTTTTGAGTACGGTCACGAAAGAAATATAAAAGCAACTATGAGAGTTACTGATTTATGATGCTTAGTTTGCAGTCAGTTCTGAGTATTTTTAGTAACTACGCTCCAGTCCCTAAACCTAGTCACAGAAATGCGAATCAGATGCATTAGGTATTCCAGGCCGTAGCAGCTGTGTCTATGAGACACCAGCTATGGTCACTTCCCAGCCCGCTGTAGGATCACATCGGTTTGTCTCCTTCCTGCTGGTACTGTAACTGGGATTTAGCAACTAGGCAAGGTATGTTTGGCAACTCTGTGATCGAGGAGTTACTTCCTGGTGTGCACGGAATTAAGGCTCAAAGTTCACTTGATTTTTCCTGTCATTTCCATTGAGTTATTATCGCTTGTGGTGTAACAAAAGATTGTAATTTACGGTTTTCAGCCCAGGAAAGTCGTTGCACGTGGGAATCGCAAGTAATCTCGTTCTTTAAATAGCGGTTTACGAGTTCTAGCCACTATTGGCTTCGTATGAGAAAGGCACAACACATATCTCTTCGCTAGGTCTGTGATGACTTGCTGACCTGTCAAAGAGCGTCTGTTATGGTTCGCGGTTCTAGTCACGCTGACTGTAACGTTTTCATCCCTTCTGTGAGAGAACTACAAGCAGTCAGATCAAACATCGATAAGGAAATCGCAAGAAAATACTTTCAGCTCATAGTGTAATGGTGAAAAACTAACAATGCTGCACAACAGGTAACGCCTCTTTCCACTGCTGACCAGCAAATTCTGGGTTTCTAGGAATACATAACTTTATTTATGAAATGCCACATTTGAATACCTGTTGAGTATGACACAGCATTCCAATTAAACACAGACTCAATCGAAATCTAAGTGAGTATTATTTTACTAATTCATGCTGATGGAGGCACACTTGGGTACAGATACTCAGTTTTATTAAAACAGACTTTTGTCGTACAGCTATCGTGGGTAGTTTTATTTCATTTCTTGTAATACAGTGCACAGTTTTCATAAGGTTTCTTTTAGTGTTGTTAAAACACTACTAAACATGAGGGAGAAATTAATTATCAACGATATATGCAAATTCTCTGATGTTATCTACAACAGTCTGACAATGCACATCAGTTTATTGATTACATGCATGTAGAAAACGTGTTCTGAGTTAAAACTCTCAAACAACGTTTGAAGAAGAATAAAATGCCACTACCACACGAAAGCTAATGTAGAAAATACTTTTCTGAGGTATTTTGGCACGATGCATTCTACCCATACATAACACAAAAGCTTCGAGATGCATCTGCTGCCTGGCCGTCTATTAAACCTGCAGAGAACAGAATGTCGCAGAAGTTAGCCCTTTTTCTACATGTGACTAATTTGGGTTGAGAAGTGAAGGGAATTATGTTCAAAGTTCCATTAGATTGATAACTTCAGCAGACAGCAGAATTGCGTTTTAAAAATATAGCAGCGAATGTAACAGAACTTGCGATGTCTTATCTACAGTGCGAGATGCTTACCGTTACGCTACAGGCAGTCACGTAGCTACAGCAGCTCCAGATGTCAACAACAGATCCTCCAGAACTTCCGCATTCCTCAGTGCTGTGAAATAATGCATATGGCCGGATCTAGACTTCTGACAGACAGACTGTTACAGCTTTCCTTTTGCACTGCACCACGTTTGCAACAAACAGATAGCGCAATAGAGTAGCTCAAATGAAAAGGAACACTTCCTATTTAAATTTCTGCATCCTACACTATTGGCAGTTCTGTGTAGGTGGCAGTTACATGATTTGATTTCGGTGATTACGAAATAGAGTCGAATGTATGCACTGGGTAGCCGAGGCAGCTAGTTCATGGCGATTCGGTTAACCAAGTAAATGAATGTACTGAACATGATGCAAACCACTACAGGGAGCCTGTGTGTCAGAATTCTTATCGAGTGTGCCGCAACGGTGTTCCGATAAAAACATGAGTCACGGAAAAAGGGGTTTGGTAGTCTGTTGGATTGATGATGGGTTCGATTCCAACTCCTGCCAATGAATTTTGATAGGGAGAGACAGATTCTATCCGCTTCTGGCTACGCCAAATGAAGAAGATATAATGGCATTGCGGTCTGAAATTCACATTAAACATGATATTCCTTCTCTACCAAATAGACGTTAGGTTGAACCACAATAACGTCAGGACTGGCGACATGTAGAAACCCTATCACCAGTAACCTTTCTTATACTAGTTGTTTATTTCTAGTGACAAAACAAACGCTGCGTAGGATCACAGGACACTTATTCCATCTTTTATTTGAGCTTTTGTATGTATATAAAATTCGTTCTGAACTGGGAATGCAACTCAGACCGCCCTTAACGCGGAATTCGATCCCTTCGTGACAATACAGCTCGACTACAATTTGTTGTTTGTTCAAAACTGCAGATTCCTCAACATCTCCACATATTGCGCGTGAATGGGTTCGAATCCTAGCCCGGCACGAAAGTTTTCATTATGTATTATCATGCTGTAGCATGAGAACCCCTATGTGCTGGTGGACAGTAACTTTTATCTTTATTTTGAGACATAGAATTATTTGCGAGATCACTGTAAGTTCAAGGATGTTATTCCGAGCTGCTGGTGGAGAAAAATTCGGTAGCTGACGTCTCTTTGTGTGTAGTCAATAACGGTATGTGTGGGATTCGATTCCCAGTCAGCATTGAACTCTTCGTTATATTATTTCTAGTTCAAACATGCTCACATGTCGCTGCTGATGTAACAAACCCATATTTAACGTTCGTTTTGTCTAGAGCGATAGGTGTCGGGTTGGAGGCGTGGGAAGGAAAAAATTAATGTTTCGTCTCCTCATTTCAAGTAAAACATTTAGCTACTGCCGAGAAAATCCGATATAGCACAGTTGATTTGCCTCGATAACAATCCGATTAGGTTCTGGGTTCGAACCCCTGTCCAACACAAAGCTTTACCTCACGGCATTTCAAATAAATTACTTGTGAAGAAGCAATAATTATCATCTCTCGTAGTTCGTTAAGAGGGACAACAGATGCTGGGTAGGAATTCGCGTCCGTTAAAAATGTTACGTTATGTAATTTAAAGTTGATATTTGCTAATTGATACTGTCTAAAATCGAGGTATATCACTCTCTGAATGCCACGTCAGGAATGACTGTTAGTTTCCGTCAGTCACAAAATCTTAGTCTGCATTACCTGGGTTTGAATCCACATGCAGAACGAGACGGTTCGTCATGTCATTTGAAGTTCATACATATTCTCAACTAGCTGCTCGTGAATAACTTAAATTTTTAATGTCATTTTGTGTTAAATAATAAGTACGGTATGTTACTTTGAAGAGGAAATCATGAATACGACGAACTTACTACGTGCATTACCTATCTGACGTAATAATGAGAGTGGTAACATTTCAGGTATGTCATTTATTGCAATAAATGTGAGCTTACAAGGCGTAAGAACAGTCTTATCGGTGATAAGGTGTTCCCTGATATTTGTAGTATCGTGGTATTACTTTACATACTGAGTTATGGCAATAGAGAGCAGTGTTTTCTAGTGGTGACTTGTTGGAACCGTTTTCAAAAGTCAAACGACTGTACCAAGGAGTGATTAGAGAACCTGCTAGACAGCTGCGTAATGTGGGTTGCATGCGAATCAGGCGAAATTCAATTCAGGTCGTTCGAATACTTTTAAGCATGACTGTACATCCTTTACCTTTTAAGCTATTTCGTCAAATAATTTTGAATGGTTCCTAGTGGTTCCACTCTGTACATCAGAGCAAAAATTCCATTAGCGCTACACTCCAAAGAGGTACGCCACGCGTTCAGTGGGGGTTGGTGACCCACGACGTTCTTATAGAAGAGTTGAATCGTCTGTGGTGTGTCAGCAATACGTACAAAACTGTTAAGGCTTTCGTGGCCACTTGTTGACAAATTGCCTGTTGGCTTCTATCTTGGGCTCTCTTCGGTCGACGTTTGTTTGATAGTTTTTCTGAAGTTTCATCAGCACGAGAGGCTGACATTTACAGAACTGCATCATCCCTTGCTGGTGGTGGACCAGAGCCGCGCTCGCCGCCGTAGATTGTACCTGGTGCGCCAACATCCAAGGGCTTTTCCTTGGTCATTTCCGCTGCAGTTCTCCTCTTATTGGAGGCACGGGAATCCAGAATCCGTTCACCCTGATGCTTTCTTCTTTCTTCTTCAAGCTATTGTCATGTTTACGTATTTCCATAGCTTCCCTGAACTACCGGGAGTAATAGCACGGGAACCGCCAGGATACAGCGACGAGCAAAACTACCAGCTTGAAACCTGAAGAAAGATGACTCTTTACGCCGACAAGAGTATATTAATAGTGTCTGCAGATAAGGGAAATGCAACCGTCGTAAAGAGGACCGAAGGCTATAACCGGAAGATATGAGACCTATCAGATCCGACAAAGTGCCGAAAAATAAGTGCAGATCCGTCGAAGCAGATCACACGGAACACGAGTCGGTTAATCAAGACCTCTTCTCTCTCGACAGTCATATACAGGGACCTGCACAACACAAAAGCTCTACAAC
Source organism: Schistocerca piceifrons (assembly GCF_021461385.2). Classification (NCBI taxonomy): domain Eukaryota; kingdom Metazoa; phylum Arthropoda; class Insecta; order Orthoptera; family Acrididae; genus Schistocerca; species Schistocerca piceifrons. The sequence continues at coordinate 872,857,008 of NC_060139.1, forward strand.
CTCGGTTGTATGGATTATCAAAGATCCATAAGAATAATGTTCCATTGAGACCTATTGTCAGCGCTAATGGTTCACCGACATATAAACTGGCGAACCACTTCGCCTCTATCCTCCAGCCGCACATAGGAAAGGCTGAGACATAAATAAAGGATTCAGGACATTTTATTGAGAAGCTGAAGAAACTAAAACTTGGACCAAACGATGTCCTGGCCAGCTTTGAAGTTGTTTCTTTGTTTCCCCTGCATATCTCGCCACAAGCTATTTCACGTGGAATGGCTACTTCTAGGAACAGCAGGAAGGCGTCGCCATAGTAGCCTACTGCATACTTAGTCCGGTGGTGACCGACTTCTTCACGGAACATTTCGAAGCACAGGCTTTGGAATTGACACAATGTAAACCTAAGGTGTGGTACAGATACGTCTACGATACTTTCGTTGTGTGGAGCCGTGGTGAAGAACAGCTCGGTGACTTCCTGAGACACCTGAACAGTCTCCAAGTCAAGTTACCATTGAGCTAGAAAAAGACCAACAGCGACCCTTTCTAGGTGCGCTGGTCACGAGGGATGCTGGAAACCTGGGAGATTGTGTGTATCGAAAACCGATACACACGGACCGATATCTGCAGGATATATCAAATCACCACACGAGCCAGGAAAGAGGCATGATTAATATGCTCGTAGCGTGAGCAAGAGGAATATGTGAGCCGCAGCACTTCAGACGCGAGGTGCAACACCTGGAAAGCGTTCTGAGGAGCTGCGGGTACTCAACCAGTTACATAAGAAGTGTCACAGGTACAAACACTTGGCCAAACGCCACATCGGAAAAAGAAATATTGTGTACGGCCTTTCTGCTATACAATTCCACAGTGACGGACAGAATCGGCTGTATATTGCGCTATCACGGCGTAAAGACTATTCATAAACCGACGAAGAAGATCAAAGAGTGTCTCAGACTGGAAAAGGATAAAGGGTCGCACCTGCAATGTCGGGAATATATCAGATACCATGTATATGCGGAAAACTCTATTTTGGAATGACTGGACGATGAAACAACATCAGGATCACTGAGCATAAGAGGCAATGCAAGTTGGAGCAGGTGGAGAAATCGATCGCCGCGGAGTCCGCACCATGTGATACCGACCAAATATTAAAACTGGCGGATACAGGGAAGCTATAGAAGTACACAAACGAGACAGCAGCCTCAACAAGAAAGAAGAAAGACTCAGGGCCAACTCATCCCGGATTCCCGTGCTGTAGACAATGACCGTTGCAGGCAGCAAGAGGAGGAGGACTGCAGCGGTAATGACTACGGAAAAGCCCTTGGACGTTGGTGCGCCAAGTACATCTTTAGATCAGCCAGAATCTTAAAACCACCTACCTAATAGCCAGTATGCCTACCTTATTCATGGATAACAGCGGCGACGCGTCGTAGCATGGAAGCGATGAGGCCTTGGTAGGTCGCTAGAGGGAGTTGGCACAACATCTGCACACGCAAGTCACCTAATTCCCGTAAATTCTGGGGAGGGGTACGATGAGCTGTGACATTAAGTTCAATCACATCCCAGGTTTATTCGATCAGGTTCAGATCTGGCGAGTCGGGAGGCCAGCACATCAATTTGGACTCGCCACTCTCTTCCTCGGACCACTTCATCACACTCTTGGCCTTGTGAAATGGCGCATTATCTTGTTGAAAAATGTCGCTGCCGTTGAGAAACATGATCGTCATGAAGGGTTCTAAGCGGTCTGCAACCAGTGTACGACACTCGTTGGTCGTTATGGTGCCTCGCACGTATTCCACTTGGGCCATGGATGCCCATGTGAATGTTCCCCAGACCATAATAAAGCCGCCACTAACTTGTCTCCGTCCCGCAGTGCAGGTGTCAAGGAGTTGTTCCCCTGGAAAACGAAGGATTCGCGCCTTCCCTTCGCCCATCGGCAGGATGAAGAATGTATTGGGATTCATCAGACCATGCAACGCTCTGCTACTGCACCAACGTTCAGTGCCGACGGTCACGTGCCCATTTCGGCTGTAGTTGCCGATGTCGTGGTTTTAACATTGGCGTGGGTCGTCAGGTGCGGAGGTCCATCGTTAGCAGTGTTCGGTGCACTGGGTGTTCTGACACACTTGTACTCTGATCGGAATAAAAGTCTCGTGTTAGTTCCGCCACAGTTCGCCTCCTGTCTTCTTTTACTGGTCTGACCAGCTTGCTACGTCCGACATCTGTAATGACGATACTCCCTGGTCTGAACGTGATTTCACCTCGGTGTTTCGACAACAGCCTCAATGCAGCAATCTTCCGTAACTGTTATCACGTGGGAACAGGATTTAAATCACCTGGACCAGTACATCACAGGGTCACCGCAGGTGTCAGTAAGTCTTCGTATTACTGGTCACCACTGTGCGTTCCATAAGAATTATCGCAAAAAACGTGACTGATGTTTGGGTCTCCTGCAACAATACGTGAGAAGGGAGCCTAGTTTTGATCTGTTGTTCGCATTCAACTACAACAAATAGGCGACAGCCAATCAGATTTGGCGTGTTTCCATGTGCCTTCCTTAGGCATTCCTGCAGAATGCGACGTGGCTAGTGACACGGAAAAATTATTGGTATTTTTTTAGATACTTTTAAACTGACACTTTCACTCATATCAATAGTTTATAGCAGCTATCTCATCGAATGATCATATGGTTGAGTCGGCGAAACAAGATCCCTCACAGCTGGAAGCGCCGCTTCCAGCTTTCATCTGTGAAATGGAAACGGTTGCAGGCGAAAACGATAGTCTTCTACACACCTGTGATAACATTCAGACGTTGCCATACATATATACACAAAATCACGTTACGTGGCTAGTTGAGACAGATACATGAAGCAGCCACACCAAACCCACGGTGAGGGTCTTGTTTCTTCGACCCTACTCTAGTAACGATTTATTTCATTTTTGTTTGTTCATAATTTTGGCATTATGGCTCATTTCTAACACATTAGCACCCTCAATATACCTCGTGACTGTACGAGGTGTGATCATAAACTTTTAAATATCGCCTCCAAAAAAAAAAAAAAAAAAATCGAGCTGTGTATATGAAACTTAGTCGGATCTTATTATGTGACTACAAGCAAAATTATACCATTGCTCATTTCCTTAAAAGCGCAGCTGAATGGCGTAAGCGATCCAGATGAAAACACTGACAGCAGTGTAGTACAGACAGTGAAAGATGATCACAAAATAAGCAGAATATCGCAGATTTGGACAAACTGATCTTTTAGCTGCAATATCCTCATTGCTTGACCGAAGAATCAGAAATACTCATCTTCACGATCCCAGAGCTTCTTCCAGGCCAGTATCTATATAAATTATAAATCAGTTAATCTCTGATTTCAACGCACTTCTCCAAAACTGCTAAACGAATTTTCATGGGGTTTACGCAAGTAACTTTTAGCATAGCCTCGAGGACTGTATAAGCTTCATTTCCTCAATCAGATCACGGAAAAAAGATATTGTAATTGAAAGCTTTATCTGTATTAATATTATAATTACGAAAGTAGCTTTGTCTGGTTATGTCCTCACAACTAACCCGCTGAACCGAATTCGATGAAATTTGATATGGAGATAGTTTGAATACTGAGGGACAACATAGACTATCATAGAAAGTGTGCAATTTATCAAATTGACTTTATTGAATTGAATAATTTTACGCAAATTACGGGAAAATATCTACTCTTTGAAAACGCTGCCTCCAACTGTGATCGAGTGGTTCTAGGCACTTCAGTTCGGAACTGCACTGCTGCTACGGTCGCAGGTCCGAATCCTGCCTCGGGCATGGATGTGTGTGATGTCCTTAGGTTAGTTAGGTTTAAGTAGTTCTAAGTCTAGAGGGCTGATGACCTCAGATGTTAAGTCCCATAGTTCTTAGAGCCATTTGAACCATTTTTTGAAAGCACTATTTACTCACTGACTTTTCATTTTTATCACGTATGTGGAAATGCTTTAATAGGCTGATGTGTGCTACGTGTTATGATTCAAAGTAACTATCACAGTACTGATACAAACTTCAGGGTGTTTAATCCGTACTTCCACTCTATTTAATGTACAATGTACATGTTGTACCATGTACACTGGTCAGCCAGAACGTTATGACCACCGGCCTACTATCGATATAAACCAGTCCAGGCGATAGCAGCATCACCTTGCGAGGACTGACTGCTAGGCAGACACACGCACGGTACATGTAGTATCAGTGAGCGTGTTGTCCATGTGTAGAATGGGGAAGGCGCGGGATCTATCTTAGTTTGACCGAGGGCAGATTGTGACGGCATGGATGATCGGGACGAGCACTTCGGAAACTGCGTGACTTGTCGGGTGCTCGAGGAGTGTTGTGGTGAGTTTCTTCAACACGTGGAGAAATCAAAGTAAAACCTCGTCCATACGTCGTCGGGTTGGGTGGCTACCCCTCATTAGAGAAGTTGGACATCGTAGGCTTGACAGATTGGTAAAACACGACAGCGCGTCTAAGCACACAGTCCACCGAACACTCCTAGCGATGGGCCTCTGCAGGCCACGACCAATGCATGTACCAATGTTAACACCACGACATCAGGAGCTACGATTGAAATGCGGACGTGATCATCGTCACTGGACGTTAGCACAGTGGCACAGCGTTGGATGGTGTGATGAATTTCGATACCTGCTTCATCCGCCGAAGGGAGGGCGCGAATCCGTCGTCTTCCAGGGGAAGAGCTCCTTAACACTTGTAATGTGGGTTGGAGACAAGCTGGCGGCGGCTCCATTATGCTCTGGGGAACATTCACATGGGCATTTGTGGGTTCAGTGGAGCTCGTGAAAGACACCATGACGGCCAAGTTGTATCATAACTTGGTTGCAGACCACGTACACCCCATCATCACGATCATGTTTCCCGACGGCAGTGGCGTTTTTCAACAAGATAATGCACCATGTCACAATGTCAGGGGTGTGATGCAGTGGTTCGAGGAACACTGTGGCGAGTTCCAGTTGATGAACTGGCCCCCAACTCGCCAAATCTGAACCCAATCGAACACATCTGAAATATGATATAATGTTGTGTCAGAGCTCATCGCCCCTCTCCCCGGAATTTGCGGGAGTTAGGTCACTTGTGTGCGCAGGTGTGGTGCCTTCTTCCTCCAGCGATCCACCAAGGCTTCATTGCTTCCATGACACGACTCGTCGCCACTGTTATACATGCCAAATGTGGGCATACTGTCTATTAGGTAAGCTGTCACAATGTCCTTTCTGATCAGTGTTCAGCCACTTTAGTAGCACAATGCATGGACGCACGCTGCTGTCCACAGCCCCCCCCCCCCCCCCCCCCCCAGTATGCACTGCTTGGCAGCTATGCTGTGCATGCCGATGCATCCGGCAATGGGAGAGCTTGCGAAGGGTGAGAGCAGGGCAGACATAACGAGCAATGCTTACGCAAACCGACAGACACGTGATGGCAGCAGATGTCATTGCAGGTACAGTAGCTTATGTACAGTAGGTTACTCATCATAACAAAACTACTAATAGCCCTATACAAGCGCAGTCGCAGGTTACAGCTCGTCTACAATATGGCTTTTGTCAGCATCTAACCCCGCTGCTAACGCTAGCAGCAGCAGCAGCAGCGAACCAGACAGCGATTCTCCCCTTGAAACAATAGACGACTTTTGGAGTCATCACAAGACATTAAGAAAACGGTGTCTGTCTTTCAGAATAAGTAAGCACACAGCGATGAGAAGAACAAAATTGAGCGGTCGCCTCTTTGGAACTTAGTCTGGCTGATCAAAAAATGGATTAGTCCTTTACTTGGGAACACCTGAGTCACTACTGTGAGCTAATCGTTTCGAGCAGTCCTAGTCGATCTTTTACACCTATCCCCCACTTTTTTATCATTGTGAATAATAAAATTTTCTGCCTGTCCATAAAAAAATGGTTCAAATGGCTCTGAACACTATGGGACTTAACATCTGTGGTCATCAGTCCCCTAGAACTTAGAACTATTTAAACCTAACTAACCTAAGGACATCACACACATCCATGCCCGAGGCAGGATTCGAACCTGTGACCGTAGCCGTCGCTCGGCTCCTAGAACCGCACGGCCACTCCCGCCGGCACCTGTCCATCGGTTCCACGGTAAAGGTGATTTACAATCTAACGCAAGGAAAGAAAGGCGACTCGAATTAATTATGCGAATGGGGCGGAAATCGGTAAATGTGATGTGCATGTACACACAAACAAACGATTACAATTCCAGACAAATTTGAACGATTTAATCAAGAAATGAAATGAAATGAGCGTACGGTATCGTTGGACGGGAGGCCCCAGCTGGGGAAGTTCGGCCGCCAAGTGCAAGTTTTACTTCAGTCGACCCCACATTGGGCGACTTGCACGCCGGTGATGAGAATGAAATGATGAGGACATCACAACACCCAGTCCCTGAGAGGCGAAAATCTCCCACCCGGCCGGCAATTGAACGCGGGGCCGCTTGCATGGGAGGCGAGCACGTTACCACCCAGCTAAGCAGGCGGACATTTAATCAAGAGACAGAGCTTCACAAAGTGAGCATGTCAATAACACGTTACTCCATCTCTAGCCCTTATGCAAACAGTTATTGAGCTTGTCATTGATTGACAGTGTTGTTGGATGTCCTTCTGTGGGATATCGTTCCAAATGCTGTCCAAACTAGTGCGTTAGATCGTCAAAATCCCTCCCGAGCTCGTTGGGTTGCCCTATCCATAACACTCCAAACGTTCTCAACTGGGGAGGGATCCGACCACCTTACTGGCCAAGTTAGGGTTTGGCAAGCACGAATGCAAGCAGTAAAACCTCTCGCCGCGTGCGGGTGGGCATTATCTTGCTCAAATGTAAGCCCAGGATGACATGAAGAGCAACAAAACTGGGCGTAGACCATCGTCTATGTACCACTGAGTTGTAATAGTGCCACCGATGGAAATCAAGGGGTCCTGCCATGAAATGAAGTGGCACGCCAGACCACCACTTGTGGTTGTTGGAGGACTGGTCGGTTGGCATTCCACCGCTGTCAGGGGCGTCTCCAGAGACGCCTTTGCCAGTCATCGGGGCTCATCACTGAAGACAGTTATACTCCAGTCAATGTGAGTCCAGGCCGAAAGTGCCCGACACCACTGCAAACGGATTTGCTGGTGTACAGAGGTCAACGGTAGTCGGCGCAAATAGTGCCGTGAGCTCAGCCATTTACACGTCTGATCGCCGCTAATGATAAATCCGGGGCTCTCTGACGACTGCTCGGTCCTCACATCCTGCCATCTCTCTAGGTCGACCGCTTCCTTCTTGACGCTGTGTTCGGTCATGGTTTACCCATTCCTGCCAACGTCGTCGAATAATGGAATCGCTCCTATTCAAATCTGAGTGATTCCCCGATCATTCCAACAGGCTTTTTTAAGCCCAAATACACTCCTATTTCAAAGGTGACTGTTCACGGCCATATCTGCAAGCATAGTTACTGTCTAACTGAATACATGGAATGATATTCGTAAAGATCGTACGCTTTTGTATCGATATGTCCTCTGTATACTATTGTTGCAGCTGCGCGCTGAAATTGCGCTGCAGCGTCCCACATTCATCCATCGGTCGCCAAAGTTTACAGATTTCCAATTGCCATCGATACTTGTATGAATATTGATTTGTGACCAACTTGCGTAACTCATTCGTGGTACGTTTTTTTTTCTTTTCTTAGAGTGTATGGCGTAGGGAAGTAATGTTAATTTCTAAAATTTATGAATTATAGTTACATTAAGTTATAGTACATAATAATATTTCATATCAAAATTTTATGAAAACCTAATGATAATGTTTTAAAACCCCTACCGCCCACCGTGAGAGCTGCAACGCCCACTGGTGGGAGGTAGGGACCAGGCTGACTACCACTGGTTTAGAGCAATGACAAGCCATGAAGTCCGCAGCTCGTGGTCTAGGGACTAGCGTTGCTGCCTCTGGATCAGGGGGCTCCGGGTTCGATTCCCAGTCGAGTTGTGGATTTTCTCTACCCGCGGACTGGGTGTTTGTGTTGTCCTCATCATTTCATCATCATCATCATTTGTGAAAGTGACTAGATTGGATTGTGAAAAGAAAATGGACTGTGTAAAAATTGGGAGTTTGTACGGGCGCTGATGACTGCGCAGTTGAGCGCCCCTCAAACCAAACATCATCAACAAGAGTTGGAAGTTTTATTCCACTGGTTCCACATGCTAGTCAACGAGTAGCGACGTCAGCGCCCTCCATGCGGGTATTTTCAAAGCCTGCAGCATACAGTCAACGAAACGACTGGATAAAATATTGTTTTTCAATGATTGCACGGAGGAAGGTTTCATTTGTGAAATTTAAAAGTTTCCCGGCGAATTAAATTTTCGAAGAGATTTCGCGATTCCAGCCGGTCGCCGTAAACCTCACTCCACTGCGGAGTGAAATTTACAGCTACCGGCTCCAACCCCGAAATTTCTTCGCACGAGGTTTAATTTCTTTACTTTTGGTTACTATTCTGCTGGTCTTCTAACAATGTTATCTTTAATTTTATATTTCAAGTTCTAAATGTTTAAAAATTGTAATCTGTAATGGAAATAAAAACAATGCTCAGCTTAACGCTTGCAATATTATACTAAAAGTTTGTATCAGCTGTCCCTTTCGTTTATAATTAGATTTTAAAGACAGAGATGGAGAGACTGGAGTCGATAGACAATATCTACGCTGATCTTTTCATGAAAGGTGAGTATCGAAATCTCGAATTATCGATAGTGTCTTACGATATTACTCGTAAGTAAAACATCGGTAGTTTTCATTCGATATTCTCGTCCCAGCCGTGGTCACACTGCTGTGGCGATATGGTTCCGTTCCCTGTTGCCCGTAGCAACGAATAGTAGGGACTGGCGAAGAGGGCGGTATTTCCCCCACTCTGTTCCCCCGCGCGTACTCAGACTTCTATCCCCTCCATATCGCCCTCGCCCCTCCCCAAGCTCGAGCGCGAGCTCTCTCTCTCTCTCTCTCTCTCTCTCTCTCTCTCTCTCCCTCTCTCTCTCTGCAGGAATGGGCCTTATCAAAGCCACGTGCTGTAGTTTTACGTGGTCGTTCTCCCTTGTCTCGCTCCTGACTCACATACCCAGACATTTTACGCTCATGTGTGTTCCCAGTAATTGCTCGTAAACTGCATTATCGCCCAGTACGATGGGTCCTTCGGCCTATTCATCCGCAATACTTCCCACTTGTTTATTTTATGGGTCAAATGCCAGTCTTTCCTCAAAGCGTCGATACTCTGCAAGTCTTCCTGTAACTCCGTACAATTTTCAGATGTAGTACATTACCAATGTCAGGCATTTCGTGTCAACCAAAACTCCTCGTAATATTGCCGTAGACGCATTGCTAGCATTTGATCTTACATTTACCTGCACGAAATAACCGAAGGTCTTTTCCTTAGAAGCTACTTCTCTGAAACAAAAATGTTACAATACACTGAACAATTTCAGGGACGGTTCTAACCCACCATTCGTCACCGTAGCGTGAGCACTTTCTTGGCACCCCCTCTCCCCCCCCCCCCCCCCCCGCCCTTACAACTGACAAAGTTAGGATGGCAAGCTCAACCAGCCATATTATTGATATCACATTACTGTATGTGAAAATTGCAACAGCCAGAAGGAATAGTCTGAATAACTCCAAAATCGAAGGATTTACGAAACAGTGGAACCACAACAATTGATTAAGATTGCAGAGAGATTGCATGCACATAGGCTCAGCAGTGCCCTGTTTCGTGTGACCAGACAGGTCAGCGTTATTCCACAGTCACTCGGTACAGAGCGGTCGTGGAAACGTGCAAGCAAATGCCGGTATGCCTTGTCGATGCCAGAGGGCGCAATATCGGCATGTGACAGAGTTTGAACCAGGAATAACGATTGGTCTGTGGGAAACGGGTGTATCGCAGCGTGACATCACGGCTCGTACGTGGAACGCTGGTGCAACGGTGATGTGTGTATGGAACGAGTGGATAGGAGGCCATAAACAGCGACTGGCTGGTACTGGACCACAAAATGTGACTGCAGTGTGGGAAGACCACCATCTTACCCGCATGGCCGTAACCAACAAAACAGCTTCGTTCACAGTATCAGCTCAACGTTGGAGCACGTGTGTGGACATGTCTGCGTGGACGGTTCAACGCCGTTTGTTGACCGCTGGTCTGGAGGCCACATCCCATAGCGTCGGCTTCCACAGAACAGAAACCACCTACCCCACAGACCCTAATGGGCACGTGAACACCGTCACTGGCGTGCTGAGTGGCAAAAAGTAGTGTTTTCGGACGAGCACTCTTTAACTTGTCTCATAGTGATAGTTATTAGACACTACCATTGCGAACGCAATTGGGCAAACTGCATTGTTGAGTGGCATAGCTGACAAAATCCAGGTGTGATGGCTTGGGCTGCCATTGCGTACAGCATACGATCTAGCCTCTTACGTATTGAGGACAATCTAAACAGCAACCTCTTCATCAGACAGAAACCACCTCCACATGCAGTATTTCAGCAGGACAATGCCCACCCACACGCGGCATGGAATGCGCAAACCTCCTTCGAAAAATGACTGATCCCATTACTTTCCTAATCCGCAAGTTCGCCTGACATATCACCCACCAAACATGTCTGGGATATGGTCGGTCGGAAATTTCTTCGTTTAGGTCCTCCTGCAACCACCGTCGATGCTGAGTAGATGTTCCTACAAACTACATGCCGGTGTGTTTCTCAGCAGCACATGCAGACATTTTTTGATTTTATGCACGATGTCTAGAAGCTCTGATTGCACCACGTGTCGGCTTCACACCACACCGGTATTGAGTAATCATTCTCAAAGTGCATGTACCGTTACGTAATTCTAATCATTTGCGGTCCGTCATGCCCCTAATCTGTGCAATAAATTCTATTTTAATCAAAGGTATCCTTCTTTGTGTTACAATTTTCACAAACAGGACGACATCTTGTTCTAGGATTTATGCAAAAACGTTTTCTAGAATCCTCATTTATTATAATACACGCATCAGGAAAATATACAGCGTGAGCAAAATAAAACTGTCTCAGAAAATATTTATAAAACTGACGCGGAACTGACCGCTGTTAATGAAAAGGAGAACTGCTTATCACGGAATATTCTGGAAACTGTGATTTCAGTGGGTCAGTCGGTTGCTGTGAAATGTCTAAGCATGCTCTGTCCCGAGAACTTTTCTCAGTCGTTACGTCTGAGAGAGTGAGAAGAGCAAACGTTTCAAATGACCATTAGAAAGCAGCAGATAATTGTGCTCACGATCAAATAGCGCTTGTCATGGACGAGTGCAATGCGAAGCACATTTTGTGGAAAATGTGTGCTGAACTGCTTGCCGAAGAGTTAAAGGCTGGAATCGTTTTGGCAAGCCTGCAACAAAGTGTAATGTAAAACTGGGTGAGAAAAGGCGCAAAACGGGGTCTGCAGAGAATTAAAATCGTAACTATCCGAAAAGAGATCGAACATCAAAAACACTGCTCCATTGAAGGAGAGCATGGAAAAAAGTCCGGCCAAATCACAACGCGGTTTATCTGTACAATCTGGGAACCTAGAATCTCAACGATTTTTGCCTGTTTTCGATAAGATATCGGTCCCGGGAATTCCAAGTTCGTATGTTCTAATGGCAAAAAGATATTTTTATATAACTACAATTTAACAATTTTCAGTTTTTTTTTACTTTACTTGAACTTGCTTCTTCCCAAATATCATCATTCTACGTCAACTGGAATAACGCTATAGGTTTTGATGAGCGAGTTGGCAAGTATCAAAATATATGACATAAATGGTCGAATCTTTTGAATGCATTGACTCAGAAACTTAAATTTTTTACACCGCCAAGAGAACATACACATTAGTAAGGGACATTAATTTGAATTTGATATGGCAGTCTCTTCATGAAAAAAACGGGCCTCAACAGAAGGACAGAAAAAGTCAGACGGGTAAAAAATTACAAAAATATTTGTTTGTGTTATATAATTGCACGTTATCAATTTTCGGATTTTTTTCCTTTACCTGTACTGTAAAACCTTATTTCTTGCCGAATTTCATGATTCCAGGTCAACGGGAAGTACGCCATAGATTTTGATGAGTGGATTTGCGAGTTTCAAAATATGTTACATAAATGGCCGAATATTTCGACTGAAGTAAGTTAGAAATTTAAATTTTTTACGTCTCCAAGGGATCATAAATTTTAGTATATGATACAAATTTGAATTTGACACACCAAACTGTTCAAGAGAAAAGGAGCTTTTAACATACGGACAGACAAAAAGAGAGACGGATAAGAAAAGAAGGAAATATATATTTTTTGTGTTTCATAATTGCAGTTTAACGATTTTAGGATTTTTCCCTTTACTTTCACTGTGAAACACTAGTTCTTGTCAAATTTAATGAGTCTAAATCAATGGGAAGTCCCCCCTAGGTTTTGATGAGAGATTTCGAGTGTATTAAAATATGTGACATAAATGACTGTATGTTCTGATTGAATTAAGTTATAAGCTTAAAATTTCTTCACTGCCAAGGGACTGTAGATCTTAACATATGACATAAATTTGAACATTATACGTCTACCCATTCCTGAGAAAAAGATTTTTTAACAGTCTGATAAACAGACAGACGCACACAAAGGGTTGCTGTAAGGATTCCGTTTTTACAGATTGAGACGCGGAACCCTAAAAAGACCTACAACTGTATCCTTGCAAATTGCTTCTGCGCTTAAGTTAAAGCATCTAGACAACTTTGGCGTCTTAAGTTCTGTCCTTGGTTTCTGCGTAAAATACAATAACTACTTTCGGATCCTGAGTTCTTAATTTATTTAGATGGAATCTGGTTCCGCGTGTCAGATCGTGTGAACTCACAGAAAATGCGCCCTTATACCTCAGAAAATCTCCATCAGTACTTTAAAGAGCGTCTGCATTATCTCCTGATTTGTGTTTGGTGTGCAATCAGTGTGTCTGAATTTTAACACGATTCTTTCACCAAATTGTTAACGCTAACCGGTACCTCCAGGATCCCCTTAATTCATGTGCGGATCAACAAACAGAAGATGAATAACTCTGAGGATATTTTCAGCAAGATGGGCCAACAGAACACATTTCCTTGACAGTCTCGTTATGTGTGCGTCTGGTAGATTCTGCGCAGAATATCATGGCCGGTAGATGCGCAGACTGCCTGGGAAGAGCGGTAGCGGTGGAGGATACGGGCAGATGCTGTAGGGGAAATGCAGAGAGCTGGAGGAGATGTGCCGTCCTAAACTGAAGCCTAAGCTCACAATTTTTTTAAAATATATATTAAGTGACGCAACTCCACACCCATACTTGCACGGTGGCCATTGAACAAGGCATGTCACCTCTGCTTTGGTTAGTATCTAGAAATAATTCCATCGAAAATGCAGCGATTTATTTTCGCCTGGTTTGTTGACCATTTGTAACTTTCAGAAAAGCGTCCATAGAGGCGAATTTTGAGTAAAACTTACACGTTTCTCTTGTTGCCATGTTAAAATTTATTTCTTTTGCCAAACCACAGCGGAGTTTACACAATCTCGCCTCACTAACACGTTGTGCAGGCCCAACTGCGAGAGCATTCTGAAACAGTGGCTTATTAAGTTTTTTACTTAGTTCCTCGCTTAATAAACTACTTAAGGCCAGTAGCTTATGAAAAAACACATGCTTGATACAAAATAAACATGGAATGTCTTCACTTACGTTGATCCAAAACTCATAGCGTTTCTCGTTTCATCAGCTATTGATGGCCCTTAAAAAATACATTATTTCGTCAAAAAAGTCTGTAGTTAGTGCAATAACACAGTACATAATGAAGTTTTGCATAATAACCATGTGGTAAAATACTCTTCCTCTTTCCTTGTTACTATTTTCCAAAATCTTATTTCGACATTCTAAAACCGCTTATGATGTATATGGAATGTTGTGGATATTTCACTCTGGCTTTATCGCTTGCGCGGCGTGATTGCAAATGAGGGTGCTACGTCAGATCAATTTCCTCGAGATTGGTGACAGTTGGAGACTCCCACCCAAGTCAATAATGTTAGCTAAATTTCATACACAGCAACATGTTATAAAATATGCACCAAACGCTAAATCATAATGACCTCTGTTTTTCATTGCAAACTTTTTCAGGTTTCGCGCAGTGTCTTACTTCCACATGAATATTACAATAAATGTAACCATTAACGAAATGATGAACACGTCATCATGAACCTGACATACAAAGCTGTAAGTAAAGCAAAAATGGAACTTTTTATCGTATAGTTTCTGGAAAATCGTTTGAGAAAGATGGCAGGGCGTGCGCCTCGATTCTATCGTCGCCTATGGGCCGAAAAATGTCAGACACTGTCGGCCTCCCCTTCTGAATAAACGAATGAACTCGCCCAGCGCTTTGGACGAAAACTGGTCACTTTGAATCGGCCACCGCGTCCTGCGCAGACGCTATTGGCGAGCAAAGGACAATCGACAGAGGTAGTGTAATCTCCTGTGATTTTTACCTCTTCCGTAATTTGAAGGGTTACGTGTACCCAAACAATCCTCGCAGTGTGGAAGAGCTACAGCAGAACATTCAAAATGCTATTGCTGCTGTCCCTCAGAAAGAGTGTGTCACACAGTTTGATAAACCAAGCGCATCGTTGCTTCGACATCAGTGGTGACTGTTTCCAGCTTCTTGTGTGATTGATGAGAAGCTATCGCATTTCGAAACGCCGCGGTGTTTTAACACTGGAAACCCATCTCTTGTGATATTCAATTACACTTCCGCCGTGCATCCGGGATATTATTAATTCTTGTTCCAATACTTCGACTGATAAACTTTCAGTCATTCTCAAAGTCAGTCACTTACAACATTTTTAAATCACTTTACACAATACAGTGGAGTTATCGCGTGTGCGTCGGAAAGAACACTGTTGGTAACAAGAGTGTCAGCTATAGACAAATCTTGACGAGTGTAACAGTAAAAGGAAGCAAGTGAAGTTAGCCAAACCACAGTGCTTACCAAGTTTTTCGTTCATTATTCAGGATGGCACTTGTTGGGATGCTAGGGCAGTGACGAAAGAACAAACTTTCCCTTGAGAGCGCAGATGTGAATCGAGGAGTTCCCACGATTTGGGTCTAGCTGCAAACTCTCGTCTGTGTTGAGCAGTCTGTCTGCTAATTGTCTTTGGACAGCTTCCACGGCTCTGGCCAGTATCTTTAACTTTCCCGTAACTCATGGAATACCTAATGGAAGCACAGTGACGAAAAAAATTGCGACACCAAGAAAAAGTTGTGCAGCACGAACGAAAGATGGTAGGCACATTGTAAGGTGAAGATGAAACGGCAGGCGGAAGTCAAGCCCTGGATGGAAGGCCCACACAGGTGTGTTGGTCCTGCTTAAACACAGGAAGCAGCAAGGCGGACGTTGTGACACCTGAGAGCTGAAGCACAATTGAGACGCGACCGTATAGGTTTTTCCTCGCAAACTTTCCGCACTGGACGACAAAAGACTAAAATATGGTTGGTCGCCGTTCAGAAGAATCTGTAGAGAGGCAGAATATTCCGTGGTTTCGAGAACATGATTCGTTTTCGGAATTACGATGGTGGTAAGCCGAGCCTTGCTGGGAGGCCAGCGGTGGAGAGACGAGGTGTTCCGTTGTGAGCGCCCGTGTGTGACGGTCGCTCGATATCATCTTTGTTGGTACAGACGGACTTGCTGTCTTTGCTCTCAGGAGAGTTTATAGTTAGAACTGTTAGGTATTGTTCTGTTGCGGACCTATCCGATTATGGACGTCACCTTCGGGTTCGAAGTCGTCGTTGAGTACGCTGCGTTCAGTAATTGACAGCACTTCCTCCCCCTATACTTACGTTGAGACTTTATCTGAACTCCGTCCTTGTGGCCGGGAGTTCGCGTTTCTCGTCTGTAGAACACAGACAGGAGAAGACAGTATTAGAGTACATTAGTCGGAGGGCCGCCTTCTGCCGCCCTAGTGTCTGAAAGAGTTTATTTGTGGCTGGAGTTCTTTCATCGTCGCAGACGAGTACGAGAACCATCGTTCCGACGCACCGAACGCAGTACATACGGTGATATCGCAAATTTCTTCGGCTTATTAGGACTATAAAAGCTAGATAGCTCTGATCACGTTAGTTTATTTCCACACCACCGTGGATCATCTTTGAAAGTAGTGTCTTCTAGTGTTTGGTACGTAAATGATGTCAGTCATTTCACGTTATTTATATTAGACCGCGCAGTCATAATAAGGGGCAGAGTTGGGCAATCGATTAGTAATTTTACTTAGGGAATGTAAACTTTGTAATTAAAGGTTTTTTAAATCTACAATAAATATATAAGCTGGAACAACTTTTAGCATTTAGTAGGATTAGTTGCCTTCATCATTCATTTATGTTTAGATTGTAATTTGCAGACTTAAGAGATCCTAAGATCTGCTTCAGGGGGTAGTAAGACAGGGCCAAATCTTCAGTTTAGCGTTTATTAGTTTCCGTTGTGCACATTCTTTTTACACCTTCCTGGAGTAGCATCTTGGAACGTGAACAATGACATCTATTCAGATTTCGAGCCACTCATCTACGTGTGGCTCTAGTAGCGACACTCTGAGGATGCAAATCAGGTTTGGTTTAAATACACGCTGCAACGGTCGTGGGCGTTAGTTACCTTTGAGACTGGACGTGGTGAGTTGATGTTAGTCATCAATGCCTTTACAATGACAAAGACGCCATTATCAACACTTGACTGAGCTTGAACGACATCGTGTAATAGGACTACAAGAAGCTGGGTGTTCCTTCTATGATATTGCAGAAAGACTTGGAAGGAACGCAGCCACTGTACATGATTTCCGGCCAGCAGTTGTCACGGGAATGTGTAGTTGCAAGAAGACCAGGTTCCGGAGGGACGCGTGACACTACCAAAGGGAAGAACATCGTGTTCGGCGTATGACTTTGACGCATCGCACTTCATCTTCTACAGCAATGTGAGTAGCTGTTGGCACCACAGTGACACAACGAACTAGTACAAATCAGTTACTTCAAGGACAGCTCAGAGCCAGACACCCTGTAGCGTGCAATCCTATGACCCCAAACCACCGTCATTTGCTACTTCAGCAGTGTCACGTAAGAGCTCATTGGAGGAAGGATGGAGCTCTGTGCTGTTTTCTGATGAAAACTTGTTCTGTCTCGATGCAAGTAATGGCCGTGTGTTGGTTAGAAGAAAGCTGGTTCTGTCTCAGTACCATTGATGGCAGTTTATTGGTCAGAATGAGGTCAGTTGAGGGAGGTCCTGCAACTAACCTGTCTGCAAGCTAAAGACAGTGGACCTACATCTGGAGTTATGGTCTCGAGTACGATTTCGTATGACGTCAGGAGAACTTTCGTGAATATTCCACACATCCTGACTGCGAATTTATACGTCAGTCTGGTGATTTGACCCGTTGTGCTACCATTCATGAACAGCATTCCAGGGGGTGTTTTCCAACAGGATAATGCAAGCTCATATACCGCTGTTGAAACGCAACATGCTCTGCAGAGTGTCGACATGTTGCCATGGCCTCCTGGATCACCAGATCTGTCTCCAATCTACCACGTATGGGACATCACTGGACGACAACTTCAGCGTCATCCATAAACAGCACTAACTGTCCCAGTACTGACAGACCAAGAGCAACAGGCACGGAATTCCATCCCACAAACTGACACCCGACATCTGTACAACACCAGGGCACGTACGTTTGCATGCTTACATGCACCGACTATTAATGTACAAGGATTTCACATTTGCAATGGCTTATCTCGCGCTTTCCTTAACCTGTGGTCTTACAAGGTTAATCACTTAAATACGTTACATAGACAAACGCATTCCCGACATTTCATTACGCTACGTTAACTATTTTTTGGTGTTGCCATTTTTTCCGTTAGTGTACAACGTCAGGCACTGCAGATTTATTGCGCTAAATGAGGCGGACGTATCGCTGATAATCAAAGCAACGTACTTTTACAGTGTATACTACTTGTCCTACGTATTGTTTACCACACTCAAAAGGCATTGTAATGTACACCCTCCTTTCGTAAAAGTTGATAACCCTGCACAGATCCCGGAAAAGCTGTCGTTTTAATCAGTGGAAGAAAGATCACATCCATTTTATGCTTCTTCACTATTCTTGCAATTTTTGAAGAAATATTCCTTATATGGCATCCTTAGAACACTACAAGAAAACCAATTTTATTCTGTTCATCATATTTATAATGTGAATGAAACCGTTGAGAGACAGTATAAGAACAGCAAAGTGTTTGCACTTAAAGTAAGGCGCCAAGCTGGTGGTGTTACTTCAGCAAAAATATGGATGCTGTCCATTTCCTTATTAGGTCTGTTCGCACTCGTCACTTTACCCTGTTTGCTTGGGAAAAGTGGCCACATTGTAAGGCTTCAGAAAAATGGATATAGTCCTATTGGCTGCACGTATTTTTTCTTAGAGATGTTCAATGTGACACTGTCCGCCCCCGATAGCTGAGTGGTCAGCGCGACTGAAGGTGAATCCTAAGGCCCCGGGTTCGATTCCCGGCTGTGTCGGAGATTTTCTTCGCTCAGGGACTGGGTGTTGTGTTGTCCTAATCATCATCATTTCATCCCCATCGACGAGCAAGTCGCTGAAGTGGCGTCAAATCGAAAGACTTGCACCCGGCCAACAGCCTACCCAACGGGAGGCCACAGTCACGATTTGACACTTCGTAATATGTAGATTCTAAATATATAACAGGAAACCTTCTATTAGTAATCATGGTTTGGTGAAAAATCCATTTCCCTTAGAGTAGCCACTTAACCCCAACTTACCCTATATAAAGTAATATGCAAAATCCTTCCAGTAAATTAATGATGAGCTTAATCCTGAAATCAACGATGTGTGTTGGAGGGATATGCATCTCAGTGTTGACAGAATAGTTATGAGGTTACTATACACAACTTTTATTCAAAATCCCAGTATGACATTGATCATTAGGAAAAGCTGTTTCCGTTCAAATATTTTTTCGTGGCCGAAGCGTTCGCGGAGGGATACGTTTGTGTGAGTGAAATCTTATGGGACTTAACTGGCTCTGGGCACTATGCGACTTAATTTCTGAGGTCATCAGTCGCCTAGAACTTAGAACTAATTAAACCTAACTAACCTAAGGACATTACACACATCCATGCCTGAAGCAGGATTCGAACCTGCGACCGTAGCGGTCTTTCGGTTCCAGACTGCAGCGCCTAGAACCGCACGGCCACCCCGGCCGGCTATGGGACTTAACTGCTAAGGTCATCAGTCCCTAAGCTTACACACTACTTAACCTACATTATCCTAAGGACAAACACACACACACCCACGCCCGAGGGAGGACTCGAACCTCCGCTGGGACCAGCCACACAGTCCATGACTGCAGCGCCTTAGACCGGAGACGTTTGTCTAAATGTCCTCGCATTGGTGCCACATGGAGAGGGCAACCCTAAACTCAAAAAGTCTCTATCTCAGCCATATACGTATACGTGACTGGGATAAGTCAGCGCAACCTCCATGGAACGTCGGCAACGTCAGATATGTTTTTACCCGTGGAATCACACAACCAGAGTTATAAAAACGACCCGAGACACAGCACTCCGCCGCATTCGTTGTTCAGTCGCGTCTCATTCGTTTCTCGTTCGTTTGCAGTTGCTTATTCGTTCTTTGTTAACATGAACATTGGCACAGCAGTCTTCAGCCATGTTAGATAACAGCATGCTCTGACCTCCATTTCCTTGGAGTCGGACTTGGATAGCCCAATGTTGCTTCTGATACGGTCCCGTCGAGAGAAGGCATCGGCGGACACGAGAGCTGAGGCTATGCACCAGATGTGCGCATTGAGCCTGCGCGGCCCTCCCGGGACCGCAGCCATGACTGCCGGGCCAGCCTCGACTCGCGCTGGCCGGTCAGCCGCTCGAGCCGTACTGGGACCGCCGGGCTGAAAGGTGCCCCGCCAGAAGCCGAGTCCGCCCGGGCACCCGCGCGGCTCGGTTGCTCGTCAAGGCGCGCGCCCGACAGGCGTTGTTGTGGGACCAGAACGAAATCTTTGGGGCACGTATGTAAGCAGATTTTTACTTCGCACAGTATTTACTGACACAGTACTTAACCTCTGGTGTTACATTAACCGTCACATCAAATAAGTATATACAAATAATGTGGAAACGATGAAAGACTACAATCCTCGAGGCAGCTAAGGAGGTTTTGGGACACGTACTGGCTCAAAGCAAGGCAGATTAGTTTGATGAAGAATGTACGAGGAGAACTAAGGAGCATAACACAGCACGAATGAAATTAGTTCAGAGAAGAACTAGAGCAAATCTGAATGAATATAATGAGGAACGCCGTGTAGCTAAGAGGGTTTGCAGACAGAAGAAAAGAGCACTACGAAAGAAAAAAATTGGGAGAAATTCAACAGCTATGAGAGGAGAAGCAAGTACGTGAAACGTACCAAAATATTAAAGAATGAAAGACCGGGTTTCAAACCAGAACAAATATATGTAGGCGTAAAGAAGGCGATTTGATAGGGGAGATGGGCAGAATACTTCCAAGAGTTACTTAACCCAGAAGTATCAGAACAAGAACAACTGTTGGAAATAATTTACTATGGACCAGAGGTCTAAACATCAGAACCCACACTGGAGGAAGTGAAACAAGCCATTAAAACTTCAGATATCAGTAAGGAACCTGGAGAAGATCATATCCAGGCAGAACTTCTCAAATATGGTGGGGAAGCACTGTGGAAATCAATATATAAGGTAATACTGAGCATCTGGCACGAGGAGAGAATGCCAATGGGGAGGAAAACGGCTCTTGTGTTACCCATACATAAAAAAGGAGATAAATTAAACTGCCAGAACTATCGAAGAATGTCTCTGCCAAATAGAACACATATACAGTGTTCTCTAAGATCCTGACTAGGAGTGTTACTCCCTATGTGGAAAAGAGAATTGGGGACTACCAGAGTGACTTTAGAAGAAACAGGTCGACAATGAGTCAAATATTCACATTACACATACTGCTTGAAAAATGTTATAAGCATCAAATAAACAATACCAGCTATACATCGATTTTAAACAAGTCTATGATAGCATCTCAAGAGCGGCATTGCAGAACGTGATGGAAGGGGCTGGAGTGCCTAATAAGCCCGTTAAACTTACTGTGATGACCCTCACTGAAAACAACTGCAAAGTAAAAATACAGGGCGAAATCTCCAGAGAAGTGGAAGTGAAGAACGGACTGAGACAGGGTGACAATATCTCCTCACTACTATTCAACCTCTGCCTAGAAAAAGTCTGAGTCATATAGAGTTAAATAGAGGAGGAAGCACCTTTAATCGTTCATTGCAGTACCTAGCCCACGCAGACGATGTGGCATTACGCGCACGAAACGCTGCTGTGTTGGCTGTTGCCTATCAACAAATCGAGAGAGGTACAAGGGAATTTGGTCTGGTAGTCAATGTCGAAAAGACCAAATATATGGCAATGACCAACCAGCGGAACCTACCATATCTCAGGAGAGCCGACAAGGAGTCTGAAAGGGTGAAAGACTTCAAGTGCCTCAGACCGACTATCACAGAGACAAATGACAGCTAGAATAGAAATGAAAGCTAGAATAGAAGCAGGCAATAGACGCTACTTTGCCGCACTACCCATGCTTAGGAGCTCACTTCTATCACGAAAATCTGATATCCTCATTCACAAAACAATTATAGGATCAGTTGTTATGTATGGTGCCGAGAGGTGGACCATGACTGCAAAGGATCCTTAGCATTTGCGAGAGGAAGCTTCTGCATAAAATATACGGCCCAATATACGATCAAGAAGGTTGGCACATTTGTATGAATGCAGAATTAGAACATCTTTTTGAATAACCTGACATTGTCACTAACATAAAGTAAGAAGACTGTGGTGAACAGGATACGTGGTCACAACGGAGGAAGACAGAACATGCAAGAAGATTTTTGATAGCAAGGCTGGAGGCAGATGACGGAGGAGACATCCCAGAAATAGATGGGTGGACGGTTTTGAAGAAGACATGAAAAAGTTGAGTGTCAGGGGATGGAGACGGAAAGCCACGGACCGGACAGAATGGCAGGATATTGTGATGGAGGCCAAGGCCCTTCATGGGCTGTCGAGTCGAGGAGTAGGTAAGTTACATTAACCTTGCTTTGTTAAGATCGCATTACATCACACAAGTGGTAATGTGTGGTATAGTGGATCCCCATGATATGTTAATTTTGTCGTATATATATATATATATAATATTAATAACTCGGTTATTTAATACAAATTACTGTAGAGGCAACCATACAAATTGTGAAATTGATTCAATTAATGCTTATTTGAAGAAATAATGCATTTTATAACATTAGAAAAAACCTACGGTTACGTTTACAGCATATAAACTGAATATTCTGTGATTCAACAGTCTTCTTCTCATGACTCATTACAAGTACCATTTAGACACTGATCACAGAGTGTAAGGAAACGTTTCATGCACATGTTCAAATGGTTCAAATGGCGCTGAGCACTATGGGACTTAACATCTATGGTCATCAGTCCCCTAGAACTTAGAATTACTTAAACCTAACTAACCTAAGGACATCACACAACACCCAGCCATCACGAGGCAGAGAAAATCCCTGACCCCGCCGGGAATCGAACCCGGGAACCCGGGCGTGGGAAGAGAGAACGCTACCGCACGACCACGAGATGCGGGCTTCATGCACGTGTGTTTTCCGCAATGATGAAAAGTAAATTGAGTTCTTACATCCTTATTGCTGGGCCAGATGATGCACCTCCTTTTCGCAGCTGGCACTTAACCTTGTGCTAGTTTGTCGTTAGCAGCAGATGTTGGTCCACCCATTTTTGATGACCTTCAGCAAAATTCTCTGCACTAGCAGTTCAATATTGCCCTCTTCCTTAGCTGGTGTTACACCAAGCCGAATCCAATTCCCCAAAGGAAATCCTTCCTTGCCATTTTAAGCATGAGTATGCGAATTTACACTTACTTGTCGGCACTATCTCGTAGCGAAAGTGTTAACGTGGGGGTTTAGGAACTTCCCAGCCACTAAGTAGCTGTCAAACGCTAATAACAATGAGTAGCACATGAATGAATCATGGTGACCGGAAATAAACAGATGTGAGAGAGGATTGCTGGACGGCAGGCAGTGTTGCCAACTTTGTTCATATTAGTTTAGTTAAACTAAACGTGTTGGGGATCTGTCGAACCCCATGTTAATAATGAAGGGTTAAAATAATTGATGGCTGTAATATCAGGAACAAGAAGGATATTTAAATCTCCTCCTTTGCTAAGTCAATTTATTGTGTAAAAAGATCTATGCCTTACCATGCAGTTAATTTTATAAAAGTCGTCCTACTAATTACCGATTTTTTTAATGCTCTGTTAGTAAATGGTAAGTATTTAAAAGTTTTTATTGGCACAAACTGAAGTTAGAAGATTACATCAGCCGCGCGGAGTAGCCGCGCGGTTTGAGGCGTCATGAACGGACTGCGCGACCTGTCCCACCGAAGGTTCGAGTCCTCCCTCGGGCATGAGAGTGTGTGTTGTTCTTAGCATAAGTTAGTTTAAGTAATGTGTAAGTCTAGGGACCGATGATCTAAGCAGTTTGGTCCCTTAGGAATTCACACACATTTGAACAAGATTACATCGCGGCAGGGCTGTTCTCATATTGCACATTCGTTCCTCGTTTTGAAAGCGACAATGCTGAGCTTCGTTGTCTGTATGACATTCTGCAAATAATAGATCATGCCTGCATCGAGGACAAATATTTTATATCGCATAGCTGTCAATAAATTTGGTGCATTATTCACATTAATTTATCTCTTTTCACTATTACATGATCAAACATTGAGGACGACAGTACTGATGAGGTATTTACTTAGTATACCTAACAAACATTGCATTTACCTCGTAGTGCAGCACATGTGGAACGCGCTGTGGCATAAACTTCCTCTCTCTCAGTTATCGAGAGTTACTTCAGCTGACGCTCTTGTGGTTCTAGAAATAATGCAAGCAAATGCATTGAATTTATTTCCATTTTTTCGCTTAAGAGGTTTCGGGCGCTTGCTTTCATTAGTGCTGCTTCCAGCAAATGTTTGACAACATTAGGACACACGTCTTCGTTAAATACCATCTCTTATGGACGTTTAAAACATTTAACCAAACTATAAATTTCACTTATAAATGCGCCATTTTACATATATGAGAGTGCTTACCATACTGCCCACCACATTCTCAGCGCAGTTTTTCTGTAGCTGCTACACCCGTGGGACAAGCAACTACAGCACCGAATCACTGTCAGCTTTCATAACGTTGGCATCTCCTTGAAATACTTCAAGAAAATGAATTAATTTGTCAGCTACCTGGTAATGCTAGTTCCCAAACAAGTGCCGGCCGCAGTGGCCGTGCGGTTCTAGGCGCTGCAGTCCGGAGCCGCGGGAATGCTACGGTCGCAGCTTCGAATCCTGCTTCGGGCATGCATGTGTGTGATGTCCTTAGGTTAGTTAGGTTTAAGTAGTTCTAAGTTCTAGGGGACTGATGACCTAAGATGATAAGTCCCATAGTGCTCAGAGCCATTTGAACCATTTTGAACCCAAACAAGTGTATTTTTCCGAATTCACGTAAAACTCCAGCAATTTGTTCATGCTGAATAAACAAGGATTTTAGCACGATACACAAAGTATTGCAGCGCGTCTCAGCGTGCTGCTTCAAGGTAAACCACAACCGCGAGACTTTCAAATGACCATTCTTTTTTTAAGTAAGTTACGGCATGTTTTGATTACAACGATGGGTGAAGATTATGACAACAGTCCTGCAGTCATTCTTCCTCAAGGGTGGAGAATAGAACAGTGCTGAAGGAGTGGTTGTTGTATGGAAGGCGACAACAGTTCTCTGGGAATTCTTCACATTTGCCTCTGATAGGTAGCGAATGCGAAGTTCAAGAGATTACTTGTAAATATCCGTAACTTGCTTATGTTACTGTTTCGTCCAGTACATTTGTAGCACTTTTCTCCAACAAACAAGAACCATGCAACGAAGAGGACCCGCTTTTCGCACTGCAGTTCTGATGGTACTGGATGCGTAATGAGATTAAAATAATGCCTTTTACTGTACGCGTCTGTCCACGAGTCAGTTGTACTGCTCACTCGCCACATTTGGGGTACCACAACGACACAGTATTCGCCTGCTATTTCTTTTTCACGGTGGGAAATTATTGGTGTGTGAAGAAGCACATCTCTCGCAAATGCAGTAGGTTACCATGTTTCTATTTCTGGCAGTGTCCGTGAAAGATCTAGACAGAGCTCTCCTGTCCCTCTGATGAAGGGCCACAGATATCTTGTGCACATTGTTACATACTTCTCCAGGACAGCGGATTCTGCTGACTCCGGAACGTTGCCACTACTATTGATCTGACCATTAGGAGGACCTATGCAGTTATTAAAGTGTCGCAACAGCGTCCACAGTTTTCCTGCACGTGATACCAAGTTTTAGTTGCTTTCAGTATGCCAAAGGAGTAGACCACTGACCACATCGAAAACTTACAAAATTGGACCGCAGGGGACCTTGCTTGTGGAAAATCAAAATGCTTCAAATGGCTGTGAGCACTATGGGACTTAACTTCTGAGGTCATCAGTCCCCTAGAACTTAGAACTACTTAAACCTACCTAACCTAAGGACATCACACACATCCATGTCCGAGGCAGGATTCGAACGTGCGACCGTAGCGGTCGCGCGGTTCCAGACTGTAGCGCCTAGAACCACTCGGCCACTCCGGCCGGCTGTAGAAAATCACCCACGAATGTTAGTTACATGAAGAAGAATGTAAAACGTAAGGTGCAAGAGATTGTTGAAACTTTTCTAGACGATATAAAACAGTTGACGAAAGTGTAATAAAAACCTAACTACAGAATTTGAGATCGAGTTTCATAAAGGAGCTCAGAAAGGCAGAGGCTTTAGAAAGAAGCGAAAAAAAAGAATGGATTAATTGTAAAAACCAAAAAAAGGTGCCTGTACTATGTTAATTATTGTATTGGGCATTACTGAGTTACATCGATTATTTTACATAACAATTTGTTTTTGTTTTCATAGGCTCAAGAACAGCCTCTTCGTAGAATATGATAGCTTCACGATTCTCGTAGGAATGCAGACGATTCAGAAAGCAATTCCTATCGCGTGTGGCCCGTCATTCCCGCTTTGCCAGCTCTGTCCGTTTCACTGTTACACCCAGCCCTGCTGACACCCGGGTTCGGCCGGATACCCGAACGAGCTGTGAGCCTCGACGGTGCATCGCGGCTCGCGCCCTCTGTTCCCGGTACAGCGACCAACAGAACGGAGCGGTCGGCCGCAGGTCGGTTTCAAAGCGACGTACAGCGTAAGGTTCTTGCACCCTCTCCCCTTACTATACCTCAATAGCTGTAACTGACGTAACTGCTTCGTCCACAGTGCTAGTTCCACGTTGGAGCACAGGCACGGACGTACACATGTCTGCGCAACGGTTCGAAGCTTTCGGATTAGGAGCGGACGTGTGGTACGCATGCCACTGCGTCGGCTTCCACTGACCGGGAACCACTAAAGCCTCAGACTGAAGTGGGCAGGTGAACATCCTTATCGACTTCCAGAGTGGCAAAATGTAGAGTATTCGCTCGAGTTCCGCTTCAGCTTGTCCAACACTGATTGATGAGTACGTGTTACACGCTACCGTGATGAACGCATACGGACAGACTCGTATTGTCGAGCGGTATAGCGAACAAACGCCCAGTAAGACGGTCTGCGACGCCATTGGCATTAACATCTACATCTACGTGATTACTCTACTATTAACAATAAAGTGCCTGGTAGAGGGTTCAATAAACCACCTTCAAGCTGTCTCTCTACTATTCCACTCTCGAACGGCACGCGGGAAAAACGAGCGCTTATGTTTTTCTGAGCGAGGCCTGATTTCTCTTATTATATCGTGATGATCATTTCTCCCTAAGTAAGTGGGTGCCAACAGAATGTTTTCGCAATCGGAGGAGAAAACAGGTGATTGCAATTTCACGCGAAGATCCCGTCGCAACGAAAAACGCCTTTGTTTTAATGACTACCACTCCAATTCACGTATCATGTCTGTGACACTACCTCCCCTATTTCGCGATAATACAAAACGAGCTGCCCTTCTTTGTACTTTTTCGATGTCATCCGTCAGTCCCACCCGATGCGGATCCCGCACCGCACAGCAATACTGCAGAATAGGGCGGACAAGCGTGGTGTAAGCAGTCTCTTTAGTAGACCTGTTGCACCTTCTAAGTGTTCTGCCAATGAAGCGCAGTCTTTAGTTTGCTCTACCGACAATATTATCTATGTGATCGTTCCAATTTAGGTTATTTGTGATTGTAATCCCTAAGTATTTAGTTGAATTTACAGCCTCCAGATTTGTGTGACTTATCGCATAATCGAAATTTAGCTGATTTCTTTTAGTATTCAGGTGAATAACTTCCACTTTTCCTTATTCAGGGTCAATTGCTACTTTTCGCACCATACAGATATCTTATCTAAATCATTTTGTAAGTCGTTTTGATCATCTGATGACTTTACAAGACGGTAAATGACAGCATGATCTACAAACAATCTAAGACGGCTACTCAGATTGTCTCCTATGTGGTTAATAAAGATCAGGAACAATAGAGGGCCTATAACACTTCCTTGGGGAACGCCAGATATTACTTCTGTTTCACTCGGTGACTTTCCGTCTATTACTACGAACTGTGACCTTTCTGATGCGAAATCACGAATCCTGTCGCACAACTGAGGCGATACTCCGTAGGCACTCACTTTCGTTAGAAGACGCTTGTGAGGAACGGTGTCGAAAGCCTTCTGGAAATCTAAAAATATATAACCAATTTGACATCCCCTGTCGATAGCACTTATTACTTCATGAGTATAAAGATCTAGATGTGTTTCACAAGAACGATATTTTCTGAAACCGTGCTGACTATGTGTCAATAAATGTGTCATAATGTTCGAATACATTATATGTTCCAAAACCCTACAGCAAATCGACGTTAGTGATATAGGCCTGTAATTCAGTGGATTACTCCCACTTCCCTTTTTGGGTATTGGTGTGACTTCAGCAATTTTCCAGTATTTAGGTACGGATCTTTCTGTGAGCGAGTGGATGTATATAATTGCTAAATATGGAGCTATATTATCAGCATACTCTGAGAGGAACCTGACTGGTATACAATCTGGACCGGAGGCCTTGCCTTTATTAAGTTATTCAAGCTGCTTCGTTACTCCGAGGATATCTACTTCTATGTTTCTCACCTTGGCAGTTGTTACTGAGTGCAATTCAGGAATATTTACTTCGTCTTCTTCGGTCTGGGCTCCTACGTGTTGAGGGCAATCTTAACAGCAACCTCTTCATCTGGGAGTTTTAGAGTCCGGGGTACTGCCCCGTCTGCAACTATACGTGCACATTTCAGCAGTACAATGTCCAGGCACATGTGGCAAGTAATGTGCAAACTTCCTCGAAGAACGATGGGTATCATTGGTTTCCTGAGCTGCACGGTCGCCTGACACGTCGCCCATCAGACACGTCCGGGGTATGGTCGGCAACTTGTTGGTTACGGTCCTTTTGTAGCCACTGTGAATGCTTTGTGGACGCTCCTACAATCCACGTGGCAGTATATTCCCCAGCAGCATATCCAAAGCTTCTTTGATTCCATGCCCTGACGTGGCGCTTTCACACCATACTGAATTGTCACGGTCGAACTGCATGTACTGTTCTGCAAAAACTAAAAATTTGGATATTCCGTGTGCCTAATTTGTGGAATGAACTTCATTGTTATTACGTAATTCCTTCTTGGTGTTGCAATTTTCGTAAACACTACTGTATATTTATAAAAGGCGTTCGGCACTGTATCACACAGCCCCCTAAAGTTCAAAGTTCGATCGTACGGAGTATCTTTACCCATACGTAATGGATGCGATGATTAAAAAAAATAATAATAAGAATCCAGGACAGCGAATGTTTAACAGAATCAAAAGTAATAATTAGTGTGCCTCAAGAAAGCGTAACAGTACCCCTAATGCTGTCAGTGTAAAAGCTTCATCAGACAGGATCAGCAGCACTGTACGATTGTTCGGTGACATGCGACGGTCTACAGCAATTTATCGTCTTTGGACGATCGCGAGGAAACGCAGAAAAAGTTTGACAAAATTTCCACTTGATATTACGCAATGTGGCTAATTACAAGATAATTCCCGTAACAAACAGAAAGAACCCGACAGTGGTGGATTATATGATTAGCAGCAAACTTAGAAGACTAGCACATATTCTAAATCACGTAGTTATACGCTCGTGTTTCCCTATATAAGTTAAAGAAGGGCCTTTGAATGCCTTAGCTTTTTGGGGTTCTATACTTCAAACTACAAAAACTGAGCCCTTATAGGATTACTTTTTCCATAAATTCCTTTTTTATTTATTGTCATTTCATTCCCCACCCCCATCCCTTATGGGCAGGGGGCAGGCTGTCGGCGGGTACAATTTGGCGCTCTTCAGCCAAATGAAAGTAAAATTATTAAGAAACATAATATTAAAGCCGGACGTAGCGGTCGCACACGAATATACAAAACAGATAGACTGTTGCATAAAGTAAAACGAAAAGTTGTTTGATTAAACTATATACATAGATGAGTGAAGAAATGCGTGGATGTAGAGATGGGTGGATGTAGATTGCCAGGGAGAGAGATTTCATGGGAATGTGGCATGAAAAGGATGCGTAGAAGAGGATCAGTGAGAGGGGGAGAAACTAGGGGGTGGGTAGTGTCAAGTCCAGGGGCAACGTAGGATATGTGGAGGTGTTCAAGATGGAAGAATATGCTCAATAAGTTCTGTTTTTCCAGGTCAATAAATAAAATATAAATGAAACCAATGGAAAGAAACAAATCAATTTGTTTACGTTTCTAATACAGAACGCAAAAATCACTAAATCCGTATATCCTAGGCAGGTAAATTCAGTGTCAATTTGTATATGTAAAGAGAAGATTGTGGCACTTAATTCAGTAGCTGGCGTAAACTTGCGAAAAAACTTCTGAGGCAAGCAGATTAGAGGCGCCATCTATTCGTTCTTTGGTGTACTACGAAACTAACAGCGCCATCTACCAGTTCTTTGGTGTACTACGAAACTGACAGCGCCATCTACCAGTTCTTTGGTGTACTACGCCGTGATGCTCGTGTCACTAAGGTAAACGTCCGAACTACTAAGCTGAGCAGACTTCTAAAACTTTCCATTACGATATCGGTTTTTCTGTGAACGACTTTGTTGAAATACATCCTATACATTGCCCCAAACTACTTTCAAGTTACGAGTGAAAACCCCGCGAAAATCCGTCTAGAGTTTTGTAAATAATCGCGTTGAAACAGACAAAAGACACGACGGTTTTAGATAATTTCTTTAAATTACGATATCTTTTTTCTCATGATCTGATTTTGTTGAAATGATTCCTATAAATTGCTCCAAGCCACGCCCAAGTTACCTGTGAAAACCTCATGAAAATTCGGAAAAGTTTTGGAAATTTGTGATAAGGTCTTATGGCACCAAACTGCTGAGGTCATCGGTCCCTAAGCTTATACACTACTTAAGCTAACTAACGCTAAGGAGAACACACACCCAAACACACCCATGCCCGAGGGAGGACTCGAACCTCTGACGGAGGAGCCGTGCGAACCGTGACAAGGCGCCTGAGGCCGCTCGGCTACACCGTGCGGCATGAAAATTCGTCTAGCAGTTTTGGAGATTAGCATATTCAAACTGGCATACAGATAGAATCGAAGATTTTACAGTTTTATTATTAGTATAGATATAGACACATATTTTGTGGTACTAGTACAAAGTAATATTATATCAGTTGAGGGGGAAGACAATGTTGCGTGTGCTTTGGGGTAAGTGCGATGTGTCTTGAAGACGCAGGTGGGACTTGCTCTAGAGAACTACTTCAGCATTCGGGGTAGGTATCGAGTAAGCGTGAAGCCAGATTTCGAAGTAAGTCAGAAGCGTACTGCTAGGATAGTAAAGTTTCAGTATAGGCCTTGGGGAAGCCCAACAGGGACGTTTTGGAAAACATAAACGGTAATTTGTGCGACAAAAATAATTTTCTTCACCCGTAACCCAGCTGAGAAAGATCAGTGAACTTGACGGAGGAATACTGTGCGGAAATCCAGAATTCGAGAGTTAGAGATTGTGTGTATGTCTTGAGGTAGCGTAATTCACAGAGCGCCAATTGTCCAAGTACAGTGTCTCTTTACATTAATTACTTCTTTATCTTTAGGCAGAGCATACTTTTTCCAGCTGATCTAGTAAACAGCGTAAAGCAAAGAGAGCATATTGTATTTGTATCTGCTAGACGGCTACCGTACAATTATTTTGTCAAATTTCGTCGCACCGAATAAGAAGATATATTAATTTTTATTGTTAACTTGCGACATAATGGACGTAGAATTGTTACGATATTCAGTTATCTGTATTCAGTTTCACACGATCTCAAGAAGTGCTGGTATAATCTGTAAATAAAACCTGCGGAAATATGAAGAGTCTGATAGCCCATTACCGTTTACTTATTGACTTTCTTTGTAATCACCGTAATTGATCTTCCCTATTCTTTTTTATGAGAGTTCTGTGGGATGAAGTTGTTTGTGAGTTCGTGGCCTTGCTATTGGAGCCTGCAGTCTTCCAAATCTGTTGTGAATATATTCACCTTTGAACTCCAAACACAATACACATATCACTGGCTTCTAGCGCGCAGAAGTTTCGTACACTGCATGACGGGCAACACTTCTTCAACCACTAAAACACTTGAGACGCTGTCTCACGTGACTCCATATAATTCAGTTTTTTCTTTTATATTCATTCAGTATTTGAGGATGAGAGTACTTAGCGAATTCCAATAAACTTTACATTTAATTTCAAACCTTTAGAATTTTTATCTTGCTGGCAGCCCCCACAAAATAATGAAAGGAAAAATGTTTATTGCTTACTACATTTTCGATGTTCATCTAGTAAAACTTGAATACCAGGAATGATGTTTTAATTTACAACTTCTTTACTACTGCAGATTTTATCCCATACGCTAGCGAGGTACTCTCTGGAAGATCATTACATCGATGACTTTCAATAACGCTGCGTTAAATTGCTAACTGTATCCACAAATCTTTTTGCAAGCAGTAACCATATACACTGAAGCGCCAAAGTAACTGGTATATGCATGTGTATTCAAATACAGAGATATGTAAACAGGCAGAAAACAGCGCTGCGGTCGGAAACGCCTATATAAGACAACAAGTGTCCGGCGCAGTTGTTAGATCGATTACTGGTGACAATGGCATGTTATCAAGATTTACGTGAGTTTGAACGTGGTGTTACGGTCGGCGCACGACCGATGGGACACAACATCTCCGAGCTAGCGATGAAGTGGGGATTTTCCCGAATGACCATTTCACGAGTGCACCGTGAATATTAAGAATCTGGTAAAACATCAAATCTCCGATATCGCTGCGGCCGGAAAAAGATCCTGTATGAACGGGAACCAACGACGACTGAAGAGAATCGTTCAGCACGACAGAAGTGCAAACCTTTCGCAAATTGCTGCAGATTTCAAGGCTGGGCCATCAACTAGTGTCAGCGTGCAAAGCATTCAACGAAACATTATCGATATGGGCTTTCAGAGACGAAGGACCACTTGTGACCCCTTGGTGACTGCTCGACAGAAAGCTTTACACTTCACCTGGGCCCGTCAGCACGGCCATTGGGCTGTTGATGACTGGAAACATGTTGCCAGGTCGGACGAGACTTGTTTCAAATTGTGTCGAGAGTTGTTTCAAATTGTATCGAGCGGATGGACGTGTACGGGTATGGAGACAGCCTTATGAATGGACCCTGCATATGAGCAGGGGACTGTTCAAGCTGATGGAGACTCTGTAATGGAGTCGGGCGTGTGCAGCTGGAGTGATATGGGACCCCTGATATGTCCAGATAAGACTCCGACAGGTAACACGTACGTAGGCATCCTGTCTGATCACCTGAATCCATCATGTCCGTTGTCAATTCCGACAGACTTGGGCAACTGCAGCAGGACATTGCGGCACCCCAAACGTCCATAATTGCTACTGAGTGGCTCCAGGAACACTCTTCTGAGTTTAAACACATCCGGTGGCCACCAAACACACCAGACATGAACGTTATTGAGCATATGTGGGATGCCGTGCAACATGCTGTTCAGAAGAGATCTCCACCACGTAGTCTTTTATGGTTTTATTGAAAGCCCTGCAGGATTCATGATTCATGGTGCCAGTTCCCTCCAGTACTACTTCAGACATTAGTCGAGTCCATGCCACGTCGTATTGCGGCACTTCTGCGTGTTCGCGGGGCCCTACACGATATTACGCAGGTGTACCAGTTTCTTTGGCTCTTCAGGGTATATACGACCGAATTATGTCATTATACGACACATAGTTTAGGAGCTATGACGTCATGAACATTGAGATGCGTGAAAAAAACAGCTTTTGTTAAAACGGAGCACATCGTCAAAGACTTAACACATTAATTCATTTGTAAAATAATCTGACATTTGAAGCTACATATTACGTAGGAGTTTAATTCCTTAGAGAATCGTGGATGGGATTACCGATGTAGCCCAATGCTTAAGATAATGCTCTCTTTAAGCAGGAGATCCATGTTTGGCCTACGTTTTCATTGGTCACGTATTATTCGTCTTCTGCAAGTACTGACTGTTAAACTGTTCATCGGTGCTTCAGTTGCACAGGACAGAAGAAAACGTTCTGTCCGTGAAAACAATACATGCGAAGGAAACTAAGGAAAAATATATAATTTAGAACGTATTTGCCGAAGCGAACTACGTACGAAAATTGAATGATTGAGAATTCCATGGTACTACACGTGAAGGCTTGCTTGTAAGCTCCTCAGTCTTTATGTCGCTGTCCTAACAGCATTACCCATCCTTATATCCGTCCCAACAGCTATTCACTTGCACATCGGCAGGAGGCTACTCGTTCTTTGCTCTGAGCACTATGGGACTGAACATCTGAGATCATCAGTCCCCTAGAACTTAGAACTACTTAAACCTAAATAACCTAAGGACATCACACACATCCATGCCCGAGGCAGGATTCGAACCAGTGACCGTAACGGTCGCGCGGTTCCAGACCGAAGCGCGTAGAACCGCTCGGCCACACCGGCCGGCGAGGCTACTCCCTGCACTTCAGTGATAGCTTGCTGTGCAATTATTATTGCCCATCCTTCCCACATAGGGCTCTTGGCTAGACCGGCTAGAGCAACTCTTTAATGCTAGACAAATAGCGAAAATATTCTCTCAACATCCAGCAGTTATTGAATAGACTGGCTAGAGCTACTCTACAGCGCTCGATCATTTATTTTCTTCTAACATAGGAGTGCACAGCTTTAGTGCGAACATTAATCATGTGTTTTCCGTGCAATACTTATTTTCAATTCTGTATGTTCCCAAAAGGTGGCAGCACCTGGTTCACTAAAGCTGTTTATTACGATGTTACCATGGCTTCCAGAAATTAAGACAATTTCTAAGCGCTTTAAAACAGCTCCTATGAGTTTTTAGTAACTTTGAAGTAACGTGTGTTAGAATACGTTGTAAGATCTAATGTGTACTACACTGTCCAACAAGTGATTGTTTACTGCAACTGTGCATTAAAAGTATTCGCAATTGTGAATATGGAAAACCATCAGCTGTAGAATGGAATGACGACAGTGAAAATTTGTGTCGGACCGGGACTCGAACCCGGATTTCCCGCTTATCCCGAGCGAACATCTTATCGTTTTGCTATCCGTGCACAACTCACGGCCCGATCCAAACTTCTATATGTCGTCAACCATGTGTCCCCAACCAGTATTCGTACATCCATTATGTATTTCCCTTACATGGTAGATATTTTACTTGCACGCCGCATGCCCGATATCGGCGGATGCATACGATATTGCAGTGCCTGTGTTATTATGTATTACGTTGCAAAGTTCCTTTAATAAAACAGGCACTTCATTATCGTAAATAATACTTACTGTGTTTACATTCGACAACGACCTGTACTATGACATTACAGTGGGACTGTTTCATAGCATGAACAATGTTCAGTCTGTAACATTATGTGATTGCCCTACCATTTTAAATCATTCACTAACCTAGCAGTCGCTCGGCAACAGCTACAGTTAGCAAATAACGTTGCGAGAATATAAAAAAAACCAACGTTCTGTGACGTGACGTGTTTATTGTGGAAGCGCCGTCAGAGATGCTGCGAGCTATTGACTTTGAAAACCGCTGTCCGAAATTCGGACAAAAGAAGAGCATTTTTTACACATTCTTTTGATGTACGAGATATTCTCGATGAACAGTGACTCACTCTTCTGTCACTTGTAATTTGTGTAGGACACGCATGTATGGCCACCGTATTATTGTTGTTTAAAAAATATTATTTTAGTGTGATATGAAAGTGCCATACTGCATGCATGTGCTAAGCTATATTGCGCGACGTGTATCTGGGAATGTTAAAAGGTGTAAGTTCGTTACATATCGACTGCCATAAATTCAAAGTTAAATTATTTAGTATAGAAGCTATGTCTCACGACTTCATGACCATACGTATTTAATTTTCTTTTATGTTTCTGCAAATTTTGATGGTTCACGGTCACAAATTGTTTTGTCGATATCGGACGGAAGTTGCATACGGCGAAATAATTTTCTCCGCACGTTATTCTACGGGTAATTGCATGATGAACTTTTGCCCCTTAGGAAATTCATGTTGAGCTATCCTAAAACGATTATATTTTCAATAGGCCCTGGCCAGTAAAGGTATTCAAAATTACTACAATAACTAGTTATGTCTACTGGCCTAAAATAAATATATATCATTATGTGCTTTTCTCTGCAAATATATTTCCACTACCGATCATAGCTGTATGTTGAATCACAAACGTAAACATATTGTTGTAAGTTTTAACGGTAGTTTAGTTAGAAATGAGCCTCATTCACATTACCTGATGACGAAAGTGATGTTACAAATTTACGTTTTTATGTATTATAATCTACCGTGTGACACAGTCAGGGTCAGCCAGTTGTTACCCTGCCGGAGAGCACGCTTCTGGGGTCGGCAGATGTGCCGGTCCCGGATCGAATCCGCCTTGCGGGTTATCGACGAGGCTCGGTCTGTCGGCCAGTATGGACGTGGTTGATAGTTTCCCCCATCCCACTAGGTGAAAATCGAGCTGGCACCCAAGTTGCACCTCAGTCACGCGATTCACAAACATTTAGAAAACTTTCGCTCACTATTACACTAATAACACTACACGCAGACAGTTTTGATACGTATATTCTGTCCTGGCGCGGAGGGAGGTTGGGGTCAGGGTGGAGCGAGGGGTGGTAATGGGGTTGTGAGACGAAGGGCATCCGGCCGTCCCTAAAACTATCCATGCCAAAACCGTTAATTAACATGCCCACCCAGAGCCGATGCGAGGCAGAGGTATAGGGAAAAGAAGAAAAAAAAGTGGCCAGGCGTTTGCCCGTTGGCATTAAAGTTCAACATGTATGCTGGTGAACTTGTTGACGACCGTAAGCGTTGGTGTAAGAAAGGTATACAATACATCAGAACTCTACGACTCAAAGCTGCAAGGTCGCACCAGCGAGTGGGCAATCAAATAACCCACCACTATTCAGATTTTGCAGCGGCTGCAGTGTGGCTGCAGTATCGAGATGCTGCTGGAAAGGAACTGTGGCCAATGAAAAATATTGAAACCTGTTTCCAATTCCGACTAACAATAACTGAGAATTTCATATATTTTTCTGGAAAGAGACAGTGAAAAGAGTGAAGAAGAAGAGGCGGAGAAATGTATTGACAACGCTCATGCAATTCCAATAATAAAACGCCCGAGAATACCAATTCTTGTGTCATCACTTACTACAAAGAAGTTACACAGCCGTACATCTAGTTGAGATGGTGAATAAACCCCAGAAAAGTCTTCTCATTGGAGAATATGTCTCTTTTCACTTAAGAAAGGAACTTTTTTGCAGTTTCATAAAAAATTGTAAAATTATAAAAAAATGTGATTGTATTCCTACTAGTGACCAACCCCTGATTCGCACACATAGCCGGAAAACTTGCTTACAATACATAATAATATTCACAAACATTACTAATGAATCGGTCTATTAGTGGAACCTGTATTATTAAGGGCGAAAACAATAGTCTACGCTCGTTATCCCATGTTATCTTCCGTTTCCTCTAGTGTAAACGCTTGTT
Source organism: Schistocerca piceifrons (assembly GCF_021461385.2). NCBI lineage: Eukaryota > Metazoa > Arthropoda > Insecta > Orthoptera > Acrididae > Schistocerca > Schistocerca piceifrons. Next base: position 872,894,435 of record NC_060139.1, read on the forward strand.
CACTGATACAAGCGAATGGTACAGAACACTTTCGAACTGTCTGTGAACGATCTTTCGCTTGAGTTCGATTCTATCCGTTGCGGTGTAAGCCAGACTTTGGATGGCACATACTATTCACCGAACTTCCAGCATCAGTTTGAAGAAAGGCAGAACATGTAATGGATACTGACTAAAAACAAGGGAACGCACATCGTGAAGTCTCAGGTCTGTAGCACTATTCACCGTGAAACTAACACGACTCCCCACCCACCCGCCACAACACAGGTCGTGGCTACACTCTTGTTAGGCTCCTGACAAGCATTCCGTTATTATTATTTCTTAATTCTTCATTAATTATATCTTGAAGTTTTTGTTTCAGTTTGGCTATATTTGAATTCTTGTAATACTTGAACCAGTAAATGTGGTGTGATGTAAATCGGATGAGAGAAAGAGCCGTAAGATACTGTTTTTACTGTCAACGTTGCATGGCGAAGCCGTTGGCTGCCAGATGACGTCAGGCGACGTCGACCAATGGGAGCGCATTCGCCAGTACTGATCTCTTTTTCACCGCTTAAGATTTACGCACGCACATATTGCGGATTTTCCCTTCGAGTATTGGCAGCAAAACTGCATTTCTTTTTGTCTGACATAAAAAAGCGGTCGTTTTATCTTTATGGCACCAATAGCCTTTCCCCAGCATTATTTGTGCTGTTCCATTGCCGTCCGTGACAGCACACAAAAAGGAAAGAAAAAATGGCATGTTGCCAATAGTATGACAATTTAAAACAGTCTATTTTGTACTGTCATGTACAGTAAAAATATACTTTTCAGTGTCAATCTGTTATGTATATTAGAAAACAGTTTAACTCCATATGAAATAATTGGTGTGAGATGGATAAATGTATCATTAATTCTTACTGCACTCGCATCTAGCACAATAAACAAACTGCGAGCACTGCATGTCGTATGGTAAGCAATATTTTTGATCCTTTTTAGATTGTCAGTCACTTGATTGATTTAATACGTCCACAACGATTACCTTTCCTGTTTAGATTTCGGTGTGCCATAGGAAGTATTCCTCCATGTATTAACTCATTTCCCAGCATCCTTTCTTCCAGTTAATATTTTACACACTTCCTTTCTTTACTGATTATGTGGGGAACAGCTTCATTTTTTATACTGCCGTTTATGGACGAAATAATTATTTGTTCCTGTAATTCTTCCACACTTTCGTAGAGAACAGCAGCGTCTTCAGCAAATGTTATCATTGATAACTTTTTACTCTGAATTTCACTCAGCCTACATGAACGTTTGTTTCTTTGATTTCTTCTCCGATATGTAAGTAGGGTAGCATAGGATAAAGACTTCATACTGGTCTACGACTTTTTTAATCGAGCGGTTCTACTTTGGCCTTTCATTCTTATTGTTGCCACTTGGCTACCGCACGGGTTGTATATTACTCGTCTTTCTTCAAAGAGCACATCTTATTTTCTAACGATGTAGAACAATTTGCACTAATTTGCTTTGACGTCAGCTTTTTCTAGTTCGACAAATCCTCTGAAAGTGTCCTGGTTGCAATTATGTACAAACAACGTCTCCCGTACATTCACCTTTCCTAAAACTACACCAATTTTCATCTAACAGACCCACAACTTTCCGTCCCATTCTTTCGTACATTATTCTGAGCGGCATGAGCTGTCTAAATGATTGTACAATAGCTATCACCATCATCGCCTCATCGCTAACTTCGCGATCGTATGAATGATAGATCTATTGTTTAATCCTAGCTTTACCGACACTTTTTCAATCTCTGACTGTAACAGTGGCTCTCCCGTATTCTCCAAAATTACCTTCTTCTACAATTTTAGTAGACAATTCTTTTCTCTTGTAGACCCATTGCAGTTACCGTTTACTCGCCCAATTTTCTCTGTTCAACCGTTGAATCCATCTTGCACTCTTAATGAAGACGCCAAAATCTTTTCTGACTTTTCCGTGTGCCAAATCACAACTTCTACCGACCATTTCTCTTTCGACTGTTTCACATTTTTCCCTTCAACAATTTCACTTCCTGCCACTTCTTACTCGATTCATTACGAAGCGCCATGTATCAGTATTCCTTTCATTCCCGAACATTCCTATATTTCCTTCTTTAGTCGAAGAATTTCATAATTTCTTCTGTATGTGCCGCCGATGCAGAATATAGATGTAGCTAGGACCGCCGTATGGCATGCAGAGAACAGATTTACTTGGGATCCTCTGTATGTGCAATGAAGTAGAGAATACAGATGCAGGCAGAACTCATTGTATGCGCTAAGGAGTGCAGAATACAGGTGTAAGTAGGACCACTGTAAGTACAATAGTACGCACAGTACAGATTTAGGTACTGTATACTCAAAAGTATCCGAACGACCTGAACTGCAGTCCGCCCGATTTGTATACAAAACACATAACGTAATTTTCTTGCAGATCCTCTGCTATCTTCCCGGCACAGGCGTTTGACTACACAAAATGGTTGCTACAGAAGACGGTTGGATGAACGTGCTCTGTATGGCTATCACTCCAGATGAAAATTAAGACGACAACAACGAAAACGTCAGAAAAAAACGTTATTAGAGATGACACAGTCTTTAACATTTGTAAATTCAAATTTGTTACAATAAATGACACTTCAAAAAGCAAACTTGAAATTACTTGCCAAAAACGTTTGTTCTGGACCCGGACTCGTGACTCCAACCCGACAATTATAGTCCCTGTTGACTAACCACGACAGATCCTAAATGTGGTTCCAATCAGAAGTAATGTAGTGTGCGCATGTTTAAATTTGAAATGACGTGACATAAAGCTTTGTGTTGCAGAGGGATCTAATCCAGCATCTAACTAGAATGGTAACTAAGCACAATCAAATGTTAGATGTAAAAACTTTTCACCAGTAGCGAAATGACTCGAACTGAAATGAGGAGAAGACAAATTTTTGCAATACCAGCGTTCGAAACCGGCACCTATTGTCGTTGATTTCTAGGCACGAGTATATATTAAATATCGGTTTATTTCACCAGCGGAGATAAGTGTACATATCTGAACTGAACGTAACGAGACGTAAAGTTCTGTGCTGAGTGGGAGTCGAAACTTGCACATATTATCGTTGTTGCATACACACGCCATCGACTTAGATTGACTTGTTTGAACCTGGAATGACACGATGAGAAGTTCTGTGTCTGACTGGGAGTCGAAATCGGCACCAATCGTTATTGTTGACAACACTCGAAGAGACAATAAAAATCATAGTTATTTGTCAGCTGTAGTTTAGTGTGCTCATGCTACAAATTGAAATGGCACAATAAAACGTTTTGTGTTCGACGAGGATATGAACACAGATAGCCGGCGGCTGTGGCCGAGTGGTTCTAGGCGCTTCAGTCCGGAACCGCGCTGCTGCTACGGTCGCAGGTTCGAATCCTGCCTTGGGCATGGGTGTGTGTGATGTTGTTAGGTTAGTTAGGTTTAAGTAGTTCCAACATTTGAACACAGATACGTACCTTTTGTGGAGAACTTGATGAATTTGGAGTCGTGTGGAAACAGCGAAACGGTGAAACTGTAGCACCACAAAGGAGTCAAATGCGGCAAAAGGGGGATCTGACTCCGAATCCCAGTCCAGTACCAATATTTTCGGCATCTCAAGTTGAAACGAAAATAAGCCTAAGAAATAAGTGGTCTGCGATCTTACGTGTGACTGGCTCATTAATAAAATTAGATTTGTGGCCTAGGAAAGATTACTGGCGGCAGAGTTTCAACTTGCCACCACTTCCGCGTCTGTCACGGCCCAACCTGCACCAATTTCGCTGCAGAAGGCAGTGAAGGGACTTCATGGTTAATGTGGATTTGGAACCACATTGCAAACTTACGTTATTCAACTGAGGTAACCAGATGTTATGATGGTCTGTTCGTGCTGGTTAACAATGGTTGCCTGATATGTGAATTGAACCCAGACCTTAAGCAGATGAAGTTAGAGTCATTCCAACAGATCTCCAAACTACACGTAGCGGTCGCTCATGATTTTGCTGCAACAAAGCATTCTCCACACTAGCTGAAAATTCTAATTCCATGCAGTTCGATTAGAGCCTGTTCAAAACATTCACATCCTTGTTCGTTACTTTGATAAGTGACGTTGTTACAGTTTACCAATATGGCCACCCGGTTACTGACAAATGTCATAGAATGCGTTCATTTAACCATAATGGATTTCGAGACTTCACGTCTCATCTTCAAACGCAACATAACAGTATTTCTCATAACGGACGTATTACAAATACCCAGTTCACCAGTCCTAAAGTTAAGTCGGAGTTCTCGTGTTTAAATCATAATATACAGATATTATAATTTTTACCTTATGTGTTCCCCATTATCATGTACTGCTGGCATCTACCTATTCTGTAAATATGAAGTAACCTTTACAGTAGCTGCCCCTGAAACCAAATGCACACATTCGGCTACATTTTGCCATCACTAAAATCAAATCATATAGCAGCCAGCAGCACGAGCTGGAAATTTTTGCAGGAAGTGTTGTTTACTGCTTTAACTTCTGTGGCGCTATGTGTATTTATGGTCTAGCGGTAAATCTGGCACAGTGTAAATGCAGAGGCCAGATATGGAGTACACTATTTTCTTTATTTGTTTATACCGCATTTCGTCTCATATAATTAGGTAGCAAGGGCGTAGTGGTCTTTTCTAATGCAGCATATCATCTGGAGGTAGTTGGTCCATGTAACCTACGAGAGCAAAATTTACCTGAAAAAAGTATGTCGGTGCAAAAGTTCGCGGAGATTCTGTTTGAAGTGTCGTGATGTAGATTACTATAAGTATAATTATCAGTCATCATTCTTATTTGAGGTTCTAAGTTATTTTTACGGTAACTTATTTCATGTTGCACATTTGAAGGCTTTGAGGATAGTTATTTAAACAACAGGAAACTTAACGTGGAACCGGAACAAAGTCTAATATTTGTGGCATTTCGTTCCCCTTGTATTTGAGAGAGAGCTGCAGGCCGTGGAGGCAGCTGGAACTATTTGTGCCGTGTATGAGCTAAGCCTGTAGAAGAAATCACGCCAGATAAAGGTTTTCAGTTTCAGGTAGGATCGTTTTGACATTCAAGAACACCAATGGGATTTGATAAATGACGTTTTTACAGATTACCAATGTGGCCCACCCGATTACTGATCAATGTAATAAACTTAGTTTATTTAACCTTCGTCAGACACTTGCATTCAGTGGGCAACGTTGGGGAACAAAGAAAGAAAGGGAGAAGCCTCAGATTGGATGGATGCTTTTATAACTTTTTTTAATCCATAATGGATTTCGAGACTTCACGCCTCATCTTCAGACGCACTTGTACACGTAGTACATCATTACATATACAACATAAGAATAATCCTCATAAAGTACGTGTTACAAATACCCAGTCCACCAGTCCTAAATTTAAGTCAGAGATCTCGTGTTTAAATCATAATATACAGACACAGTTTGTACCTCATATGTTCCCCATTATCATGTACTATTTTGGCATCTACCTAGTCTTTTAATGTTAAGGAACCTTTACAGCGGGAATATAAACCATTCACGCAACTGAAACCAGTACGACAAACTGTAAAGCGCCATGACGCAATAAAGTATCAGTCTGCGCCACCTGGCCCGTTTAAATGTATTCTGCGAGGTATGTAATAGCGAGAATCTCAAAGGTACACCAACAGTTACTGGAATCACAAGGAAGCATTAACACTGCACAATATAGTCATCCCATACCATGTAGCCAATACAGTTTATCTTAGGTATACATGCAATTCTATGGGAATAAGTAAAAAAAAAATCTATGGCAGTAAGTAAAGAAAAATTCTATGGCAATAAGTAAGGAAAAAATGAAATAGTTTCGGTAATTATGTTGACAGAGGCTGGTACGATTATGTGTATCCTGCACGACAACCACTACTATCCCTATCTCCTGCAATCCCATGGAGGCCACTTTGAACATTATTGTGACATGCGTGCTATGTAGTTCTTTACTGTGTTCCGGGACGATTTGTTGTTGTTGCACGCACACCATCCATTTCCGGACACGTGTTCGTAAGATCTTTTTCCCTCCATTTTCAGTCAGGAGTCAAGAATCCGTCTCTGCAGTTCGTAGGTTTTATTAATGCTCATCCTATATATGTATGGGAGTAACGGTGTTATCTAAAAGAGAAGCAAGGTATAATGGCAGCCTATTCGGAAAAAATAATAAGTAAAAAGTAATACCATACAAACTAGTATGAGCCAGATATATTTTTCCTTGTTCTCTTGGCTAGTGCCGTTACGACATGGTTTGATATGTCACCAGACAGGAATGGTAGAAGTAGATAGTATACTACGGATATTTGTTTAGACCGCAAGAGGAAAACTGGTTAACGCCACACCTAATCATACCAATTTTGTATTCAAAAAAAGAAAAAGGTGCGTCAGTGTAAGTACAAAAGGTTAAATTTTAAGAAGAGTGAAACGTCACAGTTTTTAAATTTTTCACCTTTGCTTCCAGGGGGTACTAAAACGAAAGTGTTGAAATTCGTCTGACTGTAGCCAGCCTGGTGTTTCCTTCTTATTCAGCACAAGCATTAATTCGGTAACGTGAATGGAGATTTTCTTTTTGATGTGTATTGTGTGCTTACTGTGGGGCCCCGTTCATGTGGGGCAGAAATGATGATTGCCAAGGTTATCTATTCATATTTTGTAGTTTTGTTAGTAAATTTGTATGCAGTTAGTGGGCAAAAGAATCGAGATGTGTCCAAGGATTCCGTTAGGACAGCTTGATGGGAGGTCAGGTCAGGGCCACAGACAAAGATGTGTTACTCTATGCCAGGACTCCAGAAACCGGCCTTGGCCTTGGCCTTTGTGTTGGGCGACTGGGGGCAGTGCTGTTTCTACCGTTAGGCAAGACTAGGTGGCCACCTAGGACGGCAAAATTTTAGGAGCGACAAAAGAAGAAAAAATTAATTTCAAATCAAAGACACTGAGGACAAAGCACGGACATTAGGGGACTGTCCCCAGAGAATGAGAACGTCTGGACACCTTAGTTTAAGCATTAAAAGTATAATGATGGATTTGCATTGTGTGAAGTTGGATGTCGGTGGCAGCGATGGAGCGGGGGGGAGGGGGGCGGGACCAATGGTAGTGAAAAAGAGAGGGCGTAATTTTTCAGTTCTTGGCTAGGGTGGAAAAACACCTAGCAATGGTCCTGAGTGGACCTCAGGCATAAACAGCTAGCGACTCCAGGCGACCTAGCGTGATACGATCGGTTCATAGCGTGGAAGGGGCGTAGCGCCACCATTAAGGGCCAATTCTATACTATGCAGATGCACTGCTGGCGCCGCTGTTATAAGTTAGTTCAAGTGGAGTTCTGGAGCGAAAGCGAAGTCGAGTTCCGAATTGGTCACCATTCAGAAACCGTAGGAACTCTGTCTTACCATTCGCCAGAACTCGCGATTTTCCCAAATTGAACATGTACACTACTGGCCATTAAAATTGCTACACCACGAAGGTGACGTGCTACAGACGCGAAATTTAACCGACAGGAAGAAAATGCTCCGATATTCAAATGATTAGCTTTTCAGAGCACTCACACAAGGTTGGCGCCGGTGGAAACTGCTACAACGTGCTGACATGAGGAAAGTTTCCAACCGATTTCTCATACACAAACTGCAGTTGACCGGCGTTGCCTGGTGAAACTTTCTTGTGATGCCTCGTGTAAGGAGGAGAAATGCGTACCATCACGTTTCCGACATCGATAAAGGTCGGATTGTAGCCTATTGCGACTGCGGTTTATCGTATCGCGACATTGCTGCTCGCATTGGTCGAGATCCAGTGAGTGTTACTAGAACATGGAATCGGTGGATTCAGGAGGGTAATATGGTACGCCGTGCTGGATCCCAACGGCCTAGCAATCGAGATGACAGGCATCTTATCCGCATGGCTGTAACGGATCGTGCAGCCACGTCTCAATCCCTGAGTCAACAGATGGGGACGGTTGCAAAACAACAACCATCTGCACGAACAGTTCGACGACGTTTGCAGCAGCATGGACTATCATCTCGGAGACCATGGCTGCGGTTACCCTTGACGCTGCATCACAGGCAGGAGCGCCTGCGATGGTGTACTCAACGACGAACCTGGGTGCACGAATGGCAAAACGTCATTTTTTTCGGATGAATCGAGGTTCTGTTTACAGCATCATGATGGTCGCATCCGTGTTTGGCGACATCGCGGTGAACGCACATTGGAAGCGTGTATTCGTCATCGCCATACTGGCGTTTCACCCGGCGTGATGGTATGGAGTGCCATTGGTTACACGTCTCGGTCACCTCTTGTTCGCATTGACGGCACTTTGAACAGTGGACGTTACATTTCAGATGTGTTACGACCCGTGGCTGTACCCTTCATTCGATCCGTACGAAACCCTACATTTCAGCAGGATAATGCACGACCGCATGTTGCAGGTCCTGTACGGGCCTTTCTGGATACGGAAAATGTTCGACTGCTGCCCTGGCCAGCACATCCTCTAGATCTCTCACCAACTGAAAACGTTTGGTCAATGGTGGCCGAGCAACTGGCTCGTCACAATACGCCAGTCACTACTCTTGATGAACTGTGGTATCGTGTTGAAGCTGCATGGGTAGCTGTACCTGTACACGCCATCCAAGCTCTGTTTGACTCAATGCCCAGGCGTATCAAGGCCGTTATTACGGCCAGAGGTGTTTGTTCTGGGTACTGATTTCTCAGTATCTATGCACCCAAATTGCGTGCAAATGTAATCACATGTCAGTTATAGTATATTTGTCCAATGAATACCCGTTTATCATCTGCATTTCTTCTTGGTGTAGCAATTTTAATGGCCAGTAGTGTAATTCTGCATACCGAGGCGGATTTCACATTGGCCGAGGTAGAGAAAATCCATCAGAGTGACTTACGTAGAATTTTGGCGGTATCACGAGGGCAGAAGCGGCAAAGCACAAGTTATTAATATTCGCATTCTGAATTTTAGTTTCAGTCAAATTCCGATACGATGGCGATTCGCTGTCTCATTCTGATGCTATTCGCATTCAGATTTTAGTTTCATGTGCACACAGATTTAAGTTTCATTCCGACTCTTTCTGATTCTCTTCGGATTCTGATTAGGGTTCGCTATTCTAGTGACACGAGACTGCTATTAGCAGCGGAGGCATGCGTCGAACCTTCGCGGCCCGCCCGAGGCCGTAGCCTCGGCTGCCGGGATAGCTGCGACTCGCGCTGCCCGGTCCAGCCGGGCGAGCCGCACCGAACCAGGGGGTGCTGACCGAACCCGCTGGGCTGAACCGTGCCCCGCCAAAACTCGAGTCCGCCCGGGCGCTCTCGCTTCCCACGCCCGGGTTCCCGGGTTCGATTCCCGGCGGGGTCAGGGATTTTCTCTGCCTCGTGATGGCTGGGTGTTGTGTGATGTCCTTAGGTTAGTTAGGTTTAAGTAGTTCTAAGTTCTAGGGGACTGATGACCATAGATGTTAAGTCCCATAGTACTCAGAGCCATTTGAACCGCCCGGGCGCGCGTGCGCCCGCCAGACGCCACACTGTTGCGGGCACGAAACGAAATCCCTGTGGCCTGTTTGCAAGCAGTTTTCTACTTCGCACAATACTTACTGACACAGTAGCTCATCTCCGGTCTTACATTAAATTAACTGATGGCTGTAACATCATCAGTAAGTTGGTTACTATAAACTCCGCCGTTGCTCGTAACTGCTAAATGAACTAGTTGTGATATGCTTGTGGAGAAACTCTGTACCTTGTGATGCAATGAATGTAGTTAATATTATTAAGGGTCGTCCTATTAATTATTGAATTCTTCTAATATTGTATGAGGCAGAAAGATGGTTCAAATGGCTCTAAGCACTATGAGACTTAGCATCTGAGGTCATCAGTCCCCTAGACTTAGAACTACTTAAACCTAACTAACCTAAGGACATCACACACACAGCCATGCCCGAGGCAGGATTCGAACCTGCGACCGTAGCGGCAGCGCGGTTCCGGACTGGAGCGCCTAGAGCCGCTCGGTCATAGCGGCTGCCTTGAAGAAAGAGACCAAACGGCGAGGTCATCGGTCCCATCGGATTTGGGAAGGATGGAGAAGGAAGTCGGCCGTGCCCTGTCAAAGCAACCATCCCGGCATTTGCCTGAAGCGATTTAGGGAAATCACTGAAAATCTAAATCAGGTAGGTAGGACGCGTCGTCCTCCCGAAAGCGAGTCCAGTGTTCTAACCACTGCGTCACCTCGCACGGTGTGAGAATGTCTAAAACATAATTAAGAAACATCTGGAGCGATTTGGGAAAACTTTCATAACCTTGTTCTGTCCAGTAAGAACAGTTGGATTCACAATCGCCTGGGAGAGGTAACAATTTTGAAATTCACATTATGTGCAAATTAAAATGAGAAGCTACTCCAAACTTCCAGCGCCTTTAACCGACACACAATATATCTTTGTCAAAGCTTTGTACCTTGTGATGCAATGAATATAGTTAATGTTATTAGAGATCGTCCTATTAATTATTGATTTCTTCTAATATTGTATGAAGAAATGGAACACTTAGAAGTTAGATGGTTATGTTGCAGTAGAACTGTTCTCGCACTGTATCAAATTTATCTTTTTCTCATCAGGTACACCTTTCCCAAGGAAAAGTACGGCTTCAGACTGTAGCTTATTTGGCATATGCATTTTAAATTATTACTCCAAAGTCCAAATACAGAACTCTGTAATGCGCAAGATCGTATTGAATCGTTCATTAAAAACCTTACAGATCGTGCAATCTGTTTAAATTTCAATCAACCAGAGTGCTTCGATGCTCTTCATGATTTCCTAGTAGGCTTTCATGTTACTTCGGGTGAGAATATCTAAAAGGTTGGGTATTTGGAGAAAGAGACCAAACGACGAGGTCAACGGTCTCTTCGGATTAGGGAAGGATGGGGGACGAAGTCAGCTGTTCCCTGTCAAAGCAACCATCCCGGCATTTGCCTGAAGCGATTTAGGGAAATGACTGAAAATCTAAATCAGGATGGTACGACGCGGGATTGAACCGTCATCCTCCCGAATGAGAGACCAGTGTCACCGCGCTCGGTGTGAGAATGTCTAAAACATAATTAAGAAACATCTGGAGCGATTTGGGAAAACTTTCAAAACCTTGTTCTGTCCAGTAATAACAGTTGAATTCGCAATCGCCTCGGAGAGGTAATAATTTTGAAATCCACATGATGTGCAAATTAAAATGAGCAGCTACTCTAAAATTCCAGCATCTTTGAGCGATACAAAATAAATCTCTGTCGTCGATAACTTTCTGGTTAACCCACCCTGTGTGCAAAAACCTTCATCAGTCCTTTTGATGTGGTAAAGCGTTATAAAATCATTAGGCCTATTAAACTGTTTGCTTGGTATTAAAGTGTATAAAATCATTAGGGCTGTTAAACCATTTGCTTGGAATTCAGTTACTTCCCTATCACAGTAAGTACCCTTTTTTTATAAGGCAGCGGTTCGCACGTACCAGATTTTTGAGAAGGGAGTTGGCAGGTCGAAAAAGTCGATCATTGATATACGCAAAAATACAATATCTACGTGACATCTTAGTTGTACGATACAACCACTAAATTATGGACATGGAGGCAGATAGTTTATATCGTACAGCTGCTAGTAAATTTTGTGCAGTGTTCGCATGAGACAACAGCCTTGCTGTAGTAGTAACACTGGTTCCCATCAGATAGTACTTGGATGAGTCACCTTCCGGTTCTGCCGAGTGCTGTTGATAAGCGGGGTACACTCAGCCCTTGTGTGGACAATAGAGAGGCTACTTGCTGATGAGAAGTAGCGACAGTTGCTGTAAATGACGCGCCGGTGATACTAGAAAAAAAGCAAACGAATGATGCACTGGCTTGGTTTTTTTTTTTTTTTTTTTTTTTTTTTTTTTAACAGCTTTCAGCCACTTCCTTTCAGCAGAACGAATGATGCACTGGCTTGGTTCTGGGTGTTTAAAATATTTCAGGAAAATTTTTAATTTATTTGTTTATAATCCGTGCCCAAACAAGTTTATTTTCCCGAATTCACACAAAACTTCAGCAATTTATTCATGCTGCATAAACACAGATTATAGCACGACATACAAAGTATTCTAGCTAGTCTCGGTGTGCTGCTCTACGGTAGACTGAAACTGTGAGTCCTACAAATGGCTCCTACTTGTTAGATAAGTTTTGGCATTTTTTTGTTGATTCCAACGATGCGTAAACGTTAAGGCAATATTCCTGCAACCATTTATCCATTTATCCTTAAGAATGTGGCGTAGAATAGTGCTGAAGGAGTGGTTGTGATACAGGAGAGACATTATTAGTTCTCAAGTGCCTTTTTCAAATTTGCCCCTTATCGGTAACGACAGCCTCGACAGAGGCTTGTAAATATCTATAACTTGCTCATGTTAATTTCAGTTTCCTCCTGTACATTTGTAGCACTTTTCTCCATATTAGATGGGAACACTGCAGCAACAGAACCCGATTTTTCAACTGCAACTCTCGCGAGACTGAATGCATAGCAAGAGTCCAATAACGCATTTTACTGTACGCATTTGTCCAAATGTCAGTTATGCATGCGCATGCGCCGTCCCCCGTATCTTGTTGTACTTGGGGATCATAGCCTCACGGTATTCGTTTGGTACTCTTTTTCAGTGCGATAATTTGTTGTTGAGTGGAGAAGCACGTCTTTTGTACTTGCAGTTGTGTGCTGCGTTCCTATTTCAGGCATTGTCTATACAAAATCTAGAAATTCTTCTGCGATCGTGCAGAACAGCTGCAGACTTCTTGCACGCATTGTGACACACTTCCTCACGAAAAAGGATTTTGCCGACACCGGCACATTGCCACTGTTATTGAGCTATTAAGAAAAGCATTGCAGGTATTCAAGTGTCGCAACACGGTGCTGGTACTGCCATCACGTAACGCTAACAACTTACGACAGACACTACACTCTGCAAAACCAACGAACGTATTTCGATTATCTACAACCTATTTAAAATTTTGCCTAACCATGCTGTTTCTTGATTTCTTCAAAAGACTGCAGCTTCCCTCCTTCAATTTCTCTGAAAATTCTTTTTTCCCTGCTGCATGTTTTCTAATTCGAAGCCACTTACCAAAGTACATGTTCTGGCAATTCTCTCTCGTCTATCGTGCAAATAGTAAATATTCGCCGAATACGGCGTATCCATCTAACATGGCACTGATATGTGAACACCAGTCGACGGTTTCGCAATACCACACTAATAGGAACGGTAAGACTAGTATCGTCAAATCAAGCGAATGTGAATGATGAATTCCTTTGAATAACTAATCGATATGCTTCTCATTTACGGAGAATGCTAACGAAATTCAGTGAGAGCGAGAAACTTACACGCTGAAAGATATCCTCAATACTCACCCTACACGTCGTACATTGAAATATGTGTACGATAAATTGAGAACAACTGGATTTTTAACGCACTGCAAACATATCCGGCAAAGGAAAGTTACTAACGAGGAAATGGAAATTGGTACTCTTGCCATAGAGGTTCGAGATCCCTTGCGTCAAATCGCAAGGGAATCTGGCATAAGCCAGAGTAGTGTTGTTCGTGTTCTGCATCGCCATAAATATCATCCTTACCATATCAGTCTCCACCAAGAATTAACTGGTATGGATTGTATGCGTCGCATTGAATTCTGCCGATGGGCTCAACTTCAGATTCAGAGGGATGACACATTTATTAATTTGATTTTATTTACTGACGAGGCTACATTCACGAACCATGGAAATGTTAATTTGCATAACATGCATGACTGGATAACTGAAAATCTATGTTGGCTGCGGCAAGTTGCACACCAAAAGCCGTGGTCGGTGAATGTATGGTGTCGGATTCTGGAGGACAGAATTATAGGCCCCTATTTCATCGAAGGAAATCTTAATGATAGGAAGTACACCGCATTCCTGCAAGAAACATTAGGTCTGTTATTGGAAGAAATACCTTTAGGAACAAGGAACAGAATGTAGTATTAATACGATGGGTGCCCGGCACATTTTCGGCTGATGGCTAGAAATGAGTTGCAGAGACAATTCCCAAATCGTTGGAGTGGACGCGGAGGAGATGTATCGTGGCCGGCTAGTTCACCAGACTTGACGCCTCTGGATTTTTTTCTTGTGGGGATTCGTAAAAGGCATTGTTTATAAAGACGTTCCAACTACACCTGTAGATATGCGAGAGAGAATTGTCAGAGCATGTGCTTCGATAAGTGCCAATGTGATAAGGAATACCACTCACTGCATGATAAGAAGATTGCAAAACTGCATTGATACCAATGGTTATCACTTCTATTCTAACACCTCCTGTAAATGGACGTTTATGCCACCTATGTGACCTTCGTTGACCTTCAAAGACCTTACTGTTACACGTCATTGGATTTGTCTCGATAGCCGCTATCAGAAAATAAGTACCAAACTATAGCATCCAATTTAAAAAAAAAAAAAAAAAAAAAAAAACAAGTTGGCCTTCATATCTCTGAAGTGACGCCACCTAGCAACAAGAAACCAACGTCATATTATGGCCCCCGTTGTCCTATGCAACATCTACCCCACAGGCTTTTCAGCTCCTATCATACTTTCGGAGTTATTCTAGGTGGCAATAGTTAGTGACTAACCCTGTATAAGAGTAGAGCTGTGTAGTTGGTGCACTGGATAGTGTTTTGGGTTAGCATGCGGGAGTTCGAGGTGTATTTGTTTTATTTTCTAAATGTAGTCTGCATGGTACGCTATCTGGCGTCTTAATCGTCATACATCAATTATAGTGGGTCTCCTACAAAACATTTGCACTTACGTACTACAAACACAAAAATGCAAGTACAATCGTTTTCATTAGTCAGCTTTTAAAGAAGCCTTTTGCATCTGTATCTACTAGAGTCCAAATCTGTTTTCTGTCTACCTCCCTTCGATTAATACCAACTACTAACTAAACAAACACTGTTTTTAGCCTTGTTTTACAATTTATTATTAATGTTACTGCACAGCCTAGGTTTCGGGTTATAAGCCCATTTTCAAGTACATTACAATGTTTGTTTAGTTAATTTGCAATGTTTCACCAAGAAGCCACAGTTGATTCAATTACAATACCATCTATTATTCTTGCCCCGTTCAGGTCCATCACATTTCGTTGGGTCCTTACGTCACCAGTAGGACCAGCAGTGTGCTTTGCAAATAGTTTCCAAACTCGGTTACCATTTCTATGTATTATCACCATGGAACCAGTAATTATGCCTTTCAACATTTAGCCTAATAAGCGCAGGCTGTTTAGCAAGTATTTCATCCGTTACTATTACTATTATTATCGATAGAAATAATGAGGAAACATCACGTCTATTACCATTAGCGAAACAGTATAATTCTAAAACGTACAATTCACAATTAGCAGTGTCGGGATAAATCGTGCAGAACAAAAGCCGTAAGTGAGGTGATGCACGTTAGGTGGAAGAGCCCGCTGCGAGCAATGACGTGTATATACTGCATGCACTGTTCACGAGACAGGGATTAGTTGCTAGCGGATAACTCACCCGTAATAGATCCCATGAACATTCGTACACATCTCGTATTTTCTTCTTGGGTTATTCCAAAACAGTGTGGCAGACGTATGGCATACACAAACAATGAATGAGTGGATATGCCTCTGGTCTTTGGTGCATCTGATAACAGGGTTGGTGTTGCCGTCCGTGAATATGCTGCTAGATATCCTGGGCACCGTCATCCAGATGCGGAGGATGAAAATGCTTACCACACTAAAACGTAAGCAAAAACGAATATAGGCGCGAAAACATCGCGACAAACTAAATTACATTCTAGAAGATAGGTTAACTCCCAGCAAAAAACTTTCTCATCAACATCTTTTGGTTTCAGATGCAAGATACCTATAGTAATTAACACACAAGTGATCCGGAAAATTCATGCACACCAAATGTAAAGATATTTACAGAAAGAAAATATCTATTATTTGAATTAAACATCCACATAATTTTTATAATCATTAAACAAAAATGTTCACATTACAGAATAAATAAAAGCGAAAACCCACTGATGATGGCACAGTGGTGCCGAAACATGTTTGGGTACTGAGAAAAAAGGTGTTTTGCATAACTGGCGGATCTCCAATCCAACAGATAGAAATGTGTTTCGTCTTCTGGAGCTTCACCTTCGGGAGACAGGTTCTCTCCTTGTAGCATCGAGGACAGAGCTCGTCCATGTACTCTCCGTAATGCAGCTACTGAGGAAGCTATTCTCCGAGTCGTACACCAAAAGCCCCCGCGAAGAACACGTAGTTAGTAAGGCGGGTGCGTTTCTCGTAACGCATGTCGTTGACGTGCTGCACGAGCGTGAGCTACACCCTTATCATTATTCTTTAACGCAATACCTGCACCCTGCAGACCGCCGTCTGCGGATGCAATTCTGTCAATGGTTCCAACAACAACAGGAGCGACGACTTCATAAACACTGTAATCTGATCGAATTAATCAGCGTTCACTCGTGAGCGTGTGTACAATACGCACAATGCCCTACATTGGTGTGACGTTAACCCGCACGCCACTCGTGAGGGCTGGAGTATTGGGAGACCGGAGTTTTGGTCGCTACTTGTTATCTGACCGGTTGACTGCACGAAGGTACCATGCGTTCCTCACAAACTATTTGCTCTGACGCACTGGAAGATGTTCCACCTCACTTTCGCAGAGGTCATGGTTCCGGTACGATGGTGCACCTCCACACTCTCGAATTAATGTGCAACGGTATTTAGACAAAACATTTCCAAGGAAATGGCTCGGACAGAGAGATCCAGATGTATGGCCTCCGCGTTCGCCTGACTTAAACCCCCTGGATTTCTTCTTGTAGGGACGCTTGAAGGAGCACGGGTATTCTACTCTGCCGACACATGTGGAAGAACTGAGCATTCACCTCATGCTGCTCTTGTATCTGCGGGTACAGTCCAGAGATGTATGAACCTCCGGGTCACGCAATTTTTGGACGTGTAGGAGGGTTACTTCATGAGCATCTGCTATAAAGGACGACGCGTTCCTTTGTAAACGTCATGCAGTCATTAATACAGAAATTATTACTGTCAATGTTTACTAATATGTTACACCTGAGCGGACGTAGTGCTTTTAGTAAAAGTGCCTACTAAGTGTTGAGTACTTAGGTGTGCAATCATCTTTAGCATCTCGAAATTGATACAGTTTTTGTAGTTAATCTGTCCTATGACAGGTCATTTGTTTCAGCTGTCTATTTCTCACTTTTCTGGCCACATTTTAGTTATATTCACCGTTACAAAACACAGTGCTATGTAAATGTCGGATACGTGTGGCTTAAGAAACGATGCATAACACAGTAGTACATGGCAGAATGAAAGTGGACTCCTATTATGGCCGGGTAGTTACCGAACGTGTGATTACAATTTCGACAGAGTGCCAATCTTTAACGTCCATTTACTGGCAGAAATGCGCGCAGGGCGAAATTTTGTGGCAGACACTTGTGTATTGCTAGCTTGTGAGGAATCGCGCTGCTAAGACCGAGTGCGTTAATTTTTCTTCACTCTGCATTTGTTTCGAGTATGGCAAAGGGGTGGACCACTGACCACATCGAAAAACTTACAAAAGGATAAATAAAAGCGAAAACCCACTGATGATGGCACAGTGGTGCCGAAACATGTTTGGGTACTGAGAAAAAAGGTGTTTTGCATAACTGGCGGATCTCCAATCCAACAGATAGAAATGTGTTTCGTCTTCTGGAGCTTCACCTTCGGGAGACAGGTTCTCTCCTTGTAGCATCGAGGACAGAGCTCGTCCATGTACTCTCCGTAATGCAGCTACTGAGGAAGCTATTCTCCGAGTCGTACACCAAAAGCCCCCGCGAAGAACTTACAAAATTGTACCGCAAAACACCTTGTTTGTGGAAAATGAGTCAGTGACACTACATGAAGAAGAATTTAAAAAGTACGGCGCATGAAGAGATTGTTGAAACATTTGCACGGCGTTATTTCGACTATGGACGAAAGTGTAGTAAAAACTTAAATACAAAATTTCAGATCAAGTTTCATAAACAAGCTCAGTAAGGTGGAGGTTTTAGAAAGGAGCAGAAAAAGGAAAGAATGAATTGTATAAACCAATTAAAAATTGCTTATACTATGCTCATTACTATATTAAGCATTACTGTGTTGCATCAGTTATTTTACTTTAGGGGTTATTTTTCTTTAAAAGGATCAGGAACGTCTTGTTCCTAACGTATCAAACCTTCACGGTTCCCAAAGGAGTGCAGACGACTCAGAAATTAACTCCGCTCATGTGTGACCAGTCATTCCCGTCTTCCCAGCGCTGCCATTTTCCCGGTTGCACCAGGCTCTGTTGACACCCGGGCTCGGCTGGAAACCCGAAAGAACCGTGGTTGTCGACGGCACATCCCACGCAATCCGTTCCCGGCACAGTTGAGCCCGACTACACGCGGTGCGCACAGCAGATCGGAGCGGTCGGCCACAGACGGGCTCCGGTGGGTTAGTGCGGCGCGATTCACGACTCTGCTTGGGAGTCCAACGCCTGCTGCTGCGCCAACTCACCGACCATCTGAACCGCGCAAGTGTAAGTTCACACAGCAATGAGGCGAGTCAGTAGCAATCACGAGGGGATAGACGTGTCTTAGTGTTTTACGTAACGTCAGTCGATCACGCTTTGGACAGTGGTCTCTTGGCCATGAGTCTATTGTTGGATTTTCACTCATGCTTGCCCTCCTCCTGCCCCCTCCCCCCCGCCCCCTTAATTACTGGATCGACGAAATCATCATGACCGACGTGACTCTGCGTTTCGATTCAGTGAGATACTCCATGAGTTTATTTACAAGATATCATGAGCTACCCTGCCTGAACTAACATTATATACTTAACAGTTTCTACGGACTCAGCTTCCACCCGCACTCATTTCCTGTAAGAGAGATAACCTGATTAGCTTTTTCATGTCCTGTGTTGGTCTGCATTCAGTTAACCTCGTCAATAAATTATGACTATTACGAATTCATGTTTAATTTCACAACAGTCCCCTCTGCTAATTTATGATTATTAATTTTATACAAGACCCACAGCTACGATTTATTTCTGAGAGGAACCCACCTGTTCCGCCGCCTCGAGCATGCCTCAATTCCACACATCTAAATTGTACTAGGATGATCTGCATATGGAGAGGACATACTCAGCGCAAATCACCGGATTGTTCCACGAAGACCTGTCCTTAACACCTGTTGTGTCTTCATTACAAATAGCGACCCTTTCCTAGGATCTTACTGTTAGGTTGGAAGGTTACAAGCCATCTGGCTTGCCACCTGTCTTTTATACTAAATTTATCTGCCTCTTGTCACGACTGGCGATAGGCAGAACACTTGGCTGCGTCTACTTAAAGTTTGATTACACTGATTAAATACAGGGAATTGTATTTTATAAACATTTCAGTGGTCGTTGGTAAAGGGGCTAATAGTTACAGCGTGTGGGTATACGAGAAATGCACAGCTCGTACACTTCTCTGAATGCGGCAAATGTGTTGTGGGCAATCAGAGTTTTGTGTTGGCTTGCGCTCGTCAGGTGGTCACCGACGGAAACTTACGAAACCTTCTGGCCGGCCGAAGTGGCCGAGCGGTTCTAGGTGCTACAGTCTGGAACCGTGCAACCGCTACGGTCGCAGGTTAGAATCCTGTCTCGGGCATGAATGTGTGTGATGTCCTTAGGTTAGTTAAGTTTAAGAAGTTCTAAGTTCTAGGGGACTGATGACCTCAGAAAGTAAGTCCCATAGTGTTCAGAGCCATTTGAATTTTTGATTTGAAACCTTCTGGTCCTTAGAACTACATCGGTATTAGCGGCCTGTGGCACGACTCGCCTCTTGAGATGGCCAAGGGCAACAGTTTCAAGTGCTAGCTGGGACACCACAATTTATGGCATAAATGTACAAGTCTTGGTATGTTGGAGCAAACCACAGTGAGAACAGGAACCTCGGCAAGCTCAGAAGTGGTAAACAACTCTCTGATGCGTCCATCGCTGGCTAATGTCAGACGAGAATTACTGGGATAAACTAGCGAGGAAGGCGTGCTCTGATTGGCCAGTGACTGACAACATTCCGGGGTGTAGACCGTGGCATTGACGCGCCATTGGCGGAAAACAGTATCGTTTTTCCTGATTGGCCTTTGGGGCCAGATTGACACGAATTGCTGAATCGCGAGCCGGTGGAAGAAAAGGGGACAGTCTTGGTTTGATTGTGGATGGACACAGGTCGCTGGTTCGAGACGTAATGGCGCTTGGAGGTGACCGAGCCCTGACGAACGAGATTCTGACACTCCACTACGACCACGGTCCTCCAACTTACCGCCACAGTAGATTGGTAAGAGAACGCCTCACTAGGTGGGGGTTAATGTTTAGATGGGAAGCGTATCGTTGCCCCAGCTCCGCTAAACCCGATTCAAGCCTTAATATCGTTTGATGTCATATTCAGTCGACCACTGGAGTTTCTAACTTAATCGTCGGGTTGCAGTGGATTAATGATTTAATGTGCACCTAAGATACGGTAGGCATCCGTCCGCTTGCCTATATTGTTATTTGTCGTCAGCAAGTAACTTTGTTCTTTTTTATAGAATGGTGATGCAAATACTTTCTAACTATGATATATTCTACTGATTGAATGGATAGGTATATAGTAAGATAATTGCAATTCCTCACCTTATGATTCTATGTTGGGTCATTTCAAGATAGGGATTCCCGTTGCGTAGTGTACAAGCAACATAGACTCTTGGGGGGAGCGTGATGGAGTCTGAATAACTCCATTACTCAGATGGGTTTCACAGTGTCACACACTGCGGTATATTGCAAGGTATTCTTCCATTCAAGTTAGATATAGGATCGTCGTTTTTAACTTCATATTTGTTTTTATGGTCTCTGTAATGATCATGTGGAGAAAATAGTTCGTAAAGAGGGGCGGGGGGGGGGGGAAGAAATTTAATTCAGATGGCTGTATATTTCTTAATTCAGTGTGTTTCTTTCGGCTTTGGTGTATTCTGTGTGTTGTTCCACTTGATGGTGATTGGCGTTGTTTGAGTTGAACAATTTGGAAGGTTTTATTTTTATATGTCTTATGTGTCAGTGCATGTTTGAGTAGAAAGCGAGCAGGGCTACTTGTGTATAGGGAACTCGTGCAGTTTTTGAATGCGAACTCGTAGTCAGATGAGATGAGAGAGATTTATTGAGCTTAGTAATCAGATGAATATGGAAGTGAATCAGAATAATAAGGAATGGCAGTTGTCATAGATCGGGTATCACTAAACATGGAACTGATAGTTCCTAATACACGTGTGCTTCTAGTTGGTCCGGAAAACGATTCATCAGCTGGGGCACCGAGAGGTGCAGCTGATGACGACCTGGACGTGATAGTTCTTTATCTGGTTGATACTGCAATTACATTCCGGAGCCAAGGACAGGAGATTTGGGTAGGAATGCTTTGCACACCCACGCAAAATTTTCGTTTGAGTTCGTCTACTCCAGCCTTA
This sequence comes from Schistocerca piceifrons, assembly GCF_021461385.2. Lineage (NCBI taxonomy): Eukaryota > Metazoa > Arthropoda > Insecta > Orthoptera > Acrididae > Schistocerca > Schistocerca piceifrons. The sequence goes on from NC_060139.1 coordinate 872,916,058, forward strand.
GCCGCACCGGCAGAGCACAGTGATACTGTATACTGTCAGGGATCCTTGAGATGTTTAGGGAGAATACTAGGATACTAGGATAATGAGGGAGATGGATTCTAAAATTGCGGCCGCGCGGTGTAGCCGTGCGGTTTAAGGCGCCTTGCCACGGTTCGCGCGGCTGCCCCCGTCGGAGGTTCGAGTCCTCCCTTGGGCATGGGTGTGTGTGTTGTCCTTAGCATAAGTTAGTTTAAGTTAGATTAAGTATTATGTAAGCCTAGGGACCGATGACCTCATCAGAGTGGTCCCACAGAACTTACCACAAATTTAATTTTTTTTTTCTAAATTTGTGGCCGGAAATATCACGATCAAAAGAGACGAAGGATGAGGTAAAGAGAATGGATTCCAATGTGAAAGTGATCAGTAGAGTAATGAAAGAAACTCAGGAGGAGATTAAGAAGACTAGGAGGAAGTTGTCGAACTTGCTTATGAGGGTAAATGAAATATCAGTGACTTTAGAACAAGTCCCAGAAATGAAGCAGCAAACTGACGGTACGATGCGTGGTCAAAACACACACAAAAATCATGTTGAGGAGACTCAGGAACGGGTAGCCACAGTGTGGGATACTGTTCAGCAGACATTGGAGAAGGTCGAACGCCTTCTGTATGCTGCCACAGGTCAGCTCAAAATCACCAGTTGGACTCTCATTAGAAAATAGATTCGGCGCATACGTAGGAAATTGGGAGAAACTTGTCCGGTAGCGGTAGGCGAAACTCTAGGAGTACAAGAACTCTGGCATTCGAAGAGCAGCGAGCTAAAGCAGGACAGTTGGGGTTCTTGCAACTCCTTAGTATTATGTACCAATAAGCAGAATGCGTGCTCACGAATTAGAGCACGATATGCAAGTGTTTGTCAATGGAAGCCAGGTTTGTCAGCTGCGAGCAGAACCAGGCTCAGATTCTTGCAAACAAGAAGTATCGTCAAATATGGAACATTTTGAATACAGACACTAAAAAGCTTTAAATATTCAAGGGCAGTAGGAATCCGATGCACCCGAAGGCTTAGCTTGAAGAAGCTGGTCTATGTTTCCCACTATCGTTGTCATTAATGCAACCGTTAGAGTTTATTTGTGAACTGTAGGGAGAGACTGCCGTGAAAATGCCATCGATCGCGCAACAATGCTCAACATATAAAGTATTCCGAGACGCATTCTTAGGCAGTATGAGTCTAAAGCTGTGCAAGAAAGAGTGAAGGTAGATATTAACATGGAGCATGATTTCGAGGCTTCCAAAGCGCGTAGTGCCGAGAACTTCCTGGAAACAATACTTAAGAGAAATCAGTCCTTAGCCGCGCCTTACGTTTCTGTAGAAATCATACGATTTTTGTTACCAGAAGCTACCGCCACACTTTCAGCACATTCTTGCAGGATGCATGAGAGATGCTGCAAAAACGTGATATTGTGGAGTGGGAAGATAATAGGTCGCAACAACCATTTGATTGAGAATGCAGTTTTGCTGGTCCACAATGACCTCACAAAGATCGAAAGAGCGAAAGGGCTGAAATGAAGGGAAGTGGCCCTTTTAGACAGCTTCAAATTCACCATGGTGGATTTAATGGTTTACAACACCATAACAACAGAAATAATCGATTTACACCGGGAGAAAACAATCGGATATCTCTCAGACAGCCGGCGGAGATCATTGAAATTTGTCCACCCGCCACATGATCAAACGCTGTTGCTGGCCCGTCTTCGCAATACTAACGAAGAGCTCGCACCGTTCAAGTAGAAGAAGTGTGCCAGAACTTAGAGCAGACGACGTTAACGTCTTATAATATAAGGATTTACGGAAGACTATAAAGAAGTGAAAGGAGCGGGCCGATAGGAATACAAAATTTCAGTAGTATCACGTGGACCACAACTTGCTTATCAAGTCATATAACCGACCCAACAAGAAAAAGTGCTCGTGCCGTAAGTTTTTTCCATTGTAATGCGGGCCATTACGCATACGGTGGGTGATTCGTGGCTGAATCACTGAAGTCGCAAAAATGTCGTGGAACCTATCATTTAAACAATTTCAAACCCTTCAAGGAATAAGTATGTTTGAACTTACTGACAAGCATTTTAGACGTTTTGATTATGTGTGATCGGGCTAGTGGGGGTTAATTATTTGGAAAAGATATGTCAATACTGATTGTTAGTAAAATTCAAAAGATAGGGCGTGTGAGTGGACTGGCGCATGTTCTTCAGATTGGGTGATGTGACGTATTAGTATGAGCTTTTATGGTTGAGGTGCGCTTCTGCTGGTCACATATTTTTGTGGAACTGAGTGTGTCCCCAATTTCTAGCCTCCTGTGATATTGAGGTATTGTGATGGTGGTGTACACGTTGTGAGGTGATGTTCGGAGTAAAATTGAAATATTGCTCAAGGTGCATAAGGTGCAGTCCTAATTACGGTATAGAATATCACGTAGTTGTGGTCATTCATTGTGAGAGACGATGTGGAGGTGGACTGATGAAAAGGTGAACTGAATGAGATTTGGCATTATCTGGTTACTATGGCAAAAGATGGTCCTCATTGAGATATAAGCTTTAGTTTTTGGATCTTACCACGTGATGTCTGTGACTTACTAGGATTTTAGTATTAGGATTTTAGTATTAAGTGAGAAAGTGAGTGATCATGTTATGATCGCACTATACAGCGTTTGAGGCCTTTTGAGGACTTATATGAGGAGTTTAGCCCTCGTCTAAAGACTCTTTGTTTTACTCTTAAGGAATAAGTGTCAGAAAGATGAGTAGGAAACGAAGCTGCCACATTGTGGTGAAGTCGGAGTCCAGACGAGAAAGAAAGTCCAAGTGCTTTGTGGGGCGAGCACTTGCAAACGGCTGAGCATGGATGTATTGTATGATGGTAATCATTGAAAGTTATAATGTTCTGTTTGTTCCTATTATGTGGCGGATGCGGGAGAAGCACCATATGAGGACAACAGTGAGAGGAGAAAAATATAAGACGTAAGAACGATGACTATATTTTAAAACCGGTAGCAGATTCTCCACCTATGAGCAAATAAATTAGACAAGTGTTTGAAGTGAATAAAGAGTCACACCAAAGGAATAACGAAGACGAAGAGGAACAGTACGTTGGGACAACACGAGATAGTAGTTTGACTTAGAAAAATAAATCTGTGCTCGTCGTAGATCTAAGCATGGGACATTTTTTTAACTTTCACTAGGGTGACGACGATGTAAAAAAAATGGGGAGACTAATGTTTTTGCATGTGCTGGGTTTGTTTTACTAGTCTTTTTCAGGCTGGAAATAAGAGACGAAGTGCGTGACAGATCTACCACAAGGAAGAGGTTTCAAGAAAGTCAAAGCAAATCTAATTTGTCTGTTCACCATGGATGTGAGCATGAGGTCTGTGTTTCGGTCTGTGACTGTTTGGGGACGCCGGGTGGTTCTGGGAGCTTCAGTCCCAAACCGCGCTGCTGCTACGGTCGCAGGTGCGAATCCTGCCTCGGGCGTGGATGTGTGTGATGTCCTTAGGTTAGTTAGGTTTAAGTAATTCTAAGTCTAGGGGACTGATGACCTCACATGATAAGTCCCATAGTGCTTAGAGCCATTTGTACCATTTATACGCATGATAGGAGACTAGGTGCACAAGGTGGAATGAGCTGTAACATAGGAAGCTAGAGTAATATTCTTAACATTTAAGCTCTGACCACCAACATTTTGTTTGCTATGAATATCATAAGGATTGAAGCTTGAGTTCATGCTTTATTAATTTCGATGAAGCACCAACACCAGAGTGGTTGTAAATCTCAGACATTGTATCCTCTAAGGACTACTAAGAATGTTAATTTTCAAACTTTGAATCCCACAAAAATTTAGAAGAGCCAGAAGCTCATTGTTAATATTATAGGTTGCGCCATGTATCAAAGTAAATGCTAGGATATCAGTTACACTACCCTGCAATTGGCTACAGGTGAACCTTCAGTTCGTAAGTTTTTTATATGGTTCTCGCTTCCTTTTCTTGTAAGTCGAGACAAACTGTAGAGTTAAAGCACATAGTAGTGGTAAGATCTGTACGGACGACACTTTGAGCAGCAAACAGTGCAGCTGTCGGAAGCTGGACAGACGGTACATGACTTCAGATAAGACTCCCGGTGCACGCGGCGGACTCGGTGCGACACGACGTTTCTGGGGCGTGGTCTTCAAGTCACTGCGAGCAGAGGTTTAACAGGGTGGAGAGGCATGAGCCACACCTCTCGAGGAGTCCAGTGATCCGGACCGCCGCACGCACCATGTCGCTGTAACGTTACGCGTATCTAGGCGAGCTAGTTGGCCTCCTACAACTGCTACGAGATGAGATGAATTTTATGCGTGCCGAACGTTAGCATGTCAAGGGCTCAGGGACCGCCGCGGCCGGCCCGGGTAGCTGACCGTTTACGGCCAGCCGGGTCAAGAGACAATGAACGCGCCGCCGGGATCGGGTAAATCCCAAAGCTGGGAATTTGGGCGCCAGATGCTCCCCTTGCCTTTGTGCAGAATATGCTCCGGGAAACGGGGAAGTGTCAGACACTCTTTAAAGATGGCCAAGTTACAGCTCTCTGAGATTCAAACGGGGAAGTGTCAGACACTCCTTAAAGGTGGCCAAGTTACAGCTCTCTGAGATTCGACAATACCTCACATCAAATATGAGGGCCAGTCTGAATACATTTGTGATATCAGAAGAATGAGGAGCTTCCAGTGACAGAAAATACCTCAATATCTTGACATTATACAAGTTAATATCTCATAGCGAATAAACATTCTCACAATGACCCTCTGAATTAACAACTCTTAATCCCCTCATGCGATTGCAACAAACGGTATCTCAGATGATAGCAGTGCAATGTAGCTATCATCCCTGAAAGCTACATATCTGTATCTATTTTATTTATTGATTTACAATGTCTTACACATCTTTTTCATTATGCAAATGTTTGTCAGAACATCGTACTCTCCACATTTACACAGCAAATGAATTGAGCATGAATACCTCATATTTTATCATACTTGAGTTTTTATTTAATGAACAGCTTACTTTTTTGCCAGTAACTTTATTTAAATGCTGACTGCTAGTGCTACTGAAAAATTGTGCTAATTTAAAAATGGTCAGTCGCGTGTGTTAGCGGACACCACTTTTGTAAGAGAATGCTAAAAGGCGTTTCTGTCAAGAAGGCATAAATAAGTGTTTAAATAATATTTAGCGATAATCTGTGGTCATTTAACGTAAGCGCACTTCCGCAAGAATACTGGTTTATTTATATGAACCACCTGTTACTTATATTTGTAAACGATTTAAATGTAACCGAATGCTCATAACATTTCTTTTATTTAAATATTGTTGCAATACATTAGTTTAGCGCGGGAATCATGTCTGTAGGGCCTGAGAATGATGTATTGATCGCCCGTCAACAAAAGATCCGGCTGAATCTGTACGAAGTAGCACCGTGGCTTGTTACCGAATGGCTGACCTCCCCTATGGCAAGTGAGCAGAAACTGGACAGCGTATTTGCATCTACTTGTGTCACACGAGGTGTTAGCTGTCAAGGGATACCTATTTCTGTTCCAAAAGACGAAGGAAAATCCATTACACACTATACAATGGAGCCAAGGGCTCTGATCTGACACTCTTCTCTCTGTGGGAAACACCAGTCCTTTCTCAACCGACACGTCTCGATTCTAGTAAACACTTGCTAATCCCTTTCGACGGAACGCCACGTTAGGTTAGTCCTGTATCAGAAACACCATAATAATTCGTTATAATTTGCGACTCAGTGTCTTTGTGCAGTCGAGCAGCAACCAAATATGTACTGACGTCACGTAGCCTGCTATCACTTAGTAGAGGCAGCGAGGACGTAGCTAAATAAGGGAAAGGGAAGGAGGGGGTCCAAGGAGCTCCTTACCCCGCCCCTGTATCACCTAAATGAAATTACACGCGACCTAGTCGAGATGTAGGGCACTAAGAGATATTTCAATTTTCGGTCATACGACGAAAAAGGGATATGCCCTATTGAATCAACAAGGTCATCGACAGATTTGAGCTATCGATGCCTCGATAGCACTATCGGCTATCGCCCATCGTTACCTAACCCAAGACATATTACTGTACTCTGAGCTCCGTTATTGTTTTGGTAATCAGTTCACTTCTTACTTGCAGTTTAATTTAACGTAAGCGCTGTCGTTTCTTTTGTACTGTATGCTGCTATGACAGTTTCTAATTCTAGATAAATTTGTAACGATAAAGAAGAAGAAAACCGATCTTGATTCGTTCATTATGCTAAGTCAAAAATATGCACGCACTACTAAACAGACCAATTACGTATCTAAAGCAGTTTAATGTTAGCAGTGGGGTCGTTATTTGGATACTGGTAGAGCTTTGGGGTTGCAGTCTTTCAGTATTTTACAAGGCAGCGGAGCTGTAAACATCATTACAAGTAATCTTAAATTAAAATCAGTGTATAAAAATGCACTTGGATTTGCCTGCCTACCCCAATAATCCTGTTGATCAACAAAAGCGTCGTTTAAACGGCGGTGGTTGCATTTCATTAAACAATTTGCTCAAGATTCTCGCATTAGTACCCGGAAAGGCAAAATAAGCTCAATTTTGTCACCCGAGGGGTACTCAGTCATAAAAAAGAAGTTTCGGTGCGGAACGATGGGGAAGGGTTTGTGGAGAGCGAAAGGGCTATAGTTCGTTCGTTTCTAAAAGACTTTTTCAGGGAGATGCTTGAATCCGTTCGAGCCTACTGAGCCCTGCATGCCCCCATCGTTTTGGTCCAGAAATTATTCACGCTCTTGTAATACTGTTAAAACTGAAGATTTTTGGAAAAGTACGGTCCTCTTCGCTCCAGCAAGATAAAATGGAGAAATCTTATCGGAAATCGAAGTCTCACAAGGATACGAAGGATAAGCAGAAAAATAAACTACCTTCTGAGGCTGTGGATGTTCCGCTCCCCACCCCTACAGAGGCTGAGCCTATACACACTGACGACGAACACACAATCAGTTGGACTACGACATGGTAGCGAAGTAATCACACCCATCTTTTCCACCCGCTACTTTCTCAAACCTAACTCCAGCGCTCCTTAAGTGGAACTGTAACGGCTACTATCGCTATCTAAGCGAACTCCGTCAGTTAATGACTACTTACTCCGTTATTGGCACAGCACTTCAAGAAACACAGTTTACGACAGCATACCTCCCCGTTCTGAAAAACTACAGACCGTACTGTACCAATCGCACATGAACATGTAACACGTCAGCCTCAGTTGCAAATAGAAACCAATCTTTACCCAGGTTTCAGCCAAAATAATTCGGCCTTCTTCAGAAGCCAGTGACACTGAGAAGGCCAAATTATTTTGGCTGAAACCTGGGTAAAGACTGGTTTCTATTTGCAACTGAGGCTGACGTGTTACATGTTCAATTATCACAGTTGCTGACAGAGCTGAACAATGTTAAAAATTCTTGTACCAATCGCGTTAATGTCGAGAGAGCGTCCGGTGGAGTCTGTACTCTCATACGTTCATATACTTCCAGTGAGCAGGTGTTCCAGGTACTAGAGGTCGTGGTTGGTTGGTTGGTTGGTTGGTTTTGGGGAAGGAGACCAAACAGCGAGGTCATCGGTCTCATGGGGAAGGAAGTCGGCCGTGACCTTTGAAAGGAACCATCCCGGCATTTGCCTGGAGCGATTTAGGGAAATCACGGAAAACCTAAATCAGGATGGCCAGACGCGGGATTGAACCGTCGTCCTAGAGGTCGTGGTCATTAGTGCCTATCTGTATGTTCGAATGATGATATGTAATGTTAAGCTACCGACAGACGCACCATTCCAATATCACGAACTGTTAGATATTGTGGAACAGCTGCCTCCCCTCTTTCTCTCATTGGTCAATGCCCAGGATCCTCTGTGGGAGAAATATGTTCAATGCGATCCCACACTCCCATCGCCCCAAGTCTCGACTAAACTCGACCGCTTTTGCGGAAATCCACCATCCGCTGCGCTTTCTGGCGTCCTTGCCAATGGTAACATCTTTCCTGATCCCGTGGTACTTGCCGGATTTTTTGCGCCACTCTTTGCTGAAGTTTCCGCTGGTAGTAACTACCATCCTCATTTCCTGACCGAGAAACACCTCACCGAGTGCCGCCCGCGTCCTTCCTTGCACACGGTTTCCGTCATACAACGTCCCTTTTAGCGATCGGGAGTTTCGCAGCGCTTTGGCTGCCATGGCACCGGGACCCTACAAAATGTACAGCTATATACTGAAATATTTTCGCGACGACAGTAGGAAACATATGCTCGGGCTTTTAGTCGTATTTGGCGGGAATTTTCCTCTGAATGGTGGGTAGGTATTATTATTCCTGTCCTGAAAGTGGGAAAGGAGTGTACGCAATTCGAAAGAATGGTCTTTGTTGGTGCCTGAAACCGGAGGGTGTACATCATGATTGCAGGGTGGTTTACGGGCTTTCCGGTCCACCAAGAATAATCTGGTCTATCTGGAATCTGCAGTGCGCAATGCTTTCGCGCATCGCCAACATCTGATGACCCAGTAGTTTAGTCACTGTAAACACACAATCGTCATCAACAGAAGCTTTTTTAAATGTTCTTTTATTATCTTCAAAATGTACTGTTTATAAGTTGTAGAAAGAATGACAAAAAAATATTTTTTGTATTACTTTTGTCCCAGTACTTATTCTGATTTGAGGTATAATTATTTCTTTCTCGGGCAGGCAGTATTTGATTTTAACGATGGGTTGCGTAGGATTTCCACACATGCGTGGTTCAGGGCTATTTACTTTGGAAGGCGGCTAGCGATCGTCATTCGTACATACATCCGTGCATAAAGGTGGCTCACTTGTGGAACTGCGATATATCATTACCACAGGAACGACCCTCTGCTGTGAAATGTCTTATTCGTAATGCCCTACAAACATTGAGGCGAACCTTCACAATTCTAACATATTTGTAAATAAACTTCACACTAAGATAACGTATACTTAACATCGTAGAGGAGTTTATTAGCATCAAACACTGTATAACCATGTTATCATTGATAAATACTAACTCATTTATGAGGTCGCATAGGATAGAAGTCTGGTTGTAATCAATGCGTGAATCAATGCTAAGATTCAAAAACTGTAGCTCGTAGTGTTTGTGTATTCCGTTTTGTTTTACAAATAAATTGTACGTCTCTATAGCCGAGTGATCAACGCGACAGACCCCTAAGGTGGAGGAACCGGGTTCGATTCCTGGAACTACCAGGGATTTTTCCTTGCTGGCAGGGCTGGATCGGAGTGCATTCATTCTCGTGATGCCAACTGAGGAGCTACGTGGTTGACAGGCAGCGGCTCCAAGGTCGGAACGTCGACAACGGGCGGGAGTGCGGTGTGCTGAGCCCATGTCCGTCCACCCCGCATCCGATGCTGAATGGCTGAGGATGACACGGCTGTCGGTCGAGTATCGCATCGTCTTCAGAGCCTTTGGTTTTCGTTTATAAATAAACTGTGTTGCCACAGTTACAAGCTGACTGTTAAAATAATCATTTAAAGATAAGTTATTCATCACCTATGGAAACAGTAAAAATTTAATGAAATTGAAGATATTTTAAGAGATTGAATTCAGGAACTTGGGATGCTTTGATGTTCTGAAGGAATTTTCATTTGGTTTGAGAAAATTCGTACGGTTAAATACAAGACTGCAGTAGGAAGAGGATAGCTACTGCCAAATGCGGTTTGAGCCCCGTTTAACTTCGTAAGTTATTCAACCCAACGTTAAGATTCTTCTGCTCTGTGATAATCAACCTCACATTAGAAGACTAAGCTATGTTTTGTTAGCAAAGAGGCAATACATGTTATTCATTTTTAAGATCAGAGTTTCTTGCTTCATTTTGTAGACCAAATACCATTTGAAAAAAGGCCACCGAAAGCAAATTATGCACATAAAATTAAAAAGTAAATAAATGTATTTTTAGAATAAATAAAAAATATGATACTTTTTAAGGTCCTCTTTAACAAATCACACCCTCCCCCCTTTGACAAAATCCTGGCTAAGTCCTTGGAGACAGTGAGCAAACTGTTCCCTACATAAAGAACTATTGTACACACCTCATACATGAATCAGGACACGGCACACCTCAAAGGTTTTATTTCTTTCTCTGAACTTTAATTTCCTTTCAGAATGTCTCATTGGTATCATTTACTGGTTTCTCAATGCACAGTTGAATAACATCAGGACTAACAATCTCTCACTCCCTTCTCACATACTCTACCCTTCATGTCCTTCGACTACAGGTTGCTTTTTATACGCATTGTAAGCAATCATATGGTCTGTATGTTTTATTCGTGCTATCTTAAAAATTTCAGTGTGCATTCCTGTCAACATTGTCAAATGTTTTCTCAAAATCGGCAAATAGTAGAAATGTAAGTTTGGCATTCTTCAACCGATTTTCTAAGATAGGGCCAGTGTTGCCTCATGTACTCCGGCATGTCTGGAATCCAAACTGATTCCTATTTTTTCCATACTTCTCTAAACAACCACTGTCAGTATTTCGTAACCATTACTTCTTACATCGAAAGCTCGGTAATATTCTCGTCTGTCAGCAACTGCCAGCTTTGGAATTGAAATTATTATATTCTCCATGAGCTCTAAACGTATTTCGCGTCTATCATATATCTTGCATACCAGCGTGAGTAATTTTGTCGTGATATTTTCTCTCTAGGATCTCGATAATTTTGAGGGAATATCGTTAATTCCAAATACTTTTTCGACTTATGTGGATCAGCAAAAAATCTTAACCAAAGGGCTCTAGTTCGAACAGAGACATCCCTGCAAATAAATGAACAATAGATATTAATTATTTACCAACAAAGATGGAGCGCATCCTATGGCGTGTGGGGTACTGGGGTGTCGATGCAATTAACATACGGTTAAGCATTTCTTTCCTCATTAGGTAGTAAATGTGGCTTATAATTAAACAACGAATATCTGCACTTGAATTGTATCCGGTGAATTAACTATTCAGTTTACAGTATGCATAAGACAGAAAAAACTGCAAAAGCTACTGAAGTGTAAGGTCACCCAAATTATTTCGCCTGCTGTTAAGTTGTGGTGTTCAGGTTGCATTCAGTGTAGCTGAACAATTACAGAAACGCGAATAAAATTCACAGCATGTTGGTTTGACCAGCTTCGCGAGGCTGCCTCCTCCGTGTCTTTCAAATGCAAGTAGCAGACACTGAAGAAAAAGTTCGGCTATTTGAACGTATTATTTCTGCCGTTAACTAGAAACGTGACCTCATCCCCGGATGTGTTTGGCGGCACTATGAACTCCGACTAATTTCCTGGAATGGCTGAGAATTATCCTACTACTACGAAATTGTGTCGCAATTGTGAATAATTTTGACATCCGCTGTGATAGCACGGAAATCATGTCAACTGGTGACACATGAAAATTTGTAGTTGACCGGGTCTTGAACCCGGATTTCCCGCTTATAGCGAGCCGTCGCCTTAATCATTTAGGCTCGTTGTGCACGCTTCCAGCACCGATCCCAACCCCTATAAGCCACAGTGTGTACACCACCATTGCTCGCAGCTTACCTCGACTCCCGCAACAGGGCTAATGAGACAGACGTGTTCAACGTCAATGTTATAGCCGTTTCGCCCGTGTAGGCTGTAATACTTATTATAACAATGTCTGTTCCTTCAGATATGCATGCATGCTTAAAGCAACAGAGATTGGTGATGATCTGCAACTGTAGTAATAATACGAAATTTTCTCGCAGTTGCGAATATTTTTGACATCAGCTGTATTAGGCATGAAAAGCATACCTATCGGTGAAGCATGGCAATTTATGGCTGACCGGGATTTGAACTCGGATTTCCCACTTATCGCGAGTTATCACCTTAACATCTGGGCTATGCGTACACGGTTTTAGGACCGACCCAAACCTCCATATGCCACAGTGTCTACGTCCCCACTGCTCACAGCTCACCTAGATTCCCATAACAGGGATACTGAGACAAACGTGTTCAACTTTAACATTATTGTCGTTCTGCACGTCTACTCTGTAATTTTGCATGTCTGAAGGAAAAGACTTTGTATATAAGAATTATACTACTATACTCACTTCGTATTTTCTTGTCATCTCGATTAAACAGTGTGAATAGTTCTCATTTAATGGATGACAAAAAGTCAGCAAATTTCTCTTTTTGACACCAAGAACTCGTTCCAAGCTGAAACTACAACCAGTCTCGTCTTTTATCTTACTAATTACCTGTCTTAGCGAAGAGGAAACTGTGTCTACTGCAGCTGTTTGTTAGTTCAGCAGCAGGGTTTTCCCGCTTCAAAGATAAGAGTGCAGTAGCTGTCGGTTCAAATCTTGCTGCATATAAAACTTTTACCTCTTCTGTGACAAAGCAACATTCAGGCAGATGTAAAATCAATAAAGAAATGTTTAGAAAACTTCTCAATCATACGTTTTCTTGCCACCTTGATTCAGTGCTCTGTAGATCTAAAGTTGAAAAAGTTATAGATTTGCACACTTGATAATGCCTACTCTTTTCGCTTCTGCTGAGATAACTTTCAGTTTTTTATGAAGAAACAGATGCATTCATTTAATTGTGGCACAGCAAATTTTCTTAACTCTTATCCGTCTGTCCCCACCACCACATTTCCACACTTTCGTGGTAGCCCTGTAACGCTACTTATGTATAGCCATGGACTGCACAAAGACACAGGCGGCTTTTAGGCCAACACTGCATAATATCTTGCTAATGCGTAAGTATTTAAGGACACTCGTGATATGGATACTTTGTTTTACTAGAGAAGATTTTTGTTGTAGGGTTACCGTGGTAAACAGCAATTCATTTTTATTGGTAGACTCAGTACATCGTAGTGTTTCGTCGTTAGTTTAATGAACACAGCACCACAAGAATAAGTCAGCCATCAGCAACATACTCTCCTACGTTATCTACTATCATCGAACTTGCACTATACTCATTCACTTGTTTCATTTCTTTCGCGGCTTTTTGTATCCTATTATTAGCTCATCACACAAGTTTTCCTTTTCTGATTTGAAACTGTATGTTAACTGCAGCTTGTGTACTTTCTTTGGGAGTGTTACCATTTAGCAATCAGTGTTACGTCGTCTTTTCATTTGTGTTCTCATGTCTTAGAGGTGGTGCCACTAACACATTTAAACCGAGCGAGATGGCGCAGTGGTTAGTACACTGGACTCGCATTCGGGAGGACGACGGTTCAATTCCGCGTGCGGCCATCCTGATTTACGGTTTCTGTGATTTCCCTAAATCGCCCCAGGCAAATGCCGGGATGGTTCCTTTGAAAGGGCACGGCCGACTTCCTTCCCGGACCTTCCCTAATCTGATGAGACCGATGACCTTGCTGTTTGGTCTCTTCCCCCAAACAACCCAACACCACTAACGGATTTCTTAAAAAAGTATTTTTAATTGAATAGTACTAAAATAATGTTATTTACTCAAAATGTTAACAGCGCCTGGTGATGCGAAGAAAGCGAATACTCGCAGCGAATGAGCTTTTTATTTTGCAGTACGCGAAAGACAAAAGAAACAATTATAGCTATGACAGCGACAGAAGAGTAGGGCCACACAAAGACACTCATGTTCAGGAAAACAGAACACCTTGAACGACTAGACATAGGACGTTTATATTCACAAATCATGTATATTAGTATGTTCTGCTGAAATGATTAGCATTTGAACCATATTGGCTAGCGGCTTCAAGTTCAACATCCATATCTCGACGCAACACCTCCTACCGGTAAAATGTGCCTGCAGCTCACGTTTTCACTAAAAACCGAAGATAATGGATCGATGTGATTTGAGCAGACGTGCAGTATGCCTCGCATATGAATGCGTGAACCGTACCGTAAATCAGTGAGTTTGAAAGAGGGCGCATTATCGGCGTGAGGGAATGTGATGCGTCCACTCGAGAAATTGCTGCTCGTGTGGGACGAAGTGTTTCGGCAGTGCAACGGGTGTGTGCAGAATTGTTCACGGAAGGCCGCAGAACACGACCAGATGGGTCAGGTCGCACCATCCAGACCACCCCCCCGAACAGATCAACACCTCATCTGAATGACATTGCAGAGCAGATCTGCGTCCTCCTCGACTCTGGCGCAATAGTGAAACAGTGTAACAGATCGTACACTATCAGGGGTGACAGTCTAGCGCCGTTTATTACGGCATGGGTTACGGTAACTTACGCGCGCGTCGTCAACTTCTCCGCCTGCCTTTGACGAATGTGCAGTAACATGCTAGACGGCAATGGTGTGTGGAACGACATCGTTGGGGACAGGAATGGCATCAGATAATGTTTTCGTACGAATCCAGGTTCTATTTGTTTGAAAATCATGTCCGCATTGAGACAGGGGGAGCGGCATAACAGTGACTGCATTTGCACAAGATATACAGCGCCGTCTCGAGACTTTATGGTGTGAGGTGCAACTGGGTACAACCATAAACGACATTTGGTTCGTGTCCAGGGCACTGTGACCAATGTGACCTACGTGACTGACATTCTGCGACCCGTAGCCGTAACCTTTCTGCACAACACCCCAGATGCCATTTATCGGCAAGACAACTCATGACCATACGTTGCCGCACGAACCAGGGCTTTCTTGGTTTCCAGCACGTTGCCAGTCCTCTAGATCACCAGACATTTCACCACACGAAAATGTGTAGGCTGTGACCCAACGCCAACCACGACAAATGAACTCTGAAACCAGGTGAACGCAGCATGGATGGCTACACCACAGGACGCCATTCGAGCCTTATACGCGTCGATGCCATTACGCATAGACCAAGTTATCAGGGCCCATGGCGGACCCTGTGCCTACTAGGCAACTGGATACCTGCTCAACTCAGGTGACTGAAACGCTTATCATTTCTGCAGAACATACTATTGGACGTGTCCTGTGAATAAGAACGTTCTATCGCTAGTCGTTCAAGGTGTTCTGTTTTACTCTGAACATGAGTCTAATTTCCCTTCTCTTTACGTCTGATGTTCGAGTTGCAGTAAGTGCATCTGGATATCATTCGTAACTATGCTTTAGATCCAAGTCATAGTTACAGAAATGCGAATAAAACTCACTGTCGTACACGTTAGGTATTCAAATGAAATCATATGCTTCCAGAGAACTTTCCAAGTCTATGATGTATACAGGCAGAAGCGATGCACGAAAATTTGTAGGAGGAGTTCGAATCTCGGCCTTGGTACTAATTTTCATTCGTCGCTTCAGGTATACTTCAGGTATATCGGCCCCCTATCAAGTCGGTGACTGATGGCGCCACGCGTCTTCAAAGCTTGAGCTTCCCAAGAGCTTGACGGTTCAGCATATTAACTAAGCTAACGTGTTCTTCATGTCACTAGTTAAATGACGAACTGACAACATTGTAGAACATGTTTGGCAGCTATGAGAGCATCGATTTACTTCCTGGATGACTTCAGAACCGTTCTGCTAAATTCGCTTTATATTTTCTTGTCATTTCCAATAAATAATCTTCATGAAGAAACTTCCTAGCATGTTAAATCTGTGTGCCGGACGAGACCCGAATTCAGGAACTTTTGCCTTCTGCGGGAAAGTGCTCTACCGACTGAGCTACCCAGGCACGACTCACAACCCGTCCTCACTCCGCCAGTGCCTCGTCTCCTGCATTGCACAGCACTCGCCTGCGACAGGCAAAAAGTTCCGAGTTCGAATCTCAGTTCGGCACACAGTTTTAATCCTCCAGGAAGTCTCATAACAGAGCACACTCCGCTGCAGGATAAAAATTTCATTCTGGAATAAGAATGATTCTCACTTAGGGTGAAAAATTCGGTTATCAAATTTATTATCTGATTCCAGGAAGATCATTCCAAACAGAATCTATAACTAATCTCATATTTTACTTTGCAGATTACCTTTTCTGTCGATCACTAGGGCAATGAGCTTTCTGCAAGTAGTACTGGTTCGCTAGCTAATTGCTAATGCAGTCGCTTTATGAAAGCGCAGACGCATATGACCTATCTCGTTGGAAACCTAGGCCATTTGTATGACTTTCATTTCTTCTCTTACTCAGCTACAAGCTTCCAAATCGAAAATCAGTATAGACATGTTAAATTCTCCATCTTAAATATTTTCGCAATCTCGATTTAGTGCCCCCCTAGATGAAGATGTCTTCAATCCAAGTTTAAAGAGCATTTACGCCAGAAAGAAATTTTCTTGGTGGGTGCTATATAAGGGGCGAGAATGCTAAGCTTTTGAGGGCACTAGTTCAGAAGAATAAGTACAGTAGGGATTTCTTTCCAGCCAAGTTCCTGGATAAGTTCTTTCATTAAATCAGTAGAGTGCAGACGGGCAATCACGTACAGTAGCAACACCTGATGGTTTCCTTGGTAGCTTTTCTTTCGTCGCGACCGCAAGGCGTCTCAGTTGTTGACAACAGATGCCGACTGTGAAGAACATACCCGTGAGATGCAGTTCATAACACAGAACACTTTCTTTTTACCACCAGATGCATAAAGTCACATTCGAAGACTCACTCTGGCATTTTCTTGAGATTTTTATGTTACAGACAGCCATTTCTTATTCCTTGTCAAGTTACTGCATGGTAGTTCTAATTCGCGACCTTATTTAGGGTTTCCGTCATTTCCTCAAATAATTCAAGCAAATGCTGAAATCTTTACTTTGAAACAGTACAGTCGACTTCCTACTCAATTGTAGCTTCTGCTTAGTCTCTAATGACCTTGTGATCAATGGGGCGTTTAACCCTAAGCTTCCTTACTTTCTTTTTTCCCAAACATTGACCATTCAAGGTAACTATCTCGCGAAGTTTAAATGTTTGCATTTCATCACATTTGCCAGTAATCGATTGAACCGTATTAGTCAACTCTGAAAACGTCATTCATCAAAGTCCCTTGGTCTTCTTAAACGTGGCGAATAACTCACGTTAAAACGATTCTACTTGAAACGAGAAAAGCATTTTCTGGAGATATTTCTTCGATGCCCATACAGGGCTCAACTGTTTCTATCTGCCTCTGCAGCCAGAAATCCTCTATTTAATCGAAAGAGAATAAAATGTCACGAATGACAGACTTTCTCCAGTTTTATACGAGTACTTCGTTTTCTATCGCTTAAACAAAAATCCTCTTAACATTCAAATGTAAAAAATTCAATAAGCCTTCGCAAAAACCATTTAGATCATCAAATAAAAAATGACAATTGATAAATACACTTATAGCTACCTGCATTCAAACACATGAAAGAAAATCTTCACGAACTTATGTAGGAATCTACTTTTCTCCGGTAAATTGTGCCCTGGCTAATTAAACACATCAGTAATCTTCCCATGAAATGCTTCACAAAAAAATGTCACTACACCCTTGCCTACGCTATTATATGACACGAAATGCCGTTTCAAAAATAACTAAATCAGTGAGCTCGATGTCTGGCTTTTGAATTTACACTGCGTCAGATTTACCACTACAAGCGTATACTATCGTAACTGTCAGATGTCCTGACCATAATTTTTATTATTTCCAAAATCGCCTTGTGTGTTTCAACGTTCCGTCAGTTTGAAAGGCTATAAAATCTAATACAAAACAATGTTACACAAAATTGTCCGATAGACACATTCTATCTCGTCAACATTCTTTACCATGATACGAGTGCCGTTGTTATTTAAGTTATTCAGGTTCATTCAAGTGACCGCTTCGTCTCACAGAATTTTCATGCAAATTACAACACATGCGCTATCAAAGAAAGTCAAGTGGAAAGCAATATTTCGTGCAAAAATTATGGCATCCTACCGTTTTGCCAGTTCTTGCAGCTGACTGTTATATGAATTCGTTTTAGCGTCTACAAAATAAAATACTAAGTACGCATTAAGAGCCAAGAAAGCTAATGAATATTGATGCAAATGAAGAAGAGATGAGTGTTTTGAACAGGCTGTAATCAAAAAGGTGCCTTGTCAAGGTCCGTGTGGCTCTCCCCATCGGAGGCTCGAGTCCTCCCTCGGGCATGGATGTGTGTGTGTTGTCCATAGCGTAAGTTAGTTTAAGTT